>NC_053022.1:165502194-166224368 GCF_003073215.2 Triticum urartu | reverse complement strand
GGGGAACGGCTTATGGGTGCGGGGTGGGCCGGTCGGTTGGGCTGGTAGAGGCTAGCTGGGCCTGTTGGCCCAATTGGCCAAGGGGTCTCCTTTTGTTGTCTTTTTTGTTTGTTTGTTTTTTTCTTTCTTTTCTGTTTTAATTCAATTTAAAATATTTATGCATTTTATAAAAATGTGTTTACTTCACCATAATTACCGATGCAATAATAGACATAGCCCAAACATTTTATTTTAATATTTGAAAACTTTTGTCGTTTGACTTTATTTTTAAATTTTAATTTCGAAAGGGTTTTGAATCAACGCGAGTTTAACAACCGTAATCGAGGTGTCGTGACATGATTAACAGGGAATTACTGTAGCTTAATTACCCGGGCGTCACAATTCTCCTCCACTACAAGAAATCTCGTCCCGAGATTTAAGAGGTGAGGTGCGGGGAAGGGATTATGTTACGAAATTCTAACGGCTCTTGTTGGTCTTGGTTACTCTTCTCGAGGAGGTCGATCCATTAAGTTGATCTTCTCCAGGTCATCATGATGAAGTCGGCGTCCTTTCTTCGGGAACTCCAACGTACTTACGAATAGGTAAGGGGCAGCTCGGATACGACAGCATGCTTATGAGGGAATCAATCTGGGGTTAACCATGAATGAGCATAAGATTATCTCTCGATTTGAACATATAAAATACAGCGAGAGTATGATACGAAGGTACAATGAGAGGGTCCAAGTGGATAGATAGCTGCTCAAAGGCCGAACCAGAGTGAGAAAGGAGTTCAGAGCGGCGAGAGTAAGCATTGCGTCTGATACCAGAATAGAGCAGTAGGAAGGTGGCTCGCGAATTACCTACGAAGCCAAGCATAAGGGATAACTTTGAAGCAGGGATGTTCATGAGAGTCAGGTTTCGATCCTGTGGAACTGTGGGTTATGGGCCCACCTTGTGGGTTAATAGTAGGAAGAGGGGTGACGTCTTGCACGATCATGCAAGCAAGGCATGTCAGAGCATAGCATGTCAGAGGGTAGCCTGTTGATTATGTCGGCAACAACGTCGGTACCAAGGGCGAGGGACGAAGAGAACCATTTTCCTGCTCGTTGAATGAGGCGGACCAATAGGCAAAGTTCTCATCCATCGGCGGTTACCGGAAAGTCATCAACAGTAGAAACAGGGTCTCATGACAGAGTTGTACACCGAGATGTTAACATAAGCAGGAGAATTTTAATGCTTAGATCATATAGATCACCAGAAAGGTTAAACAAAATAATGGAAAGGAAAATGTGTTTAAACACATACTTCAGGGGTATACCTTCCCACGGAAAAATAGGGCATGATATCCATGACATGATATAAGGTAGAAAACCCTTTATGTAAGGGGAGAGAAACTTCATGACATTACCCATACAACGACGTTTGGATAATTGCTAAAGAAAATTTAGCATCGTGCTTCAAATGTTTTTATTGAAAATCGGAGTACCAGTGACATGCTTCGAGATAGTATTGACATGGTCTTCAAGCAAAGGTCAGACTTTGGATACACAAAGGATCCATCAGGAACAACTTATGGATTAAGTCTTACAACTTCCTCATGGAAGAATGGCTAACCTTGCTAAAAAGGAAACTTATAACAATAGGTCCTCCGACCAGGTGTGTTAGGCATGACATCACCTTACGGGGTCATATATAGACCAATGTTATAACTCTCAGAAATATGTTTCAACCATCATATCTGACCGAGGTTTAGATCTGATTGGTGTCAGGATAACTCAGACTCAGGATGCCTGAGAAGAAAGGTGCAACACAAATTGTCAAGATGACATCGAAGATTCTCGGGAGATGAACTATGGAAGCAAGTTCCGAACAAGGGTTCGTCATTAATTCAAGGAGAGGTGAGGAGGTGACTGATTGACTCAGCGACAATCCATTGAGATTTCCAAAAGATGGATTTCCACAACTATGTGAACAAGGAGATAACAATAGCTAGATCAAATGACTTAATGATGTATGCTCGAGGAAAACATACACAGTTAAACATTGGTTGAAATGTGCACCTGAAATATGGGCTAAGTAGCACGATCAATGTTCGAATGATGATTCATTAAGCCATAGACATAGAATGAAACTATAGACCAATAACTTCAAAGCGATAGGGTTGCTAGAAGTTTAGAATTTACACATCATAGACCATTTGTCAATATTTCGGTTAGAAACAACACGGGGACCAAGAAAGAATGGTGATGGTGAGAAGTATCACGGTACCAAGAATTCTTAAGAGGTGGAGTAATCCTCACAACATTCTTGACATAAAAGATGGTGATACTCCAAGGTAATTAAGAACAAGTGCTGGATATCAAGGAACTCAAGGTATAACACAAAACATGAACAAGTTTGTGTTGAACAGAAGTCAATAAGTGGTCGATGATAATACAAATCATCAAGGGCAAGGATGGTATTTCTCATCATGAATTCGATTGGTATCCTGGAAGGAGTTAAAATGTTGATGATGATCACAACAAATTTTTTCGAGAGGCTCCATGAGGATGCAATCGCTCAGCGATGACATCAAGCCAAGGGAATGGTGAAGCAAAAGGTTATTATAACCATAGATAAGATGCCATCTCAGAATTCAGAGTTGTCTCTCAAGACAAACAATATGATGGTGAAAGTTCCATGTAAGCTTAGAGCACTGTCGGGATTGTGTCCCGAGGATGAAGGACATAGGTAGAATGGTCAATCAGTCAACCTGACGATGATGATGTGGTCAACCAGCTGGGAATGACATGATCGAGTACAAACTCGTATGCATTGAAGATTAATAAGAGTTGTTGAATCGCAGTGCGGACTTGATTCAGTTATCGATGTCTTTGAGTGTTAAATTACTCAGAGCCCATGAAAAATTGGAATCAATGAGAATGTAGCACTTGATGAAGAACTCATAAGAGGTTATGCAGTTCCGTGATAATCTTGAGATACCAGGGGGGTAATACTCGACGACAAATCAAAGTAGAGGTTGGTCTGGGGTATTACTCCACAGAAAACAAGTGCTTAAACTTGCACGAGAAATGGTATTTAAAGGAGAACATGGTCGGAACCACGATTGAAAAAGGCCAGATCCCAGATATAAGATGAACTTATACCAAAGGAATAATTAATTAAGAGAAGCTTTAATGATAAGATCTACATCGTGTCCATGGGCACGAACACAAAGTTCAAGGTCGACTCCCACTTCTCCAATGCATACCCTTTCTCACTTCTCACTTTCGAGGAAGTTGTAGTGTTGAAATTTTATCTGGCAAAATACCAGAAGTGTATGACTCGTGAAAACTTTCGAGTTCACACGGTTTTAGAGAAGGTTGTATAGGTTCAACCCATCGGGGTTTCATAGAAACATATACCACAAGTTTCAAGAGTAAATATCACAAGCTCGAAAGTAGAGCATGGTTAGCAAAACAGATGATACAATTTACCAAAGGTATCATATACCCATGGAAAGGCTCACAAGATTATTGAATAGGAAGGACACTGCCGGATAATAATCCAACAAGGGATCCTACGGTCTACAATGGAGCTGATGCGAGTATCGGTACTCTATCTGAGGAAGATGGAATGAAAGGGCATCGGATTATATAAACAACTGAGTATTTCAAATCTTAAATACAAAGGAATTATCATTTCCAAATCAAGGGATCAAAAGCCAACGCTCTCATTAAGAATGGATCAGTCGAATAGACTTAGGGGTACAATCGACGACAATTTGATTGGTCGATAACCAACTCATGTCCAAAATGACGTGTGAGCCGGAAGGATGAATCATTGGATCTGATTGAGGATGGTGAGCATTCACAACATTTTGAATCAACGGACTCAAAATGATAATGATAAGGGATGCCAATAAAATTATAGACTTATGGGATTAACCATAATGCAAGCAAGTAAGAACTTCAAGAGTAATAGGCTACTCAAGATTTTCGGAAGTTCAAATAGTATTTTGAAGACTTTTGTGAAATACATGAACCAACTGGGGATGAGCAAATATCCGGTGAGTGCTAGAAATTTACCCATAGTGGTATTCATGTGGCAAATAAATGCAAGGCAGTAGACACAAAGTATTCTCGGAATAATAGAGAGAATTTTGGGGCATCTTGTAATAACAAGATCAATGAGGAATGATTATATGAATGGCACATGTACGTGGTTATCCATAGAGGTTTATTGATAGAAGGGAATTGCAAAAGCAACAGGCACAAGGTCTCGACAGAATATCAGAGAGTATCTTCGAAATCCTCTAGTGCAGCAGGCGATCATTTGGCCTGAATGGGGCTCTTCGGGAGGAAGTATTTTCGAGAACCTAAAGTTAGATTTTAGCAAAATCATTTAACCCGAATAGAAGAGAGATCAGAGTCCCAGAGTATAGACGAGGAATAAAAGATCCTAATACCACCCAATGGCGACGTGGGCCCATGGGCCGCACAACCATGTTAGTAAAACATTTTTCATCGACTAGACTCAACTTCGGCCAAGGAGTGTGGAAGGGGGATTCCTACAGGCAGTCGGCTCTGATACCAACTTGTGACGCCCCCGATTTAATCGTACACTAATCATACACGCAAACGTGTACGATCAAGATCAGGGACTCACGGGAAGATATCACAACACAACTCTACAAATAAAATAAGTCATACAAGCATCATATTACAAGTCAGGGGCCTCGAGGGCTCGAGTACAAGAGCTCGATCATAGACGAGTCAGCGGAAGCAACAATATCTGAGTACAGACATAAGTTAAACAAGTTTGCCTTAAGAAGGCTAGCACAAACTGGGATACAGATCGAAAGAGGCGCAGTCCTCCTGCCTGGGATCCTCCTAACTACTCCTGGTCGTCGTCAGCGGGCATCACGTAGTAGTAGGCACCTCCGGTGTAGTAGGAGTCGTCGTTGAAGGTGGCGTCTGGCTCCTGGGCTCCAACATCTGGTTGCGACAACCAGGTAGAAGGGATAGGGGGAAAAGAGGGAGAAAGCAACCGTGAGTACTCATCCAAAGTACTCGCAAGCAAGGAGCTACACTACATATGCATGGGTAAATGTGTAAAGGGCCATATCGGTGGACTGAACTGCAGAAAGCCAGAATAAGAGGGGGATAGCTAATCCTGTCGAAGACTATGCTTCTGGCCACCTCCATCTTGCAAGATGTAGAAGAGAGTAGACTGAAGTCTTCCAAGTAGCATCGCATAGCATAACCCTAACCGCTGATCCTCCCTCATCGCCCTGTGAGAGAGCGATCACCGGTTGTATCTGGCACTTGGAAGGGTGTGTTTTATTAAGTATCCGGTTCTAGTTGTCATAAGGTCAAGGTACAACTCCAAGTCGTCCTGTTACGAAGATCACGGCTATTCGAATAGATTAACTTCCCTGCAGGGGTGCACCACATAACCCAACACACTCGATCCCATTTGGCCGGACACACTTTTCTGGGTCATGCCCGGCCTCGGAAGATCAACACGTCGCAGCCCTACCTAGGCATAATAGAGAGGTCAGCACACCGGTCTAAATCCTATGGCGCAGGGGTCTGGGCCCATCGCCCTTTGCACACCTGCACGTTGTGAACGCGGCCGGAAGCAGACCTAGCCTAGTGGCGTTCCAGTCCAATCCGGCGCGCGCCGCTCAGTTGTTGACGTCACGAAGGCTTCGGCTGATACCACGACGTCGAGTGCCCATAACTGTCCCCGCGTAGATGGTTAGTGCGTATAAGCCAGTAGCCAGACTCAGATCAAATACCAAGATCTCGTTAAACGTGTTAAGTATCTGCGAACGCCGATCAGGGCCAGGCCCACCTCTCTCCTAGGTGGTCTCAACCTGCCCTGTTGCTCCGCCTCAAAGTAACAGTCGGGGGCCGTCGGGAACCCAGGCCCACCTCTACCGGGATGGAGCCACCTGCCCCTTCAGCCCCCATCTCCGAACAGTATCACAGGTAATGTATCAATGTAGAGTATATAGTATATGCCCGTGATCACCTCCCGAAGTGATCACGACCCAGTAGTATAGCATGGCAGACGGACAAGAGTGTAGGGCCACTGATGGAACACTAGCATCCTATACTGAGCAGTAGGATAGCAGGTAAGGGTAACAACAGTAGTAGCAAGGACAGGCTATGCATCAGGATAGGAATAACGGAAAGTAGTAACATGCTACACTACTCTAATGCAAACAGTATAGAGAAGAGTAGGCGATATCTGGTGATCAAAGGGGGGGCTTGCCTGGTTGCTCTGGCAAGAGAGAGGGGTCATCAACACCGTAGTCGTACTGGGTAGCAGCGGCGTCGGTCTCGGTGTCTAGCGAGAAAAGAGGGGGAAGAAACAATAAATACAATGCAAACAAATGCATGACGATGCATGACATGACAAAGCGTGGTGCTAGGCGTGCCCTAACGCGGTACGAGGTGGTACCGGTGAAGGGGGAAAACATCCGGAAAGTATTCCCGGTGTTTCGCGTTTTCGGACAGATGAGCCGGAGGGGGAAAGTTGCGTGTTCGCTATGCTAGGGATGCGTGGTGGACGAACGGGCTGCGTATCCGAATTCGTCTCGTCGTTCTGAGCAACTTTCATGTTGAAAATAATTTAATCCGAGTTACGGATTAAAAGATATGATTTTCTAAAGATTTTACTAATTTCTGGAATTTAATTAATTATTTAATTTAATTCGAAATTTGGATTTATGACATCAGCATGATGTCATGCTGACGTCACCAGTCAACAGGGGTTGACTGGGTCAACTGATGCGTGGGTCCAGTGGGACCCACCTATCATACTCTGTTAGGTTAAATAGGGTTTAATTATCTGCTTAGGCTAATCTAACCAAGATTAATTAGTTTAGTTAATCAGATTAGTTATGTTAATTAATCAAAGTTAATTAGGTGAAACTAGTTAATTAGGCTAATCTAATTAGGATTAATTAAGTTAATTAATTAATTAATTAATATTTTTATTTTTATTTAGTTTTTTTAATCTCTTTTTTTATTAAACGTTCTGGGGCGGGGGGGGGGCCCGGCTGTCATTGGGCCAAAGGCCTATCAGGTTCGGGCGATTGGGTGCAGCCCGAGCGGGCGGGCAAGCCCGGCAGGGCGCCGGAGCATGGGGAGGCCGGTGGCCACGGCGAGCTAGGCAGGGCGCGGGGAGCAGGGGCATGGGGTGGGGCGCACCCAGGCAGGCGCTGCCAGGCGGCGGTGCGCAAGCACAGCAAGCTGCCGCAGGAGCAGCGCGCGAGGCTGCAGGCGAGGCTGGGGAGCGGTGCGGGCAGCGGAGAAGCGACGGCAGGATCGGCCGGGCGCGGCCGACAACGCGTGACGGCAATCAGCGTGGCCACGACGGCTGGTACGAGCGCCGAGGCAAGGCTGTGGCCGGAGCGGGGCGTGAGGCATGGGAGAGAGGGGGTGGAGGCCGAGCCTCACCGTAGATGTAGGGTCAGGGCAGCGGGGCTCGGGGTGGTCAACGGCGACGATCGGGCGACGAGGAGGCAGGCCGTTGAGGTGGTCCGGCGAGGGAGGCCGCGGCAGTGGCGTTCCGTGCGGCGGCGGCGGGTCGATCCCCCCGATCCAATCGGGGGCGCAGAGGAGGGGAGAGGGGGAGGCTTGCGGAGGGAGGCGAGGCGATGGCAGCAGGGCGGCGAGGGCGCCCTCCGTCGAGGTCCAGCGGTGGGGGCGTCGGGCGTCGAGCGAGGGCGTCGCGGCGATCTCCCCCTCCGTTCCCGATCCAATCGGGGAGAGAGGAGATATTTTCGTGGGGGGGGGAGTGGGGTGTCGGTGGAGAGTGGGGGGGATGGGGAACGGTTTATGGGTGCGGGGTGGGCCGGTCGGTTGGGCTGGTAGAGGCTAGCTGGGCCTGTTGGCCCAATTGGCCAAGGGGTCTCCTTTTGTTGTTTTTTTTTGTTTGTTTGTTTTTTTCTTTCTTTTCTGTTTTAATTCAATTTAAAATATTTATGCATTTGATAAAAATGTGTTTACTTCACCATAATTACCGATGCAATAATAGACATAGCCCAAACATTTTATTTTAATATTTGAAAACTTTTGTCGTTTGACTTTATTTTTAAATTTTAATTTCGAAAGGGTTTTGAATCAACGCGAGTTTAACAAAGTAATCGAGGTGTCGTGACATGATTAACAGGGAATTACTGTAGCTTAATTACCCGGGCGTCACAGCCACTCAGCGCGCGCCACCTCATCCCGCGCCGCCTCCTCTCTCTCCTTGCCACCGCGCCGGCCCGCGGAGCCCAGGCGGGGCCCGCCCGGCCCGGATCGCCAGCGCGCCGCCGCCCGAGGCCCGAGGCCGCGTCGCCCGCGCCGCCTTCCGTCCTCTCGTGCACCGGCGCCCGCCGCCCCGCTCCGCCACCGACGCCGGCACCGGCCACCGTCACGGCTGCCACCGGCGTCCGCCGCCCCGTCCACCGGCGCCGGCCACCGTCCTCGCCCGCGCCGCCCGAGGCACTCCCCCGAGCACCGCGCCTCCCCGACCAAGCTCCGGCGAGCTCCGCTTCCTCCGGCGACATCTAGCGGCTTGGCGACCTCGATTCCGGCCGACCTTCCTCGGGAACTGCGCCCTGCTACAGTACCCGGCGAGATCCGATCTGGATTCAAATCCACTGGGTTGACTTTCTACCCCCTAACCCTAATTATTTTGCGTTATTCATCGCCTCGTAACTTTGGATCCATAGCTCCGATTCATGCATATAGCATATCAAAATGTTCGCTCAGAGAGTACATCATTTCATCTCATTGCATCATTTTCATTTGAGTTCATTTTGATGTCCGAAATGCTGTTAGAAGAGTGCTACTTGAGATATTTGTCAGATCTGCTGCTCCATTTAGATATTTGTCATTTTTGCCATGATTATTGTGTGCATGATATGCCCATGAGCTCTACATATGTTTTGTTAAGGGTTTTGCCATCTTTCCAGAGGTGCAACCCATGTATTTTTGTGATGTGTGTGGTGACTAGCACAAGCTTGCAAAGTGGTGCACTTGTTAATGCTGATTTCAGGGACTTAGCATTTCCACTATGACCTTGGTCTGTTTATCTCATTATGGCCATATGTTCATATTGTTTCCTAGTGATCCGTGCCTCTTTTGAGGATGATTAGTAAGGATGTTTTGTTAATCTTGTAGTGCTCTATCCATCCGTGTCTTTGTTTGAAATTATGGAGCACCCTAGCTTGAGTCAATCGAGCTCTACTTTTGCTATTTCGTGAATTTGGGCAGATTGTCTACTTGTTAGCGATTTTGCCGAGGATGTTGTAGTTGATCCGTGCATGCTATGTTATTGTTCTTGCCATGTCTAGCTTGTATAATGTATATCCTTGATGGGTGTATGCTTAGATTGTCATGCCTTGCTCTGTAGTGAGTGCATCGAGCTCGTAAACATGCCTACTTGATATCTGTTTCAGCATGCTCAATTTTTCACTAAGTCTGTGATCTGATTATGTTTTTGCCATGTTCACATGCTTGCAATTGTATTTTCTGATCCCTTTTGGCTCAAGGTCACTAAGGGACTTTTGTTAAGCTCTTTGAGTAGCTCCATGCCATGCTTTACTTTGCGATGTTCAGGTCCTGTAGGATATTGTTTTCATGCTCCAAAGAGTGCTATCTGATCTGAAATTCCAGACAAGTGTTAATTTCACTAAGTCTGAGATCTGTTTGTCAAATGCATTTCTGCCATGCTTGTTTGAACCTGTTAATGGATGAATTGGCCATAGCTCAGTGCTAGTCTTTTGTTAAGCATCATGAATGGATCCCTGCCATGTATTTTGTTGCCATGTTTGAGTGCTGTAGCATGTTCATCTTGATGCATTTAGATGGCTACTTGCTGTAAATTGCAGAACGTGGCCATTTTTGAATCGCTTGCCATTTCCAAACCGTAACTCCGATTCCGGCGTTCTTTATATCGTTTTCAAGCAATTTCATCTCACCTTTCCTGTGGAACACTTGGATTTCAAAGTTTAGGCCAGGTTCAATCATTCCTTTGCAAATCATGCATATGCATCGCATCCCGCATCCCGCATATCATATCATGTTCATGTGTGGGTTGTTTACTATGTTGTGTGCTTCTTTCCGGTGTTTGCCTCTTCAGGTTGGGTCCGGTATCATCGCGTTTTTGAGGACCCGTTCGACTATGTCCGTTTGTCTTCTTCATGTTCTCGTTCTTCTTCCTTGCGGGTTTCAGGCAAGATGATCATACCCTCGAAATCACTTCTATCTTTGCTTGCTAGTTGCTCGCTCTTTTGCTATGCCTATGCTGCGATACCTACCACTTGCTTATCATGCCTCCCATATTGTTGAGCCAAGCCTCTAACCCACCTTGTCCTAGCAAACCATTGTTTGGCTATGTTACCGCTTTGCTCAGCCCCTCTTATAGCGTTGGTAGTTGCAGGTGAAGATTGGAGTTTTGTTCCTTGTTGGAACATGGATATTTTGTTGGGATATCACAATACCTCTTATTTAATTAATGCATCTATATACTTGGTAAAGGGTGGAAGGCTCGGCCTTATGCCTGGTGTTTTTTTCCACTCTTGCCGCCCTAGTTTCCGTCATATCGGTGTTATGTTCCCGGATTTTGCGTTCCTTACACGGTTGGGCCATAATGGGAACCCCTTGACAGTTCGCCTGAATAAAAACTCCTCCAGCAAGGCCCAACATTGGTTTTACCAGTTGCCACCTAGCCTTTTTTCCCTTGGGTTAGGCCAGCCCAAGGGTCATCTTTATTTTAACCCCCCGGGCCAGTGCTTGTCTAAGTGTTGGTCCAAACTAGAGCCCCTTGCAGTGCCACCTCGGGGAAACTCGAGGGCTGGTTTTAGTTGTACGGATTGCTTATCCGGTGTTGCCCTGAGAACGAGATATGTGCAGCTCCCATCAGGATGTCGGCACATCGGGCGGTCTTGCTGGATTTGTTTTAACTTGTCGAAGTGTCTTGAAGAATCGAGGTACCGAGTCTGATCGGAACGTCTCGGGAGGAGGTCTATTCCTTCGTTGACCGTGAGAGCTTGTCATGGGCTAAGTTGGGACACCCCTGCAGGGATTTGAACTTTCGAAAGCCGTGCCCGCGGTTATGGGCAGATGGGAATTTGTTAATGTCCGGTTGTAGATAACTTGAACCTTAACTTAATTAAAATGAATCAACTGCGTGTGTAACCGTGATGGTCTCTTTCCGGTGGAGTCCGGGAAGTGGACACGGTGTTGGAGTTATGTTTGACGTAGGTTGTTCTAGGATCACTTCTTGATCATACTTTTATCGACCGTGCTTTGCCTTCTCTTCTCGCTCTCTTTTGCGTATGTTAGCCACCATATATGCTAGTCGCTTGCTGCAGCTCCACCTCATACCTTTACCTTACCCATAATCTTAAATAGTCTTGATCGCAAGGGTGTGAGACTGCTGAGTCCCCGTGGCTCACAGATACTTCCAAAACCAGTTTGCAGGTGCCGATGAGTCCGTGCAGATGACGCAACCAAGCTCAGGAGGAGCTCGTTGAAGATCTTGTCCTTTGTGTTGTTTCGTTCTATGTTGATCAGTAGTGGAGCCCAGTTGGGGTCGATCGGGGATCTGTGTAGCTTTTGGGGTAGTCTTCTTTTATTTTGGTTCCGTAGTCGGACCTTGATTGTATCTGGATGATGTAATGCTTTATTCATGTATTGTGTGAAGTGGCGATTGTAAGCCAACTATGTACCTCTGTCCCTTATGTATTACATGGGTTGTGTGAAGATTACCTCACTTGCGACATTGCTTTCAATGCGGTTATGCCTCTAAGTCGTGCTTCGACACGTGGGAGATATAGCCGCATCGAGGGCGTTACACCTCATCCAGGAGATGAGCGAACGCATCTTCCCCGCGTTGCCTTCCCCGGCATTGCCCCGTGCTGCCCTGCATTGAGCAGAGCTGCTGCTCGCTTGGACCGCTACCCTGCCAAGACGAAGACTGCCCTGTACCACGTCGCCTCGCTGGATCGTCGAGATCGTCTCGGATTGCGCCAAGTATAGGGGAGGCCTGTGTATTTCCGTTGCTTCATACCCGTTGAATCGTCAAGGCCCTCTGTTCGACTCCATGTACAACTACACGGTGAGACGCCAAGTACCACGACTATAGTCATTGCCCGAGGACATCGAGTACGACTACACAGGACGATGCGCCAAGTACATCTACCCATGACCCAAGAACGTCTACGACCCTTGTACAACGACCGTCACCGAAGACCCGGTTAGCAAAACGTCAAGTACCTATGACCGAAGAACGCCATGTACCTCTCCGAAAAATGAACATGTACCACTACGTCCGGAGACCTCGAACCCGTCAAGTCCGACAACATTTGTGTACAACTACCGCCGACGTGCATGTTGCCAAGTACTCTCTCCGGAATGTCATGTTCGACTACCGATAAACATGTACCACTATCGTCGCCGAGATCGCGACAACCTCCACTGTCAACCCTAGAGCATGAGAGAACGACTACTTCCACTATGCAGGTCCCGAGAATGTCTACTTCCCCTTCTCCGCTGCGAACTTGATCCGTTCCAATAATGCACGCTCCAAAAGGTATAACCGCCGAGACGACCGCCCGTGAACTAATTCATGTGTGATGTATGAGATGCTCGTGCTTGCTCCGTGCTCGAATTGTCGATGCACGTTGCCCCTCTTTTGCCTTATTACCATCGACTCGTGGGACACCCGGTATCCGGGAGCGCCCCACCATCTTTTGCACGCATCCGCACACTTCTCCTTTGCATCGATATCTCAATCGAGTTACAGGAATGTTGCCATGGCACCATTTTCATTATCGTTGCCGTGGCACCCCTTTCCTTTCCACCACGGTGACAAATGCTTCATATTTCTCTTGTCAAACTTTTAATAAAAATTGCATAAACTTGCACATGTCATCCGCATCATGATAACAACAATTAAAATATTTAAATTGTTGTTTGCATTAAATTGCTAAATGCTCATGAGAATTTTAACGGACTTGTTGCTTGTTGTTCCGGCCTCATTTAAACTTGCCTAGATAGGTAGTTATCTTATGCTTCACCTCTTGCCATGCTAACAACATTTAATATTGTTGGGTACATAAACGAGATCGAACTAAATAACTTGTCGTGGTGTTTCTTCAATATGCAACAGAGTTGCATATTGAGCTCCACTTAATTTGTAGGATTGCTTGTGCACTTTGCCATGCCATGTATCTTTAAACCGGACATGCATCATACTTGATTGTGCATCATGCCATATTCATGTGGTGGTTGTTTACTCTGTGGTTTGCTTCTTTCTGGTGTTGCTTCTTCGGGTTGGTTCTGTTGGAAATATGCCCTAGAGGCAATAATAAATTGGTTATTATTATATTTCATTGTTCATGATAACCGTTTATTATCCATGCTAGAATTGTATTGATAGGAAACTCAGATACATGCATGGATACATAGACAACACCATGTCCCTAGTAAGCCTCTAGTTGACTAGCTCGTTGATCAATAGATGGTTAGGGTTTCCTGACCATGGACATTGGATGTCGTTGATAATGGGATCACATCATTAGGAGAATGATGTGATGGACAAGACCCAATCCTAAGCCTAGCACAAGATCGTGTAGTTCGTTTGCTAAAGCTTTTCTAATGTCAAGTATCATTTCCTTAGACCATGAGATTGTGCAACTCCTGGATACCGTAGGAGTGCTTTGGGTGTGCCAAACGTCACAACATAACTGGGTGGCTATAAAGGTACACTAAAGGTATCTCCAAAAGTGTCTGTTGGGTTGCCACGAATCGAGACCGGGATTTTGTCACTCCGTGTAAACGGAGAGGTATCTCTGGGCCCACTCGGTAGGACATCATCATAATGTGCACAATGTGACCAAGGAGTTGATCACGGGATGATGTGTTACGGAACGAGTAAAGAGACTTGCCGGTAACGAGATTGAACAAGGTATCGGGATACCGACGATCGAATCTCGGGCAAGTACTATACCGCTAGACAAAGGGAATTGAATACGGGATTGATTGAATCCTCGACATCGTGGTTCATCCGATGAGATCATCGTGGAACATGTGGGAGCCAACATGGGTATCCAGATCCCGCTGTTGGTTATTGGCCGGAGAGTTGTCTCGATCATGTCTGCATGGTTCCTGAACCCGTAGGGTCTACACACTTAAGCTTTGATGACGCTAGGGTTATTAGGAATACTTGTATGTGATTACCGAATGTTGTTCGGAGTCCCGGATGAGATCCCGGACGTCACGAGGAGTTCCGGAATGGTCCGGAGATAAAGATTTATATATGGAAAGTTGTTGTTCGGGTTCCGGGAAAAGTTCGGTTTTTTCCGGTATTGTACCGGGAAGCTTCCGGAAGGTTCCGGAGGATTCCGGAGGGGTCTGGAGGTCCGGAAAATGTTCCACCATGTTCAATACAGCAGCATGGGCTGTAGGGGGGCGCCCTAACCTTAATGGGCCAAGGGCACCAGCCCCCCCAAGGCCCATGCACATGGGAGAGGGGAAACCCTAAAGGGGAGGGCCTCCACTTGACTTGGGAGGCAGTCCTCCCCCCTTTGGCCGCCGCCCCAACCCTAGATGGGATCTAGGGGACCGTCCCCCCTCTCTCCCCACCTATAAATAGTGGAAGGGTGGGAGGGCGGCCACACCCTTGAACCTGGCGCAGCCCCTCCCCTCCAATACCTCTCCTCCTCCGCGTGAGCTTGGCGAAGCCCTGCCGGAGAACTGCCACTCCATCACCACCACGCTGTCGTGATGCTGTTGGACTCTCTTCCTCAACCTCTCCCTCCTCCTTGCTAGATCAAGGCATGGGAGACGTCTCCCTTCCGTACGTGTGTTGAACGCGGAGGTGCCATCCGTTCGGTGCTAGGATCATCGGTGATTTGGATCACGACGAGTACGACTCCATCAACCCCGTTCACTTGAACGCTTCCGCTTAGTGATCTACAAGGGTATGTAGATGCACTCTCCTTCCCCTCGTTGCTAGACTACTCCATAGATTGATCTTGGTGATGCGTAGAAAATTTTGAATTTCTTCTACATAACCCAACAGTGGCATCATGAGCTAGGTCTATGCGTAGTTTCTATGCATGAGTAGAACACAAAGCAGTTGTGGGCATCGATATTGTCAATTTACTTGCCGTTACTAGTCTTATCTTGATTCGGCGGCATTCTGGGGTGAAGCGGCCCGGACCGACCTTACACGTACGCTTACGTGAGACTGGTTCCACCGACTGACATGCACTAGTTGCATAAGGTGGCTAGCGGGTGTCTGTCTCTCCCACTTTAGTCGGATGGGATTCGATGAAAAGGGTCCTTAGGAAGGGTAAATAGAAATTGGCATATCACATTGTGGTTTTGGCGTAGATAAGAAACATTCTTGCTAGAAACCTATAGCAGCCACGTAAAAACTTGCAACAACAATTAGAGGACGTCTAACTTGTTTTTGCAGCATATGCCTTGTGATGTGATATGGCCAAAAGGATGTGATGAATGATATATGTGATGTCTGAGATTGATCATGTTCTTGTAATAGGAATCACGACTTGCATGTCGATGAGTATGACAACCGGTAGGAGCCATATGAGTTGTCTTAATTTATTTATGACCTGCGTATCAACATAAACGTCATGTAATTACTTTACTTTATTGCTAAAGCGTTAGCCATAGTAGTAGAAGTAATAGATGACAAGACAAATTCAAGAAAACACGATGATGGAGGTCATGATGATGGAGATCATGGTGTCATGCCGGTGACAACGATGATCATGGAGCCCGTCATAAGGAGCAAAATGATATTGGCCATATCATGTCACTATTTGATTGCATGTGATGTTTATCATGTTTTACATCTTATTTGCTTAAGAACGATGGTAGCTTAAATAAGATGATCCCTCGCAATAATTTCAAGAAAAGTGTTCCCCCAAACTGTGCACCGTTGCGAAGGTTCGTTGTTTCGAAGCACCACGTGATGATCGGGTGTGATAGATTCTAACGTTCGAATACAACGGGTGTTGACGAGCCTAGCATGTACAGACATGGCCTCGGGACACATGCGAAACACTTAGGTTGACTTGACGAGCCTAGCATGTACAGACATGGCCTTAGAACACGGAAGACCGAAAGGTCGAACATGAGTCATATAGAAGATACGATCAACATGAGATGTTCACCGTTGATGACTAGTCCGTCTCACGTGATGATCGGACATGGCCTAGTCGATTCGGATCATGTTTCACTTAGATGACTAGAGGGATGTCTATCTGAGTGGGAGTTCATTAAATAATTTGATTAGATGAACTCAATTATCATGAACATAGTCTAAATTGTCTTTGCAAATATATTGTAGATAAATAGCTCACGTTGTAGCTCCCTGTTTCAATACGCGAGAAAGATTAAGTTGAAAGATATTGTAAGCAATGATGCGGACTAGGTCCGTAGTCCGAGGAGTGTCCTCACTGCTACACAGAAGGCTTACGTCTTTGATGCACCGCTCGATGTGCAAACCCCTACAACGTCGTCTGTGGATGTTGTGAACACCTGACAAACACATCCTGATGACTACTTGATAGTTTAGTGCACCATACTTTACGGCTTAGAATCGGGATTCCAATGACGTTTTGAACGCCATAGAACATATGAGATGTTCCAAGAGCTGAAATTGGGATTTCAGGCTCATGCCCGTGTTGAGAGGTGTGAGACCTCTGACAAGTTCTTTAGCCAACAAGATGGAGGAGAATAGCTCAGCTAGTGAGCATGTGCTCAGAATGTCTGGGTGCTACAATCACTTAAATCAAGTGGGAGTTAAACTTCCAGATAGGATAGTGATTGATAGAGTTCTCTAGCCACTATCACTAAGCTACTAGATCTTCGTGATGAACTATGAGATGCAAGGGATGGAGTTGATCTCGGAGCTGTTCACGGTGCTTAAGACCGCAAAAGGTAGAAATCAAGAAGGAGCATCAAGTGTTGATGGTTTGACAAGACCACTGGTTTCAAGAAGGGCAAGGGCTAGAAGGGAAACTTCATGGATGGCAAACCAGTTGCCGCTCCAGTGAAGGAACCCAAGGTTGAACCCAAACCCGAGACTAAGTGCTTCTATTGTAAGGGGAACGGTCACTGGTAGCAGAATTACCCCAAATGCATGGTAGATAAGAAGGCTGGCAACTTCAACAAAATTTATACGTGTTATTAATGTGTACCTCACTAGAACTCCTGGTAGCACCTGGGTATTGGATACCGGTTCAGTTACTATTATTGGTGACTTGAAGCAAAAGCTACGGACTAAATGGAGACTGGCTAAGGGCGAGGTGACGATGTGTGTTGGAAGTGTTTCCAAAGTTGATGAGATCACCATCGCACGCTCCATCTGCCTTCGGGATTAGTATTGAACCTAGATAAATGTTATCAGGTGTCTACGTTGAGCATGAATATGATTAGATCATGTTCATTGCAATACGGTTATTCATTTAAGTTAGAGAATAATGGTTATTTTGTTTACATGAATAATACCTTTCATGGTCATGCACCCTATGTGAATGGTTCATTGAATCTCGGTCGTAGTAATACACATGTTCATGCCAAAAGATGTAGAGTTAATAACGATAGTACCACTTTCTTGTGGCACTGTCGCTTAGGTCATATTGGCATAAGATGCATGAAGAAACTCCATGTCGATGGATGTTTGGAGTCACTTGATTTTGAATTACTTGACACATGCGAGCCATGCCTCATGGGCAGGATGACTAAGACCCCGTTTTCAGGTACAATGAAACGGGCAAGTGACTTGTTGGAAATCATGCATGCTGATGCGTGTGATCCAATGAGAATTGAAGCGTGCGGTGGATATCGCTATTTTCTCATCTTCACTAACGATTTGGGTAGATATAGGTATATCTACTTAATGAAGCACAAGTCTAAAACGTTTGAAAAGTTCAAGAGATTTCAGAGTGAAGTTAAGAATCATCATAACAATAAGATCATGTTCCTACGATCTGATCAAAAGGGGATTTTCTGAGTTATGAGTTTGGCAATCACCTAAGACATTGTGGAATTGTTTCAGAGTTGAAGCCACCTGGAACACCACAAGGTAATGGTGTGTCCGAACGTCGTAATCGAACCCTATGAGATATGGTGCGATCTATGATGTCTCTTACCAATCTACCGTTTTCATTGTGAGGTTATGCGTTAGAGACAGCTGCATTCACTTTAGATAGGACACCATTTAAGTCCGTTGAAACAACGTCGTGTGAACATTGGTTTGGTAAGAAACCGAAGTTGTCGTTTCTTAATGTTTGGGGATGCGATGCTTAGGGCTTCAGCCGGAGAAGCTCGAACCCAAAGCAGACAAACACATCTTCATAGGATACCCAAGGGTGACAGCTGGGTATACCTTCTATCTTAGATCCGAGGGCAAATTGTTTGTCGCTAAGAACGGGTCCTTTCTCGAGAAGGAGTTTCTCTCGAAAGAATTGAGTGGGAGGAAGATATAACTTGATGAGGTTGTCGAACCTTTACTTCAACCAGAGAGTGATGCAACACAGAAAGATGTTTTCTGTGGCGCCTACGTCTGTTGAATAGGAAGTTAATGATAGTGATCATGAAGCTTCGGATCAAGTTGCTATCAAACCTCGTAGGTCGACAAGGATATGTACTACTCCTAAGTGGTACGGTAATCCTGTCTTAGATATCATGTTGTTAGACAACAATGAACCTACGAGCTATGGAGAAGCGATGGTGGGCCCGTATTCCGAAAAATGGTTAGAAGCCATGAAATCCGAGATAGGATCCATATATCAGAACAAAGTATGGACTTTGGTGGACTTTCCCGATGATCGGCAAGCCATTGAGATAAATGGATCTTTAAGAAGAAGACGGACGTGGGCGGTAATGTTACCGTCTATGAAGCTCTACTTGTGGGAAAGAGTCTTTTCACAAGTTCAAGGAGTTGACTACGATGAGAATTTCTCACCCGTAGCGATGCTTAAGTCCGTCGGAATCATGTTAGCATTAGCTGTATTTTTCGATTATGAAATCTGACAGATGGATGTCAAAACGAGTTTTCTTACCAGTTTTCGTAAGAAAAGTTGTATGTGATACAATAAAAGGTTTTGTCGATCCTAAGGATGCTAAAAGGTATGCTGGCTCCAGCAATCCTTCTATGGACTAGAGCAAGCATCTCGGAATCGGAGTATATGTTTTTGATGGAGTGATCAAAGCTTTTAGGTTTATACAATTTTTGTTAGAAACTTGTATTTACAAGAAAGTGAGTGGGAGCACTACAACATTTCTGATAAGTATATGTGGATGACATATTGTTGATTTGAAATGATGTAGAATTTCTGGAAAGCATAAATGGTTGTTTGAAGAGTGATTTTCAAAGGAAGACCTGGATAAAGCTGCTTACATATTGGGCATCAAGATCTATAGAAATAGATCAAGACGTCTGATGATACTTTCAAAGAACGCACACCTTGACATGTTTTTGAAGGAGTTCAAAATAGATCAGTCAAAGAAGGGGTTCTTACCTGAGTTGTAAGGTGTGAAGTTGAATAAGACTCAAAGCTTGACCACGGCAGAAGAAAGAAGAAGGACGAAGGTCGTCCCCTATGCTCTTGTCATAGGCTCTATACAATATTCCATGCTAAAGTACCGCACCTAATGTGTGCCTTGCCACATGTCAGGCAAGAGGGTACAAAGGTGATCTAGGAGTGGATCACCAGATAGTAGTCAAAATTATCCTTAGAGGAATAAGGAAATGTTTCTCGGTTATGGAGGTGATAAAGAGTTCGACATAAAGAGTTACGTTGATGCAAGCTTAACACCTATCCGGATAGCTCTGAGTATAGATACCAGATACGTATAATGGAGCAATAATTTGGAATAGCTACAAGTGGAACATGGTAGCAGCATCTACGATATAAAGTTTTGCCAAATACATAGGGATCTGAATATGGCAAGACCCGTTGACTACAACCTCTCTCACAAGCATAACATGATCAAACCCAGAACTCATTGAGTGTTAACCACATAGTGATGTGAACTAGATTATTGAGTCTAGTAAACTCTTTGGATGTTGGTCACATGGCGATGTGACTTGTGAGTGTTAATCACATGGCGATGTGAACTAGATTATTGACTCTAGTGCAAGTGGGAGACTGTTGGAAATATGCCCTAGAGGCAATAATAAATTGGTTATTATTATATTTCATTGTTCATGATAACCGTTTATTATCCATGCTAGAATTGTATTGATAGGAAACTCAGATACATGCATGGATACATAGACAACACCATGTCCCTAGTAAGCCTCTAGTTGACTAGCTCGTTGATCAATAGATGGTTAGGGTTTCCTGACCATGGACATTGGATGTCGTTGATAATGGGATCACATCATTAGGAGAATGATGTGATGGACAAGACCCAATCCTAAGCCTAGCACAAGATCGTGTAGTTCGTTTGCTAAAGCTTTTCTAATGTCAAGTATCATTTCCTTAGACCATGAGATTGTGCAACTCCTGGATACCGTAGGAGTGCTTTGGCGTGTTCTAGCACATCAAGCAAACGATTTCGAAAAGATTACAGTTCATAGTAAAGGAATCTGGTACTCTAACACGTTGAGGACCTATGGCATCCTCACGAAACCCACACGGTTTGCAGTGTTGTATTGACCCACCGATATTTCCATGTGATTTCCATAGAGGTTTTCACAGACAACCCAACGGTGCTTAGCTCTGGCCCTAAAACAGTGAGGCACATTTGCCTCTCCATAGAGACCCGGGTGAGCCATCCTGTAGTAGTATTACACGTGTTACACTGGTTCCTCAACTAGTGCCCTACTACACAATGCCTTGCTCATTTCTCTGAACGGCCATTGCTCTAACTTGTTCCATAGCCCTATGGCTGCTAGCTTAGAGCCCGTTCATGATATGGCGATCTGTTTCCCTTAACTTATGCCCTAACTAACTTAGGAGCTGTAGCACCAAGTAGGCTACTCTAGTAGCACCTTGTACACCCTCGGTTGTACCCATAGGTCTAGGGCGACAACCAATAACCGGCCTCTCAACAGAGCTAGTACAGACGTACCAAGGACTTGGGCATCCCAGATGTGTGAATTCGAAACTACTGCGATCCCAATAATCCTTATGAACATACACTAATGGCTTACAACAAGCCTCAGGGCCTACTCTAGGGCCTGCAGTGCTCCTCAAGGCCTTACCAGGCCTCTATTTCTAAATATATACCTTTCAACAACAAGCCCAAGGCCCTTTAAGTTCGGTTTTTTCCGGTATTGTACCGGGAAGCTTCCGGAAGGTTCCAGAGGATTCCGGAGGAGTCCGGAGGTCCAGAAAATGTTCCACCATGTCTAATACAGCAGCATGGGCTGTAGGGGGGCACCCTAACCTTAATGGGCCAAGGGCACCAGCCCCCCCAAGGCCCATGCGCATGGGAGAGGGGAAACCCTAAAGGGGAGGGCCTCCACTTGACTTGGGAGGCACTCCTCCCCCCTTTGGCCGCCGCCCCAACCCTAGATGGGATCTAGGGGGCCGACCCCCCTCTCTGCCCACCTATAAATAGTGGAGGGGTGGGAGGGCGGCCACACCCTTGAACCTGGCGCAGCCCCTCCCCTCCAATACCTCTCCTCCTCCGCGTGAGCTTGGCGAAGCCCTGCCGGAGAACTGCCACTCCATCACCACCACACCGTCGTGCTGCTGTTGGACTCTCTTCCTCAACCTCTCCCTCCTCCTTGCTGGATCAAGGCATGGGAGACGTCTCCATTCCGTACGTGTGTTGAACGCGGAGGTGAAAGTGCGTTATATCGACTAGAGGGGGGGGGGTGAATAGGCGATTTTTATGTAAGTCTTCAAAACGTGGAAGTTATGAAGACAAATGATAGAAATAAACCTATTACCCCGCAGCGGAAGGTAGACTACACTAGGCAAGCCATAGTCAAGTATTCAATAGAGTGAAAGCGCAATGACTAATAGCATCAATGTAGTAAGGATCAGGTAGGAAGATATTGTGAAGCCACACAGAACACGCAGTCACTCAGTGAAGACAAAAGATAGTGCGAACATACAATGACTTCACAAGGAGTAACAGTAAGTAAAGGGAAGGGAAGATGAAACCAGTGACTCGCTGAAGACAATGATTTGTTGGACCAGTTCCAGTTGCTGTGACAACTGTACGTCTGGTTAGGGCGGCTAGGTATTTAAACCTTAGGACACAGAGTCCCGGACACCCAGTCCTGAACACGCAGCTCAGGACACCCAGTCCTCACCGTATTCCCCTTGAGCTAAGGTCACACAGACCTTGCCCAATC
This sequence comes from Triticum urartu, assembly GCF_003073215.2. Classification (NCBI taxonomy): domain Eukaryota; kingdom Viridiplantae; phylum Streptophyta; class Magnoliopsida; order Poales; family Poaceae; genus Triticum; species Triticum urartu. The sequence goes on along the minus strand of NC_053022.1, from coordinate 166,202,048 downwards.
ACTCTGGTAAGTCTTCAAGGTAGACTCCCAAACCTTCACATAATTTGTTCACCGGCAATCCACAATGTCTCTTGGATGCTCAGAACGCGACGCCTAACCGGCTGGAGGATGCACAGTCCTCAAGTGTAATAAGTCTTCAGATCACACAGACAAAAAGACTTAAGTGATGCCTAATTCTCTTTGGCTATGGGTGGTTAGGGCTTTATCCTCGCAAGGAATTCTCTCTCAAAGGCTTCGAGGTGGGTTGCTCTCAAACGACAAAAGCCGTACTCTGAATCTGAGCAGCCAACCGTTTATGGTTGTAGGGGGTGGGCTATTTATAGCCACTTGGCAACCCGACCTGATTTGTCCGAAATGACCTTGGGTCATTAAGGAACTGACACGTGTTCCAACGGTCAGATTTCAAACTCACACGGCAACTTTACTTGGGCTTCAAGCAAAGCTGACTTGCCTGACTCCGGACAAGATTCGCTCTCAAAGTCTTCACTCGAAGACATAGGTTTTGTTTAAGCATCACTTCAGTCATTCTGACTGGTTCTCTTGGACCCCACTTAACAGTATGGTGGTTCCTATGACTCAATACAGAAGAAAGAGAACTACGAAAGATCTAAGTCTTCGAGCTCCATAGGCTTCATGTGGTGTCTTCTCTTGTCATAGTCTTCAATGTGAATATCTTCATATACCACCTTTGACTTCAATGTCTTCATACATTTTTAGGGGTCATCTCTGGTAGGAAAACCGAATCAACGAGGGACTTCTACCTGTGTTATCCTGCAATTCTCACAAACACATTAGTCCCTCAACTAGGTTTGTCGTCAATACTCCAAAACCAACTAGGGGTGGCACTAGATGCACTTACAATATCCCCCTTTTTGGTGATTGATGACAAACTAGTTGAAGTTTTCAACGGGGAATATAATCTGTGAAATTGTAAAGGATAAGGAATTGTCTTCATAAGTTGCAAGGGCTCCCCCTGAAGATGTGCATATAAGTAATTTGCTTTTGGAATGCAAATGCACATGGCAGGTTGTACTTGTGGAGATCCACTTCAACTTATGATGACAATCCACTATGCATGTGAAAGTATATGAAGATAATGACATGCATAATGTAAAATGGACGTCTGCAAAATGATCTAAGTGCGGAATTTATCGTCGCACATGAGGAATTTATCATCGCAACACAAGGTGGCAGATAAGTAGCAGACGACCATCGAGTTTAAGTGTTACAACTCAAAGAACCAAATGTAGCAAAACGAGAGTTGTAAGCACAAAGCAAAATATAAAGCACCCGCCCATATGGACCCGCTGGAAGACTATCAACCTCATATGCTTCTCCCCCTTTTGTCAGTAAGGACCAAAAAGGTTTGAAGACATAGAGCATCTACTCGTTCCCATGAGGAGTAGGTGAAGCAGCAGGGTCGTTGGTGGTGTTTGGCGGTGCTGAAGAGCTTGGAGCAGAGTCGAAGTGTGCTGAAGGAGGTGGCGGTGACGTAGCATCGTCTTCATCCTCGATCACTCTGGCATTCACAGTTGCAACAGAGGAAGAGAACTCAGAGTCTTCAAGGGATGGAGTTCATCGCAGCACTGCCCTTCGAGGAGGTGTGGAGTCAAACTTGAATCGCTCAGTGAAGCCATCCTCTTGAAGATCATCTTCAGAACACATCAGCGTTAGCCCTTTCCATGTGCGGCGGGAGGTTTCATGGGCAACAAAAGCATTCTTGGTGGCAAGATTGCGAATGCGATTAACATCCACCAAGAGGCTTTGCATCTGACGCTTCAGCCAGTCATGATGCCTATCCTGTTTCTGATGAAGAGCCACAAGAAGCTCTCGGTCGTTAAGAACACAAGTGCGCTTCTTGGGTCGTGGAGCAGTTGTACTATTAGTGGCTCCAGTGAGAGCAGGATGCGGTGCACGTGTAGTGCCAGCCAAAGGATACACACGAGTTACGGCTTCCACACCTTCAATGTTCCGAGTGAAACTTTGATGCTCTGCATTCTGAAGACTGAGAGGTTCCTTGGTAGGCTCAGGATAGATGGCTTCAATAGACATATCCACATCAGGCAAAAAGATCCGATGGTTGCGGGCCGAGGGCTGATATGAGATAGCGGAGTGAAGTTTGATCAGCCGCATCACCCAAGGGGCGTAGAACTTCAAACTAAACAGATCAGAGCCAGATGCAGCAAGTTGGCGAATGAAGAAATCCTGTGTATTGAAGTATTTTCCATGAAGAATGTAGAAGACCAAAGTCTTCATTGCACCTTCCAGCTTGGCATGGGGAGAATGTCCTTTGATTGGCCAGAGAGTTCGCCTTATGATGTGATAAATGGTTCTTGGCAGATACTCAAGGTCTTCAACGAAGAACTCCGTGGGATAAGCAGCATCTTGGGGCAATGTCTTCATCATACTGAGCATCTGACTCATATTAGGTTCAGTCTTCCGAAAGATGCTCTCAATAGCTTCACTATGAAGCTGACAGCCATGCTCATAGAGATCGCCAGGAGTGGGCAAACCAGTGAGCTCAATGATGTCAAAGGCTTTGGCTTCGTGATGAACGTTTCCTATCATCCACTCCAGGACCCAAGTCTTCGGATCTCTGCTATACCAGCGGATGTGAAGTGTGGCATAGAATTGGAGCAGCAACTCTTCATTCCAATGCTGTTGGTCAGTGACAAACGGCAGCAGTCCAACCTCTTTGAAGCAATCCAGAGCTTCTTCCAGACAGGGCAGACCAGCTATTGCTTCAATGTCAAGGCGCTTGTGTGGGAAGATGCGACCTTGGTTGTAAAGAACGCATGAGTAATAGCTTCGCTGCGGATAACTCCAGAACCGATCAGATGATATTCTTTCCCTGGAGTAGGGGTTCCTGGAGCTGTTGAAGAATGTGTTGTCTGCTCTGAAGCCATTGATATTGAAGGAGCCAGGTGCTGATGCAGGACCTGGGAACCTTGGCAATCTTGGGATTGGCTTCTGTACCTGAGGCCTGTGCTCAACATGATAGTCGAACTGGGGACCGGCAGCAGACTCAGGAACAAAAGTGGCGGGATCAGTGGCTTCGCTGACTTCTAGTGCTTTTGTTGGTGAGTGCTCCACATTAGCTTCAGCCATGACAGCGTCAGTGGCTTCAGTGGTGTTGGTGGTGGCAGCCTCAAGATGTTCAATCTCCACTTGACGAGCAGGAGGATCGGTCACGATCACGTTCTCCTCGAGAACCGCTTCTTGGTGGGACAGGGGAGTGGCAACTTGTGGGACTTCTTCTTCCGCGGCTGATGCAGCCGGATTGTCTTCAGCAGAGACTTGAGGCCTTGGACCTTTGCGAAGCCTGCGCAATGCGGGTGATGCCTATGGAGTTGCTGTTGGCTGGGCCTCAAGGTCTTCATTCTCTTGTGGGCGATCCGCCCATGAAGCATCCTGTGCAATTGGCGTCAGTGGACGACCAATGCTGATGAGTTCGCTGTGCGTTAGCACAGGCGATGATACCTGTTGGTGTTCTAGCTGAGGAAGGGCTGCATCATCTTAAACATGGTCATGATGACCAATGTTTTCAGCAGCAATGGGATCAGCTGCTGGAAAGTCTTCAGCTTCACAAGCCTCTGTGAAAGCAGGCTCATGGACAGTCAGTTGACGTTCTTGTGGATCGGCGTTGGGGTGAACCATGGAAATGGGTTCAACAATCAAGGGCTCTGTGGGAGCAGCCCGTTCCTTCTTGGTCATTCTTTTCTTCTTGGCGGGGGCAGTAGCAGAGGCTTCAGGATGTTTTCTCTTCCTTGCTCCAGCCTCAGCAGTCCTGGTCTTCTTCAGTTCTGAAGCGGTTGACCTGACCTTTGGCTTCGGGCCAGTCATGCTAGTTGGGAAGACAAGGGGATCTGCCTCCTACCTTGGTGCTTCAGGTTCAGCCATAGCGGGCTTCTTTTGCTTCTTGGCAGCCATCCTGGGGTCGATGCCAGGACGCCCAAGGGCCTTGCGCTTCTCAGCCTCATTGTAGGCTTGCACACACCTATCATCCATGACCTTCATGCGCTCACGAGAACCCTGAGCTTCTGCACGTTTCTTTAGAAAGGCTTCCTTGAGCTCGTGCAGCATAACCTTGAAATTCTTCACGTCTTGCACGCTGAGCTTGGCCATATGCTTCTTGAATTGAGATTTCTCAAAGTCAATCTTCTGCTTCAGTTCAACAATGCGCTGGGCGATAGCTAACTCTGAAGCAATGGCGCCATGGAAGGCGACACTGAGGCCAATGGGTAGTTGGAGATCGTCGAAGCTGATGTTTGGCGTGTCAAACCATTCATCAATGAAGTTGTGGATGATTGTTACATCAAAGAGAGGCAGATCATTGAAGATTTCTGCTTCTTCTTTGCTCTTGATGAGTTTCTCAAGAGCGTCATCTGCAAGATCTTCATCACTTGACAGATCAATGGCATCATTGCGCAGAATGGCAGCCGCTGTTAGCTCTTGGCCGGTGTGTGGTAGAGGCATCTTGACCTTCTGGGGCTTGGAGATGCGTGATAAATCTTCGGACTGCACACTGTCTTCAGGAGGTGCAGTTGCCAGTGGCTTCGCCCATGAGATTTTTGGTGAAGGGGCAGGCTTTGAAGCTTTAGGCTTCTTCAACTTCTTTGGCTTCGGCGCTGCAGGCGCTTCATCTGATTCAGCGTCAGCTGCAGGCTCATTCACTGCAGTCCCTTGAACCAAGATATGGGTGATGAGGCCTTCAAGGTTGTAGAAAGGACCGACGACATTGGGTTCTGCATCTCGTGTGCCATCAGCCCTTGGAGCTGAGGGACCAGGGTTGAAGTCTAGTCCCAATGTCTTCTTGTTTTGCTTCGCTGAGTTCTGGGCAAACTGGAAGTTGCGCTTGAACAGAATGTCATCACGACACCATAGTAGTGATGATGGGTGTGCATCAACAGGCTATGGCCCACGGACCATGCAGGGATAGACGCCTTGTTCAATGGCTTCATCTCTGGACCTGGGTTGAAGATTCTTGTATAGGATGTCTCCCCACGGTCTCTTGATGGCATTTTTCTCAGCATATTCCTGGGTTACAAATCGGTATTTGAACCATTGTTCTGCCCAATATCTTCAAATCCATTGGATTCGGGTCTTGCGCTGATTGTAATCCTCTTCAGGATCTGTCTTGTACAGTTCTGAGAGGTCATCTGGCAGATCTCTAGATGTTTCTCCACGACGCTTTCTGCCACCCTTCCTTGCTGATTTCTCTGAAGCCATGAACTTTAAACTGAAAGGCTTCAACACGTTCAAAGGCTTCAAAGATTTTCGCTTGCTGGACAAACAGGAACTTGCTTCAGGAGAATTTATATGATGCTGTAAGAATTTTGCAAATGAATGCAGACTATGAGAACCAAGGGATTCTCCCACGGACATGTACCTGTGACAGCATTAAGGTGCGAGGGAAAGGGAAGAGGTCATATGCATTCTCAGAAGATTTTGAATATAAATCAGTTTAGAAGACATTGACCTCATCGTGCGAAGACATTCACTCATAGATAAGGAGTTGGTTCCAGATTTGTACGAATCCAGAGATCAGTACAAGTGAGGAATCTAACTACTTTGTGAAGCATAAGTGAATATACTAGGCATGTTATGAGATGCAGTATGAGAGAGATCTAACTTGTGTGAATAGAAACTGCTTGTGGTAGAAAGTGACAAAGCCATAGGATCAACGGTGCCGTAAAAAGGAAGTTTTATTTACCACACTAAGAACTGCTAGATGGAGTGGAAGATGAGGCCGAGCAGTTCGATCTTCCGTGCCCTAACTTGGCGACGGAGGACACCTATGGCGACGGCGGAGAGGACGATGTCCGCGGTCGGCGTGAAGACGGTGTCGGAGAGGTTGCGGCCGCGAAGCGCTTCGTCGCCGGCGTCGTCGAGGGCTAGCGGTGGCGCTAGGGTTCGTGCGAGAGTGGAAGAAGAGATAATGACCGCCGTGAAGTGTGTATTTATAGGTACAGGGGCGGCACTGCGTTATTACACAGGTGCCCCTGGCGATTCGCATCTGAGGAACACGTGGCCATCATGCAGAATTTTGGGGTTTGTTCCACGTCCCACGCACGCCTGGATTGTCGGGTGGTCGTTCCTACTTCTCCGGGTTTCATGTGGAGGAATGAGCATTGAAGGTGGACATAAGGTTTGTCTTTGTATCTTCTGCTGACAAGGACGCAGAGAAGACATTCGACAGTTTCAATAGAATGCATATGATTTGGAGAGATAGAGTTTGACATAGATAGCATAGAGAGTTTAGGGTCCGATCACATTCACTTAGTTCAAAATATTCAACAAGAAGACATAGCTATAAGTGAATGCTGTAGAGGACAGAACACTAGTATATATATATAATCAACATAGTGAAGATAATCATGAAGACATGTTGAGATTGAAGCCAAACCAAATGTGAAGACATAGCAAGGTAATGCCATGAGTGAAACACTTCAAAGTAGAACATTTGGTGGTGGCATTACCCACCGTATAGGAAGTATTAGAACCAGACACGGCGCACAATTATAGTGGCGCTCCGAAGTCAAATTCCACATTAATGTATTCACACTTAGAATGTATGTCTTCATTGATTGAAGATATACTTTACTCAATATGCATAAGGGTTAGGATGTGTGCCTGATCACAGGACATTTGAGGATTCCAGGATATTTAGCTCACACCGTAACTTGCAAAATCTCTTCTCATCCAAGGGCTTGGTGAAGATATCTGCCAATTGCTCTTCAGTGTTGACGTGTATGATATCAATATCTTCCTTCACAACATGATCTCTGAGAAAGTGACGACGAATTTCAATGTGCTTTGTCTTGAGTGCTGAACTGGGTTGTTGGCAATCTTGATGGCGCTTTCGTTGTCGCAGTAGAGTGGCACTTGCTTCAGATGAATGCCATAGTCTTTGAGCGTTTGCTTCATCCACAGAAGCTGAGCGCAGCAAGATCCAGCAGCAATGTATTCAGATTCAGCAGTGGAGAGAGATACACAGTTCTGCTTCTTTGAAGACCAACATGCAAGTGATCGTCCCAGAAAGTGACATGTGCTTGATGTAGACTTGTGATCAACTTTGTCACCAGCATAATCAGCATCCGAGAATCCAACCAGATCAAACTCTGAGCCCTTTGGATACCATAATCCTAGAGTTGGGGTGTGAGCCAAATATCGAAGAATTCGCTTCACAGCTAAGTGATGCGACCCCTTTGGTGCCGCCTGAAATCGAGCACACATGCAAACACTAAGCATAATATCTGGCCTAGATGCACATAGATAAAGTAAAGAACCAATCATGGAGCGGTATACCTTTTGATCGAACTCTTTACCATTGTCATCAGGACCCAGATGATGCTTGGCTGGCATTGGCGTCGTGAAGCCTTTGCAGTCTTGCATACCGAACTTCTTCAGGCAATCTTTGAGATACTTCTCTTGAGATATGAAGATGTCGTTGCGTTGCTGTCGTATTTGAAGAACGAGAAAGAACTTCAGCTCTCCCATCATAGACATTTGATATTGCTCTTGCATCATATATCCAAACTCTTCACTATACTTCTGATTGGTGCAGCCGAAGATAATGTCATCCACATATATTTGGCACACAAACAGTTCACCATCATATGTCTTCGTGAAGAGAGTGGGGTCGAGAGAACCAGGTATGAAGCCTTTGCTCTTCAGGAAGTATTTGAGTGTGTCATACCAGGCCCGAGGGGCTTGTTTGAGGCCATACAGTGCCTTGTTGAGCTTGTATACCATGTCAGGATGTTTTGGATCTTCAAAGCCAGGAGGTTGTGCAACATACACTTCTTGTTCAATCTTGCCATTGAGGAAGGCTCTCTTCACATCCATTTGATAAAGAAGTATGTTGTGATGATTTGCATAGGCCAGCACTATGCGTATGGCTTCAAGTCTAGCCACAGGAGCAAATGTTTCATCAAAGTCAATGCCTTCCACTTGAGTATATCCTTGAGCAACGAGACGAGCTTTGTTTCTGACAACTTGACCAGGCTCATCTTGCTTGTTGCGGTATATCCATTTGGTGCCTATTATGTTGTGCTTCCGAGGATCAGGACGCTTGACCAGTTCCCATACATTATTCAGCTCAAACTGTTGAAGCTCGTCTTGCATAGCTTGAATCCATTCAGGTTCCATGAAGGCTTCTTCAACTTTCTTGGGTTCTGTTATTGAGACGAATGCGAAGTGCCCACAGAAATTTGCCAGCTGAGTTGCCCTTGAACGAGTGAGTGGACCGGGTGCATTGATGCTATCAATTATTCTTTCAATCTGCACTTCATTGGCAACACGAGGATGTACAGGGCGAAGATTTTGCTGTTGCTGATCATTGTCGTTGTTAGAAGGAATGTCTTCAGGCTGAGCATTGTCTTCATGTTGATCAGGTGCTGAGATGATAAGTTCTTCTTCAGGATGAGCTTTAGAAGGTATAATTTCTCCAGTTCCCATTAGCTTGATTGATTCACTGGATGGAACTTCATCTAGCACATTTGGCAGTTGCTCTCTTTGTGAACCGTTAGTCTCATCGAACCGCACATCCACTGTTTCAACCACTTTGTAATGAAAGAGATTGAAGAGTCTGTAGGAGTGCGAATCCTTTCCATATCCAAGCATAAAACCCTCATGTGCTTTTGGTGCAAACTTTGAGGTGTGATGTGGGTCCTTGATCCAGCACCTGGTGCCAAATACTCTGAAGTAACTGACATTTGGCTTCTTGCCAGTAAGGAGCTCATAAGATGTCTTGTTCAGAAGCTTGTGAAGATAAACACGATTGATTGTATGGCATGCAGTATCAATGGCTTCAGGCCAGAATTTTCTTGGAGTCTTGTATTCATCTAGCATCGTTCTGGCCATCTCAATGAGTGTTCTGTTCTTGCGTTCGACGACCCCATTCTGCTGTGGCGTGTACGGGGCTGAGAATTCATGTCTGATGCCCAAGGTATCAAGATATGTATCAAGGCCAGTGTTCTTGAATTCAGTGCCATTGTCACTTCTGATATGCTTTATCTTGGCGCCATAATTGTTCATTGTTCGATTGGCGAAGCGTCTGAAGACATCCTGCACTTCAGTCTTGTAAAGGATTATGTGCACCCAAGTATATCTAGAATAATCATGAACAATGACAAAGCCATAGAGACACAGTAGTAGTAAGAGTTGAGTAATGAGTGGGACCGAAAAGATCCATGTGAAGCTGTTCGAAGGGTCGAGTAGTGGTCATGATTGTCTTCGAGGGATGTTTGGCCCTCGTCATCTTTCCTGCCTCACAGGCACCGCATAAGTGATCTTTCTTGAACTTGACGCCCTCGATGCCTATGACATGCTTCTTCTTTGCCAGGGTGTGGAGGTTCCTCATGCCAGCATGCCCAAGCCTCCGATGCCAGAGCCACCATTCTGATGCTTTTGCTAGAAGACATACGGCAAGCTATGGTCCTGCTGAGAAATCTACCACGTACAAATCATCTTTTCGATACCCTTCAAATACTAGAGACTTGTCAGATTCCATTAGAACAAGGCAACGATATTTTCCAAATATTACGATCATGTTTAAATCGCAAAGCATTGAGACAGACATTAAGTTGAAGCCAAGGGATTCAACAAGCAAGACTTTATCCATGTGTTGATCCCTTGAGATTGCAACTCTCCCTAGACCCAATACCTTACTTTTACCAGTGTCAGCAAATGTGATGTGGCTCTTGTCGGATGGACGTAAGGTTGAGTCCATAAGAAGGCTTCTTTTGCCAGTCATGTGATTTGTACACCCACTATCAATAATCCGTTCTGAAGACGATGGTGTCGTACACTTGGCACCGCGTGCCACGAAGCAGTAGGTAGAAGCGGAGTAGTCCTTGTCATTTGCATCGGTGTCGGTGATGAAGTCATTGTCTTCAGTGTTGAAGATGGACTTGGAAACGTATGCTATAGCCAGACTTGTGACACCTGAATCGGACTCCTCCTCAGACTCCACCTCCGCCTCCTCAGAAGCGGGCTCCTCCTCTGAATCCATTTCCTTGCCAACAAATGCACGTGCCTTGCCAGATGAGCTCTTCTTGCGTGATGAAGACTTTGAGGAAGACTTGGAAGAATACTTTGAGTATTTCTTCTTCTTCTTGTCGTCAGAGTCATATTCCTTGCTCTTCTTCTTCTTTTTGTTCTCATTGTCCCACTGTGGACACTCAGAGATGAAGTGGCCAGGTTTCTTGCACTTGTGACATGTTTTCTTCTTGTAGTCGTGAGCCGAAGCTTCATCATTCCTTGATCTTGATCCTGAAACCTTTCTTCTTGGTGAATTTTTGGAACTTCTTCACAAGCATAGCAAGTTCCCTTCCAATGTCTTCAGGATCATCCGAACTGCTGTCAGATTCTTCTTCAGATGAGGAGACAGCTTTAGCCTTCAAGGCACGAGTTCGCCCATAGTTTGGACCGTAGATATCTCTTTTCTCAGAAAGCTGAAACTCATGTGTGTTGAGCCTCTCAAGTATGTCAGACGGATCGAGTGTCTTGAAATCAGGACGTTCTTGAATCATCAGGGCTAGGGTGTCAAACGAACTATCAAGTGATCTCAGTAGTGTCTTGACGACTTCATGTTTGGTGATCTCAGTAGCGCCGAGGGCTTGAAGCTCATTTGTGATGTCAGTGAGTCGGTAAAATGTGAGCTGGACATTCTCATTGTCATTTCGCTTGAAGCGGTTGAAGAGGTTAAGAAAGGACACTGATTCTCTGATCTCTCTGGGTTGAGACGCCTTCATTGACCTTGGAGAGCCAGTCCCAGACCAGCTTAGATGTTTCCAAAGCACTCACACGGCCATACTGTCCTTTGGTCAGATGACCACAGATGATATTCTTGGCAGTAGAGTCCAGTTGAACGAACTTCTTAACATCAGCAGCAGTGACACCTTCTCCAGCCTTGGGAATGCCGTTCTTGACGACATACCATAGGTCGACGTCAATGGCTTCAAGATGAATGCGCATCTTATTCTTCCAGTAGGGATATTCAGTTCCATCGAAGACGGGGCACGCAACAGAGACTTTAATTATCCCTGCAGTCAACATAGCTAAAACTCCAGGTGGTTAAACCGAATCACACAGAACAAGGGAGCACCTTGCTCTGATACCAATTGAAAGTGCGTTATATCGACTAGAGGGGGGGGGTGAATAGGCGATTTTTATGAAAGTCTTCAAAACGTGGAAGTTATGAAGACAAACGATAGAAATAAACCTATTACCCTACAGCGGAAGGTAGACTACACTAGGCAAGCCATAGTCAAGTATTCAATAGAGTGAAAGCACAATGACTAATAGCAGCAATGTAGTAAGGATCAGGTAGGAAGATATTGTGAAGCCACATAGAACATGCAGTCACTCAGTGAAGACAAAAGATAGTGAAAACATACAATGACTTCACAAGGAGTAACAGTAAGTAAAGGGAAGGGAAGATGAAACCAGTGACTCGCTAAAGACAATGATTTGTTGGACCAGTTCCAGTTGCTGTGACAACTGTACGTCTGGTTAGGGCGGCTAAGTATTTAAACCTTAGGACACACAGTCCCGGACACCCAGTCCTGAACACGCAGCTCAGGACACCCAGTCCTCACCGTATTCCCCTTGAGCTAAGGTCACACAGACCTCGCCCAATCACTCTGGTAAGTCTTCAAGGTAGACTCCCAAACCTTCACAGACTTTGTTCACCGGCAATCCACAATGTCTCTTGGATGCTCAGAACGCGACGCCTAACCGGCTGGAGGATGCACAGTCCTCAAGTGTAATAAGTCTTCAGATCACATAGACAAGAAGACTTAAGTGATGCCTAATTCTCTTTGGCTCTGGGTGGTTAGGGCTTTATCCTCGCAAGGAATTCTCTCTCAAAGGCTTCGAGGTGGGTTGCTCTCAAACGACAAAAGCCGTACTCTGAATCTGAGCAGCCAACCATTTATGGTTGTAGGGGGTGGGCTATTTATAGCCACTTGGAAACCCGACCTGATTTGTCCGAAATGACCCTGGGTCACTAAGGAACTGACACGTGTTCCAACGGTCAGATTTCAAACTCACACGGCAAGTTTACTTTGGCTTCAAGCAAAGCTGACTTGCCCGACTCTGGACAAGATTCGCTCTCAAAGTCTTCACTCGAAGACATAGGTTTTGTTTAAGCATCACTTCAGTCATTCTGACCGGTTCTCTTGGACCCCACTTAACAGTACGGTGGTTCCTATGACTCAACACAGAAGAAAGAGAACTACGAAAGATCTAAGTCTTCGAGCTCCATAGGCTTCATGTGGTGTATTTTCTTGTCATAGTTTTCAATGTGAATATCTTCATATACCACCTTTGACTTCAATGTCTTCATACGTTTTTAGGGGTCATCTCTGGTAGGAAAACCGAATCAACGAGGGATTTCTACCTGTGTTATCCTGCAATTCTCACAAACACATTAGTCCCTCAACTAGGTTTGTCGTCAATACTCCAAAACCAACTAGGGGTGGCACTAGATGCACTTACAGGAGGTACCGCCCGTTCGGCGCTAGGATCATCGGTGATTTGGATCACGACGAGTATGACTCCATCAACCCCGTTCACTTGAATGCTTCCAGTTAGCGATCTACAAGGGTATGTAGATGCACTCTCCTTCCCCTCGTTGCTAGATTACTCCATAGATTGATCTTGGTGATGCGTAGAAAATTTTGAATTTCTGCTACATAACCCAACAGGTTCCGATAACGTCGCGTTTGTGAGGATCCGTTCGACTACGACCATTTGTCTTCTTCATCGACTCGTTCTTCTTCCTTGCGGGATCTCAGGCAAGATGACCATACCCTCGAAATCACTTCTATCTTTGCTTACTAGATTCTCGCTCTTTTGCTATGCCTATGCTACGATACCTACCACTTGCTTATCATGCCTCCCATATTGCCATGTCAAACCTCTAACCCACCTTGTCCTAGCAAACCATTGTTTGGCTATGTTACCGCTTTGCTCAGCCCCTCTTATAGCGTTGCTAGTTGCAGGTGAAGATTGGAGATTGTTCCTTGTTGGAACATGTTTATTGTTGGGATATCACAATATCTTTTATTTAATTAATGCATCTATATACTTGGTAAAGGGTGGAAGGCTCGGCCTTATGCCTGGTGTTTTGTTCCACTCTTGCCTCCCTAGTTTCCGTCATACCGGTGTTATGTTCCTTGATTTTGCGTTCCTACACGGTCGGGTTATAATGGGAACCCCTTGACAGTTCGCTTTGAATAAAACTCCTCCAGCAAGGCCCAACCTTTGTTTTACCATTTGCACTAACAACCTAGCCTTTTCCCTTGGGTTTCGCGGACTCAAGGGTCATCTTTATTTTAACCCCCCCGGGCCAATGCTTCTCTAAATGTTGGTCCGCACTGAGTAGACTGCGGGGCCACCTCGGGGAAACTTGAGGGTTGGTTCTACTCGTAGGATGTCTCATCCGGTGTTGCCCTGAGAACGAGATATGTGCAGCTCCTATCAGGATGTCGGCGCATCGGGTGGCTTTGCTGGTTTAGTTTTACCATTGTCGAGATGTCTTGTAACCGGGATTCCGAGTCTGATCGGGTCTTCCTGGGACAAGGAATATCCTTCGTTGACCATGAGAGCTTGTGATGGGCTAAGTTGGGACACCCCTACAGGGATTGATCTTTCGAAAGCCGTGCCCGCGGTTATGGGCAGATGGGAATTTGTTAATGTCCGGTTGTAGAGAACTTGACACTTAACTTAATTAAAATGCATCAACCGCGTGTGTAGCCGTGATGGTCTCTTTCTGGCGGAGTCTGGGAAGTGAACACTGTGTTGGAGTTATGCTTGAACGTAAGTAGTCTAGGATTACTTCTTGATCATAGATTCTCGACCGTGCTTTGCCTTCTCTTCTCGCTCTAATTTGCGTAAGTTAGCCACCATATATGCTACTACTTTCTGTAGCTCCACCTCATACCTTTTACCTACCCATAATCTTAAATAGTCTTGATTGCGAGGGTGTGAGATTGCTGAGTCACCGTGACTCACAGATACTTCCAAAACCAGTTTGCAGGTGCCGATGACATCGTGCAGGTGAGGCAACCGAGCTCAAGGAGGAGCTCGATGAAGATCTCGTTCATTGTGTTGTTTTGTTTCAGTTGATCAGTAGTGGAGCCCATCTGGGGGCGATCGGGGACTTTGTCGCGTTTGGGGTTGTTCTTTATTTTGGTCCCGTAGTCGGACCTTGAGTGTATTTCGATGATATAATGCTTTATTCATGTATTGTGTGAAGTGGCGATTGTAAGCCAACTATGTACCTCCTTTCTTATTCATTACATGGGTTGTGTCAAGATTACCTCACTTGCGGCATTGCTTACAATGCGGTTATGCCTCTAAGTCGTGCTCCGACACGTGTGTGATATAGCTGCATTGTGGGTGTTACAGTCACTTTATTCGTCAGTAATAAATGTGATGAATTGTCAGCACATATACTTATATGTGCAAAACCCGTCATGTGCCTACTTGTTTATCTTTCAGAGTGAGGAGGATATAAGTGTCAAACAAGCGCAGTCTCATCAGCTTGCTCAGCTGCTTGCGCTGCAGCTCCCGAGCAGTGCTAACATTTCTTCAACTCTATTGAAGTACTATCGATTTTGTGTATTATTTTGTCGGCGTGTGTATTTTCACTTGTGGCGATCTTTGATGGCCAATGTATGTAATCTGCTGTCTGCTTGTGCTTTATTATCATAGTGGTGAACTTTGATGCCCAGTGGATGTAATATGCCGTGATTTCTTTATTGTATAGTCTAGGTTTTTTCTTATTCACGATGCTACAGTTATTTTACTGTATATGTCGGGACCCCGATCCTAAGTCACACTGATCTAGCATGTAACACTTCATATCACTTTGTGGCCTCACGCACGGTATTCCCACGGGTGCCACCTTACCTGGCCCGGGACCGTTTGCGCCTTTTGGCTCACGTATATGATAGTGTCGCTAGCATCCATATGACAGAGAACCCGGGCCGACATGACTAGTCGTGAACCCAAAGTAGCACTAACTTACAGGGACAGACATACATGAATCAACCTCGAGCATGTCGGTCAACAGCGTATAAATCCGGGCTGTAGCACTGGGCTAACAGGACTCCGGGAACCCGGGCTGTAGCAGGCTAGACAGGACTCCGGATGTCACCACGTGACATTTCCCGGAAGGGACAGACATAGGGACGAAGTGAATCACATGCTGGCCAGTCAAGTGTTCCGGAGCAGTAGTGCTGGGCTAGCAGGACTCCGGTGAACCGGGCTGTAGCGGACTACTATGGCACATGGAAGCACAAGACTACATTTCCCCATAAGAGAGGCTATCAGAGGTAAAAAACTAGGTTGTCGGATCCCACACATAGCAATACACGTTACACGTACGCATAACATGCAAGTATGTGCTGTACATCATGGCATCACAACATAACTCAAACTCATATAGATAAAGACCTAGAAGAGCCACATAGCATTCAATACAAACAGGGTCTCATGACCCATCATTTAGAGCATACAAGCAACAGAAGCATTACATGTCTGAGTACAGACAACTACAAAGGAAAAGACTAAGAAGCCTGACTAAACACGACCCTCCCGAGGGTACAAGATCGTAGCTGGGATACAATCTACTCGTCGAAGTCACTAGGGTAACCAACTTCAAAACATAAATAAGCAAACGTGAGTACAAAGGTACTCAGCAAGTCTTACTTCAGAACTATCTACATATGCAACATTATCAACAAAGGGGGTGGTGGAGTTTAACAGCAGCAAGCCAGCTTTGACTCAATGGCTAATCTATACTACGAGTATCAGAAACTTCTTTGGGGTGAGAAGACGCACACGAGTCCACATATTCACCATATCAATACTCCACTATGGATCCGTTCCCGTCTCCCTACGAGAAGGCCATCCATAGCACTCACGCTTATCTTGCGGATTTTAGAGTATCCACTTCAAATTGTCTATGTACTACATAAGTCCTCCAAGTTTCCATATCCGAGGAAAACGGCTATTCGAATAGATAATATTGACCCTGCAGGGGTGTACTTCTTCACACATGCTCTCGCCCCTTATAGCCCTGTACACGTCATGTACCTCGACAACCTTCAAGTGGAAGCCGGGCGAGGGTGTCGGCCACGACCTGACTAACCACACAAGTCTCTCGTCCAGGTTTATTGCCTATTCGGGTTCCATCCGCAAGGAGATCCGGTCGAGGTGTCGCTCACGGCCCCAAACGATGTGTGCAGGGTTCCCAAGCCCACCATCCGGGTGCCACTTTGTCAGGACCCCGATTCCAAATCACATCGATCTAGCCGGTAACACCTCATATCCCTTTGCGGCCTCACGCACAGTATCCCACGGGTGTCGCCTTACCATGGCCCGGGACCGTTTGCGCCTTTTGGCTCACGTATATGATAGTGTCGCTAGCATCCATATGACAGAGAACCCGGGCCGACATGGCTAGTCGTGAACCCAAAGCGGCACAGACCTATGGAGACAGGCATACATGAATCACATCAAACATGTCGGTCATCAACGAGTGATTCCGGGCTGTAGCACTGGGCTAACAGGACTTCGGGGAACCCCGGGTTGTAGCAGGCTAGACAGGACTCCGGAAGTCACCGTGTGACATTTCCCCGAAGGGACAGACATAGGGACGAAGTGAAACACATGCCGGCCAGTCAAGTGTCCTGAACAGTAGTGCTGGGCTAGCAGGACTCCGGTGAACCGGGCTATAGCGGACTACTATGGCTCGAGGAACACTAGACTACATTTCCCCATAAGAAAGGCTGCCAAGGATAAACAACTAGATTGTCGGATCCCACTCATACCAAGCATTTCAATCATAAACACAATATGCCCGATATGAGTACATACAACATGGCATCACAACAAAACTCTACAACTCAAGTACTTTATTTAAGGCTCCAGAGAGCCATACATAACAGGTTCATACAGATAGGGGTCACATGACCCGACACTCAAGTCATACAATCATTCAAGCACATGCGGAAGCAACTAGTCTGAGTACAGACTCTAGAAAGAAAGAAGGCTTCTCGAAGCCTATCTATCTACATAGGGCCCTCCATGGCCAGGATCACCACCTGGGTGGCTAGTCACTCGTCGACATCAAGGTCTACATAAAACCCATCGGAGGGGGGCAGTGTTGTCGTCTGAAAAAAATAAATAAGCAAACATGAGTACAAAGGTACTCAGCAAGTCTTACATCAGAACCTACTATACATGCTTATTCTCAAGAAGGCGGTGGGGTTGATGCAGCAAGCCAGCTTTTACTCTTGGCTAAGCTATCCGACGGAACTCCACCAGTAAAATAGTTTTCGCACACGAGTCCACTACTCACCAACACAATACTCTATCGGGGATCCTCCCTCGTCATCCTACGAGAGGGCCATCCTCGGTACTCACACTTATCTTGAGTCTTTTAGTAGTATCCATTAACTTGTCTATGAACTGTATAGGCGACCAAGTAGTCCTTTACCGCGGACGCGGCTATTCGAGTAGTTTTATACCCTGCAGGGGTGTACTTCTTCATACACGCTTTCACCACTTACCGCCGCTTACACGACATGTACTCGGCAACCTTCAAGCGGAAGCCCAGCGAGGGTGTCGGCCACGGCCTACCTAAGCACTTAAGTCTCTAGTCCAGGTTTATCGCCTATCCAGGTTCCATCCGCAGGGAGTCCGGCCGAGGTTTCCACATACGGCCCAGAACGATGTGAACAGGGTTCCGAGACGCCAAACGGGCGCCCGGCATACCTGGCCACGGTGTATCTACCGCAACATAGCCCACCCCTAGGATCAGCGCTACGCACGGCCGCCAACACATATCCTACAAACACCAGAAACTATTTGCAACTCCTGGACAGAGTACTAAGGTGATTAAGAAGCCGAGAGGGTCAATTAAGGATCCCAATGCATGGTAGTAGCTGAATCTTAAATCACACATACAGATCTCAGTTCTTAGGGACGGCCTCAATGAAACAACCCACCATGTACTCCTACATGGCCTCTCATCGATACCTTTACCAAAACATGTTCAACACATCCCTCACATTACCGGCATAAGCATTTCACTCTGGCCCATCACCCAGATGAACCAGACCTGACACAACTCTAAGCATAGCAGGCATAGCAAGGTAGGAATCACATACATGGCTCAATCAACTCCTACACATGCTAGTGGGTTTCATCTAGTTACTGTGGCAATGACAGGTCATGCAGAGGATAAGGGTTCAACTACCGTAGCACACAGCAGTTTGAATCGCGTTGTCTTAATGTAGTAAACAAGAGCAGGAGCGAGAATATGGGTTTGTATCGGAATGATCAATGGTTGCTTGCCTGATGGAGTGGTAGTGGGATACTGCCCTTCAGTTGGATACTCGTGAATATCCTCGGAGGCAGAACCTACCACGAAGAACACATCGGAACACAATCAACACAGGACGATATGCAACAATATGATGCATGCTATGACATGGCAATATGAATGTGTCTTGGCCTAATGCAAGTTATAATAGGAAGGAATGAACTCATTTGAATCAAAGATTCAAATATTAGCTCATTAAACATGGCCTTAATAGTGCATTTCCTTATTCTGCCTAAACAGCAAGGTAAACTTGTTTTGTCATGCATAAAACCATTACAGATGGATAGATTGAATTTTTCTGATAATTTTTCATATATAAATTATTTCATTTGGAGTTACGGTTGAATTTCTATGATTTTTAGAAGTTTTAAACATTTTCTGGAATTTCCTGAATAAAAATAAATCTAGAAAATGCATTACTGCGTCAGCATTGCGTCATGCTGACCTCAGCAGGTCAAAGGCGCCAGCCCAGGTCAAACCTGACTGGTGGGCCCCTTCTGTCAGCCTCTCAGCTAATTAGCAAGATTAGATTAACACTAATTAGTTGTCAGTGGGGCCTGGGCCCACATGTTAGTGACTGATTTAATTAAAATTAATTAAAACTAAACTTAAATTAGTTAACAGACCGGCCCCACCTGTCATAGACTCAGGGGGGTCTACCTGGGCCCACCCAGGGGTCAAACTGGGTCAACTCGCCGGCGGCTCGATGCCGGCGAGGCCCGAGACGTCGGCGCGGCTCGGAAAACGCCCTTAGGCGACCAAATCGACGCCGGAGACCACCCATGCGAAGCCCAGGCTCTCGCGCATCCAATGGAGCAAGTGTGAGGAGCTGGGGTGGAGCGAGCTCGCCGGAATCGAGCTCGTGGCGGTGGCCGGAGTTCGGGCGAGGTCGGTTTCGACGCTACGGTGCACGGGAGGGAGAATTGGGGGTGGCTACGGGTTCCTGGTGCTGCACTGAGCACGGTGAGACGCTCCGTTATGGGCTTGCACGGCTGTGGCCACGGCTGCACCATGGCCGGCGGCAAGGAGCGCTCGGGCTCGAAGGGGGTGGTGGCTACGGGGCGTAATCGAGCACGGGAGCTAGGGGGAAAGGAAGAGGAGCTCACAGCGAAGTCGGAGAGGGGGTCAGCGAGCTCGGGGAGGTCCTGGCGGCGGCGAATCGACCGGAGATGGTTCGGGTGCCCGAGGTTGAAGACGAGGGCGAAGGCGGCGATGCAGGGCCTCCGGCGATGCGTGGCTCGGTGGGGAGGACGAGGGAGTCGAGGCGGAGCTAATGGGCTCGTCGGAGGGGCGAGGGAGTGGCTGTAGTGGCGACTACGGCGATCGGCGGCGAGGGACGTGCTCGGCCGTCGCGGGGGAGAGTGAGAGAGACGAGGGGGAGAGTGCAAGAGGATGAGAGGGAGACGTGGGGGTCGCGTGGCACTTCAGGGCGTCTGCCGGGCGTCGGCGGAAGCAGGAGGTGGCTGGCGCTTGGCCGGCACGCGCGAGCACGCGCTCCGCGTCCTTCTGGAGCGAGGAGGACGACGACTGGCAGTGCCAGCAGGCTGGACCGGGCCAGGTGGCTGGGCCAGCACAGGTAAGGCCCAGGTGGGCTTCTTTCTCTTTTTTTCTGATTTCTATTAAACTGCAACTGTTTATCTTTATTTAAAATACTAGAACATTTCCAAAAATCCTGAAAATAAATGTGGCCTCTGTTTAGTTTATTTCCAACAGGAAACATTTACTCCCAGAATTATTTGAGCATTTAAATTATTTTATAGCATTTAAATGCCCAAATTCAAATACTTATGATTTAATTCAATGACCTTCTGTTGACCTAGAAAATTGTGCACCTATTTTGCCAGAGGTTCTAACCCAAGGCAAAGAGGGTGAACATTTTAGAAGGGCATTTCAGGTTCATTGAAATTATTTTTAGTAAACCCTAGTTGATTTCAAGAGGGGTGCTGGGGGTTCTGCCTTCCCCATTTCAAGTTTCTGATGAAAAATAAACATGATGCACACTCTAATGCATGGACTAGCTAGGGTGTGACAAATCACCCCCACTCAAAAGAATCTCGTCCCGAGATTTAGGATCCTCTGGAAAGAAGGTGGGGTACTCGAGTCGAAGACGATCCTCCCTTTCCCAAGTGGCTTCTTTATCGGAGTGGTGTGACCATTGAACCTTGAGAAACTTGATATTCTGACGTCGAGTGGTACGCTCGGCTTGATCAAGGATACGAACGGGATATTCCCGATAGGAAAGGTTATCTTGTAGATCAAGCGTTTCGTGGTCCACTCCACGAATGGGATCCACGAAGCAACGCCTGAGTTGTGAAACGTGGAAGACATCGTGAACTCTGGAAAGATGCGGAGGTAGTTCCAATTGGTAGGCAACTTCTCCTCGTTTAGCAAGAATGCGAAAGGGTCCAATGTAACGAGGAGCCAATTTGCCTTTGATACCGAAACGATGGGTTCCCTTTAATGGAGTAACCCGAAGGTAAGCCTTCTCGTCGACTTCATAAGTCATAGGCTTATGTTTACGATCATATTGACTCTTTTGACGAGATTGGGCTGTTTTCAATTTCTCACGAATAACACGAACCTGCTCTTCTGCTTCCTGAATCATATCCGGGCCAAAGAGTTGTCTTTCCCCGGTTTCTGACCAGTTAAGAGGCGTTCGACATTTTCGTCCATAAAGAACTTCGAAAGGAGCTTTGCCCAAGCTAGCTTGATAACTATTGTTATAAGCAAACTCCGCGAATGGAAGGCATTGCTCCCAACTCATTCCGAACGAGATAACAGAAGCTCGGAGCATATCTTCCAGGATTTGATTGACTCGCTCTACTTGACCACTTGATTGAGGATGGAAGGCGGTACTAAAAGAGAGACGAGTTCCCATAGCATTTTGGAAACTTTCCCAAAATCGAGAGGTGAAGAGACTCCCACGGTCTGAGTTAATTTCCAATGGAACACCATGAAGAGCCACTATTCGGGAGATGTATAAATCGGCTAGCTGGCTAGCGGTGATACTCTCACGAACAGGTAGAAAGTGGGCTACTTTGGAAAGTCGGTCGATCACGACGAAGATGGCATTATTCCCTCTCTTGGTCCTGGGAAACCGGTGATGAAATCCATACTGATTTTATCCCATTTCCATTTAGGAACAGCCAAAGGTTGAAGCGTGCCAGCAGGCCATTGGTGCTCTGCTTTAACACGACGACAGACGTCGCAGCCAGCAACGTATTGAGCAATTTCTCTCTTCATCCTAGTCCACCAAAACCTCTGGCGTAGGTCTTGATACATTTTAGTACTACCGGGATGAATGGTGAGAGGGGATTCATGAGCTTCCTTAAGGATCAACTGGCGCAGATGTTGTTTCTTGGGAACCACCAAACGGTTTTCGAAGAAAACAGCACCTCGCTCATCCATGGAGAAACATTTAGCAACTCCGCTAGCGATGTTTTCCTTAATCCGGGCTATGCCCTTATCATACCGTTGGGCGGTTATGATTTGATCCATGAGGGTAGGTTTCGCCACCAGGGTGGATAGGAATCCTTGAGGAACAATGTGAGGATTTAGCTTATGAAATTCCTCATGGAGAAATGGTTGACTTTGTTGTAACATCAGGTTGTTACAATAGGACTTACGGCTTAGCGCATCAGCCATGACATTGGCTTTGCCCGGGGTGTAAGTTATTCCTAGGTCGTAATCCGAGATCAACTCAACCCAACGTCTTTGCCTGAGATTCAAATCTGGTTGAGTGAAGATATATTTCAAACTTTGGTGATCGGTGAAGATCTCGCAACGATTACCGAGAAGGTAATGTCGCCAGGTTTTAAGTGCATGGACTACAGCTGCAAGCTCTAGATCATGTGTAGGATAATTTTCCTCATGTGGGTGTAATTGCCGTGAAGCATAGGCAATTACCTGACGATCTTGCATGAGTATGCAACCTAGTCCTTGTCGCGAGGCGTCACAATAGATAATAAAGTCCTTGGAGAAGTCTGGTGGTACCAGTACGGGAGCAGATGTCAGGCGTCTTTTCAGTTCCTGAAAGCTGAACTCGCACTGTGGAGTCCACTCGAACTTTTTATCTTTCTTGAGGAGTTCAGTTAGAGGTTTAGCAACTTTGGAGAAATTTTCGACGAAGCGGCGGCAATAGCTCGCTAGGCCAAGGAAGCTCCGAACTTGCTTGACCATCTCAGGTGGAGTCCAATCAAGGACGGCTTGAACTCGCTCGGGGTTGACAACAATACCCTTACCAGAGATTACATGGCCTAGATAGGTCACTTCTGGCAACCAAAATTCACACTTGGAGAATTCGGCATAAAGGCGATGCTCTCGAAGTTTCATCAATACCAGCCTTAGATGTACCGCATGTTCCTCTTCATTCTTGGAGTAGATGAGTATGTCATCAAGGTATACTATGACGAATTTATCCAAGTACTCCATGAAGACTGAGTTCATTAACCGGGAGAAGGTAGCTGGGGCATTGGTTAAACCGAAGGACATGACGGTGTACTCATATTGGCCATAACGAGTAACAAAGGCCGTTTTGGGAATGTCCCCGTTTCTTATTTTGATTTGATGGTAGCCCAACCTCAAATCCATCTTGGAGAAGACTGAGGATCCAGCGAGCTGATCATACAGATCGTTGATCTTGGGAAGCGGGTATTTGTTCTTGATGGTGACCAGATTGACAGGTCGGTAGTCCACAACCATTCGATCCGTTCCATCCTTCTTCTTAACGAAGAGGACGGGGCAAGCCCAAGGAGAGGAACTAGGACGGATGAAACCCTTTTTCAAGGACTCATCGAGTTGGTTCTTAAGCTCGGCTAGTTCTAAGGGTGCCATCTTGTAGGGTCTTCTAGAAATTGGAACGGTTCCTGGAACAAGATCTATCACAAACTCGACATCCCTGTTAGGTGGAACACCTGGCAGTTCTTCTGGAAAGACATCCGGAAAGTCTCGGACTACCGGAACATCTTCAAGGTCTGGAAGGGGGTTGGCACTTAGGGAGTAAAGCTGGCGCTTGGCCACTCGAGTTAAGATATTAACTGTCTTGCCCGATGGGTGAGTAAGTTGAACGGTTCTAGTGGCACAATCAATCTTAGCGTAATGAGCTGACATCCAGTCCATACCCAAGATGATGTTTATGTCCGTGGACTTGAGAGCTATTAAGGATGCAAGGAAGACAAGTCTATTGACAAGAATTTCATTCCCATGGCTTACTTTAGAAGTTTGCCATCTAGAGCCAGGGGTTTGAATTTCCATGGTAGAAGGCATGTCACAGAATGTCGTGTTATGCAATCGAGCACAGCTCTCGAATATGAATGAATGAGATGCTCCAGTATCAAAAAGAACAGATGCCGGATGGCAGTTAACAAGGAGCGTACCAAGGACGACGTTAGGATCCTCATGAGCCTCCTCAGCTGAAACATAATTGACATGGCCACGTGCAGTGGTGGCCGGCTTGGCGTAGAAAGTCTTCCCTGCTGGCTTACCACGGCTAACGGACTTTCCAGTTTGATTGGGGTTGTTGTTTTGGGGACACTCTCGGCTATAGTGACCCAGCTCTCCACACTTAAAGCATGTCACCACATTGGGGCCTGGAGCAGCATTAGCAGCGGGGCCACCATAGGGCTTGGGCGGTGCAAATTGTTGGTTGGGGCGAGGCGCCTCAAAGGATGGCCTCGGAATGAACCTGGGTGGCAGCGCCGTGCTTGGAATCGACACTCGGCGCTTCTGAGCTCCAGAGCCGGATGAAGAGCCAAAATCACGGGAGTGCTTGCGTGAAGCGTCATAATCAGTCTGGCCTATCTCAGCACTGATGGCTTTATTGACCAACTTCTGAAAGGATGTGCACTCATGTAGACGGAGATCGCGGCGAAGCTCAGGGCTAACTCCCTTGCGGAACCTTGCTTGCTTCTTAGCGTCAGTAGATACCTCTTCAGGAGCATAACGTGCCAGATTCCCAAATTCACGACTGTAAGCATCCACAGTCAGTCTTCCTTGGGTGAAGTTGCAGAACTCCTCCCTCTTGCGATCCATGAGACCTTCCAGAATGTGATGCTCACGGAAAGCCTCACTGAATTCAGCCCAAGTAGTGATTTAACCGACCGGGCGCATATCTTTGAAGTTTTGCCACCAAAGGCTAGCAGGGCCTTCGAGGTGATAGGCAGCATAAGTAACCTTGTCGGCTTCGGCTACGTTGGCAGAACGTAGCTTGTGGGTGATGCTGCGAAGCCAGTCATCCGCGTCGAGGGGCTCGACGGAATGGTTGAACTTTGGTGGGTACGGCTTGATAAAGTCATTGATTGACACCAAGTCATTTCGCGGGTGGCGTGCAGTGTTCTGCTCAATCCGCTCCAGCAGGCGGTTAGTCTCACGCTTGTTTCTTTCCGCCTCTAGCATCACTTCGGCCAGAGAAGGCGGGTGAGGCAGATTTTCACCTCTAGCTGCACTGGCTTCCCCCTGCTCCGGGACAGCAGGGTTGCTGCGGGTGTTGACCATCCTAGGAAAAAACAAGACAACGTAGTAAGGGAGTGCAGAATGTAATGGATAACACGGAATGCAGAGATGTTCATTCGCATGTCATGGTAATATAAAACTGCCATATATATACCAACGGTCATACACATCATACATAGTTCAGTACAATCCCAGGCTGCAGTACAACTATGATGAAAGACATTACATCTCATCGGAGGCATTCCAAGCTCCTATACATTATTTGCCTACACCTCCGGAATTGGCTACACACTAAGTCGTATTCCACAAGTCACGCAGGACAGTGGAAATACAACTACTACAATACTAGTGGTACTACTACTAACTCAGACAGCTCCGTAGTAGTTCTCATAGAAGTCACCTCCATAGCCTGGAAGTTCAACATGACCATCCGGGAACAGACAGTCCTGAGAAGCCTGTGGACCAAAGGGGCTAGGATGAGGTCTTGGACCAACAAACGGTGGCCTGCGGGGACCACGGGGTGGGGTGATGCCTCTCACATCACGCCAATCCACCATGTCTGGCAGAGCTGATCTCACAGGATACAGATCCCTTGTATCCATACATCCAGCTTGCACCGCAGGTGCAAACCGAGTCAATGTGGCCCAATGATCAGCACGGGTATTGAAAAGCTCCAGCCTCAAGGCACGATTCTCTCGGTCCTTATCCTCGAGCAACTCGGCAGTGGTACGAGTTAATGAGTCCTCCTGAGTGGAGTCAGCATAGATAGCCTGAAGATACCCTTGCGCTCCTGGAAGTGAAGCTGGCATGTAACGGAAGTCGGTGTTCCGAAGCAGGCCAGTCCGGACTCGCAAGATGGTCATCATGGAATAGGCAGCATCCTGCACAGCCATCTCAACAGTAACCCCGAGTCCAGAGGAACAGTGAAGGGGCTCGGTAGATCCAGGATAAGAAGGAAATATCCTGACGGTGCAGAGATATTGGCTTTGATTAAAGTCGCGGAACTGCTCTTCGACGGTGTATTCGGAATACCAATGGTAGCCCATCTCGATCATTACCCGGACTAGCATAGCAGTATGACCGGGCACGTCGAGGCACCGGGTCAGGCGAACCACTTGGTTTTGAACATGGCTGGCCATCTGAAAGCACAACCACAATGCAAAGACATTAGAATTTCTAGGGAAAATTGGACAGCATAATGGCTGTAAATGCTTAGAAAAAGATTTGAGACATCCACAACAGTTCACAATACCACTCAACAACATCATATCAAGGTTCTAATTCAATTAGCAACATACTGAGAATAGTAGAAACTAAACTGGGACTTGTAACAACAATCCTATAAGCTGCTACGGATTAGTAACACGTGAACCTGATAGAGGAAGAGAGCCTAGTCCTTAACCCATGTTGAATGAGGAGAGAATGACTCAGATCAAAGGCATAGGTAACGGAGTAAAACAACCTTACGTTCCCTCCCACAATCAATTCCCCTACATATAACTAAAGCATTTCTAGACTCGACGTCGACCAGTTTGGCTCAACGAACCTACAGGCAGTCCGGCTCTGATACCAACGCTGTCAGGACCCCGATTCCAAATCACATCAATCTAGCCGGTAACACCTCATATCCCTTTGCGGCCTCACGCACGGTATCCCACGGGTGTCGCCTTACCATGGCCTGGGACCGTTTGCGCCTTTTGGATCACGTATATGATAGTGTCACTAGCATCCATATGACAGAGAACCCGGGACGACATGGCTAGTCGTGAACCCAAAGCGGCACAGACCTATGGAGACATGCATACATGAATCACATCGAACATGTCGGTCATCAACGAGTGATTCCGGGCTGTAGCACTGGGCTAACAGGACACCGGGGAACCCCGGGCTGTAGCAGGCTAGACAGGACTCCGGAAGTCACCGTGTGACATTTCCCCGAAGGGATAGACATAGGGGCGAAGTGAAACACATGCCAGCCAGTCAAGTGTCCTGAACAGTAGTGCTGGGCTAGCAGGACTCCGGTGAACCGGGCTGTAGCGGACTACTATGGCTCGAGGAACACTAGACTACATTTCCCCATAAGAAAGGCTGCCAAGGATAAACAACTAGATTGTCGGATCCCACTCATACCAAGCATTTCAATCATACACACAATATGCCCGATATGAGTACATACAACATGGCATCACAACAAAACTCTACAACTCAAGTACTTTATTTAAGGCTCCAGAGAGCCATACATAACAGGTTCATACAGATAGGGGTCACATGACCTGACACTCAAGTCATACAATCATTCAAGCACATGCGGAAGCAACTAGTCTGAGTACAGACTCTAGAAAGAAAGAAGGCTTCTCGAAGCCTGTCTATCTACATAGGGCCCTCCATGGCCAGGATTACCACCTGGGTGGCTAGTCACTCGTCGACGTCAAGGTCTACATAAAACCCGTCGGAGGGGGGCAGTGTTGTCGTCTGAAAACAATAAATAAGCAAACATGAGTACAAAGGTACTCAGCAAGTCTTACATCAGAACCTACTATACATGCTTATTCTCAAGAAGGCGGTGGGGTTGATGCAGCAAGCCAGCTTTGACTCTTGGCTAAGCTATCCTACGGAACTCCACCAGTAAAATAGTTTTCGCACACGAGTCCACTACTCACCAACACAATACTCTATCGGGGATCCTCCCTCGTCATCCTACGAGAGGGCCATCCTCAGTACTCACACTTATCTTGAGTCTTTTAGTAGTATCCATTAACTTGTCTATGAACTGTATAGGTGACCAAGTAGTCCTTTACCGCGGACGCGGCTATTCGAGTAGTTTTATACCCTGCAGGGGTGTACTTCTTCATACACGCTTTCACCACTTACCGCCGCTTACACGACATGTACTCGGCAACCTTCAAGCGGAAGCCCAGCGAGGGTGTCGGCCACGGCCTACCTAAGCACTTAAGTCTCTAGTCCAGGTTTATCGCCTATCCAGGTTCCATCCGCAGGGAGTCCGGCCGAGGTTTCCACATACGGCCCCGAACGATGTGAACAGGGTTCCGAGACGCCAAACGGGCGCCCGGCATACCTGGCCACGGTGTATCTACCGCAACATAGCCCACCCCTAGGATCAGCGCTACGCACGGCCGCCAACACATATCCTACAAACACCAGAAACTATTTGCAACTCCTGGACAGAGTACTAAGGTGATTAAGAAGCCGAGAGGGTCAATTAAGGATCCCAATGCATGGTAGTAGCTGAATCTTAAATCACACATACAGATCTCAGTTCTTAGGGACGGCCTCAATGAAACAACCCACCATGTACTCCTACATGGCCTCTCATCGATACCTTTACCAAAACATGTTCAACACATCCCTCACATTACCGGCATAAGCATTTCACTCTGGCCCATCACCCAGATGAACCAGACCTGACACAACTCTAAGCATAGCAGGCATAGCAAGGTAGGAATCACATACATGGCTCAATCAACTCCTACACATGCTAGTGGGTTTCATCTAGTTACTGTGGCAATGACAGGTCATGCAGAGGATAAGGGTTCAACTACCGTAGCACACAGCAGTTTGAATCGCGTTGTCTTAATGTAGTAAACAAGAGCAGGAGCGAGAATATGGGTTTGTATCGGAATGATCAACGGTTGCTTGCCTGATGGAGTGGTAGTGGGATACTGCCCTTCAGTTGGATACTCGTGAATATCCTCGGAGGCAGAACCTACCACGAAGAACACATCGGAACACAATCAACAAAGGACGATATGCAACAATATGATGCATGCTATGACATGGCAATATGAATGTGTCTTGGCCTAATGCAAGTTATAATAGGAAGGAATGAACTCATTTGAATCAAAGATTCAAATATTAGCTCATTAAACATGGCCTTAATAGTGCATTTCCTTATTCTGCCTAAACAGCAAGGTAAACTTGTTTTGTCATGCATAAAACCATTACAGATGGATAAGATTGAATTTTTTGATAATTTTTCATATATAAATTATTTCATTTGGAGTTATGGTTGAATTTCTATGATTTTTAGAAGTTTTAAACATTTTCTGGAATTTCCTGAATAAAATTAAATCCAGAAAATGCATTACTGCGTCAGCATTGCGTCATGCTGACCTCCGTAGGTCAAAGGCGCCAGCCCAGGTCAAACCTGACTGGTGGGCCCCTTCTATCAGCCTTTCAGCTAATTAGCAAGATTAGATTAACAATAATTAGTTGTCAGTGCGGCCTGGGCCCACATGTCAGTGACTGATTTAATTAAAATTAATTAAAACTAAACCTAAATTAGTTAACAGACCGGCCCCACCTGTCATAGACTCAGGGGGGGTCTACCTGGGCCCACCCAGGGGTCAAACTGGGTCAACTCGCCGGCGGCTCGACGCCGGCGAGGCCCGAGATGGCGGCGCGGCTCGGAAAACGCCCTCAGGCGACCAAACCGACGCCGGAGACCACCCGTGCGAAGCCCAGGCTCTCGCGCATCCGATGGAGCAAGTGTGAGGAGCTGGGGTGGAGCGAGCTCGCCGGAATCGAGCTCGTGGCGGTGGCCGGAGTTCGGGCGAGGTCGGTTTCGATGTTACGGTGCACGTGAGGGAGAACTGGGGGTGGCTACGGGTTCCTGGTGCTGCACTGAGCACGGTGAGGCGCTCCGTTGTGGGCTTGCACGGCTGTGGCCACGGCTGCGCCATGGCCAGCGGCGAGGAGCGCTCGGGCTCGAAGGGGGCGGTGGCTACGGGGCGTAATCGAGCACGGGAGCTAGGGGGAAAGGAAGAGGAGCTCACAGCGAAGTCGGAGAGGGGGTCAGCGAGCTCGGGGAGGTCCTGGCGGCGGCGAATCGACCGGAGATGGCTCGGGTGCCCGAGGTTGAAGAGGAGGGCGAAGGCGGCGATGCAAGGCCTCCGGCGATGCGTGGCTCGGTGGGGAGGACGAGGGAGTCGAGGCGGAGCTAATGGGCTCGTCGGAGGGGCGAGGGAGTGGCTGTAGTGGCGACTATGGCGATCGGCAGCGAGGGACGTGCTCGGCCGTCGCGGGGGAGAGTGAGAGAGACGAGGGGGAGAGTGCAAGAGGATGAGAGGGAGACGTGGGGGTCGCGTGGCACTTCAGGGCGTCTCCCGGGCGTCGGCGGAAGCAGGAGGTGGCCGGCGCGTGGCCGGCGTGCGCGAGCACGCGCTCCGCGTCCTTCTGGCGCGAGGAGGATGACGACCGGCAGCGCCAGCAGGCTGGGCCGGGCCAGGTGGCTGGGCCAGCACAGGTAAGGCCCAGGTGGGCTTCTTTCTCTTTTTTTTCCAGATTTCTATTAAACTGCAACTGTTTATCTTTATTTAAAATACTAGAACATTTCCAAAAATCCTGAAAATAAATGTGGCCTCTGATTAGTTTATTTGCAACAGGAAACATTTACTCCCAGAATTATTTGAGCATTTAAATTATTTTATAGCATTTAAATGCCCAAATTCAAATACTTATGATTTAATTCAATGACCTTCTGTTGACCTAGAAAATTGTGCACCTATTTTGCCAGAGGTTCTAACCCAAGGTAAAGAGGGTGAACATTTTAGAAGGGCATTTCAGGTTCATTGAAATTATTTTCAGTAAACCCTAGTTGATTTCAAGAGGGGTGCTGGGGGTTCTGCCTTCCCCATTTCAAGTTTCTGATGAAAAATAAACATGATGCACACTCTAATGCATGGACTAGCTAGGGTGTGACACACTTGGTACACCGTGCCACGGTGCCTAGTCTGTCCGAAGCCCGTCCCGTCGGACACCACCTGGTAGACAAGTAGCACTACCTACAAACGCCAGAAACTAGTTGCAACTCCTGGACAGAGATCAAGCGGATTAATAAGTCGAGAGGGGCCGGATAACCAGAACCTAATGTGTGGTAGTAACTGGACTTGGATAACGTGTTCACCACTCCGATTCTAATGAGACAACCCACCATGTACTCCTACATGGCCTCTCATCGCTACCTTTATCAAAACGTGTTCACACACTTAGCCTTTACCGGTAGGACATGTTCACCACTCCGATTCATTCCCGATGAATCAGGCCTGACACAACTCTAAGCATAGCTGGCATAAAGAAAAACAAGCATGGATGAGCAGGCACATCAAGGCTCAAGCAACTCCTACTCATGCTAGTGGGTTTCAACTATTTACTGTGGCAATGACAGGTCATGCAGAGGAATGGGTTCAGCTACCGCAACAGAAAGTAGCAGTTTGAATCGTTGTTGTCCTAATATACTAAAAGGAGCAGGAGCGAGAGAGTGGGATTTATCGAGATGCTCAAGGGGGTTTGCTTGCCTGATAGATCCACCAGGAAGCACTACTCCTTAGACAGGTACTCGGGACACCTTCCGGAGTAGGACCTATCAAGAGGGGATGGTGCTGGCAATCAAAAAACAACCATATGCAACAATATGATGCATGAAGATGGCATTTCAAAGATGCTATGATATGCCCTAATGCATCAAGCATCAATTTGGTTGAAGTCCATATGAACCAAAGGTTCATATGCAAACCCCAAATTAAGTATATAACATGCCATTATTTCGTTTTCACTTATACAGCAAGTATAAGGGGTTTTTCATGCATGTAACTGGCATAAATGGATTCCTTGCATTTTTCTGATGATTTTTCATATATAAATTATTTCATTCTGAGCCACGGTTTAAATTCTATGATTTTTAGAAGTTTTAACTATTTTCTGAAATCCTCTGAATTATTTAAAATCCAGAAATCAATTACTGCATCAGCGTGACGTCACAGAGGCGTCATCAGGGCTGACCAGGTCAAACCTGACGTGTGGGGACCACACGTCAGTGACACTGGGGTTAACCCCGGGTCAAACCCGCACTGACCAGGGTTGACTTGGCTCTGGGGCCCACTGTCAGCGGCTGGTGGGGTGGCTAATGGTGGGGATTAGTGCTAATTAAGCCGCCACGTCAGCCTCACCGGAGTTCAGCCGGCGACGACCAAACCGCGTGTCGGTGCTTCGCCGGAATGCACTACAGGCGGCGGAAGAGCGCGCGGAGACCACCGGGACATAGCCCGTCGTCGTCCGCATCTAGTGGAGCATGTGGGATGAGCTGGGGAGGCCGGAGCTCACCGAAATGGAGCTCGCGGCGGCTACCGGAGTTCGGGGATGGTGCGGGTTAGCGCTGCGGTGTGCTAACGAGCGAGGCGAAGGTCTGGCGGGGCGCTACGCGTTGCGGGGAGCAAGTTGGACTCGCCGGGGTGACCATTTGGTCGCCGGAGCTGCGCCGACGACGAGCTCAAGCGGCGGCGGCTACGGTCGTCAAGGGGGCGACGTCTATGGCTCGAAATCGAAAGGGAGGAAGGAGGGGATCCACGCAGGAGCTCACAGCGGTTCGTTCAGTGGCCTCAGCGAGCTCGGGGAAGACGGGCGCACGGTCGCCAGCGATCTCGGTGGCGCGAGGTTGAAGAAGATGGCGGTGAGGGTGTCCGGCGGCATCCGGCGTCGCTTGGCTTGGCGAGGAGGTCGAGAATGACGTAGCGGAGCTACTGGGCACGTCGAGGGGTCGAGGGGGAGGCTCTGGGTGCGGCAACGGTGAGCGGCGGCGGCTGCGTTCGGTGCTTGCGAGGGAGAGAGCCAGGGAGAGGATGGGGACGAGAGAGAGCGAGAGAGAGTCGGGGGATCGCGTGGCGTCCTCAGGGCGATGGGGAGACATGCAGGGAGGCAGGAGGTGGCCGGCGCGCGGCGAGCACGCGCCCCTGCCTTCTGGCACGAGGAGGAAGATGACTGGCAAGAGCCAGTGGGCTGGGCCTCTGCTGGGCCGTGGTGGGGCGCCAGGTAAGCGTCAGGTAAGTGTTTTCCTATTTCCTGTTTTCTTTTTCTATTTCTGACATTTGCTCTCTATCCAAAAGAAATGTTAAAACACTTCCATAAATGCTGAAAATATTTGTGGCATCTAGATATAATATTCCAGAGGCCCTCACCAATTCCCAACATTTTTGGAGCCATTAAAAATATTTATATAATTTAAACAGCTCCAAATCAAATATTTATGCATTGATTCAAAAATCCAAAATGTGTAGCAAAAATGTGCATCACTTCTGGTTGTTGTTCCCAACATTATCCAAAGAGCATGAACATTTTTGAATAGCATTTTGGGTTCATTGAAAATCCATTTTAAAGTTGAACCTATTTGAATTTGCTTTGGTGCTAGGGTTTGAAACATCCCCATTTCAATTTCATTTGAAATTTAAACATGACGCACAAAGCAAGCCTAGGATCATACCAGAACTAGGGATGTGACAACTCGCCCCCACTCGAAAAAATCTCATCCCGAGATTCAGGAGTTGGCGGAAGGAAAGCAGGGTACTCAAGTCGAAGACGATCTTCTCGCTCCCAAGTAGCTTCTCTCTCGGAATGATGAGACCATTGAACCTTGAGAAACTTGATGTTATGACGTCGAGTGACACGCTCTGCTTGATCCAGAATGCGAACGGGGTACTCTCGATAAGTGAGGTTATCTTGGAGATCAAGCGTTTCGTGGTCCACTCCGCGGATGGGATCCGAGAAGCAACGCCTGAGTTGAGAGACGTGGAAGACATCATGAACTCGAGAAAGATGTGGGGGTAGTTCCAACTGGTAGGCAACCTCTCCTCGTTTAGCGAGAATGCGAAAAGGACCAACGTAGCGAGGAGCCAACTTGCCCTTGATACCGAAACTATGGGTACCCTTCAAAGGAGTAACCCGAAGGTAAGCCTTGTCGCTAACTTCATAAGCCACTTCCTTATGATGGCGGTCATACTGGCTCTTTTGACGAGATTGGGCTGTTTTCAAATTCTCACGAATGATGCGAACTTGCTCTTCTGCCTCCTGGATCATATCCGGTCCAAAGAATTGTCTTTCACCGGTTTCTGACCAGTTCAAAGGTGTTCGACATCTTCGTCCATACAGGATCTCGAAGGGTGCTTTCTTAAGACTGGATTGGTAGCTATTGTTATAAGAAAACTTGGCAAAGGAAAGACATTTCTCCCAATCCATGCCGAATGAGATAACGCAAGCTCTAAGCATGTCTTCGAGAATTTGGTTGACCCTTTCCACCTGACCACTTGACTGAGGGTGGAAAGCAGTACTAAAAGAAAGATGAGTTCCCATGGCATTCTGGAAACTTTCCCAGAAATGAGAGGTGAAAAGACTGCCACGGTCTGAATTGATCTCTAGTGGAACACCATGGAGTGACACTATTCGGGAGATATATAAGTCAGCGAGCTGACTAGCAGTGATACTCTCTCGAACAGGTAGGAAGTGAGCCACTTTGGAGAGACGATCAATGACTGCGAAGATAGCATTATTTCCTTTCTTGGTCCTGGGAAAGCCGGTGATGAAGTCCATAGAAACTTTGTCCCATTTCCACTTGGGAATAGCTAAAGGTTGAAGGGTGCCAGCAGGTCTTTGATGCTCTGCCTTAACGCGACGACAAACGTCACAGTTGGCAATATACTGAGCGATATCTCTCTTCATCCTAGTCCACCAGAACCTCTGGCATAGGTCCTGATACATCTTCGTACTACCGGGATGAATCGTGAGAGGGGATTCATGTGCCTCCTTAAGGATCAGTTGCTGCATCTGTTGACATTTGGGAACCACCAAACGATTTCCAAAGTAAACAACACCTCGTTCATCCATAGAGAAACAGCCAGCAACTCCCTTGGAAATATTCTTCTTGATCCGGGAAATTCCCGTATCATGCTTCTGAGCCTCTATGATCTGATCCGTAAGGGTAGGTTTCACCACCAAGGTAGAAAGAGAACCATGAGGAGCTATGTGAAGGTTAAGCTTACAGAATTCCTCATGGAGGGGTGGTTGACATTGTTGCAACATGAGGTTGTTGCAATAGGATTTACGACGTAAAGCATCAGCCATGACATTGGCTTTGCCTGGGGTGTAGGTGATTCCTAAGTCGTAATCCGAGATCAACTCCAACCAACGTCTCTGTCCGAGATTCAGATCCGGTTGGGTGAAGATATACTTGTGACTCTGATGGTCAGTGTAAATTTCGCAACGGTTACCAAGAAGGTAATGTCACCAAGTCTTAAGTGCATAGACTACGGCTGCAAGCTCCAGATCATGTGTAGGATAATTTTCCTCATGTGGATGCAACTGTCGAGATGCATAGACAATCACATGACGATCCTGCATAAGAATGCAACCTAGTCCTTGATGTGAAGCATCACAATAGATAACAAAGTCTTTAGTGAAATCCGGTGGCACGAGTATGGGCGCAGAAGTCAGGCGTCTTTTTAGTTCCTGAAAACTATGCTCACACTGCGGGGTCCACTCAAACCTTTTATCTTTCTTGAGAAGCTCCGTGAGGGGTTTGGCCACTTTGGAGAAGTTTTCAACGAAGTGGCGACAATAACTGGCTAGACCATGGAAACTCCTAACTTGTTTGACCGTTTCGGGTGGAGTCCAATCGAGAACGACTTTAACTCTCTCGGGATTGACAGCAATGCCCTTACCAGAGATCACGTGGCCCAGATAGGTCACTTCTGGCAACCAAAATTCACACTTGGTGAACTTGGCATAAAGGCGATGCTCTCTGAGTTTTTCTAACACGAGTCTAAGATGTTCGGCATGCTCTTCCGCGTTCTTTGAGAAAATAAGAATATCATCGACATAAACCATGACGAACTTCTCTAAGTACTCCATAAAGATCGAGTTCATCAAGCGGGAGAAAGTAGCTGGAGCATTGGTTAGGCCAAAAGACATCAAGGTGTACTCGTATTGACCATAACGAGTAACAAAGGCCGTTTTGGGGATGTCCCCGTTTCTGATTTTGATTTGGTGGTAGCCTAACCTCAAATCCATCTTGGAAAAGACTGAGGATCCAGCGAGCTGATCATACAAGTCGTTGATCCTGGGGAGTGGATACTTGTTCTTTATCGTGACCAAATTAACGGGACGATAATCTACAACCATCCGATCCGTACCATCCTTCTTCTTGATGAAGAGGACAGGACAAGCCCAAGGAGAAGAACTGGGACGGATGAAACCCTTTTGCAAGGACTCATCAAGTTGTTTCTTAAGCTCGTCTAACTCCAAAGGTGCCATCTTGTATGGTCTCCTAGAGATTGGAATAGTCCCTGGGATAAGTTCTATGACAAACTCTACATCTCTGTCAGGTGGGACACCTGGCAGTTATTCTGGAAAGACATCCGGGAAGTCACGGACTACCAGAATATCTTCAAGGTCTGGAAGAGGGCTGGCATTAAGAGAATAGAGTTGGCGCCTTGCAACTCTAGTAGAGACAGTGACTATTTTGCCAGATGGATGTGTAAGTTGAATAGATCTGGTGTAACAATCGATCTTGGCATGATGAGCTGTCATCCAATCCATACCCAAGATGATGTTAATATCTGAGGACTTGAGAGATATCAAAGAAGCAAGGAATACCAGTCTGTCAACAAGGATTTCATTACCATGGCTTACCTTGGAGGTTTGCCATTTGGAACCAGGAGTCTGGATTATTAGTGGAGTCGGCATATCACAAAATGACATGCCGTGCAACCGAGCGTATCCTTCGGATATGAAGGAGTGGGATGCTCTAGTATCGAACAGAACTGAAGCTGGGTGACAATTGACAAGAAGCATACCCAGTACGACGTCGGGATCATCTTGAACTTCTGAAGCTGAGACATGGTGCACACATGCTCGTTCAATGGAGGCCAGCTTGGTACTGATCATCTTGCCTGATGGCTTTTCACGGCCAACAGACCTGTCAGACTGGGGTGGAGTATAACTGGACTGAGGGCAGTCATGTGCGTAGTGTCCTGGTTCTCCGCAGGTGAAGCAAGTTCCTGAGGTAGGACGTGGACCTACATTGGCAAGTGGTCCACTCATAGGCCTGGGTGGAGCACGTTGCTGAGCTGGGTGAGGCACCACATCGGATGGCCTCGGTGCATATCCAGATGGAAGAGCCGAGTCCGGAATCCAAATCCGTCGCTTCTGAGAGCCAGAGCGGGAGGAAGAACCCAGATCACGGT
Source organism: Triticum urartu (assembly GCF_003073215.2). Lineage (NCBI taxonomy): Eukaryota > Viridiplantae > Streptophyta > Magnoliopsida > Poales > Poaceae > Triticum > Triticum urartu. Next base: position 166,165,169 of record NC_053022.1, on the reverse strand, counting down.
TGTGCTTACGAGACTCCTCGTAAGTGAGTTGAGCTGTCTCTGCATTAATGGCCTTGTTCACAAGAGCCTGGAAAGTATCACAATAATGCAGGTGGAGATCACGATGGAACTTAGGGTTGAGACCCTTCCGGAACCTTGCCTTAGCGTCCGTGGACACTTCTTCTGTAGCATAGCGGGCGTGGCTTCCAAACTCTCTACTGTAAGCATCAACAGGCAGCTTACCCTGGGGAAAACTACAGAACTCTTCCCTCTTGCGGTCAATGAGAGCCTGAGGAATGTGGTGCTCACGAAAAGCCTCGGTGAAATCTTTCCACGTAGGAAACTGGCCAGCTGGAAGCATAGCCTCATAGCTCTGCCACCAAATACTAGCAGGACCTTCCAGGTGATAGGTAGCATAGGTGACCTTGTCACCTTCAGCTACGTTCGCAGAATGCAACTTGTGAGTGATGCTTCGGAGCCAGTCATCCGCATCGAATGGCTCAATGGGGTGATGGAAGGTGGGTGGTTTCAGACCAATGAAGTCGGTGATGGAAACCAACTTCTTACGCTGATGTGCGGTGTTCTGCTCAATCTGTGCCAGTAAGCGGTTAGTCTCACGCTTGTTCCTCTCGGATGCTAACAAGAACTCTGCCATCAAAGGCTGGTCAGGAGGATCCTCATCCCTACCATCTCTGTGATTCTTGCTATGAGCAACTGAACCTCGGTTAGCAGATGACATCCTGGCACAGGATCTAAGGAAACAAGGATGGAATTAGCATCGACATAAGGATGCGAAATGTAATGCAAAAGCATTAGAAACTCTTGAAATCCTAGGACAATTTCAGCAGCATAACGGCTGTAAATGCTCAAAAGGATTTTGAGACATTCATCAAAGGAATAGCATAATCAATCATCATCATAATATCAAGGTTCTGGGTCAAACTGAGGACACATGGAAGTAGTAGAACTATACGGAGACACAACCCAACAATCCTAAGACTTTACGGTTTAGTAACACGTCATCCTGAGAGATAGAGGAGAAGCCTAGGCCTTAACCCTCGTAGAAAAGAAGAGGCTGACTCAAAAAGAATGACATGAGGTAAAGGGGTAAAAAGAGCCTTACGTTCCCTTCCACAATCAATTCCCTTATATAACTAAAGCATTTCTAGACTCAACTTTGACCAGTTTGGCTTGGTAATCCTACAGTTAGTCAGGCTCTGATACCAACGCTGTCGGGACCCCAATCCTAAGTCACACCGATCTAGCATGTAACACTTCATATCACTTTGTGGCCTCACGCACGGTATTCCCACGGGTGCCACCTTACCTGGGCCGGGACCGTTTGCGCCTTTTGGCTCACGTATATGATAGTGTCGCTAGCATCCATATGACAGAGAACCCGGGCCGACATGACTAGTCGTGAACCCAAAGTAGCACTAACTTACAGGGACAGGCATACATGAATCAACCTCGAGCATGTCGGTCAACAGCGTATGAATCCGGGCTGTAGCACTGGGCTAATAGGACTCCGGGAACCCGGGCTGTAGTAGGCTAGACAGGACTCCGGATGTCACCGCGTGACATTTCCCGGAAGGGACAGACCTAGGGACAAAGTGAACCACATGCCGGCCAGTCAAGTGTTCCGGAGCAGTAGTGCTGGGCTAGCAGGACTCCGGTGAACCGGGCTGTAGCGGACTACTATGGGACATGGAAGCACAAGACTACATTTCCCCATAAGAGAGGCTATCAGAGGTAAACAACTAGGTTGTCGGATCCCACACATAGCAATACACGTTACACGTACGCATAACATGCAAGTATGTGCTGTACATCATGGCATCACAACATAACTCAAACTCATATAGATAAAGGCCCAGAAGAGCCACATAGCATTCAATACAAACAGGGGTCTCATGACCCATCATTCAGAGCATACAATCAACGGAAGCATTACATGTCTGAGTACACACAACTACAAAGGAAAAGACTAAGAAGCCTGACTAAACACGACCCTCCCGAGGGTACATGATCGTAGCTGGGATACAATCTACTCATCGAAGTCACTAGGGTAACCAACTGCAAAACATAAATAAGCAAACGTGAGTACAAAGGTACTCAGCAAGTCTTACTTCAGAACTATCTACATATGCAACATTATCAACAAAGGGTGTGGTGGAGTTTAACAGCAGCAAGCCAGCTTTGACTCAATGGCTAATCTATACTACGAGTATCAGAAACTTCTTTGGGGTGAGAAGACGCACACGAGTCCACATATTCACCATATCAATACTCCACTATGGATCCGTTCCCGTCTCCCTACGAGAAGGCCATCCATAGCACTCACGCTTATATTGCGGATTTTAGAGTATCCACTTCAAATTGTCTATGTACTACATAAGTCCTCCAAGTTTCCATATCCGAGGAAAACGGCTATTCGAATAGATAATATTGACCCTGCAGGGGTGTACTTCTTCACACACGCTCTCGCCCCTTATAGCCCTATACACGTCATGTACCTCGGCAACCTTCAAGCGGAAGCCGGGCGAGGGTGTCGGCCACGACCTGACTAACCACACAAGTCTCTCGTCCAGGTTTATCGCCTATTCAGGTTCCATCCGCAAGGAGATCCGGCCGCGGTGTCACTCATGGCCCCAAACAATGTGTGCAGGGTTCCCAAGCCCACCATCCGGGTGCCACTTGGTACACCGTGCCACGGTGCCTAGTCTGTCCCAAGCCCGTCCCGTCGTACACTACCTGGTAGACAAGTAGCACTACCTACAAACGCCAGAAACTAGTTGCAACTCCTGGACAGAGATCAAGCGGATTAATAAGCCGAGAGGGGCCGGATAACCGGAACCCAATGTGTGGTAGTAACTGGACTTGGATAACATACACAGAACTCAGTGCTTAAGGACGGTTCTAATGAGACAACCCACCATGTACTCCTACATGGCCTCTCATCGCTACCTTTATCAAAACATGTTCACACACTTAGCCTTTACCGGTAGGACATGTTCACCACTCCGATTCATTCCCGATGAATCAGACCTGACACAACTCTAAGCATAGCTGGCATAAAGAAAAACAAGCATGGATGAGCAGGCACATCAAGGCTCAAGCAACTCCTACTCATGCTAGTGGGTTTCAACTATTTACTGTGGCAATGACAGGTCATGCAGAGGAATGGGTTCAGCTACCGCAACAGAAAGTAGCAGTTTGAATCGTTGTTGTCCTAATATACTAAAAGGAGCAGGAGCGAGAGAGTGGGATTTATCGAGATGCTCAAGGGGGTTTGCTTGCCTGATAGATCCACCAGGAAGCACTGCTCCTCAGACAGGTACTCGGGACACCTTCCGGAGTAGGACCTATCAAGAGGGGATGGTGCTGGCAATCAAAAAACAACCATATGCAACAATATGAGGCATGAAGATGGCATTTCAAAGATGCTATGATATGCCCTAATGCATCTAGCATCAATTTGGTTGAAGTCCATATGAACCAAAGGTTCATATGCAAACCCCAAATTAAGTATATAACATGCCATTATTTCGTTTTCACTTATACAGCAAGTATAAGTTGGTTTTTCATGCATGAAACTAGCATAAATGGATTCCTTGCATTTTTCTGATGATTTTTCATATATAAATTATTTCATTCTGAGCCACGGTTTAAATTCTATGATTTTTAGAAGTTTTAACTATTTTCTGAAATCCTCTGAATTATTTAAAATCCAGAAATCAATTACTGCATTGGCGTGACGTCACAGAGGCGTCATCGAGGCTGACCAGGTCAAACCTGACGTGTGGGGACCACACGTCAGTGACACTAGGGTTAACCCCGGGTCAAACCCGCACTGACTAGGGTTGACTTGGCTCTGGGGCCCACTGTCAGCGGCTGGTGGGGTGGCTAATGGTGGAGATTAGCGCTAATTAAGCCGCCATGTCAGCCTCGCCGGAGTTCGGCCAGCGACGACCAAACCGCGCGGCGGTGCTTCGCCGGAATGCGCTACAGGCGGCGGAAGAGCGCGCGGAGACCACCGGGGCATAGCCCGTCGTCATCCGCATCTAGTGGATCATGTGGGATAAGCTGGCGAGGCCGGAGCTCACCGGAATGGAGCTCGCGGTGGCTACCGGAGTTCGGGGCTGGTGCGGGTTAGCGCTGCGGTGTGCTAACAAGCGAGGCGAAGGTCTGGCGGGGCGCTACGCGTTGCGGGGAGCAAGTTGGACTCGCCGGGGTGACCATTTGGTCGCCGGAGCTGCGCCGACGACGAACTCAAGTGGCGGCGGCTACGGTCGTCAAGGGGGCGACGTCTACAGCTTGAAATCGAAAGGGAGGAAGGAGGGGATCCACGCAGGAGCTCACAGCGGTTCGTTCAGTGGCCTCAGCGAGCTCGGGGAAGCGTCGGAGCGGGCGCACGGTCACCGGCGACCTCGGTGGCCCGAGGTTGAAGAAGATGGCGGTGAGGGCGTCCGGCGGCGTCCGGCATCGCTTGGCTTGGCGAGGAGGTCGAGAACGAGGTAGTGGAGCTACTGGGCACGTCTTGGGGTCGAGGGGGAGGCTCTGGGTGCGGCAACGGTGAGCGGCGGCGGCGGCTGCGTTCGGTGCATGCGAGGGAGAGAGCCAGGGGAGAGGATGGGGACGTGAGAGAGCGAGAGAGAGTCGGGGGATCGCGTGGCGTCCTCAGGGCGACGGGGAGACATGCAGGGAGGCAGGAGGTGGCCGGCGCGTGGCCGGCGCGCGGCGAGCACGCGCCCCTGCCATCTGGCGCGAGGAGGGAGATGACTGGCAAGAGCCAGTGGGCTGGGCCTCTGCTGGGCCATGGTGGGGCGCCAGGTAAGCGTCAGGTAAGTGTTTTCCTATTTCCTGTTTTCTTTCTCTATTTCTGACATTTGTTTGAAGGAAATATGCCCTAGAGGCAATAATAAAGTTATTATTTATTTTCTTATATCATGATAAATGTTTATTATTCATGCTAGAATTGTATTAACCGGAAACATAATACATGTGTGAATACATAGACAAACAGAGTGTCACTAGTATGCCTCTACTTGACTAGTTCGTTAATCAAAGATGGTTATGTTTCCTAACCATGGACAAAGAGTTGTTATTTGATTAACGGGATCACATCATTAGTTGAATGATCTGATTGACATGACCCATTCCATTAGCTTAGCACCCGATCGTTTAGTATGTTGCTATTGCTTTCTTCATGACTTATACATGTTCCTATGACTATGAGATTATGCAACTCCCGCGTGCCGGAGGAACACTTTGTGTGCTACCAAACGTCACAACGTAACTGGGTGATTATAAAGGTGCTCTACAGGTGTCTCCAAAGGTACATGTTGGGTTGGCGTATTTCAAGATTGGGATTTGTCACTCTGATCGTCGGAGAGGTATCTCTGGGCCCTCTCGGTAATGCACATCACTTAAGCCTTGCAAGCATTGCAACTAATGAGTTAGTTGCGGGATGATGTATTACGGAACGAGTAAAGAGACTTGCCGGTAACGAGATTGAACTAGGTATTGGATACCGACGATCGAATCTCAGGCAAGTAACATACCGATGACAAAGGGAACAACGTATATTGTTATGCGGTCTGACCGATAAAGATCTTCGTAGAATATGTAGGAGCCAATATGGGCATCTAGGTCCCGCTATTGGTTATTGACCGGAGACGTGTCTCGGTCATGTCTACATTGTTCTCGAACCGTAGGGTCCGCACGCTTAATGTTTCGATGACAGTTATATTATGAGTTTATGAGTTTTGATGTACCGAAGGAGTTCAGAGTCCCAGATAAGATCGGGGACATGACGAGGAGTCTCGAAATGGTCGAGAGGTAAAGATCGATATATTGGACGACTATATTCGGACATCGGAAAGGTTCCGAGTGATTCGGGTATTTTTCGAGTACCGGAGAGTTACGGGAATTCGCCCTATAGTGAGTCGTATTACAATTCACTGGCCGTCGTTTTACAACGTCGTGACTGGGAAAACCCTGGCGTTACCCAACTTAATCGCCTTGCAGCACATCCCCCTTTCGGGAGGGGCTGCGCCCCTTCCTTGTTTCCTACTCTTACTACATGGAAGGACTCCTAGTTGGACTAGGAAAAGGGGAATCCTATTCCCGGTTGGAGTAGGACTCCCCTAGGGCGCGCCATAGAGAGGGCCGGCCCTCCCCTCCTCAACTCCTTTATATACGGGGGCAGGGGGCACCCCATAGACACACAAGTTGATCTTCATGATCGTTCCTTAGCCGTGTGCGGTGCCCCCCTCCACCATATTCCACCTCGGTCATATTTTTGCAGTGCTTGGTCGAAGCCCTGCGACGGTAGAACATCAAGATCATCACCACACCGTCGTGCTGACGGAACTCCTCCCCGACACTTTGCTGGATCGGAGCCCGGGGATCGTCATCGAGCTGAACGTGTGCCAAGAACTCGGAGGTGCCGGAGTAACGGTGCTTGGATCGGTCGGATCGGGAAGACGTATGACTACTTCCTCTACGTTGCGTCAACTCTTTCGCTTCGGTCTACGAGGGTACGTAGACAACACTCTCCCCTCTCGTTGCTATGCATCACCATGATCTTGCGTGTGCGTAGGAAATTTTTTGAAATTACTACGTTCCCCAATAGTGGCATCCGAGCCTAGGTTTTTATGGTTTGATGTTATATGCACGAGTAGAACACAAGTGAGTTGTGGGCGATATAAGTCATACTGCTTACCAGCATGTCATACTTTGGTTCGGCGGTATTGTTGGACGAAGCGGCCAGACCAACATTACGCGTACGCTTACGCGAGACTGGTTCTACTGCCGTGCTTTGCACACAGGTGGCTGGCTGGTGTCAGTTGCTCCAACTTTAGTTGAACCGAGTGTGGCTACGCCCGGTCCTTGCGAAGGTTAAAACAACACCAACTTGACAAACTATCGTTGTGGTTTTGATGCGTAGGTAAGATTGGTTCTTTCTTAAGCCCATAGCAGCCACGTAAAACTTGCAACAACAAAGTAGAGGACGTCTAACTTGTTTTTGCAGGGCATGTTGTGATGTGATATGGTCAAAATGTGAAGAGATATAAGTTGTTGTATGAGATGATCATGTTTTGTTGAAGTTATCAGCAACTGGCAAAAGCCTTATGGTTGTCTCTTTATTGCATAAGATGCAAGCGCCAAATAATTGCTTTACTTTATCGCTATGCGATAGCAATAGTTGCAAGAGCAATAGTTGGCGAGACGACCATGTGACGACATATTGATATAGATCAAGATGATGGAGATCATGGTGTCATGCCGGTGACGATGGAAATCATGACGATGCTTTGGAGATGGAGATCAAAGGCACAAGATGATAATGGCCATATCATGTCACATATTTTGATTGCATGTGATGTTTATCTTTTATGCATCTTATCTTGCTTTGATTGACGGTAGCATTATAAGACAATCTCTCACTAATTATCAAGAAGTGTTCTCCCTGAGTATGCACCGTTGCGAAAGTTCTTCGTGCTGAGACACCACGTGATGATCGGGTGTGATAGGCTCTACGTTCAAATACAACGGGTGCAAAACAGTTGCACACGCGGAATACTCAGGTTATACTTGACGAGCCAAGCATATACAGATATGGCCTCGGAACATGGAGACCGAAAGGTCGAGCGTGAATCATATAGTAGATATGATCAACATAGTGATGTTCACCATTGAAACTACTCCATCTCACGTGATGATCGGACATGGTTTAGTTGATTTGGATCACGTGATCACTTAGAGGATTAGAGGGATGTCTGTCTAAGTGGGAGTTCTTAAGTAATATGATTAATTGAACTTAAATTTATCATGAACTTAGTCCTGGTAGTATTTTGCAAATCATGTTGTAGATCAATAGCTCGCGTTGTTGCTTCCCTGTGTTTATTTTGATATGTTCCTAGAGAAAATTGTGTTGAAAGATGTTAGTAGCAAAGATGCGGATTGGATCCGTGATCTGAGGTTTATCCTCATTGCTGCACAGAAGAATTATGTCCTTGATGCACCGCTAGGTGATAGACCTATTGCAGGAGCAGATGCAGACGTTATGAACGTTTAGCTAGCTCAATATGATGACTACTTGATAGTTTAGTGCACCATTCTTAACGGCTTAGAATCGGGACTTCAAAGACATTTTGAACGTCATGGACCATATGAGATGTTCCTGGAGTTGAAGTTAATATTTCAAGCAAATACCCGAGTTGAGAGATATGAAGTCTCCAACAAGTTCTATAGCTAAAAGATGGAGGAGAATCGCTCAAGCAGTGAGCATGTGCTCAGATTGTCTGGGTACTACAATCGCTTGAATCAAGTGGGAGTTAATCTTCCAGATAAAATAGTGATTGATAGAATTCTCTAGTCACCATCACCAAGTTAGTAGAACTTCGTGATGAACTATAATATGCAAGGGATAACGAAAATGATTCCCAAGCTCTTCGTAATGCTGAAATTGACGAAGGTAGAAATCGAGAAAAACATCAAGTGTTGATGGTAGACAAGACCACTAGTTTCAAGAAAAGGGCAGAGGGAAGAAGGGGAACTTCAAGAAGAACGGCAAGCAAGTTGCTGCTCAAGCGAAGAAGCCCAAGTCTGGTCCTAAGCCTGAGACTAAGTGCTTCTACTGCAAAGGGACTGGTCACTGGAAGCGGAACTGCCCCAAGTATTTGGCGGATAAGAAGGATGGCAAAGTGAACAAAAGTATATTTGATATACATGTTATTGATGTGTACTTTACTAGTGTTTATAGCAACCCCTCAGTATTTGATACAGGATCAGTTGCTAAGAGTAGTAACTCGAAACAGGAGTTGCAGAATAAACAAAGACTAGTTAAGGGTGAAGTGATGATGTGTGTTGGAAGTAGTTCCAAGATTGATATGATCATCATCGCACACTCCCCTATACTTTCGGGATTAGTGTTGAACCTAAATAAGTGTTATTTGGTTTTTGTGTTGAGCATGAATATGATTTGGTCATGTTTATTGCAATACGGTTATTCATTAAAGTCAGAGAATAATTGTTGTTCTGTTTACATGAATAAAACCTTTGATGGTCATACACCCAATGAAACAAGTTCATTGGATCTCGGTCATAGTGATACACATATTCATAATATTGAAACCAAAAGATGCAAAGTTAATAATGATAGTGCAACTTATTTGTGGCACTGCCGTTTAGGTCATATTGGTGTAAAGCGCATGAAGAAACTCCATGCTGATGGGCTTTTGGAATCACTTGATTATGAATCACGTGATGCTTGCGAACCATGCCTTATGGGCAAGATGACTAAAACGCCGTTCTCCGTAACAATGAAGCAAGCAACAGATTTGTTGGAAATCATACATACTGATGTATGTGGTCCGATGAATATTAAGGCTTGCAGCAGGTATCATTATTTTCTGACCTTCACACATGATTTGAGCAGATATGGGGATATCTACTTGATGAAACATAAGTCTGAAACATTTGAACAGTTCAAAGAATTTCAGAGTGAAGTGGAAAATCATCGTGACAAGAAAATAAAAGTTTCTACGATATGATCGCAGAGGTAAAATATTTGAGTTACGAGTTTGGCCTTCAATTAAAACAATGTGAAATAGTTTCACTGCTCACGCCACCTGGAACACCATAGTGTAATGGTGTGTTCGAACGTCATAACCGTACTTTATTAGATATAGTGCAATCTATGATGTCTCTTACCGATCTACCACTATCGTTTTGGGGTTATGCATTAGAGACAGCTGCATTCACGTTAAATAGGGCACCATCTAAATCCGTTGAGACGACACCGTGTGAACTATGGTTTGGCAAGAAACCTAAGCTGTCGTTTCTTAAAGTTTGGAGTTATGATGCTTATGTGAAAAAGTTTCATCTCGATAAGCTCAAACTCAAATCGGAGAAATATGTCTTCATAGGATACCCAAAGGAGATAGTTGGGTACACCTTCTATCACAGATCCGAAGGCAAGACATTCGTTGCTAAGAATGGATCCTTTCTAGAGAAGGAGTTTCTCTCGAAAGAACTGAGTGGGAGGAAAATAGAAAACTTGATAAGGTAATTGTACCTTCTCCCTTATTGGAAAATAGTTCATCACAGAAATCTGTTCCTGTGACTACTACACCAATTAGTGAGGAAGCTAATGATGATGATCATGTAACTTCAGATCAAGTTACTACCGAATCTCGTAGGTAAACCAGAGTGAGATCCGCACCAGAGTGGTACGGTAATCCTATTCTGGAGGTCATGTTACTTGACCATGACGAACCTACGAACTATGAGGAAGCGATGATGAGCCCACATTCCGCAAAATAGCTTGAGGCCATGAAATCTGAGATGGGATCCATGTATGAGAACAAAGTATGGACTTTGGTTGACTTGCCCGATGATCGGCAAGCCATAGAAAATAAATGGATCTTCAAGAGGAAGACGGATGCTGATAGTAGTGTTACTATCTACAAAGCTAGAATTGTCGCAAAAGGGTTTCGACAAGTTCAAGGTGTTGACTACGATGAGAGTTTCTCACTTGTATCTATGCTTAAATCTGTCCGAATCATGTTAGCAATTGCCGCATTTTATGAAATCTGGCAAATGGATAACAAAACTGCAATCCTTAATGGATTTCTTAAAAAAGAGTTGTATATGATGCAACCAGAAGTTTTTTTCAATCCTAAAGGTGTTAACAAAATGTGCAAACTCCAGCGATCCATCTATGGACTGGTGTAAGCATCTCGGAGTTGGAATATACGCTTTGATAAGATGATCAAAGCATATAGTTTTATACAGACTTGCGGTGAAGCCTATATTTACAAGAAAGTGAGTGGGAGCACTACAGCATTTCTGATAAGTATATGTGAATGACATATTGTTGATCGGAAATAATGTAGAATTATTCTGCAAAGCATAAAAGAGTGTTTGAAAGGAGTTTTTCAAAGAAAGACCTCGGTGAAGCTGCTTACATATTGAGCATCAAGATCTATAGAGATAGATCAAGACGCTTGATAAGTTTTTTCAATAAATACATACCTTGACAAGATTTTGAAGTAGTTCAAAATGGAACAGTCAAAGAAAGAGTTTCTTGCCTATGTTACAAGGTGTGAAATTGAGTAAGACTCAAAGCCCGACCACGGCAGAAGATAGAAAGAGAATGAATGTCATTCCCTATGCCTTGGTCATAGGTTCTATAAAGTATGCCATGCTGTGTACCAGATCTATTGTATTCCCTACCACTGAGTTTTGCAAGGGAGTACAATAGTGATCTAGGAGTAGATCAATGGACAGCGGTCAAAATTATCCTTACTGGAATAAGGACATGTTTCTCGATTACGGAGGTGACAAAAGGTTCGTCGTAAAGGGTTACGTCGATGCAAGTTTTGACACTGATCCAGATGATTCTAAGTCTCAATCTGGATACATATAGAAAGTGGGAGCAATTAGCTAGAGTAGCTCCATGCAGAGCATTGTTGACATAGAAATTTGCAAAATACATGCGGATCTGAATGTGACAGACCCGTTGACTAAACTTCTCTCACAAGCAAAACATGATCACTTTTTGGGTCTTAATCACATAGCGATGTGAACTAGATTATTGAATCTAGTAAACCCTTTGGGTGTTAGTCACATGGAGATGTGAACCAATCACATAAAGATGTGAACCAATCACATGGAGATCTAGATTATTGACTCTAGTGCAAGTGGGAGACTGAAGGAAATATGCCCTAGAGGCAATAATAAAGTTATTATTTATTTCCTTATATCATGATAAATGTTTATTATTCATGCTAGAATTGTATTAACCGGAAACATAATACATGTGTGAATACATAGACAAACAGAGTGTCACTAGTATGCCTCTACTTGACTAGCTCGTTAATCAAACATGGTTATGTTTCCTAACCATGGACAAAGAGTTGTTATTTGATTAACGGGATCACATCATTAGTCGAATGATCTGATTGACATGACCCATTCCATTAGCTTAGCACCCGATCGTTTAGTATGTTGCTATTGCTTTCTTCATGACTTATACATGTTCCTATGACTATGAGATTATGCAACTCCCGTGTGCTAGAGGAACACTTTGTGTGCTACCAAACATCACAACGTAACTGGGTGATTATAAAGGTGCTCTACAGGTGTCTCCAAAGGTACATGTTGGGTTGGCGTATTTCAAGATTGGGATTTGTCACTCTGATCGTTGGAGAGGTATCTCTGGGCCCTCTCGGTAATGCACATCACTTAAGCCTTGCAAGCATTGCAACTAATGAGTTAGTTGCGGGATGATGTATTACGGAATGAGTAAAGAGACTTGCCAGTAACGAGATTGAACTAGGTATTGGATACCGACGATCGAATCTCAGGCAAGTAACATACCGACGACAAAGGGAACAACGTATGTTGTTATGCGGTCTGACCGATAAAGATCTTCGTAGAATATGTAGGAGCCTATATGGGCATCCAGGTCCCGCTATTGGTTATTGACCGGAGACGTGTCTCGGTCATGTCTACATTGTTCTCGAACCGTAGGGTCCGCACGCTTAATGTTTCGATGACAGTTATATTATGATTGTATGAGTTTTGATGTACCGAAGGAGTTCGCAGTCCCGGATGAGATCGGGGACATGACGAGGAGTCTCGAAATGGTCGAGACGTAAAGATCGATATATTGGACTACTATATTCAGACATCGGAAAGGTTCCGAGTGATTCGGGTATTTTTCGAGTACCGAAGAGTTACGGGAATTCGCCGGGAGAAGTATTGGGCCTTATTGGGCCATACGGGAAAGAGAGAGGGGCTGCCTAGGGCAGGCCGCGCGCCCCCCAAGGCCTAGTCCAAATTGGACTAGGGGGAGGGGCTGCGCCCCTTCCTTGTTTCCTACTCTTACTACATGGAAGGACTCCTAGTTGGACTAGGAAAAGGGGAATCCTACTCCCGGTTGGAGTAGGACTCCCCTAGGGCGCGCCATAGAGAGGGCCAGCCCTCCCCTCCTCCACTCCTTTATATACGGGGGCAGGGGGCACCCCATAGACACACAAGTTGATCTTCATGATCGTTCCTTAGCCGTGTGCGGTGCCCCCCTCCACCATATTCCACCTTGGTCATATTGTTGCACTGCTTAGGCGAAGCCCTGCGACGGTAGAACATCAAGATCGTCACCACGCCGTCGTGCTGACGGAACTCCTCCCCGACGCTTTGCTGGATCGGAGCCCGGGGATCGTCATCAAGCTGAACGTGTGCCAAGAACTCGGAGGTGCCGGAGTAACGGTGCTTGGATCGGTCGGATCGGGAAGACATACGACTACTTCCTCTACGTTGCGTCAATGCTTCCGCTTCGGTCTATGAGGGTACGTAGACAACACTCTCCCCTCTCGTTGCTATGCATCACCATGATCTTGCGTGTGCGTAGGAATTTTTTTGAAATTACTACGTTCCCCAACATTGTTCTCTATCCAAAAGAAATGTTAAAACACTTCCATAAATGCTAAAAATATTTGTGGCATCTAGATATTATATTCCAGAGGCCCTCACCAATTCCCAACATTTTTGGAGCCATTAAAAATATTTATATAATTTAAACAGCTCCAAATCAAATATTTATGCATTGATTCAAAGATCCAAAATGTGTAGCAAAAATGTGCATCACTTCTGGTTGTTGTTCCCAACATTATCCAAAGAGCATGAACATTTTTGAATAGCATTTTGGGTTCATTGAAAATCCATTTTAAAGTTGAACCTATTTGAATTTGCTTTGGTGCTAGGGTTTGAAACATCCCCATTTCAATTTCATTTGAAATTTAAACATGATGCACAAAGCAAGCCTAGGATCATACCAGAACTAGGGATGTGACACTATATATATCCTGTCTTCGCAGTAAACCGGCCAAACCGTAAAATTATGGTACATAATCGGGCCGTCATGCAAATCACTATGTATGATCCGCATCATGGGCCCAGTCATCTTGGTCCATTAACAAGACTAAATGTAAACTGGCCCACTAATAGATTCGGGCCTTTAATAGGCCAAGTAAACCGCCGGCCCTATTTTTGCAAGAAAACTCAATGGGCTTTTAGGAGGCTGAAAAGTAGGTTGAGGAAAAATAGACCCTGGCCCATTATTGTGCCAATCACATGACGGGCCGTTAACAAGCCAAAATTGTCTCGATCCTTGTTTGGCCTAATCAGATTATCGGCTATGAGCAGGCCAGATGCAAACCGGGCCATAGTTAGGCCCAACTATATGACGGGCTTTTAACAGGCCGAAATAAATATAGGGCCGAAATGTTAAACGGGCTTTTAACATGCGAAAACTAATATCAGGCCAAATTACTAAATGGGCCTTTAGCAAGTGGGCCCAAAAGCATAGCGTCTAGTTGACGGTTCGAATCTAATATGGGCCATAATTTATCCCAAAGCCTATTAAAGGGCCGGATCAGATCTGGGCCGTAATTTGTCCCAGGACGTGGTAGGCTTTTAACGGGTCGGATCTCATATGGGCCTTTATTAGGCCCAGTATGTGGCCGGCTATTAATGGACCGGATCAAATATGGGCCGGCATTTGGCCCAAAACATGGCAGCCTGTTAACTTGCCGGCCCACTAGTGTCCTCAAAATCTTGTGGGCCATTAGCTGGGCCGGCCCATTATGGTCGGCGAAATCTCATGGGCCTTTAGCTGGACCGGCCCATTATGGTCTGCAAAATCTTGTGGGCCTTTAGTTGGGCCGACCCATTTAATCTTTATGGGAACTTTTCGGCCAGCCCACATGTCAAATATCATAGGCGCATATCGCCCATTGGATGAGTGACACCTGTGCCAATGCGGAGCTGACACGTGGTTCCGTTGGCCAATGAGAATTTTAGACGTGGAAATCGGCATTGGTCATGGCTGTTAGCGGGTTATCGGATCCAAAACCGGACCAGATAGCTTAACAGCCATCCGTTACGGTGGATGCCACGTGTTGGTCACCCTTGACGAAAGCACTTCCATGAAGAGGCACTTATGTGATGATAATTTTGGTAATGTCATGAAACACTTCTATGATAGCACAGGTATGACTATCTTGATTTTGTCATAAAATCATCATGGATGTACACGCATGACAGCAAACGTGACCTACTGTGACAAACACGTATCATCACGGAAGTGTATTTTTTTGTAGTGCAATTAGACGCCGATTGAACTGTTGCACGTCCACCGTGAGGGCGAGGGAGAGGGCATAGTAAGCAAGCTTCTCCTCGTTCGGCGAGTTGATAGGACACATCAAAGAAGTACTAGTCCATACTGCATCCTTTCCGGTTAATATGGCTTAATTTGAATCAAGAAAAAACACTGGCGCTCAATGTATGTAACAAATACGCTCTTTACAGTCACTATATAGTTTTGCGGTGATTATACAATCACTAGCTCATCGTAGAGCACCGTATTGCACCCTACTGACCGGCCACATAGTTGATGTGGCACTTTGTTTCATGAATCGCCATATCCAGAGATTTGTCAACATAGCTTGTTGCCAGATAATCTTAAATGTGTGAAAGGAATCAAGGTTGCAAGCGATGGATGGCTTTTGCAAACCCGACATGCGGCGATGTGGTTCATGCCAACAACAAATATGCACAAGTTGATTTGTATTGATATCTAGACTAAGCCATGTATCCTGCTGCTGTAGCATGTCCCTCTTTTGTTGGATATTATGTATTGTTGTTAGTTTGAAGGATAGATACCTTTCTAGGATCAAGTGCATCCTAACTCACCTGTGTAGGATGGACTGATAATGATGACGGAGATGCTGTGCAGAAGCCAGATATTTTGGTGAAAGTGTTGTCCAATGGGATTTATATTTTGTATTACTCATATAGCTTACAAAGTTTGTCGCACAGCCTTGTAACTTCTTACTCCATTTCTAAATTTGTACTAGTCCTCTATCACTACATGAATCAGGAACTTTTCCATCTGCCATGGCTGATGGCAAAGGCATGGCTGGCGGACGGCAAAGACCTTTGCCGTCAGCCAGCAGACAACAAATTGTCCGGCTGAACGAACCACGGAAAAGGGCTCTTTGCCGTCTGCTGGCTGACGGCAAAGATCTCGAGGCCTTTGTCGTCCGCTGGCAGATGGAAAAGGGCATGGATGGTGCATGTGGTAGGTTAGTTCAGTTAGGGGGTTAACGGCGTGCTTTGTTGTCTGCCAGCAGACGGCAAACTAACCAAATAGGTCAGCCACAGTGCCCCCAGGTTGCACAGTTAGCTGCCACGTGGCAGGTTTGCCGTCTGCTGGCAGATGGCAAAGCTTTTTGCCGTCTGCCAGCAAAGGGCAAAGAGCCTATACAGCCCCTGTTTTTTATCTTCTTCTTCTTCTAACTAAGGTAGGTAAACATGCCATTTTTTAGCTAAGCTAGGTAAAAAAAAGCTAAGTGTAGGTCATTTTAGGGCTAAGCTAGGTAAATAGGTCATTTTGGATCTTAGTAAGGTTATTTGTCATTTTGGAGGAAAATAAGGTAAGTCTATGTCATATTGGAGCTAAACCAATGTTATCATGCCATATTTTTACCTAACTATGCTAAGTATGTCATAAATGAACTAAAGAAGCTATGTATAGGTCATTTTTAGCTAACCTATGTAGTTACGACATTTTTGAGCTAACTAAGCATATTTTTTCATTTTGGAGGAAAAAAATGCAAAGTATAGGTCATTTAATAGCTATCCTGGCGAAGGTATGTCAAGTTGGAGCTAAGTAAGGTTATTATGTCATTTTCGAGGAAAATAAGCTAAGTCTATGTCATTTTGGAGCTAAACCTAGGTTACTATGCCATTTTTTCCCAAGTGAGCTAATTATGTCATAAATGAACTAGCTACGGTAATTAAGTATATATCATTATTGAGCTATCCTATGTAGTTATGCCTGTTTTTAGCTAGCTAAGTATATTAAGTCATTTTGGAGGAAAAAAATGCTAAGTATAGGTCATCTTATAGCTATCCTAGGTAAAGTATGTTAGTTTGGAGCTAAGTAAGGTTATTATGTCATTTTCGAGGAAAATAAGCTAAGTCTATGTCATTTTGGAGCTAAACCTAGGTTATTATGCCATTTTCCCCAAGTGAGCTAATTATGTCATAAATGAACTAGCTAAGCTATGTATAGATCATTATTGAGCTATCATAGGTAGTTATGCTTGTTTTTAGCTAACTAAGCATATTAAGTCATTTAGGAGGAAAAAATGCTAAGTATAGGTCATTTTATAGCTATCCTAGGTAAAGTATGTCAGTTTGGAGCTAAGTAAGGTTATTATGTAACTTGGGAAAACTTACCATCATCACGGAGGTGAAGGACCGGTCGGGAGTGTGCTAGTGTCAGACGGAGAAGGACTGGTCGGGGTTGCGCAGTTGCGAGACGGAGAAGGATCGGTCGATGCTTCTCGAGAGGCATGCTAAACCAAAGATCATTTGCAATGTCTTGTTACCATGATGCAACTGAAATGTAGTAACTAATGGAACTCACCGTGTCCGCTATACCAATCTAGGGCATCGGCAGAGGGGTCTGACCGTTTTTCTCGCACACAGACTGTATATTTTGTTTTCATGAATCAGTCATATTAATTAGTAATGAAATGAACATTACATGCATGATTTGGCTAATATGTAGGAGAAACATACCACGAGGAGCTTGTATAGGGCCTGGTGACCCAAGTCATTCCGGTTCCTCTCGTCATCCATCATCCTAGCCGTCCTATCCTCCAACTCCTTCTCCCTCTACGCCACCTGCCTGTTTGCCTCTGCCAGAAGCTCCTGGGCCCTAGCCTCGATGGTGAGGTCCATTGGCCGTGGACGAAGACTCATCTTAGAAGAGAGCTCGTCTAGCGCTTCTTAATCTCTAGAGAGTTCTAGGACACCGTATCAGTCCATCCCCAATGGCTGTCGAGCCACGTTTCCTCCATTCACCAGATAGCATCACGAGCTCTGGATCAAAAGCACTCTGGCTCGGGTTGAAGTCATACCCTTTCATCACCTTCCCCCAGTCTCTGTACCTCACGAGCTTGTTGTGGGAGGAGACGTTGGTGAAGCACTCTGGATGATCGAGGTCAGACTCAGAGAATGCATTGGCCTTCTTGTATGGGTAGTATGGGCCATGTCATAGAGATCGTACAGCGGTGGCACCTCCTTCTTGTTGTGATGCGCCTAAAAGAGAGGAAGACCATATTAGTTAAGGGCTCAAGCTAGCATGAAGAATGAAATTGCATTAATCGTAAAGCAAACCACATACCAGTGATCCCCGTACTCAAACAGGTTGGAGCTCCCTGGATGCTGTGGCACACCTCGCATTTGGTCATGCTTATCTATAGCCTTGTTGTGTTCGGCTAGACATTGGGGAGAGAACCACTCATCCACCAACGCCTCCCAACAGTCCATCATATCCACACACCATCTCGGGGGCACCTAAGTTTGGCAAAGAGAAATTTCAGAGCTACGCCTACAAATGCAATCAAGGAAACTAAGTACAATGCCATAAGAATAGGTAATTACCTTCAGGTACTTCTCCTTACTCGGATACTTGGCGCTGCACTTCTGCTTGGCCCTCCTAATGTTAGTCGAGGCGTAGTAGTCTCGAACAGACTGCACCCATGCCTCATGCCGTAAGTTCTGAAGTAGGCACTTGCACTCAGCTTCGAGAACCCTAGCCACCTCCTCCTCGTCTTGCTCAGTACACCTGTAGAAGGTCTGCAATCGAAAAAGACAACATAGATTAGTACAATCACTAGGTACTGTTGATTTTTAATTCTGTAAGGAGAAATTACCCAAAACTGCCGCCTCACAATGTCGGCCACCGTCTCGCACAAGTCATAGTTGACCCTCTCCTCCGGCGGGGCCGGGGCAGTCACGTACAGCTCCCAGCTCAGTGCTAGCTGTGGAACCTGGCCCTCACCGGGCAACATGACCAACCCCGGGAAGTGGTGCTGGCAAAGCACACCAAGGACCTGGTTGGGCCTGCGTGCACGAGAGGCGTATTTCCAACCCCTGCAGTATGACAAGGCGAACACATTCAATATTAATTTGAAGAACATGAAGGACAATGGTCAAAAAAGAGTAAATGCACTTACTTCTCCCCGTTAGGCTCAATCAACCACCTGTGATCGCGGGTCGCCGGCACGGCTGGGAGCTTCGTACCACCACACTGGTAGACCTTCTTGCCCTGCTCAACTAGCTCGCCCTAGCTAAAACTATCGTCAGACCAGGTGTCCTCGCCATCAGCATGGCCACCAGTATCCGGAGTCACGTGGGACGAAGACTCCGGGACCCGAGTCTCCTGGGACGAAGACTGTGGGACCCGAGTCTCCTGGGACGAAGCCTCTGGGACCCGAGTCTCCTGGGACGAAGGCTCATCGACCAGAGGCTCGTCAACCCGAGGCTTGTCGGCCTGAGGCTCTTGGACCGGAGTCTGAGTTGGGTCCACCTGACACGGAGCACTACGGTGGTCCGGAGAATCAGCTGGGGGTGGCAGCAATGAAGGCGCAGCAGCCTTCCTACCTCTCCCGCTGCCACGTCCACCTCTAGCAGCCCTCTTCAGCTTCCCCTGACCTCAACCGGTCGAAGAAGAAGCACCCGCCGGTGTCTGCATACTGTCATCCAGCGCTCTCCAGAGGTGCTGGGGTGGAATAATAATACCCCTCCCAACACGCACCGAGGAAGGAGCCTCAAAGTTCTCTCGACCCGCGCCCACCATCTGTCAACACCTGCAATGACAAAGAGTAAACAAAGTTAGTACAACATAAACATTAGAAAATATTTAAGTGTGTATCATCATCATGAACATAATAAAATATTTAAGTGTGTCGGGGTCAGGGTAAGCTGTGACGGGGTCACTGTGTCGGGGTGTCGAGGTGGGGTCGGGGTATCCTGTTGGGGTCGGGGTCAGGGGGTCAGGGCGGCGACCCTCGACTCCTCGACCCTCAACTCCTTGACCCCTCGACCCTTGACTCCTTTTCCCGTCGATCCTCTACCCCTCTACCCCTCGACTCCTCGATCCTCAACCCCTAGGCCCTCGACTCCCTTTCCCCTTGATCCTCGAGCCCTCGACCACTCGGCGACCCTCTTTTCCCCCGGCAACCCTTTTTTTCAACTTTTCCTACTTTTTTCATCTTCTACTTCTACTTTTTTTTTCATACTTCTTTTTTTCTTCTTCCTTCTTTTCCTTCTTCCTCTTGTCTTCATTTTCTTCTTCATTTTCCTTATTTTCCTTCTTCCTCTTGTCTTCTTTTTCTTCTTCAAGTAATCAACCTAAATCAACTAATTATCCTAAATCAACTAAAATCTACTAACCTAAAATAAACTAAAATCTACTAACCTAAAATAAACTAAAATCTATTAACCTAAAATAAACTAAAATCTACTTTTTTTTCTTCTTTTCTACCTTTTCTTTCTTCTTCTTCTTCTTCTTCTTCTTCTTCTTCTTCTCCTTCTTCTTCTTCTTCTTCTTCTTCTTCTTCTTCTTCTTCTTCTTCTTCTTCTTCTTCTTCTTCTTTTTTCAATGTTTTGTCCTCCTAGTCGTTTTAGGTCTTGTTTCTTTCTTTCTTTCTTTTCTTGTTCTTGGGCTTATATCTAACTAAGTAATTAACCTAAAGAAACTAACTAAGTAATTAACCTAAAAATAACTAACTAACTAATTAACCAATGTACATTAGGGTAAAATAAATAATTAATTAACCTAAAAAACTAACTAACTAACCTAAAACAAAAAACAAAAAAAAAGACAAAAAGAGGAAAAATAAGACTCACCAGGGGCGGAGAGCGGCGCCGGGCGGGGGGGGAGCACACGGCGGTGGGTGGCCTAAGAGGAGGGGGCGCCGAGGCAGCGGGGGGTCGGCGGTGCGGAGCGGAGCACCAGGCGGCGAGGGGCGGAGCGGCAATGGGCGGCGGGGCGCCGAGGCAGCGGGGGGTCGGGGGAGTCAGGGGCATGGGGCGCTGGGGGTCGGGGGCATCGGCGATGGTGGTGGTCGGGGGCGGCGGGGTCGGTGGGTGTCGGCAGCGGCGGGTTCGGTGGGGGTCAGCGGTGGGGCATGGGGGCGGTGCGGTGAGGGAGAGAGACAGGGGTGGGTGCGGGGCGACCATTTTTAGTTAGGTTTAATTTCTTTGCACTCTGCTAGCAGACATCAAAGAGCGTAGATTGTGGAGTCGGGCCAGGGGGAAATGGCTGTTAGGTTGGCTATTCTCATTGCCGTGTTCTAGCGGACGGCAAAGAACCTTTGCCGTCGGCTAGCGGACGGCAAATGAAGTGGTCGTTAGGTGGTTCTCGTTAGTGGGCCACCTTCCCTCTTTGTCGTCGGCTAGTAGGTGGCAAAGGGCAGGCTGACGACAAACATCCTCTTTGACATCTGCTCTTTCTTTGCCGCCAGCTTTCTGTCCCACAGATCAGGAGCTGATCGAGAACCTTGAGGCCAAAGTGAGTGCTGACAGCGCGAGATCTCACCCTCTCATCAATTTGTTCATACCAACCACTGACAGCGAGCACGACATATGCTACACCCATCCCGAGAAACTTCCAGGTCAGACACCGATCGACCGTCTACTTGCACAAACATATTCGTTTGTTTATAGCTCTATTTTTCTTTTTAGACGCAGACCTAGTGAAGCAATTACAATTTGACAGTTAATTAAAGGTGAAACAAGTGACTGCAACATGCCAAAGATGTTATGAAAAAACTACCAACTCCGTAAACTAAAACCTATATTCGACAATACTGCAGGTATCACACTGAGTGGCCTAAGCAAGCATTTCTTCCAGCGCAACTCCAGGGCATTCTAAAGGGGCACGTGGACGCGTTGCAAGATACAGTCGGAGTGTGGCATGCACGCGATGTGGCACAAGACCAGCAATACCTTGCCGGTGATGCTCAACAGTCGGCAAACGGACAGCAAAAAGTTTCTGGTGCTGCACACCACAAGAACTTTGACCACCAGCGGACCAACTAGGTGATGCACCAGTACCACCTCGGGGACCTGTAGCAAGAGAAGGAGCAGGAGCTGGTCCTCTGCAAGATTTTCTACCTGAAGAACACTAGGGCTAGGACTAAAAGAGTATAAGTTAGTTTGGTATTGGTACTTGTACTACCTGGTTGTCTGCAAGTTGGTATTGTTGTTAATGATCTTTCGGTATTAACTTGGCATTTGCTTCCGACAATCAATTTTTCGAAATGAATTTTCAGGCACCTGATTTTTATTTGATGTGTAGCATAAGCACCTGCCATTTGAATTCCTAGTTCTCCAAATTGTTTACATCTTCTAAGTACGCAGGGGATCCATCCGGTTTCACAGGCTGATAGTTGGGACGCAGCACATCGGAACTGGGCTGTGGCATGCCAAGCCCAGCTGCAAATTGTTAAAAGAGAGGAGTGATGGATTTGGGCCTTCCAGAATAGTTAAGTGTCGCGACCTCGATCCTGAAGCGCCTCCCATGGACTAAAAAAAGGCCTAGTCCGTTATTATTAGTTGAAATATGTAAAATATTCCATAATGAAAATAAATATGTAAAATGCTATGAATTTAGTCTGCTTTCATTGAAAAGCATCCAATTTGCATGAAATTCGTCCATGGAACCATAAGACGGCTGTCCATACAGAGCCTAACAGCAAGTTCATGGCCGTATGCAAGCAAGTGCATGCACTTATTATCACGATGGGAAAATAATGCTGATGTCTGACATGGTGAAACCCATGAAGTCTTCAATGTACTCAATAAACGAGAGAATTCTGCAAGTACAGACTAATAACTGGGATCCAGGAGGTATATTGTTTGTTCAGGTCGAGCAATTTTCAATTGGGCTGTAGACTGACCAGGCTTGATTTTGTTTTTAACAGGCCCAGCCCATGACGAAATGGGGCACAAAGATCCAGCAGGTATCTTCTGGAATCTGGCCCGCCAGCGTTTGTTAGATTTTATCTTAGAACATCCGCAGGCAGTTTTTTTACTGAATCAAACACACAACTCAGTTCTATTTTCCTTTTAAAATGCCATGTCCTACTTCCATTTTCTAATCTCTACCTATAGTTTTACTAGTTCATATACCTGTATTATTATATTGAAAATACATAAAGTTCTCTTTTCATATTTACATCCTTAGTTTTTTTCCTTCCCAGCACTGATTTTTTTACCACCGGATTTCCCTTAAACCAACTCAATTGTCCCATGTCTTATTTGCTTAGAAAAAATAAATGATTTTTTGGCAAATCAATAAGTTCTTAAAAATTAAATTTTTATCATTTCTGGATTAAAACAGTTTGGACTCCACCAAAATATGCAAAATAAGGTTGAACTTTTTAACCCTGGTCCTGCGCAAAAAATGGGCTATAATAAATTCCTTAAGAATTAGCAAATGGGCTGCAAATTATTAAAAAAATAGCAAATGGGCTCTATGTTGTCTGCCTTAGATTTGGAGGCTGACTTGTGGGCCTACTAAGTTCATGCGTACAAAAGGTTTCTCAAAAAAATAAACTTAGTCAACAATCGACTCTACCAGCATCAGACTATTAGATGTCAATCTAACGACTATGGTGCTTCTTCAGTCTCTGATTTTCCTGCTCCAGTCGCCCAAACTAGCGCCAATGGAACTGCCTGCTCCCGCCTCCCGTGGCCTGCTGCGCTGTCTGGCAGGTCTCATGTCCCCACCATATTAGCATCCCTAGCCTGGCTATCCCTCTACTCACCCACACCTCCTGTTATTCTCCGGTGACAGCAGCCTCACACTGCGTCCGAACAAGTAAACCCTCGTACCCACTCTGTGTGGGAAACAACTTCCGAGTCTTCCTCGACTCTGGGTCGTTCCCTTACTTGGCCTCGTCGTCGTCCACCACCTTGGTGCTCTCGGCATGGCATGCTCAATGAATGACATCCATCGGAAGAGTACTGTACGTAGAGAGGCTGATAGTTTGGCCCACGTCCGCACGCAAGGAAGTGGCTCCTTTTTTTGCGTGTAGGAAGTTCCTCCTTATTACGCGCAAAATAATAATTCCTCCTCCTCATAGCCGGGACCCACAGGAAGAGCCTCTGTATTTGGCGAAAAAAACATTCCCCTCGCTGATAGCTCGGATCCACCAGCTATTACGCACAAAAATAATGAATAGCCCCATTGCTAGGTCGGGCCCTCCATATTCCGAGGCTGACTTGTGGGCCTACTAAGTTGACACGGACGCAGGGCTTTGTCAACTGAGTCAATATAAATGATTCTAGGTGCGGTGACCGTATGATTTCCATCCAACTGTCGTCGTGCTTCTTCAACCTCTGGTCTTCTTGCTCCAGCCGCCCAAACTAGCGCCGACCGTGCCGCCTGGTCCTGCCTCCCGTGGCCGGTTGTGCTGCCGTGGAGGCCTGACCGCCCCTACTCCAACCTCTGGTCAGGCCATCCCTCTACTCACCCACACCCCCTGTTATTTTGCGGCGATGGCAGCCTCACACCGCAGCCAAACCAGTGAACCCTCATACTCCTCTCCGCATGGGCATCCACTGCTGCGTCTTCCCCGGCTCCGTGTTGACCCCTTCCTAGGCCTTGCCATCATCCATCGACTTGGTGCTCTCGGTGCGGCGTGGTCAATGTGGTCAGGGAACAACTTCCATCAGAAGAGTACTGTACGTGGAGAGGCTGACAAGTGGGTCCATGGATGCAACAAGGAAGTGCAACCTTATTACGCACAAAATAATGATTCCTCCACCTGACAGCAAGGACCCACCGAACGGGCCACCGTATTTCGCAAAAAAATATTCCCCCCTGACAGCTGGGACCCACCATCTACATCTTCGCACGCAAGGAAGTGCCTCCTTATCCTCCTTGACAGTCAGGACCCACCTGGAAGAAGCGTACGTAGCGTTTTGTCATTCTGGCCGTGAACGTGTACATACATACTGGTAGATCGATCTGTCTACAGGCTACAGCGATGAACCGTGGCCGAGTAAGGAAGGGCACATGTCAGAGTAGAGGTGTGGACATAACATGTACATGTACGTACATCTAGGGTGCAATAAAGTAAATACAACGACGTACGTACATACGGGCGGGGTCTCGAACGCCTATTCACGCATACGTACGGCCAGGGCTCGTGTACATGGCTAGGTCGGAACGGAGAAACTACATCTTCGTGTTTATCGGGAGGCAACGGAATGCGTCGTGTTCATCGAGAGCCAACCGGCTTGGATGGAACAGCCGAAACGAGGCCTGGCGTACCGCAGAACTAAGGAAACGGCCTTGTGTTCGACCGGCTACGGTTGAAACAACATCCTGTTCACCGGGAGGGGTGTGGCGTGCAGCAAAACTGAGGAAACAGACTTGTGTTGGAGCTCTACGGTCGGAATGGAAGTCCTATTCATCGGGAGAGGTGTGGCATACCGCAAAACGGAGGAAACGGACTTCTCTTTGACGTCCTACGGTCAAAATGGGGGTCCTGTTCATCGGGAGGGGTGTGGCATACTGAAGAAGGGACTCGACGGGCTACTATTCATCCACCGTCTACTGCCTCCACGGGGTACTGTTGATCCAACGTCGACCTCCTCAAGCCTCCGCCAACTACTGTTCATCCACGGGCTCCTATTCATCCAGCCTCCACCGCTCCTCCACCAGCTACTGTTCAACCAGCCCTCTCCACGGGGTCCTGTTCAACCACCCCTCCACGGGCTACTGTTCAACCAGCCCTCCACCCGCTATTGTTCAACCAACCCTCTCCACGGGGTCCTGTTCATCCAGCGGCAATGACCTCTACTACCACGGGGTCCTGTTCATCCAACCCCAACCAGGAACTGTTCATCCATCCCCCCAACAACGCTCACTGTTCATCTCTTGTGAAGGAATCGCTCGATCGGGTTCAGTTAACAGCCTGGGATCGATCGATCGCGCGGGTTCAATAACGCATGGCCTGCGGTACATGTATGAGAGAAACGGGCATCGCTCAGCCCCGACCACCAACCCTAACCGGGCACTCCCCGATATATTCCTCGCCCTCGCTTGTACAACGGTTTTTTCCGTCATGGACGGCACAAAAAATGTCATGCAATTACGTCTCCTTCCTGCCCAGGACGAAAATCCCATTTTCAATCATGATTTTCTATCATAGAAGTAGGAGCGCACCACATCTATGATGATACCGGGTTTTTGTCACAATTATCATCTTAAAAGTGTCATAAGCATGACAGAAAAAAATCGTTCAACCCAAAATGTCACGGATGTGCCTTTTTTTGTAGTGCTAGTTCATCTCTTGTGTTCAATCTTTGTACCGGAACCTCAGATTGGTACATGTGGGTGACTAGTAGTGTTGATTACATCTTGTAGCTGATTACTATATGGTTTATTTGGTGGAAGATTATCTGGTCAGATCCATTATGCTATTTAATACCCTTTTGATCTTGAGCATGATTATCATTTGTGAATAGTTACTTTTGTTCTTGAGGTCACGGGAGAAGTCATGTTGCAAGTAATCACGTGAACTTGATATGTGTTTGATATTTTGGTGATATGTATGTTGTGATTCTGATAGTGGTGTCATGTGAACGTTCACTTCATGGCGCTTCACCATACTTGGGCCTAAGGGAATGCATTGTGGAGTAGTTATTACATGATGGGTTTCTAGAGTGACAGAAGCTTAAACCCTAGTTTATGTGCTACTCGCTTCGTTCCAAATTACTCGTCGTAGTTTTAATTTGAACTAAAACCACGACAAATAATTTGGAACGGAGAGAGTACTTCGTAAGGGACCGATTTGGATCCAAAAGTTTAATGCTATTGTTAGATTTTTATCTTAATACTTTTCTCATAGTTGCAGATGCATGCGTGGGGGTTAATCATAAGTAGGAGGTTTGTTCAAGTAAGAACAACACCTAACGACTGGTCCACCCACATATCAAATTATCAAACTAGCGAAAACAGATCAAACCAACATGATGGAAGTGACTAGATGAAATTACCGCGTACCTGAAGAACGCTTTGCTTATTATAAGAGACCATTTTGGTCTATCCTTGGGCTACCTTGCTGCAATTTATTTATTGTTACTGTTATTTTCTTGTTACAAATTACCTGCTATCAAACTATTCATTACCAATAATTTCAGTGCTTGAAGAAATTACCTTGTTGAAAACCACTTGTCATTTCCTTCTGTTCCTCGTTAGGTTTGACACTCTTATATTACTTATCGAAAGGACTACGATTGATCCCCTATACTTGTGCGTCATCAATACACAACCATCAATACAATGAAAGAAGGACGTAGGGTATTACCTCTTCGAGAGGACCTCAACCTAGGTAAATATTTTTTCCTTCGTCCCTTGTTAACCATTGATCCGAGATTCACAACTCCAGACTGCCTCCACTCAGGTCTGCCGGTTTTACCACTTGGTGCTTTCATTGAGTGTTCTGTCGTGCGATCAAAGAAAAGATCAATGGTAAATCCATGGATGAATTGCAATGTTGGCCAGGATGACATCTTTGTCCCTCACCATCTCGCACCCGTCGAGAACTTCGCCCTGGACCATGTGGTAACTTTGGAAAGCTGGGACTACACTTCGGATTCCCATGGTGAGCTTGTTCTTTCTGGATGGGCTTTAGGCCTAACGAAAGACCCGTCGGTTGCCGCAGGCTCAATCCCTAGACCGATCTCGAATCTAAACCTCGGATCCGGCCGCCCGATTGGTTTGGTCCCATCCTAGGAATCGGTTGCAGCCACACCAGGTGAGGTCCTCAACATCAAGTCAGGCCTCGAACCCAATCTGAGTTCAAACATGGACCCTACATCAAGTATGGATCTAATCTCCCAACTGGTGGCCTACAGTAAAAATGGGCCAGCCAAGACTCCGACCTCACGTCAATTAGCGCCTGGATCATGGTTCGAGTCTGCCTGACCTCTGGACATGCCATAAAAACTGAAGATCTGTCCGACCTTAATGAGATGTTGGATTGCATTCAGAGTTTATCAATATTAAATGATCAGACTTTGGTCTATGATGGGATCGGACTTAAAGCCGAGGACAGGGAAATTTCCAACCCACCCACCACCCACCTAGTCGCCACGATCAATAACTTAACCGATAGTTAGACTATGAGGAGGCCACCGACATGGATGAAGATGTCGACTGTACTCCAGAAACCACTACGCCTTCGGCTAACACTAGAAGATGGACTATAACATCCACTTATGATGTATATATGGTGGACACACCTAAGAACCCATCAAGGCACCGACGCAGGCACGTCAAAGATACCAATGGGGGCCTAGCAGGCACGACAACGTCACCACTGACAATGGCGAAGCGGGCGACAAAACTGATAACCAATGAGAGGACATTCAAGCCTCCCCAAGACAGCAAAACAACCTCGCAGGAGTCCATGAAGATGAGGACCCCGATGATCTCTCCGACGGGGCCGACAAAAAATATTTACCTGAATCCGAGGAGGATGAGAGCCTCGAAACCAATGACTATGTACTCCTCGAGGACCCTTTTGAGCAAGAACGGTTCAGACGGAGCCTGGTAGTCACTACCAGGAGTATCAAGACGAAGCAGCAACAACTGCAATCCGATCAGAATGCGCTGAATGACAAGTGGGTAGAAATCCTTTCGGGCGAGCAACATCTTGAGGAACGGAGCCATACCGCGCCTAAATATTATTCCCATGGGCGTCTACTACCAGAATTCGATGAAAATGTCAGTGATAATGTGCTCTTAATAAGCAGTCTGGAGATCAACCTGATCGACTCCCTAGAGGGCGCAATAGGCCAACAAGGGCAAATATACATGGCCAAAAAACAAGACCTCGTCATGACAAAGAGCCTATTCAATACCCCGAGCCCTACGACACACGACGGCGAATAGAAGCAAATCGAGCACCTACTCGGTCCATCTACGGATCAAGGGGGCGTGCACCTTCTTGGCTTGATGGCTACGAGACCTGACTGGATAGGCACAGTCGGGCTCGGGACCAATCGCATGCTCGAATGTCTCCCAACGTCTGGAACGACACTACTCGGTTCCGAGGACCCGCTCACCCTATTTGTTTGACAGAAAAGGTCATGGAACATCAGTTCCTGGATGGGTTCAAACCAATTAACATCGAGCAATATGATGGAATGACCGATCCAGCCATGTGGATCGATGATTTCCTCCCACACATCCACATGGCCAATGGAGATGATCTCCATGCTATTAAATACTCGTCACTCAAACTCAAGGGGTCAGTGAGGCATTAGTTGAATAGTTTGCCTCCTCACTCTATCGGGAGCTGGGAAACACTCAAGGATGCCTTTAGAGCAAACTTCCAGGGCACTTACGTCCAACCTCCGGACGCTGACGACCTCAGCCACATTATTCAACAACCCGGTGAGTCGGATAGGAAATTTTGGAATCGGGTTCTAACCAAAAAGAAACATATAGTTGACTGCCCCAACGCCGAGGAGATCACCGCATTCTAGCATAGTAACTGGGATGACTGGCTTGCACACAGGCTTGGGAAGGATAAGTCGAGGACCATGGAAGCCTTTAGCTCACGTATGACCCATTTTACACTGGAGAGGATAGTTGGCTGCCCCGCAGTTTTCACAACGGTGAGGCTGGTGGCACCTCGGAAGCCCGCGATGGCGATGATAAGCCTAGGCGCAATAAGAATAAGTCTATGCATAAGAATGGTGGGAGCGACACCGAGGATGCCAGGGTTAATGTTGGGTTCAACAACCCTGTAGCTGGATAGAAAAATAAGCCTTTAAAGGGAACAAGGATGGACCCAGCTAGCTGGACAAGATCCTCGACAGACCATGCCAGACCATGGCACCTCGGATAAACCTGCAAATCATATCAATCAGAACTGCTAGGTCTTTAAGTAGGCCAGAAAAATGGCGATGGTGGGTCCAAATAAAGCCATCCCTGTAGCAAAGATGAGGACGAACCTCGGCAGCCAAACAATGGAGGCCAGAAACAATTCCCTCCCGAGGTGAAGGACGTGAACATGATCTATGTCACTCACATCCCCAAACAGGAGAAGAAACGAGCACTTTGGGATGTTTATGCCATCGAGCCCATCGCACCAAAGTATAATTCATGGTCGGCTTACTAATACGTCTCCAACGTATCTATAATTTCTGAATGTTCCATGGTGTTATATTATAATTCTTGGATGTTTTATAATCATTTCATAGTCGTTTTATATCATTTTTTGGTACCAACCTATTGACATAGTGCCAAGTGCCTGTTGCTGTTTTTGCATGTTTTTTACATCGCATATAATCAATATCAAACGGAGTCCAAACCCAGCGAAACTTTTTATGATTTTTTTGGGCCAGAAGACATCCAATGTGCCGGAGAAGCGCCTCAGGGTGCTTTGAGGGGAGCACAACCCTCTAGGGCGCGCCTGGAGGCCCAGGCGTCCCCTGGTGGGCTGTGCCCACCACGGGTGCCCCCAGGACCGCCTCTTTGCTCTATAAATACCCCAATATTGCATAAACCCTAGGGGAGTCGACGAAAATTAATTCTAGCCGCCGCAAGTTCTAGAAACATCAGATCCAATCATGACACCATGTTGTCCATTGGTGCCTCTCTAACGATGCGTGAATAGTTCTTTGTAGACCTTTGGGTCCGTAGTTAGTAGCTAGGTGGCTTCCACTCTCTCGCTTGATTCTCAATACAAATGGTCTCTTGGAAATTCATATGATGTAATTCTTTTGTGGTGTGTTTGTTGGGATCCGATGAACTTTGAGTTTATGATCTGATTTATCTCTTTTTATCCATGAAAGTTATTTGAGTCTTCTTTGATCTCTTATATGCATGATTGCTTATAGCCTCGTACTTCTTCTCCAATATTTGAGTTTTATTTGGCCAACTTGATCTACTTATCTTGCAATGGGAAGATGTGCTTTGTGATGGGTCCGATCTTAAAGTGATTGATCCCAGTGACAGAATGGGAACGGACATGTATGTATTGTTGCCATTAAGGATAACAAGATGGGGTCTATTTCTACATAAATAGATCTTGTCTACATCATGTCATCGTTCTTAGTGCATTAATCTATTTGAACATCAACTTAATCCACTAGATGCATGCTGGATAGCGGTCGATGTGTGGAGTAATACTAGTTGATGCAGGCAGGAGTCGGTCTACTAATCTTGGACGTGATGCCTTGTAACACCCTCGATGTGACTATAGCTCCCACGTGTCGAGGCACGACTTAGAGATATAATCGCATTGAAGGCATATGTCGCAAGTTAGGCAATCTTCACAACATCCCATGTAATATGATAATAAAAAGGGAGATAACATAGTTGGCTTACACTCGCCACGTCAACCAAGTACATTAATAACATTACATCATCCAAACACTCATGGCCCGACTACGGCGCCAAATTAAAAGAGAACCCAACATGCGACACGGTCCCAATCACCCCCAACTAGGCACCACTACTGATCATCGGGAAAGGAAACATAGTAACGTTGATAGTCTTCGTCGAACTCCCACTTGAGCTCATACGTGTCTCCTGGAGCGGAATCATCAGGCCCTGCATCTGGTGTAATAGTAATCTGTGAGCCACAGGGACACAGCAATCTCGCACCCTCGCGATCAAGACTATTTAAGCTTATAGGTATGGCAAGGTAAATATATGGAGCTGCAGCAAGCGACTAGCAAGTATGGTGGCTAACTTATTCGCAAAAGAGAGCGAGAAGAGGAGGCAAAGCACGAGCGAGAAACTAGAGAGCAACCTGCGCAAACATTACTCCAACGCCGTGTCCACTTCCCGGACTCCGCCGAGAAGAGGCCATCACGGTAACACACTCAGTTGATTCATTTTAATCAAGTTAAGGTTCAAGTTATCATAACCGGACATTAACAAATTCCCATCTTCCCATAACCGCGGGCACGGCTTTCGAAAGTTCAATCCCTGCAGGGGTGTCCCAACTTAGCCCATCACAAGCTCTCACGGTCAACGAAGGAATAGACCTCCTCCCGAGACATTCCGATCAGACTCGGTATCCCGGTACAACAAGACATTTCGATAGGGTAAAACTAAACCAGCAACACCGTCCGAATGTGCTGACAAATCCCGATAGGAGCTGCACATATCTCTTTCTCAGGGCACACTCAGATGAACACTACGTACAACTAAAACCAACCCTCAAGTTGCCCCGAGGTGGCGCTGCAAGTGGCTCTATTTGGACCAACACTCAGAGGAGCACTGGCCCAGGGGGGGGGTTTAAAATAAGATGACCCTTGAGTCTGTGGAACCCAGGGGAAAGAAAAGGCTAGGTGGCAAATGGTAAAACCAAGGTTGGGCATTGCTGGAAAAGCTTTAATCAAGGCGAAATATCAAGGGGTTCCCATTATAACCCAACCGCGTAAGGAACGCAAAATCCGGGAACATGACACCGATATGACGGAAACTAGGGTGGCAAGAGTGGAACAAAACACTAGGCGAGAGGCCGAGCCTTCCACCCTTTACCAAGTATATAGATGCATTAAGATAACAAGGCAATATAATGATATCCCAACAAGTAAATAAAATATGTTCCCACAAGGAACGGCCTCCAATCTTCACCTACAACTAGCAACGCTATAAGAGGGGCTGAGCAAAGTGGTAACATAGCCAATGAACGGTTTGCTAGTACAATGGTGGGTTAGAGGTTTGACATGGCAATTTGGGAGGCTTGCAAGCAAGTGGTAGGCATCATAGCAATGGCATAGCAAAAGAGCGAGCAAACTAGCATAGCAAAGATAGTAGTGATTTCGAGGGTATGATCATCTTGCCTGAAATCCCGCAAGGAAGAAGAACGAGTCCATGAAGAAGACAAACGGACATAGACGAACAGGTCCTCACACACACGACGTTATCGGAACCAACCCGAAGAAGCAACACCGGAAAGAAGCAAACAACATAGTAAACAACCACTACAACAACATGGCACTATGCGCAAACAAGTATGATGCATGTCCGGTTTAATGAAGCATGGCATGGCAAAATGCACAAGCAATTCTACAAATTAAGTGGAGCTCACTATGCAACGAGTTGCATATTGACGAAACACCACTGGACTTATTTAGTTCTCTCTCGTTTAGGTACTCAACAATATTAAATGTTGTTAAACATGGCGAGAGGGTGAAGCAAAGTAAAACTACCTATCTAGTCAAGGTTAAATGAGGCCGGAAGCAACGTACAACAATTTCGAAAACTCCTCATATGCATATATTAGGTTTGGTACTGATCTGCCCTAAACATAATTTTAGAGTTGTTAGGCATGCAAAACAAGTACACCATGTTAAACTAGGCATTTTTCTACCCCATTTACATATAAAGTTTGTTAAATTTGGAGTTACGGTTATTTAGTTATGAATTAAACCGTTTAGCATGGCATAAGAGTAAATCTACACAAACAGCAATTTAAACATTTTAACCATGGATGAAAATGACAAATTATTAAACTACATGAAAAACTAAGCAAGTTTCACATATAACTTATTTTAATCCGATGCATGGTTATTAAGTTATTATATGCATGAAGATGAGGGTCTTTTCTGTAAAACAACAGTTTTCTGGAAATTAGCTAAAATTCTCAGCAGGAAAAAAAAGGCATCTCAGGCCGAATCTGTTGGCCCAACAACAGAAAAAAACAAAGGGGCTTCGGCGGGGTGGCCTCACCATGGGCTTTGTCCCAGCAGGAGAGGAAGGAGGCCGGCCTAGGCGCGTGCGGTCGATCTGGAACCGATCAGCGCGAGCGGCCGAGGCACTCTACTTGTTTCTGAAGCACAACGACAGCGGCAGGTTCAGGCTGACGCCAGGATCGGGCAAGGGCGGTGCCGGGCCGGGACGGCGGGATCCAGCCGGCTTGAGGTCCAGGACAGCAGCAGGCGGTGGATCCGGGCGGGGGACGTCCATTCTAGCCGAAGGCGGGGCGTGGAACGAGGTAATGACGAAGCTTCGGGTTCGGGCGGCCATGGACTCCACCTGCGAGGGAGAGAGACAGGCAGGGTGAGTGAGAGGGAGAAGAGCCAGAGGAGGAAGGGAAGGAGGAAGGTGGCGCGACGAGGCCGGCCTGAGGTCGAGGTCTGGAGTAGGGCGCTAGGGTACGCTGCTTGGAGCTGCTCCGGTAACCTGCGGCTCGCGGTCGACGGCTGAAACGAGCGCTCCGCTCGGGAAGAACTGCTACTCGATCCACACGAGAGGAGGGCGAGCGGGGAGGCTGGGCATGGTCGGGGTGGCCGGCGTGCTGGAGAGGAGCTCCGGCGAGGTGGTCGGGATCGAGCTACTCCGGCGACGGGGTGCTCGAGGACACAGGGTGACGGCAGCGCAGAACGAAGAAGGCGGCGGAGGCAAGGCGTGGAGCTCCTCGGCTCCGCGGAGGTGCTCTAGCATGAGCAGATTGGTGGGTGGATAGATCGGTGGTGATTGGCCGATTGATGAATTCGAGGAGAAGGAGATGGTTGCAGGTGGTTGGTTCGATCGGATCTGGGAGGATCCCAAGGTGGGAGGCGACCGGTGGATGTCTGGCAGCGGGGACGATACTGATGGGACATACCTCCTAAAGATTAGGGTTGGACTAGTTTATATACGCCTGCGGATTAGGTTAGGGGCTATCCCGTCCCTCCGATCAAAATTAGACGGCCAGGAAAAATAGGCTAGGGAGTACAAAGAAGAAAACGGTGACGTTTTGTAGATGTTTGGGGATGATCCAGATCCAACGGTGACGACAGTCTGGGTCAGGTTCGAGACAACTTTCGGACGCGCGCGAGGGGGGCCACGGTCTGACGAGAGAGATTAGGTTGGGCCTGGCGGTAGGTAGTGGGCTGTGTAGATGGTCTCGAGCTGAGAGAAGAGAAGTGAGAGAGGCCCGGCGACTATTTCCGGAGACCGAAAACGTCCGACGTTAGACCGGCTATAATGCCGCTATAGTTATCCGTTGGTGCATCAAACGGACTCCAAATGCGATGAAACTTGATAGGCGGTCTATCTACACTATAGTAAGACCATACGTCAACTTTCATCCCATTCCGAGAACATTTTCCCGGCCACTTATATAAATACTATTTCGGACATGCCGCGGGCGCGTGCAAGTGTGGTTGGGCTCAGAACGGACAACAGATGGAACTGGGGGAACCCAGACGGATGCAAGTTTTGAAAAACATGATGATGCAATGCACATGATGACATGATATGCAATGCATGACACGCAAGCAATGACAAGGCAACAACAGCGAATAACTGCACGACACCTGGCACATCGGTCTCGGGGCGTTACAACACTCCACCACTACGAGAGGATCTCGTCCCGAGATCTAGAATGGCACCGGAGGGACAAACGGAAGAGAAAGAGAAGAGGTAAGACTAAGTTGCTTCTTTGACAAATGAGTGAAACAAAAGAACCTTGAAAAGGTTACACAAATTCGAGAAAAGAATACAACGAAGGTGAACAAGGTCGAAAACACCCCGTTAGAAAAGAGGGACAAAGAACATTTGCGAAAAACCCTAAGGTTGAAGGGAAGATATATATTGAAAACACGCCGGTTAAGGAAGGGGATCAAGGAAGACCAAATTCGAACAACACTCCGGTTGAAAAGTGATACGAGACTAGATAAGATGAAAAGAACTTGAGCAGAGGACATGACACTCCGGTTAAATGGATAAACCGAGGAAAGAACACGGTCCTGACCAAACAAGAAGATGGGTGAAAAGAACAACACCACAATGCCTCTGGAACGAAAGAATAGAAATATAGATAATTGAAATAAAAGAATGGAGAAGAAAATGCCAACTTCTGCCACAAAAGAGCTTGAAAAGGCATCCTCAGGAGAAAAGTCGAAAGGAGTTGTTGCATCAACAACGAAAAGAGTAAGCTTGTAGTGGGCTTATGAAGAACATCTCAAAACTACGAGGTGAAATTCTGCCACTAACGAAAACGATAAATTGGATTGATACGAACAAGGAGACAAGAAGATTCTTTCACCGGGAGGATTAATGAAGAACTTGGAGCATTTATAAGCACCATAGATAGTAACAATCCTTAGGGAATACTTTAGGTGAACTATAACCCAAGATAATTCCAACGAAGAGATTGATGGATTTGAAATACCTCATTCTTAACAACATGTGAATTATGAAACATGAACTCATATTATCAAGACTGACATAACACCACCTCAAAAGATTAGATAGGAAGAACTGCACTCCGGATTACAAGATGAACAATGCTTGAACTCCTCTGAAAGGAATCTCAATGAACACTTCGAGAAGGAGTATCAAACGAAAAGAAAAAGAAGTTGAAAACACAAAGTGAAACCTTGTAATGATTTAGATGGATCTCCGTGATAATTAGATCTTGGAACTCCGGGAAAGAAAGATGAGCTATTGGAACCAAGAATAAGAATAATGAGCCACTCCGGAAAACAGGAATTAAATAAACTCGATGAAACAGTAATAAGAATTACATTATGCGTATCCTTCACCAATTAAAATTGATGACAAGCAATGGAATTGGCATACTACTTATTCTCGTAGAAAAGATCATGACAGATATAGCGCCAACTTGAGAAAGTCTTCAGCAAGTCACCAGTAGGATAGAAAAACAACAAAAGAATTAGTATGACAACCAAGGAAGAGATCTTGAGCGAACCACCATAAAAGTTGAAAAGGACGATGAGAAGAAAAAGAAACACCGGGTAAGAATTAGCAAAATGAACGAAGATGCTTGAGTGAATTTAGATACAAGAGAACGAGGAGATCACGAGCTGAATAGAGATCTCTTGAACGAAGCACTGGTAAGATTGGAGAATGATAACTGAAAGCTGAGAATTAATAAGTCTTCTGAAATGATGGGCTCCGGATGAACAAACTGAAAAGGCTCTTGAATTACTCCGGATGGTTGAAAAGAATTCTCACGATCAAAACAAATACGAGAGGATGACAACAAGCTAGAATTATGAAACTTGAAGAGAATGGAGCAAGATTAAGAGAAAAATCTTCTTCGGTCTTCAAATGACGACGAGAAACACCACCAAGAATTATTGAGGCACACCAGAAGAATCAAAACGAAGAGGTTGAACCAATGATGAAAAGAATTTGGAAGATCTTGGAGAAGACATTTGACTGATGATAACTCATTCTTACGTCAACCTTTAAAAGTAATTTAGGATAGTTCCGGGAAATAAGAAGAGTTAGGTAAAATCCTGGGAAAAGACCTGTGGGTTAGGGCCCACTCAAAAGAAACACCGTTGAAATGATTAAAAAGAGAGGTTACACCGGTTGAATTAAATGACTTGAATGAGATACCAATCTCGAAAGAGCTTGAACGAATGCAGAGTGGAAACACGAATCTTCGAGATATCTTGAGCACTCCGGAACAATTAAATGGCGAGAAGTGAATGAATATGAGGTGCACCGGCATGAGAAGATATTTGAAACAAGGAAAAAGATATGATCAACACCGAAAGCTTGAATTGGTTCCACCGGAGAAGAAAAGAATGAAGAATGACGAACTAGTAGAACATCTCCTTGAGAACCACCGGGTAAGAATATTGACGAAAAAGAATGGAGTGACTTCACATGAGTTGAATGGATACCCGATGAAGAAATCTGGGTCCTCGAAGAAACAAAAAGGGAGGGAGGGTGGGAAAAAGAAAGACAACTTGGAGATGGATGATACGAACGCCGTTGAGAGAGCTGATACTTGATCTTGCAGATGTTGAAATGATCGGATCCACTTGAGGAGAGACACACCGGTTGAAAAGAAATTGAAAAGAGAAACTCAATGATCGAGTAGGATTAGTATTCACATAGGAATATGAGAACACCATTTGGGGAAGGTATGGAATCAACATTTGACTTTGAAGCAACTCGAATACCACAACTCAAAACAACAACAAAGGGATTGGCTTGCAAAATAAGCCGGAACAAACATATGATAGAGATTTCGTCCTAAGTTTTCGTGGTGGGGCCTACACGGGCTCGATCGTACAGCACCATCATGTACAAGGCAGTGCACATGACATACAAAGCGTCCTCGAGTCGGCATAGCCAAGGACTCTTTAAGACACAATGAGACCACTGTAAAACCGACCGTGAATAGGCGGACCACTAGACGTCAAACCCCAATTTCATATCATACATCTGTCGGAAAGATATCCTAAGAGCTACTTGAATTCCCACCTATGAAACTCCCAAAACTTTCCGGTTATGCAATCAGGTGTTGGGGATACAGGGGAAGCATAATATCTCACCCAAACTAGCAAATCCTACATCCAGCTGTATCCATCCTTCAACACATAACCAAGAAACCTTCGGAAATCGTCTACCTCAACCTTCGAAAAGAATCCGTTATACAAGTTATGGCGATACTCCCGAACTCCCGCCCCAGTACTGGGTGGCGTCGAGGTTATCTCACCAATGAACTGCATAAAAGAGATTTTCGATGTCGGCGTACTAAACTCAGGTATTCCAGAACTGCAATGATAAAATTATGACGACAACACCTCGGAGCTCAACTCCCCGGGACACTTCCACTAAACCGCTGACAGGAGGCACCAAGACAATGTTCTCATCATAAAGCCATCGGAACGATTCCAAGATATCCGCGTGATCCTAAATTTTTTTAGTGAAATTTGAGAAGAGAAGAGTCAAAACTCTACGTCAGGATGCCTTACCAGAGCGATGAGGAGACTGTGAAGTAAAAAGAATTCCTAAACTCTCCGATATATAATTCCTAAATGACTCAAAACATTTTTTTCTAGACACAACTCGGCCGCTAAAAACGATCAAGCAATGGGGCTCCTAAGGTCGGGGAAGGCTCTGATTACCAACTTGTAACACCCTCGATGCGACTATAGCTCCCACGTGTCGAGGCACGACTTAGAGATATAATCACATTGAAGGCATATGTCGCAAGTTAGGCAATCTTCACAACATCCCATGTAATATGATAATAAAAAGGGAGATAACATAGTTGGCTTACAGTCGCCACGTCAACCAAGTACATTAATAACATTACATCATCCAAACACTCATGGCCCGACTACGGCACCAAATTAAAAGAGAACCCAACATGCGACACGGTCCCAATCACCCCCAACTAGGCACCACTACTGATCATCGGGAAAGGAAACATAGTAACGTTGATAGTCTTCGTCGAACTCCCACTTGAGCTCATACGTGTCTCCTGGAGCGAAATCATCAGGCCCTGCATCTGGTGTAATAGTAATCTGTGAGCCACAGGGACACAGCAATCTCGCACCCTCGCGATCAAGACTATTTAAGCTTATAGGTATGGCAACGTAAATATATGGAGCTGCAGCAAGCGACTAGCAAGTATGGTGGCTAACTTATTCGCAAAAGAGAGCGAGAAGAGGAGGCAAAGCACGAGCGAGAAACTAGAGAGCAACCTGCGCAAACATTACTCCAACGCCGTGTCCACTTCCCGGACTCCGCCGAGAAGAGGCCATCAGGGTAACACACTCAGTTGATTCATTTTAATTAAGTTAAGGTTCAAGTTATCTACAACCGGACATTAACAAATTCCCATCTGCCCATAACCGCGGGCACGGCTTTTGAAAGTTCAATCGCTGCAGGGGTGTCCCAACTTAGCCCATCACAAGCTCTCACGGTCAACGAAGGAATAGACCTCCTCTCGAGACATTCCGATCCGACTCGGTATCCCGGTACAACAAGACATTTCGACAGGGTAAAACTAAACCAGCAACACCGCCCGAATGTGCCGACAAATCCCGATAGGAGCTGCACATATCTCTTTCTCAGGGCACACTCAGATGAACACTACGTACAACTAAAACCAACCCTCAAGTTGCCCCGAGGTGGCGCTGCAAGTGGCTCTATTTGGACCAACACTCAAAGGAGCATTGGCCCGGGGGGGTTTAAAATAAGATGACCCTTGAGTCTGCAGAACCCAAGGGAAAGAAAAGCTAGGTGGCAAATGGTAAAACCAAGGTTGGGCATTGCTGGAAAAGCTTTAATCAAGGCGAAATATCAAGGGGTTCCCATTATAACCCAACCGCGTAAGGAACGCAAAATCCGGGAACATAACACCGATATGACAGAAACTAGGGCGGCAAGAGTGGAACAAAACACTAGGCGAGAGGCCGAGCCTTCCACCCTTTACCAAGTATATAGATGCATTAAGATAACAAGGCAATATAATGATATCCCAACAAGTAAATAAAAGATGTTCCCACAAGGAACGGCCTCCAATCTTCACCTGCAACTAGCAACGCTATAAGAGGGGCTGAGCAAAGCGGTAACATAGCCAATCAACGGTTTGCTAGGACAATGGTGGGTTAGAGGTTTGACATGGCAATTTGGGAGGCTTGCAAGCAAGTGGTAGGCATCGTAGCAATGGCATAGCAAAAGAGCGAGCAAACTAGCATAGCAAAGATAGTAGTGATTCGAGGATATGATCATCTTGCCTGAAATCCGGCAAGGAAGAAGAACCAGTCCATGAAGAAGAGAAACGGACGTAGACGAACGGGTCCTCACACACACGACGTTATCGGAACCAACCCGAAGAAGCAACACCGGAAAGAAGCAAACAACATAGTAAACAACCACTACAACAACATGGCACGATGCGCAAACAAGTATGATGCATGTCCGGTTTAATGAAGCATGGCATGGCAAAATGCACAAGCAATTCTACAAATTAAGTGGAGCTCACTATGCAACGAGTTGCATATTGACGAAACACCACTGGACTTATTTAGTTCTCTCTCGTTTAGGAACTCAACAATATTAAATGTTGTTAAACATGGCAAGAGGGTGAAGCAAAGTAAAACTACCTATCTAGTCAAGGTTAAATGAGGCCGGAAGCAACGTACAACAATTTCGGAAACTCCTCATATGCATATATTAGGTTTGGTACTGATCTGCCCTAAACATAATTTTAGAGTTGTTAGGCATGCAAAACAAGTACACCATGTTAAACTAGGCATTTTTCTACCCCATTTACATATAAAGTTTGTTAAATTCGGAGTTACGGTTATTTAGTTATGAATTAAACCGTTTAGCATGGCATAAGAGTAAATCTACACAAAAAGCAATTTAAACATTTTAACCATGGATGAAAATGAAAAATTATTAAACTACATGAAAAACTAAGCAAGTTTCATATGTAACTTATTTTAATCCGATGCATGGTTATTAAGTTATTATATGCATGAAGATGAGGGTCTTTTCTGTAAAACAGCAGTTTTCTGGAAATTAGCTAAAATTCTCAGCAGGAAAAAAAGGCATCTCGGGCCGAATCTGTTGGCCCAACAACAGAAAAAACAGAGGGGCTTCGGTGGGGTGGCCTCACCATGGGCTTTGGCCCAGCTGGAGAGGAAGGAGGCCGGCCCAGGCGCGTGCGGTCGATCTAGAACCGATCAGCGCGAGCGGCCGAGGCACTCTGCTCGTTTCTGAAGCAGAATGACAGCGGCAGGTTCAGGCTGACGCCGGGATCGGGCAAGGGCGGTGCCGGTCCGGGACGGCGCGGGGTCCAGCCGGCTTGAGGTCCAGGACGGCAACAGGCGGTGGATCCGGGCGGGGGACGTCCATTCTAGCCGAAGGCGGGGCGTGGAA
Source organism: Triticum urartu (assembly GCF_003073215.2). Lineage (NCBI taxonomy): Eukaryota > Viridiplantae > Streptophyta > Magnoliopsida > Poales > Poaceae > Triticum > Triticum urartu. The sequence continues at coordinate 166,123,627 of NC_053022.1, read as the reverse complement.
CGAGGTAACGATGAAGCTTCGGGTTCGGGCGGCCATGGACTCCACCTGCGAGAGAGAGAGATAGGCAGGGTGAGTCAGAGGGAGAAGAGCCAGAGGAGGAAGGGAAGGAGGAAGGTGGCGCAACGAGGCCGGCCTGAGGTCGAGGTCTGGAGTAGGGCACTAGGGTACGCTGCTTGGAGCTGCTCCGGTAACCTGCGGCTCACGGTCGACGGCTGAAACGAGCGCTCCGCTCGGGAAGAACTGCTGCTCGATCCACACGAGAGGAGGGCGAGCGGGGAGGCCGGGCATGGTCGGGGTGGCCGGCGTGCTGGAGAGGAACTCCGGCGAGGTGGTCGGGATCAAGCTACTCCGGCGACGGGGTGCTCGGGGACACAGGGTGACGGCAACGCAGAACGAAGAAGGCGGCGGAGGCAAGGCGTGGAGCTCCTCGGCTCCGCGGAGGTGCTCTAGCATGAGCAGATTGGTGGGTGGATAGATCGGTGGTGGTTGGCCGATGGATTAATTCGAGGAGATGGTTGCAGGTGGTTGGTTCGATCGGATCTGGGAGGATCCCAAGGTGGGAGGCGACCGGTGGATGTCTGGCGGCAGTGACGATACTGATGGGACAAACCTCCTAAAGATTAGGGTTGGACTAGTTTATATACGCCTGCGGATTAGGTTAGGGGCTATCCCGTCCCTCCGATCAAAATTAGACGGCCAGGAAAAATAGGCTAGGGAGTCCAAAGAAGAAAACGGTGACGTTTTGTAGATGTTTGGGGATGATTCGGATCCAACGGTGACGACAGTCTGGGTCGGGTTCGGGACAACTTTCGGACGCGCGCGAGGGGGGCCAGGTCTGACGAGAGAGATTAGGTTGGGCCTGGCGGTAGGTAGTGGGCTGTGTAGATGGTCTCGAGCTGAGGGAAGAGAAGAGAGAGAGGCCCGGCGACTGTTTCCGGAGACCAAAAACGTCCGACATTAGACCGGCTATAATGCCGCTATAGTTATCCGTTGGTGCGTCAAACGGACTCCAAATGCGATGAAACTTGACATGCGGTCTATCTACACTATAATAAGACCACACGTCAACTTTCATCCCATTCCGAGAACATTTTCCCGGCCACTTATATAAATACTATTTCGGACATGCCGCGGGCACGTGCAAGTGTGGTTGGGCTCAGAACGGACAACAGATGGAACTGGGGGAACCCGGACGGATGCAAGTTTTGAAAAACATGAGGATGCAATGCACATGATGACATGATATGCAATGCATGACACGCAAGCAATGACAAGGCAACAACAGCGAATAACTGCACGACACCTGGCACATCGGTCTCGGGGCTTTACATGCCTATATAATGATCATTGCCTGGATAAAGTCATGATTATTTGAATTTCTATCAATTGCCCAATAGTAATTTGTTTACCCACCGCTTGCTATTTTTCTCAAGAGAAGCCACTAGTGAAACCTACGGCCCCTAGGTCTATTCTTTAATATATTTGCCTTCACCATCTATTTTATTTGCCTTTTATTTTCAGATCTATTAAATCAAAATTACAAAAATACCTTGCTGCAATTTATTTTATCCGAGATCTATTTATCCTATCTATCATATTTTTATCATGTCCGTTTGCCAATTTTTGTGGCCATTACCCGAAAGGGATTAACACCCCCTTTTAACACGTCAGGTTGCGAGTATTTGTTATTTGTGAAGGTGCTGTCTACGTAGTGTTGCTTGGTTCTCCTACTAGTTCGTTAACCTTTGTCTCATCACTAAGGGAAATACCTACCATTGATGTGCTGCATCATCCCTTCCTGTTTGGGGAAATACCGACGTAGTCTAGCAGACATCAAAAGGAATTTCTATGCCGTGCTGGGCAGGATCAAGTCAAGATAGTCTCCCAGCCACGTGCCAATTTTTGGCATCGTGGCCGGGTACTAGGTTCCTAATCACAAATCTCATCTCCTTGCAAATTCACATTATTTACCATTTGCATCTTGTTTTCCTCTCCCCCACTTCACAACAAATTGTTGTTTTATTCGCTCTCTTTTTCGTTCGCCGTTTTCTAGCCGGATCTGTTTTTGAGTGCAATCTTGTTGTGCAGCCACAATGACTCAAGAGAACACCAAGTTTTGTGATTTATCCAATACCAACAACAATGATTTTATTGGCACTCCGATTGCTCCTCCCGCCACTAGTCCGGAGTCTTGTGATATTAATACAGCTTTGCTGAATCTTGTTATGAAAGATTAATTTTCCAGTACTCCTAATGAGGATGTCACGTCCCATCTTAACACATTCATGGAATTATGCGACATGCAAAAGAAAAAAGATCTGGACAATGATGTAGTGAAGTTCAAATTATTTCCGTTTTCTTTGCAAGCTCATGCTAAAAATTAGTTTTCTTCGTTGCCTCGCCATAGTATAGATTATTGGAATAAGTGCATAGATGCTTTTATTACTAAATATTTTTCACCCGCAAAAATTATATCCTTTAGAACCTAGATTATGAATTTCAAGCAACTTGAACATGAGCATGTTGCACAATCTTGGGAAAGGATGAAAATGATGCTAAGGAATTGCCCAACTCATGGGTTAAATCTTTGGATGATCATACAAAAAATTTATGCGGGGTTGACTTTTGTTTCTCGTAATCTTTTAGATTCCGCCGTGGGTGGTACTTTTACGGAAATTACTTTGGGTGAAGCCACCAAATTGCTTGATAACATTATGGCAAATTATTCACAATGACATACCGAAAGAGCTCCTACTAGTAAAAAAGATAATTCGATTGAATAAATGTTAGGACCCCGATTCCAAGTCACATCGATCTAGCCGTTAACACCTCATATCACATTGCGGCCTCACGCATGATATCCCCATGGGTCTCGCCTTACCATGGCCCGGGACCGTTTCCGCCTTTTGGCTCACGTATATGATAGTGTCGCTAGCATCCATATGACAGAGAACCCGGGCCGACATGGCTAGTCGTGAACCCAAAGCGGCACAGCCCTATGGAGACAGGCATACATGAATCACATCGAGCATGTCGGTCATCAGCGTGTGAATCCGGGCTGTAGCACTGGGCTAACAGGACTCCGGGGAACCCGGGCTGTAGCAGGGTAGGCAGGACTCCGGAAGTCACCGTGTGACAATTCCCCGAAGGGACAGACATAGGAACGAAGTGAATCACATGCCGGCCAGTCAAGTGTCCTGAGCAGTAGTGCTGGGCTAGCAGGACTCCGGTGAACCGGGCTGTAGTGGACTACTATGGCTCGAGGAGCACTAGACGACATTTCCCCATAAGAAAGGCTGCCAAGGATAAACAACTAGATTGTCGGATCCCACACATACCAAGCATTACAATCATACACACAATATGCTCGATATGTGTAAATACAACATGGCATCACAACAAAACTCTACAACTCAAAGTACTTTATTTCAAGCTCCAGAGAGCCATACATAACATGTTCATACAGGTAGGGGTCACATGACCCGACACTCAAGTCATACAAGCATACCAGCACATGCGGAAGCAAATTAGTCTGAGTACAGACACTAGAAAGAAAGAAGGCTTGACGAAGCCTGTCTATCTACATAGGGCCCTTCATGGCCAGAATCACCACCTGGGTGGCAAGTCACTCATCGACGTCGAGGTCTACATAAAACCCGTCGGAGGGGGAGGTGTTGTCGTCTGAAAACAGTAATTAAAGCAACATGAGTACAAAGGTACTCAGCAAGTCTTACAACAGATCCTACTATACATGCTCATTCTCAAGAAGGTGGTGGAGTTATTGCAGCAAGCCAGCTTGACTCTTGGCTAAGCTATCCTACGGGATACCACTAGTAAAATAGTTTTCGCACACGAGTCCACTAATCACCAACACAATACTCCACCGGGGATCCTCCCTCGTCATCCTACGAGAGGGCCATCCTCGGTACTCACACTTATCTTGAGTCTTTTAGTAGTATCCATTAACTTGTCTATGAACTGTATAGGCAACCAAGTAGTCCTTTACCGCGGAGACGGCTATTCGAATAGTTTTATACCCTGCAGGGGTGTACTTCATCACACATGTTTCCACCACTTAGCGTCTGCACACGACATGTGCTCGGCAGACTTCAAGCGAAAACCGATGTGGGTGTAGACCACGACCTGACTAACCGCACAAGTCTCTAGTCCAGGTTTGTCGCCTATTCAGGTTCCATCCGCAAGGAAATCCGGCCGGGGTGTCCTCAACGGCCCCAAATGATGTGTGCAGGGTTCCCGAGACACCAAACGGGCGACTCGGTACACCGTGCCACGGTGTATCTACCGCATCATAGCCCACCCCTAGGGTCAGCGCTACGCACGGCCACCAACGCATAACCTACAAACACCAGAAACTAGTTGCAACTCCTGCTATGCCTCCTAACGCCGTTTCTGTGCACGCCCGAACTCCGGCCAGGTAAGTTCTCTCCCTCTCTTTTAATTTCTATTTTTCTATTTTTCTGTAGGTTTGTGGCTTTACTAAAAATAGCTAGGCACTTCTAAAAATCCTGAAAATAATCAGAGGCTCTGTTTAGAATATTTCCAACAGCCCACACTTATCTTCAAAATTATTTGAGCATTTAAAATATTTACTAGCATTCAAATGCCCAAATGCAAATTACATATGATTTAATTCAATGACCTTCTATTGACCTAGAAAATTGTGCACCAATTTTGCCAGAGGTTCTAACCCAAGACAAAGAGAGTGAACTTTTTAGAAGGGAATTTCAGGTTCGTTGAAAATATTTTTATTAAACCTTAGTTGATTCCAGAGGGGTGCTGGGGGTTCTGTCTTCCCCAATTCAAGTTTCTGTTGAAAGGTAGACATGATGCAACATTCTAAAGCATGACTAGCTAGGATGTGACAACTCACCCCCACTCAAATGAATCTCGTCCCGAGATTTAGAATCCGCCGGGAAGAAGGTGGGGTACTCGAGTCAAAGACGGTCCTCCCTTTCCCAAGTAGCTTCTTGCTCGGAATCGTGTGACCATTGAACCGTGAGAAACTTGATATTATGGCGCCGAGTGGTACGCTCGGCTTGATCAAGGATACGAACGGGATATTCCCGATATGACAGGTTATCTTGTAGATCAAGCGTTTCGTGCTCCACTCCACGGATAGGATCCGCGAAGCAACGCTTGAGTTGAGAAACGTGGAAGACATCGTGAACTCTGGAAAGATGCGAACGTAGTTCCAATTGGTAGGCAACTTCTCCTCGTTTGGCAAGAATGCGAAAGGGTCCAATATAACGAGGAGCCAACTTGCCCTTGATACTGAATCAATGGGTTCCCTTTAAAGGTGTAACCCGAAGGTAAGCCTTCTCGCCAACTTCATAAGACATAGGCTTATGCTTGCGGTCATATTGACTCTTTTGGCGAGATTGGGCCATTTTCAATTTCTCACGAATAACGCGAACCTGCTCTTCTGCTTCCTGGATCATATCCGGGCCAAAGAGTTGTCTTTCCCCGGTTTCTGACCAGTTAAGAGGCGTTCGACATTTTCGTCCATAGAGAACTTCGAAAGGAGCTTTGCCCAAGCTAGCTTGATAACTATTGTTATAAGCAAACTCCGCGAATGGAAGGCATTTCTCCCAACCCATTCCGAATGAGATGACAGAAGCTCGGAGCATATCTTCCAGAATTTGATTGACTTGCTCTACTTGACCACTTGATTAAGGATGGAAGGCGGTGCTAAAAGAGAGACGAGTTCCCATAGCATTTTGGAAACTTCCCCAAAATCGAGAGGTGAAGAGACTCCCACGATCTGAGTTAATTTCCAATGGGACACCATGAAGAGACACTATTCAGGAGATTTATAAATCAGCTAGCTGGCTAGCGGTGATACTCTCACGAACAGGTAGGAAATGGGCTACTTTGGAAAGACGGTCGATCACGACGAAGATGGCATTATTCCCTCTCTTGGTCCTGGGAAACCCAGTAATGAAATCCATACTGATTTTATCCCATTTCCACTCAGGAATAGCCGAAGGTTGAAGGGTGCCAGCAGGCCGTTGATGCTCTGCTTTAACACGATGACAGATGTCGCAGCTAGCAATGTATTGAGAAATTTCTCTCTTCATCCTAGTCCACCAAAACCTCTGGCGTAGGTCTTGATACATTTTGGTACTACCGGGATGAATGGTGAGAGAGGATTCATGAGCTTCCTTAAGAATCAACTGGCGTAAATGTTGTTTCTTGGGAACCACCAAGCGGTTCTCGAAGAAGACAACACCTCGCTCATCCATGGAAAAACATTTAGCAACTCCGCTAGCAATGTTTTCCTTAATCCGGGATATGCCCTTATCACGTTTCTGGGCAGTTATGATTTGATCCATAAGGTTAGGCTTCGCCACCAGGGTGGATAGGAATCCTCGAGGAACAATGTGAAGATTAAGCTTACGAAATTCCTTATGGAGAAGTGGTTGACTTTGTTGTAACATCAGGTTGTTACGATAAGATTTACGACTTAGCGCATCAGCCATGACATTGGCTTTGCCCGGGGTGTAAGTTATTCCTAAGTCGTAGTCCGAGATCAACTCGACCCAACGTCGTTGCCTAAGATTCAAATCCGGTTGGGTGAAGATATATTTCAAACTTTGGTGATCGGTGAAAATCTCGCAACGATTACAGAGGAGGTAATGTCGCCAAGTTTTAAGTGCATGGACTACAGCTGCAAGCTCTAGATCATGTGTGGGATAATTTTCCTCATGTGGGTGTAATTGCTGTGAAGCATAGGCAATTACCTGACGATCTTGCATGAGTATGCGACCTAGTCCTTGTCGCGAGGCGTCGCAATAGATAATAAAGTCCTTGGAGAAATCTGGTGGTACCAGTACTGGAGCAGATGTCAGGTGTCTTTTCAGTTCCTGAAAGCTGAACTCGCACTGTGGGGTCCACTTGAACTTTTTATCTTTCTTGAGGAGTTCAGTTAGAGGTTTAGCAACCTTGGAGAAATTCTCGACGAAGCGGCGGCAATAGCTCGCTAAGCCAAGGAAGCTCCGAACTTGCTTGACCGTCTTAGGTGGAGTCCAATCAAGGACGGCTTGAACTCGCTCGGGATTGACAACAATACCCTTACCAGAGATTACATGGCCTAGATAGGTCACTTCTGGCAACCAAAATTCACACTTGGAGAATTTGGCATAAAGGCGATGCTCTCAAAGTTTCGTCAATACCAGCCTTAGATGTTCGGCATGTTCCTCTTCATTCTTGGAGTAGATGAGTATGTCATCGAGGTATACTACGACGAATTTATCCAAATACTCCATGAAGACCAAGTTCATTAACCGAGAGAAGGTGGCTGGGGCATTGGTTAAACCGAAGGACATAATAGTGTACTCGTATTGGCCATAACGAGTAACAAAGGCCGTTTTGGGAATGTCCCCATTTCTGATTTTGATTTAATGGTAGCCCAACCTCAAATCCATCTTCAAAAAGACTGAGGATCCAGCGAGCTGGTCATACAGATCGTTGATCCCGGGAAGCGGATACTTGTTCTTGATAGTGACCAAGTTGACAGTTCGGTAATCTACAACCATCCGATCCGTTCCATCCTTCTTTTTGACAAAGAGGAAGGGGCAAGCCCAAGGAGAGGAACTAGGACGGATGAAACCCTTTCAAGGACTCATCGAGTTGGTTCTTAAGCTCGGCTAGTTCTAAGGGTGCCATCTTATAGGGTCTTCTAGAAATTGGAACGGTTCCTGGAACAAGATCTATCACAAACTCGACATCCTTGTCAGGTGGAACACCTGGCAGTTCTTCTGGAAAGACATCCGGAAAGTCCCGGACTACCAGAATATCTTCAAGATCTGGAAGGGGGTTGGCATTTAGGGAGTAAAGCTGGTGTTTGGCCATTCGAGTTAAGACATTGACTGTCTTGCCCGATGGGTGAGTAAGTTCAACGATTCTAGTGGCACAATCAATCTTAGCATAATGAGCTGACATCCAGTCCATACCCAAGATGATGTTTATGTCCGAGGACTTGAGAGCTATTAAAGATGCAAGGAAGACAAGTCTATCGACAAGAATTTCATTCCCATGGCTTACTCTAGAAGTTTGCCATTTGGAACCCGGAGTTTGAATTACCATGGAAGTGGGCATGTCACAGAATGTCATGTTCTGAAATCGAGCATAGCTCTCAGATATGAATGAATGAGATGCTCCAGTATCGAAAAGAACAGATGTCGGATGGCAATTAACAAGGAGCGTACCAAGGACGACGTTAGGATCCTCATGAGCCTCCTCGCCTGAGACATAGTTGACATGGCCACGTGCAGTGGTGACCGGCTTGGCGTAGAATGTCTTTCCCGCTGGCTTACCACGACCAACAGACTTTCCAGACTGACTGGGGTTGTTGTTCTAGGGACACTCTCCACTATAGTGACCCGTCTCTCCACACTTGAAACATGTCACAACATTGGGGCGTGGAGCAGCATTAGCAGCAGGGCCACCATAGGGCTTGGGCGGTGCAAACTGCTGGTTGGGACGAGGCGCCTCAAAGGATGGCCTCGGAATGAACCTGGGTGGCAGTGCCGTGCTTGGAATCCACACCCGGCACTTCTGAGATCCAGGGCCAGATGAAGAGCCAAAATCACGAGAGTGCTTGTGTGAAGCGTCATAGTCAGACTGGCCTGTCTCAGCACTGATGGCTTTATTGACCAACTTCTGAAAGGAGGTGCACTCGTGCAGACGAAGATCGTGGCGAAGCTCAGGGCTAAGTCCCTTGCGGAACCTTGCCTGCTTCTTAGCGTCGGTGGATACCTCTTCAGGAGCATATCATGCCAGATTCCCAAATTCACGACTATATGCATCCACAGTCAGTCTTCCTTGGGTGAAATTGCAGAACTCTTCCCTCTTGCGATCTATGAGACCTTCCGGGATGTGATGCTCACGGAAAGCCTCACTGAATTCTTCCCAAGTAGTGATTTGGCCGACCGGGCGCATAGCTTCAAAATTTTCCCACCAAAGGCTAGCAGGGCCTTCGAGGTGATAGGCAGCATAAGTAACCTTATCAGCTTCGGCTACGTTGGCAGAACGTAGCTTGTGGGTGATGCTGCGAAGCCAGTCATCCGCGTCGAGGGGCTCGACGGAGTGGTCAAACTTTGGTGGGTACAACTTGATGAAGTCATTGATTGACACCAAGTCAATTCGCTGATGGCGTGTAGTGTTCTGCTCAATCCGCTCCAGCAAGCGGTTAGTCTCACACTTGTTTCTTTCCGCCTCCAGCATCACTTCGGCCAGAGAAGGCGGGTGAGGCAGATTTTCACCCCTAACTGCACAGGCTTCCCCCTGCTCTGGGGCAGCAGGGTTGCTGCGGGTGTTGACCATCCTAGGAGAAATCAATACAACGGTTTAGATAAGGATGGCACAACTTAGCAACGAAGTGCCGAATGCAATGGATAACACAGAATGCAGAGATGTTCATCCGTATGACATGGTAATATAGAACTGCCATATATATACCAACGATCATACACACCATACATAGTTTAGTACAAGCCCAGGCTACAGTACAACTATGATGAAAGACGTTACATCTCATCTGAGGCATTCCAAGCTCCTATACATTATTTTTCTACACCTCCGGAATTGATTACACACTAAGTCATATTCCACAAGCCACACAGGACAGTGGAAATACAACTATTACAATACTAGTGATACTACTACTAACTCAGACGGCTCCGTAGTAGTCCTCATAGAAGTCACCTCCATAGCCTGGAAGTTCAACGTGATGATCCGAGAACAGACGGTCCTGAGGAGCTTGTGGACCATAGGGGCTAGGATGAGGTCTTGGACCAACAAACGGTGGCCTGCGGGGACCACAGGGTGGGGTGATGGCTCCCACATCACGCCAATCCACCATGTCTGGCAGAGCAGATCTCACAGGATACAGATCCCTTGTATCCATACGTCCAACTTGCACAGCAGGTGCAAACCGAGTCAAAGTGGCCCAATGATCAGCACGGGTGCTGAAAAGCTCCAGTCTCAAGGCCCGATTCTCTCGGTCCTTATCCTCGAGCATCTCGGTAGTGGTGCGAGTTAGTGGGTCCTCACGTGTGGAGTCAGCATAGATAGCCTGGAGATACCCTTGCGCTCCCGGAAGTGAAGCTGGCATATAACGGAAGTCGGTTTTCCGAAGCAGGCCAGTCCGGACTCGCATGATGGTCATCATGAAATAGGCAGAATCCTGCACAGCCATCTCAACAGTAACCCCGAGTCCATGGGAACAGTGGAGGGGCTCGGTAGATCCAGGATAAGAAGTAAATATCCTGACGGTGCAGAAATATTGGCTTTGATTAAAGTCTCGGAATTGCTCTTCGATAGTGTATTAGGGATACCAACGGTAACCCATCTCGATCATTACCCGGACTAACATAGTAGTATGACCGGGCACATCGAGGCACCGGGTCAGGCGAACCACTTGGTTTTGAGCACGAGTGGCCATCTGAAAGCACAACCACAATGCAAATACATTAGAATTTCTAGGGAAAATTGGACAGCATAACAGCTGTAAATGCTCAGAAAAAGATTTGAGACATCCACTATAGTTTGCAATACCACTCAACAACATCATATAAAGGTTCTGATTCAACTAGCAACATACTCAAAGTGGTAGAAACTGAACTGAGGCTGGTAACCAACAATACTATAAGTTACTACGGATTAGTAACACGTGAACCTGACAGAAGAAGAGAGCCTAGTCCTTAACCCACGTTGAATGAGAAGAGAATGTCTCAGATCAGAGGGCATAAGGTAAAGGAGTAAAAAGAGCCTTACGTTCCCTCCCACAATCAATTCCCCTACATATAACTAAAGCATTTCTAGACTCGACATCGACCAGTTTGGCTCAACGAACCTACAGGAAGTCCGGCTCTGATACCAACGCTGTCAGGACCCCGATTCCAAGTCACATCGATCTAGCCGGTAACACCTCATATCACATTGCGGCCTCACGCACGGTATCCCCACGGGTGTCGCCTTACCATGGCCCGGGACCGTTTGCGCCTTTTGGCTCACGTATATGATAGTGTCGCTAGCATCCATATGACAGAGAACCCGGGCCAACATGGCTAGTCGTGAACCCAAAGCGGCACAGACCTATGGAGACAGGCATACATGAATCACATCAAGCATGTCGGTCATCAGCGTGTGAATCCGGGCTGTAGCAGGCTAGGCAGGACTCCGGAAGTCAAGTTGTGACATTTCCCCGAAGGGACAGACATAGGAACGAAGTGAATCACATGTCGGCCAGTCAAGTGTCCTGAGCAGTAGTGCTAGGCTAGCAGGACTCTGGTGAACCGGGCTGTAGCGGACTACTATGGCTTGAGGAGCACTAGACTACATTTCCCCATAAGAAAGGCTGCCAAGGATAAACAACTAGATTGTCGGATCCCACACATACCAAGCATTTCAATCATACACACAATATGCTCGATATGTGCAAATACAACATGGCATCACAACAAAACTCTACAACTCAAGTACTTTATTTAAAGGCTCCAGAGAGCCATACATAACAAGTTCATAAAGGTAGGGGTCACATGACCCGACACTCAAGTCATACAAGCATACAAGAACATGTGGAAGCAAATAGTCAGAGTAGAGACACTAGAAAGAAAGAAGGCTTCTCGAAGCCTTTCTATCTACATAAGCCCCTCCATGGCCAGGATCACCACCTGGGTGGCAAGTCACTCATCGACGTCGAGATCTACAAAAAACCCATCGGAGGGGACGGTGTTGTCGTCTGAAAATGGTAATTAAGCAAACATGAGTACAATGGTACTGAGCAAGTCTTGCATTAGAACCTACTATACATGCTCATTCTCAAGAAGGTGGTGGAGTTATTGCAGCAAGCCAGCTTTGACTCTTGGCTAAGCTATCCTACGGGACACCACTAGTAAAATAGTTTTCGCACACGAGTCCACTAATCACCAACACAATACTCCATCGGGGATCCTCCTCATTATCCTACGAGAGGGCCATCCTCGGTACTCACACTTATCTTGAGTCTTTTAGTAGTATCCATTAACTTGTCTATGAACTGTATAGGCAACCAAGTAGTCCTTTACCGCTGACGCGGCTATTCTAATAGTTTTATACCCTCCAGGGGTGTACTTCATCACACATGTTTCCACCACATAGCGTTTGCACACGACATGTGCTTGGCAGACTTCAAGCGAAAACAGACATGGGTGTAGACCACGACCTGACTAACCGCACAAGTCTCTAGTCTAGGTTTATCGCCTATTCAGGTTCCATCCTCAAGGAAATCCGGCCGGGGTGTCCTCAACGGCCCCGAACGATGTGTGCAGGGTTCCCGAGACACCAAACAGGCGAATCGGTACACCGTGCCACGATGTATCTACCGCATCATAGCCCACCCCTAGGGTCAGCGCTACGCACGGCCGCCAACAGATAACCTACAAACACCAGAAACTAGTTGCAACTCCTGGATAGAAGACGAGAGGGGTCAGTAAGTCGAGCGGGGTCATATTTCAGGGCCAATGTGTGGTAGTAGCTGAATCTTAAATCACGCATACAGATCTCAGTTCTTATGGACGGCCTCAATGAAACAACCCACCATGTACTCCTACATGGCCTCTCACCGATACCTTTACCAAAACATGTTCAACACATCCTTCACATTACCGACATAATCATTTCACTCTAGCCCATCAACCAGATGAACCAGACCTGACACAACTCTAAGCATAGCAGACATAGCAAGGTAGGAAACACATACATGGCTCAATCAACTCCTAGACATGCTAGTGGGTTTCATCTAATTACTGTGGCAATGACAGATCATGTAGAGGATAAGGTTCAACTACCGTAGCACACAGCAGTTTGAAGCGTTGTTGTCTTAATTCAGTAAATGAGAGCAGAGGCGAGAACATGGGATTGTATCGATATGATCAATGGGGCTGCTTGCCTGATGTAGTGGTAGTAGGGTACTTCCCTTCAGACGGATATTCGGGGTTATCCTCGGAGGCAGAACCTACCACGAAAGACACACCAAACATAATCAACACATGACAATATGCACCAATATGATGCATGCTATGACATGGCAAAATGAATGTGTCTTGGCCTAATGCAAGCTAAAACAGAAAGGAATGAACCCATTACCAAGGTTAACTTGTTTTGCTTAAACAGCAAGGTTAACTTGTTTTTTCATGCATGAAACCATTACCAATGGATAGATTGAATTTTTCTGATCAAAATTCATAGCCATATTAGTGCATTATCTTATTTTGCTTAAACAGCAAGGTTAACTTGTTTTTTCATGCATGAAACCATTACCAATGGATAGATTGAATTTTTCTGATCAAAATTCATATATAAATCTTTTCATTTGGAGTTACAGATTAATTATTATGATTTTTTTAAAGTTGCAACAATTTATGGAATTCTCTATATAAAAATAAATCCAGAAATTAGTTATTGCGTCAGCAGTGCGTCAGGGTGACGTCAGTGGTCATCGGGGACGTCCAGGTCAACCTGACCAGTGGGTACCGCGTGTCAGCAGTTATTTAAACTAACTAAATTTAGTTAAAACTAATATGGGTTAATTAGCAGAGGGGGGGCGCACTTGTCATAGACTCAGGGGAGTCAACCTGGGCCCACCCAGTCAAGGTCAACGGGTCAAACCTGCCGGCGTTAAGCCGCCGGCGACGACAGACGCGGCGGAGGGCGTCGGGATTCTTGCTCCGGCGACCAAATGGCCGGCGGAGGGCATCTACGTGCTGCTGGTGAACTCGTGCGCCGAGTGGAGCAAGCGGTGTGTGTGGGGGTGGCCGAAGATGATGCCGGCGCCGAGCCAAGCGGCGGCCGGAGTTCGGGCATGCACGAAAATAGCGTTAGGAGGCACGGCAGGGGGCGCAGAGGGGTGCTACGGCCTCCTGGGGGTGCAGTGAGTGTGTTGGACACGGTGGTGTGGCCGGTGGTTGGCCGGAGACACGTCGGCGACGAGCTCGGCGGTGGCGCGTGCGGTGAAGCTTCATGTAGTTGGTACGGTGCACGAGAAGGCAAACAGAGAGGATGGGGAGGTAGCTGAGCTCACGGCGGTCACGTAGGGATGGACGGCGCAGTCGGGGACGAGCTGATGCGGTGGCGATGACGAAGAGGATCTCCGGCGATGGCGGAGTCGGGCGACGTTGTTGCAGAGGCTGCGGGGCAAGCGAGCGCTCGGGGCTCGGCTTGCTCGAAGGAGTGGAGGGCGGCGGAGCTTCTGGACACGGTGGCTTGGCGTGGGGACGACGGAGGGCGCGACTACGGCGGCGGTGCGGCGGAGGTGCGTCGGCCATGGTGCGGGAGAGCGAGGGAGAGAGGCAGGGGGCGAGTGAGGTGTCCGCGGGGTCGGGGCGGCGACATGGAGCCTATCCAGTGTCCAAGCGCGCGACGCGGCAAGCTGCTGGCGTCGTGGCGAGCTCGCGCTCGCCGGCGTCAGCTCTCTGCCTGCCTGGAGGGGACGAAGCAGCTGGCTGGCATGGGCCAGCACAGCGCTGGGCCGCCAGGTGGGTCGGCTGATGGGCTACGGCCAGGTAAGTTCTCTCCCTCTCTTTTAATTTCTGTTTTTCTATTTTTCTGTAGGTTCGTGGCTTTATTAAAAATAGCTAGGCACTTCTAAAAATCCTAAAAATAATCAGAGGCCCTGTTTAGAATATTTCCAACAGCCCACACTTATCTTCAGAATTATTTGAGCATTTAAAATATTTACTAGCATTTAATCCAATGACCTTCTGTTGACCTAGAAAATTGTGCACCAATTTTGCCAGAGGTTCTATCCCAAGACAAAGAGAGTGAACTTTTTATAAGGGCCTTTCAGGTTCATTGAAAATATTTTTAGTAAACCTTAGTTGATTCCAGAGGGGGTGCTGGGGGTTCTGTCTTCCCCAATTCAAGTTTCTGATGAAAGGTAGACATGATGCAACATTCTAAAGCATGACTAGCTAGGATGTGACAATAAATTTCTTCTTTGAGTGAAAAAGTTGATGCTCTTATGAAATTGGTTGTTAGTAAAAGTGCTCCTATTGATTTTAATTATGTGCCTTTGTCCACTTTGATTGAGAAAAATAGTGATGTCATAGATGTGAATTTTATCTCGCGAAACAATTTCAATAACAATGATTATAGAGGTAATTTTAATCCTAGGTCTTTTCATAGTAATTCCTCTAATAATTATGGTAATTCCTATGTTAATCCTTCTCATAATAATAATATGAACACCTCTGATCTTGAGAATAATATTAAATAATTTATCAACATGCAAAAAGTTATCAATGCTACAATGGAAGAAAAGTTGAATAAGATTGATGATTTGTCTAGAAGTATTGATAGCATTTCTCATGATGTGGAAAATATCAAGATGAAAATTTTTGTCCCTAAAGTAGAATAATCAATCAAAGCTTTATATGTTTCTATGGATGAAAGTACGAAAAGAACCGCTATGCTTAGAGCTGGAAGAGAATTTTTAGAAAAACATTTTCTAGTTATTGCTTTAATAAAAGTGATGAAGATCTTAAAATGATTGGTGTTTATTTTATTGATTCATTGTTTAGTAAAATTAAGGTTGATGATAAAGGGATTGGTGAAGAGTCAACTAGCTAGAAGGCGTCCCAATAATTCGGAGGGTGAAATTCTTATTGAGAAAATTGATAAAAGTGGGTTTGAAGAGGTCAAAACTTTAACTAGTGATGTGCCCACTCTATTTGATTACAAAGACTTTAAGTATGATAGTTTCTCTTTGATTGATTGTATTTCTTTATTGCAATCCGTGATGAATTCGCCCCATGCTTATGAACAAAATAAAGCTTTTACTAAACATACTGTTGATGCTTTGATGAAAGCTTTGGAAGAAAAATTGGAATTAGAAGTTTCAATTCCTAGAAAATTACATGATGAGTGGGAACCTACGATCATAGTAAAGATTAAAAATGATGAGTGTTTTTATTTATGTGACTTGGGTTCTAGTGTTTTGGCAATTTCGAAATATTTATGTGATGTGCTTGGTCTTACTGATATTGAAGAGTGCTCTTTAAATTTGCACTTGGCGGATTCTACTATTAAAAAGCCTATGAGAAGAATTAATGATGTTCTTATTCTTGCAAATAGGAATTATATGCCCAAAGATTTTATTGTTCTTGATATTGATTGCAATCTGTCTTGTCCAATTATTCTTGGTAGACCGTTTTTACACACTATCAGTGTCACAGCCCTAGCTTAGTCTTGCCTATCCTTGCATAACCTCCATGCATCATGTTTACTTTTTCTCAGAAACTTGAAATGGGGATGTTCAAACCCTAGCACCACATGGATTTCAAATAGGTTCAACTAAAGTCATTTTCAATGAACCCAAAAATGCCCTTTGAAAATGTTCATGATTTCTGATAAGGGTGAAAACCTCTGCTAAAAATGATGAACATATTTCTAGGTCATTCCTGGATTTTTGAATTAATTCATATTGTATTTGACTTTGGGCATTTAAATACTATAAATAAATTAAATGCTCAGATAATGCTGAAATTAAATGTGGGCCACTAGAATAATCTAGAGAGTGTCCACAAATTATTTGAGCATTTTACAAAATGCTTTAGTATTTTTACTAAAGCCAAAACAGCAGCAGAAAAATAGAAAACAGAAGAAAAATAGAATAGGAAGGAAACTCACCTAACTTACCTGGCAGCCCATCCGTAGCCCAACACTGTGCAGCCCAGCAGCAGCCCGGCCCACCACAGCCGCCACCGTCTTCAACCTCCTGTCAGTAGGCAGGAGGGCGTGTGCCCGATGCGCGCGCGCACACGCCGGCCACCTCCCGCTTGCCTGCACGCCGCTGGATCCACCCTAGGGCGCCACACACCCTCCCTCGACCCTCTGCACTTCCTTCCTCCTCGCAGCTCTCTCCCCTCCCCTTGCTCTCCCGAAGCCGAGCGGAGCTCGTCGCCGCCGTACGCCGTAGACGCGGCCTCCGTGCTCCCCTCACCTCCCCGACGTGTCCACGAGCATCGCCACGCCTCCCTCGTCCTCTCCGTCCGGCCACGCCTCGCTAGAGGCCCTGCATTGACGCCATCTTTATCGTCTTCGTCGCCGGCCACCGGAGATGCCTCTCGCCGCCCCGCTCGCTCCGGTGCTTCCCCGAGCACGCCGAGGCCACCTCTGCATCCACCGTGAGCCCCTGCCCCTAACCCCCTCCTCTACGCCTCGGTTGCGCCCCCTAGCCGCCATCTCCACCGAGCCCGAGCACTCTGCTCCGCCGGCGACGCCGTCGACGTGGCCACAGCCACGCGGGCTCGAAACCGAGCATGTCACCGTGTTTGCCACACTCCCAAGAGGCCGTAGCCTCTCTCCACGCCCCTGTTATGCATCCCAGCGCCGAACCCGAGCACACCCGATCTCTGGCCACCGCCGCGAGCTCCGTTCCGGCGAGCTCCGGCGCCCCCACGGCCACCCACCTACCTCCCTGGATGCGGGCGAGTCCGGGCTACGCCCCGATGCCCTTAGCCACCGCCCCCATCGCCTTTAGCACAAGTCCGGCGCGTTGCCGCCGTGGGTTTGGTCGCCGCCGGCCAACTCCGGTGACAGCCGACGTGGCGGGGTCATTAGTGCTAATCCCCGCCAGCTGGACCTCAGTTAGTCACTGACAGCGGGCCCCACAGTGGGTCAAAGCCCAGTTAGCGTCGGGTTTGACCCGAGGTTGACCTCTGTTTGACCCTTGAGTCACTGACATGCGGGCCTCACCCGGCTAACCCAGTTAGTTAGAGCTAAACTTAATTAAGTTAGTTTAGTTAGTCACTGACTAGTGGGCCTAGTGTTGTTTAGTTAGTCTAGTTAACCCAAATAGTTAACTGTGATACTGACTAGTGGGGCCCAGCCGTCAGGTTTGACCTGTACAGCCCTGTTGACATGCTGATGCCAGCATGATGCAATGCTGACGCAGTTAATCATTTTCTGGATTTAAAATAATTCAGAAATTCCAGAAAATGCCCAAAACTTCGAAAAATCATAGAAATTCAACCATAACTCCAAATGAAATAAATTATATATGAAAAATTATCAGAAAAATTCAAGGAATCCATCTGTACGATTTTCATGCCTGTTAGAACAACTTAAGGCCACCGTTTAGGAAAAATCAAATGAATGGTATTTAAATAACCACATGTGGAGTTTGAATTTGAACTTGGGTTCAAACCAACTTCATTTAATTGCGTTGCTAGTTGCATTAGCTCAATCAACAACATATTGCC
This sequence comes from Triticum urartu, assembly GCF_003073215.2. NCBI lineage: Eukaryota > Viridiplantae > Streptophyta > Magnoliopsida > Poales > Poaceae > Triticum > Triticum urartu. The sequence goes on along the minus strand of NC_053022.1, from coordinate 166,105,364 downwards.
ATGTCATTGTCATGAATCATGTTGTGCATTGCATTGATTGTGTTCCTTCTCTGTTACCGGTGGTTGTCCCCTCTCGATAGACGTTGTACAGACGCTGTGATCGTTGACACTGATGAAGACCCAATGATATCTTCAGAAGTGCCAGGCAAGCAAAACCCCCTTGTTCATTCCGATACAACCCCACTCCCTCGCTCCTGCTCTCTTTTACTGCATTAGGACAACAACGATTCATCTGTTACTTCTTGCGGTAGTTGAACCCCTTATCCACTGCATGACCTGTCATTGCCACAGTAAATAGATGAAACCCACTAGCATGAGTAGGAGTTGTTTGAGCCCTGATGTGCCTACTCATTCATGTTTGCTTGTCATGCCTGCTATTGCTTAGAGTTGTGTCAGGTCTGATTCATCGGGGATGAATTGGAAAGTTGTGAACATGTCCTACTGTGTGTGAGCTAAGTGTGTGAACACGATTTGGTAAAGGTAGCGGTGAGAGGCCATGTAGGAGTACATGGTGGGTTGTCTCATTGCAGCCGTCCTCAGGAACCGAGTTTTGTGTCTGTGATCCATGAACAGCTACTACCACTCATTGGGATCCTTAACTGACCCTCTCGGCTTCTTAATCACCCTAGTACTCTGTCCAGGAGTTGCAACTAGTTTCTGGTGTTTGTAGGTTATGTGTTGGTGGCCGTGCGTAGCGCTGACCCTAGGGGTGGGCTATGATGCGGTAGATACACCGTGGCCGGGCATGCCGGGCGCCCGTTTGGTGTCTCGGAACCCTGTACACATCGTTCGGGGCCGTATGTGGAAACCTCAGCCGGACCCCCTGCGGATGGAACCTGGATAGGCGATAAACCTGGACTAGAGACTTGAGTGTTTGGGTAGGCCGTGGCCGATACCCTCATTGGGCTTCTGCTTGAAGGTTGCCGAGTACAAGTCGTGTAAACGACGGTAAGTGGTGGGAGCGTGTGTGAAGAAGTACACCCCTGCAGGGTTATCATTATCTATTCGAATAGCCGGATTCCTCGGATATGGAAACTTGGACCCCTTGCATAGTTCATAGACAAGTGAAAGTGGATACTCTAAAACTCACAAGATAAGTGTGAGTGCTATGGATGGCCTTCTCGTAGGGAGACGGGAGCGGTTCCATAGTGGTGTATTTGAATGGTGAATATGTGGACTCGTGTGCGCCACCTCAAAAGAGTTGCTTGCAATCGTAGTTCAGGTTAGCCACTGAGTCAAAGCTGGCTTGCTGCAGTTAAACTCCACCACCCCCTTGTTGATAACGATGCATATGTAGCTAGTTCTGATGTAAGTCTTGCTGAGTACCTTTGTACTCATGTTTGCTTAATTTATGTTTTGCAGAGAGAGACTTCAGTCTCGCTAGTAGTTCCGCGTGGACTTCGACGTTAGCTTGATACCTCAGCTACGATCTTGTGCCCTCGGCAGGATCTGGTAGATAGTCAGGCTTCTTAGCCTTTTTCCATTTGTAGATGTCTGTACTCAGACATGTTAAGCTTCCGCACGTGCTTGATTTGTATGCTGTCATTGTTGAGTCATGAGACCCATGTTTGTAATATCTCGGTCCTCGGAGCCTAAGGAATAAATACTTGAGTTGTAGAGTTATGTTGTGATGCCATGTTGTATTTACACATATCGAGCATATTCTGTGTATGATTGAAATGCTTGGTATGTGCGGGATCCGACAATCTAGTTGTTTATCCTTGGCAGCCTCTCTTATGGGGAAATGTAGTCTAGTGCTTCCATGAGCCATAGTAGTCCGCTACAGCCCGGTTCACCGGAGTCCTGCTAGCCCAGCACTACTGCTCAGGACACTTGACTGGCCGGCATGTGTTTCACTTCGTTCCTGTGTCTGTCCCTTCGGGGAAATGTCACGCGGTGACATCCGGAGTCCTGCCTAGCCTACTACAGCCCGGGTTCCCGGAGTCCTATTAGCCTAGTGCTACAGCCCGGATTCACACGCTGCTGACCGACATGCTCGATGTGATTCACATATGCCTGTCCCCATAGGTTAGTGCCGCTTTGGGTTCACGACTAGCCATGTCGGCCCGGATTCTCCGTCATATGGATGCTAGCGACACTATCATATACGTGAGCCAAAAGGCGCAAACGGTCCCGGGCCATGGTAAGGCGACACCCGTGGGAATACCGTGAGTGAGGCCGCAAAGTGATATGAGGTGTTACCGGCTAGATCGATGTGACTTGGAATCGGGGTCCTGACAATCAGTGCCGTGATTAATATGAAAGAAGGCAATATTAAGTTCCAATTTTCACTAAGGAAGGATATGGAACACTTCCCTAGAACAAGAATTAGGCCACCATATGAATCAATCATGAGGGCATCTTATGGATCTCGAACCAAGGATGATAATACTTAGATCCTTGCTTTATGCCTAGCTAGGGGCGTGAAACAATAGCGCTTGTTGGGAGGCAACCCAATGAATAAAACTTATTTTTTTTCTTTTGATTCCTATTCTTGAGTGTTAGCAAAATTATGGTAGTGTTATGATTTTCTTTTTTGTGTTTTAGTTAGTGTTTGTGCCAAGCAAATCCTTTAGGATCTTCTTGGGTGATAGTTGACTTGATCTTGTTGAAAAATAGAAACTTTTGCGCTCACAAAAATAGTTTTCGTTTTTAACCAGAGAATGATAAAATACCAATTATTTTTGCAGAAGATTAATATATAAATTGCTCATGTCTTCCTAATTTTTCAAAAAAAATTGGAGTTACAGAAGGATTAGAAACATCCAGATTGCTACAGGCTGTTCTGTTTTTGACAGATTCTATTTTCTTTGCGTTGTGTGCTTGTTTTGATGATTCTATGGTTTTATTTGAGGTGTTTTTGCCATAGAAAAGTTGGAAAACAGTAGATATAATGCAAGAATAAAATATGAGTTGGTTTGCAACAGAACTTATAGTAGTGATTTATTTTCTTCTAGTAATGGATCTCACAAAGGTTTTGTTGAGTTTTGTTTGATTGAAGTTTTCAAGTTTGGGGTTATCTTACGATGGATGAAGGAATAAGGAGAAAAAAGAGCCTAATATTGGGAATGCCCATCGAATCCCAAGATATTATCCAAAGAGAAGCAAGCAAATAAGCTTGGGGATGCCCGAAGTGTCATCCCCTCTTTCTTCTAACGACCATCGGTATTTTATTCGAAGCTATATTTTAATTCATCACATACTATGAGTTTTGCTTGGAGCGTCTTCTATGATATGAGTCATTGCTTGTTTTGTTTTGTGTTCTTAGTCATGAATCCTTGCTGGGCACACTTGTTTGAGAGAGCCAAAATTATGCCATAACTTGTTAGAATTGCTCTTTATACTTCAGTTAAATTTTTATGAGCTATGGAATTTCTCTAGTGCTTCACTTATATCTTTTTTTGAGCATGGTGTGCTTTAGTACTTTTGAAGAAATGATCTCTTGCTTCATAAATTAATTTGAGAGAAAGAAATATTATCCTCATGATCTTCACTTATATTTGTTTGAGTTTATCAACAGCAATGCATGAAAATTAGTCCCAAAGTGTTAAATATCCAAGAAGGATATAATAAAAACTTTCATGAAGATCATTGGACAAAATAACTTGTTTCCTTGTAATAGTTTTGAGATATGATGATATGATATGTGAGTCATGTTGATGAGTAATAATGCTTTAGTAAGAATATTGGTGTTAAGGTTTGTGATGCCCTATGCAAGTAGGAAAGCCAATAGTTGTGCAATGAAAATACATCCTACTCGTGGTGCATTATTCAGTGTTAATTATGCTTAATTCTCGCTTATGAGATTATTCATTTCTTGGTTGGTCACTTCTCAATCTTTTGCTAGCCTTCATTTTGCACTAAGTATGATCACTACTTGTGCATCCAAAATCCCTTAAACCAGTTTTGCCACATGAGTCCACTATACCTACCTATATGCGGTATTCTTTTGCCATTTTAAGAAAATTTGTAGGTGCCATCTCTAATTTTCAAAATAAATGTCTCTTTTGTGTTCTCGTACCGCTCGCCAGGCGGTGAGGGGTGGCCGATATTTTCCATGCTAGATGTGTTATTCTCACGATGAGTGTTTATTCACTTGTCATTGCACGAGAGTAAGGCAAAGGTATTAGGGATGCCTAGTCCCGAAAATAAAAATGAATTTACTTTATGTTGTCAAATAATAAATTCCATGGAAAGTGTTGGTAAGGAAGGCAAACGTGGATATGGTTAGCCATGGAAAGTGAAAGTATGGTGGAAAAAGGAATAAACTTTAATTTATGTTTGGGAACCGACTATGATATATCTAGCTTGGACAGTGTTGGGAGCTCTAAGTCGTTTTCGTTGGTGGGAAAAGTATGCCTCTTAAAATGTTTTCATCTCTCAATTTTCGCTTTGAGCTGTGGCACCTCTACAAATCCCTACTTACCACCGCGAAGGGCCTTTCTTTTACTTTATGCAATTTTTATTTTTAATTTGAGTCTCCATCTACTCTTATAAAGCACCAACTAGGGGGCACTATGATCGCACTTGAGCATTGGGTGTAGCTAATATGCGAGTGTGTTTCATGATTGAGCATGATGGGCTAGGGATAACTTATTTTAGCGTTGATATTTTGAAATACATGGTTGCTTATTTATATGCTTGAGTATTTAAGTCTCATGTCAAAACTAGACTATTGCTTTGAATCATATTAAAGTCCAAATGTCCATGCTATAAATAAAATGAGATGACATGTTAGGTAGCATTCCACATCAAAAATTTGGTTCTTATCATTTACCTACTTGAGGATGAGCAGGTATTAAGCTTGGGGATGCTGATACGTCTCCAACATATCTATAACTTTTTATTATTCCATGCTGTTATATTATCATTCTTGGATGTTTTATTATCATTTTATAGTCATTTTATATCATTTTTTGGTACTAACCTATTGACATAGTGCCAAGTGCCAGTTGGTTTTTCTGCATGTTTTTTACATTGCACGTAATCAATATCAAATGGAGTCCAAACGTAGCGAAAGTTTTTGTGGATTATTTTGGACCAGAAGACATCCAATGTGCCAGAGAAGTGCCTGGGGGTGCTACGAGGAGAGCACAACCCACCAGGGCGCGTCTGGAGGCCTGGGGGCACCCTGGTGGGTTGTGCCCAGCTCGGTTGCCCCCCGGACTGCCTCTTTACTCTATAAATACCCCAATATTCCAGAAACCCTATGGGGGTCGACGAAAATCAATTCCAGCCACCGCAAGTTCCAGAAACACCGGATCCAATGTAGACACCATCATGGAGGGGGTTCATCATGTCCATTGGTGCCTCTCTGATGATGCGTGAGTAGTTCTTTGTAGACCTTCGGGTCCGTAGTTAGTAGCTAGATGGCTTCCTCTCTCTTGTTTGATTCTGAATACAATGGTCTGTTGGAGATCCATATGATGTAATTCTTTTGGGGTGTATTTGTTGGGATCCATTGAACTTTGAGTTTATGATCAGATATATCTCTTTTTATACATGAAAGTTATTTGAGTCTTCTTTGATCTATTATATGCATGATTGCTTATAGCCTCGTATTTCTTCTCTGATATTTGGGTTTTGTTTCGCCAACTTGATCTATTTATCTTGCAATGTGAAGAGGTGCTTTGTGAGGGGTTCAATCTTACGGTGCTTGATCCCAGTGACAGAAGGGGAACTGACACGTATGTATCGTTGCCATTAAGGATAACAAGATGGGATCTATTTCTACATAAACAGATCTTGTCTACATCATGTCATTGTTCTTATTGCATTACTCCGTTTCTCCATGAACTTAATACACTAGATGCATGTTGGATAGCGGTCGATGTGTGGAGTGATAGTAGTAGATGCAGGCAGGAGTCAGTCTACTAATCTTGGACGTGATGCCTATATAATGACCATTGCCTGGATATCGTCATGATTATTTCAAGTTCTATCAATTGCCCAACAGTAATTCTTTTACCCACCGTTTGCTATTTTTCTCGAGATAAGCCACTAGTGAAACCTACGGCCCTCGGGTCACCTCTGTAATATATTTGCCTTCGTGATCTATTTTATTTGCCTTTTATTTTCATATCTATTAAACCAAAAATACAAAAATACCTTGCTGCAATTTATTTTATCCGAGATCTATTTATCCTATCTATAATATTTTTATCACGTTTGTTTGCCAACTTTTGGCGCCGTTACCCGAAAGGGATTGACAACCCCTTTAACATGTCGGGTTGCGTGTATTTGTTATTTGAGTGCAGGTGCTATTTACGCAGTGTTGCTTGGTTCTCCTACTGGTTCGATAACCTTGTATCATCACTGAGGGAAATACCTACGGTCGATGTGCTTCATTATCCCTTCCTCTATTGGGAAATACCGATAGAGGCTACCAGACATCACTTACCTAATCACATTCGACAAGCATGACCACCCAACCAGCATCCTGCACGGAGGAGCAACAGCTTTGGTCCTAGATCCCATCGTCAGTGGATCACTTAACACACGTCCTTATGGACGAAGGCATCAACCACTACTAGGGAAAAGCCTAGCAGTAGTGCAGGTATTAGGTGTATCAGTAGTGTGGGGCCGGCCCTGCTGACACATACATTACTACAACTAACTTGTAGCAGTAGCGCATGTTCACCCGCGCTACTGCTATAGATGGGTAGTAGTAGCGAGCTTTACATGAACGCGCTACTGCTAATAGCTGCAGTGCTTTAAAATAAGCCGCGTTACTGGTAAGCGCACGCTGCTGCTAACTTTACTCCCCTCGCTACTACTAGTTTTTTTAGTTTCCAATTTTTTCTGCATATTTGTTTTGTATTTGAACATGCTTTATACAATAATCTCTAGCATATCATGCACATACAAATGTAAATCATAGTGTACCCATACAAATAGTCTCATCAAATCATGTCATCATCATAATCATCATCCAACACAAAGTGGTCTCTCATCATCATCTCAAAAATAGCGATACAAGTCTTGAATACTTGCAACTACATGGTCATCCATCTAAACAATGATATACGAGAGAAGAGCTATCACGATGAGTGAGAGCGGAACTATGCAGTACATGAGGCGGCAGTTATGAGTCCTCTCTCGCGCTAGCGTGAACCTCAAGTAACTAACTTTTGCTTTTTGTCTCCTTTTGAAGCCTTTGAGGCTGGCACCCAAGACCCGCTCCACTTGCGCCTATGTCGGTGCAACAAACCCTGGGTCTGTTGCCCAGACTATGCACAGGCATGGCAATAGGATTGAGGCACCAACCCAAGTTAGAGTAGAAGAGATCAAGATCTTCGAAGGGCCAACATGCAGACCAGGAGGACCAAAGTCAAGCCAGGGGAGCAACATACCACCAGAAGAAAAGTCCCCTTGGTAGGCAGACGAGCTCAACAAGGACGGGGCCAACCCCGGAAGAAGACGTCGAAGACATCCCGGACGGGCCTGTCGGGACTCGTGAGGGCAAAACCGCATCACCCAACTACTCCACCACGACCCGCGTCATCAACCAGTGCGGTGTCAAGCCGCAAAGTGACTCAGTGGCAGTCATTCGCCACATGGCAGCCTTTCTCTACAAAAGATGCCCTGGAACAACAATCATACTGCGACGTGTCAAGAGAGCAGGTGTGAAGCTGGCAGAATAGCCCGGCAAGGCTTGCCAGGCAACCAACGACGTGACGTTAAGCGGTGCATTTAATGCACCCTGTCAGCCTGCAGAGTTAGGTATGATAGCACTGTTTGCTATCTTATTAGTGCATCATGACTACTTTGCCATTGTGGTGACCCCTTAATCCATAAAAGGACGCCCATGGCAACCGTAGAAAGGGTAAGAAGGTTGGGCAACAAATACGCCCATACGCACGTAGCCTCTATCTCCCTTGCTGGGTAAGTGTACTATGCTCCTCCACCACTCTTACACCATCAATCCACCAAAGCAAGAGTATGGTTTTATGCCTCACGGCAGCCTGAACCTGGGTAAAATTGCCTGCGTGATCTCTGCCGTGCTACCCCACACTCGTCTGCTCTTTGTGCACACGACATCCCCCTGTCAAACCAGCAAAGGGCCCTCTAGTCCCATAGGTGGTTGTAGTTTCCCACGAAATCTTTGGTGCGCCAGGTAGGGGGGTCGCTTGCGCGAACCTGAAGGTGTGTGCAATGCATCATCTTCATCACCGTCTTCACATTCGACGGCGCCATCAACTATGGCGCCCAAGAAGATCTCCGATGCTTCGGCTCATCCATCTGCCTGGAAGGCTCCGCCGCTCACGGCCTCTGATGCTATGAGGGACGCGGAGGCACGCGAGGACGTGGACGTTGTTGGGGCCGTGGTCGGAGCAGGCAACACCGTCACCACTTCCCCCGTGGCCAACACAGGAGTAGGAGGCATCAGAGGAGAACAACACGAGCAGCGCCCCGATGGCGACGCTCCACAAGGTACAAGTGAGGGGGTTACTCCGTCCCCGCCCCTCCTCTCGCCGACGGGTAAAGCCGCATCAACGGCGCTTGTTTTGGGGCGAATCGTTGCCCTCCGGCTGCCCCACCACGGGAGCAACCATAGCGCGTGCGCCTCCCCCAGGATGGGTTGACCTAGTCACCAAGCCGGACGAAGCCGCTGGCCCTCGAGCGCCTTCGCCGCACCACCCAGATGGCTGCTCCGCAATAGCGGGGGTGCAGTGCTGCCGCCGCTGGCACCGTCAGGAGCCGTGCGAAGGTGCGATCTACTTCATCATCACCCATGCAAAGTACAACCACGGAGGCCATGGCCCAGGCTCAGCTGCTGCTGAGGTTTCCGCCAGCGGCCGAGAAGTTGGAGGAATGGCGTGCCACCATCCAAAGTCTGCTTGGTTTCGCCGAGGACGGGGGCTCACAGCGAGCCGGCCGCCACGGCCTCCCAAGCAACGACGATGGCTCGTGTTGCTGGCCGTACGGACGGGGCCACCCCCACGATGCAGTCCCCACCACGGCAGCCAACGCGAGCACAACAAAACCAAGAACTCACTGGTGCACGTCAGTCCTAAACAAATGGTTTTTAAGCCCTTTACACAACGGCATTTGGAACTGTCGTTAAGTGAGTGTGGGCGATAGGGGGGTCCTTCCCACATGACCCAGAAACCGTCGGGGATATGGAGCAGTGATCGAGAGGCCTTCCAAAATGTAATCATGTGCGATGCAGCACACACTAAATTCTTTCGCAAGTGTGGTATCGGTGATTAAGCGTTTCTAATGATACAGTGAAACCATACGTTCTGTCATAACGAACCATTTGGGAAACATTATGTAAGGCACACAAGCCAATATATGAACTGTGTGCGATTTGTGCCCCATCGCACATGAGTTTTCTGCGTAACCCGACTGCCATGCTAGATTCCATCGCACACGTTTTATAATATTTACCTTCTACGATAATGTTCTATCACAAACGGTTCAGGAGCCCCTTTGCACATTTTCAAGTGCTGCAAACCGTTTGTGATTTGTTAGGTATCACCGACGGTTGCCACAAGAGTGACGTGTGCTTTTCGTTTGGGATCCCACACGTTTCCTGGAAAAATTATGACTGGGATTGTATTTTGCATTGGGCACGGTTTACTCCCAGTTCTCATGTGCGATAACACGATATCACAAACGGTTCCGGAGAACCTACGCACACGTAGTAGCGCTACAAATCATTTGCGATCTGCTGTGTATCACCGACGGTTCCGCTACGATTGACGTATGCTTTCTGACGTGGATCGCACACGCTCATTTAGTTGAACCGTGTGCAGAGCAATTGCAATGTTAAAACAAAAAAAATCCCATTTTGAATTGGCATGCAAAAAGCAAATGCTCCACAATATTCAATTGAACAAATAAACAAAAATATCCCTTATTGAATCAGGACACAAAAAGAAAATTTGCCAGAATATTCGATTGAACAAATAGTGTCCACAGGAAGAACATTCACCAAATTTCGTAACAATTGCAATTGAACATATGGTAGCTAACTTCCAATGATTCGTCGACACATATATGCATTACATAATTAATCATAGTGTACGAAATACGAAGACCTCATCAGATGGAAAACAATGGATCCATGCGTTATATGTTTAGTGGCTAACTGTTACTCAATGTTTCAGGAGAAGGCATGCTGAAATCTTCATTAGCACCAGTGGGATTGATGTAGTGATCCAGGAAGAAGTCGCTGATAAATCTCCGAACCATCATCAATTCACCAGCCGGGAGCGGTTCAGGGGTCCTCGGTTTTAAGATGAGCTGCAGTCTTTTTAGATCAGAATGTGCCATATGAGTGGAGTAGAAGATATTAATTAAGATAGACTTACTGGTACGAATTTGCGAGGATTGTCACAACTATCAGCAGATTTGCGGATGGAGATCTTGTGTTTGCAAACATAATATCCACAAAGGTTGGTCCTTGCTTCTTGCTGAGGACACTAATTTTTTTTGTACAAAACTAGTCATGTATTTGTCCTGTTAGGAACAACCTAACTCATGTTAGATGTACTATTTTTCTTTGGACAAAACAGAAATAGTTTTATTTAGAAGCTTGAACATTTGACTAGCGTAAGGAAAGGTATTTGCAAACAGTTGGATAAATTTTCCGAAAATAACGGATTACGGTGTGTTACCGGAGAAACGATCTCGTGCTGCACGGGTTGTTCCGTCTGGAACAGGTTCCCTGGTTTAGTTTTCCACAATGCGAGTGTAAGGACCCCGATTCCAAGTCACACTAATCTAGCCTGTAACACCTCATATCACTTTGCTTCCTCACGCACGGTATTCCCACGGGTGTCGCCTTACCATGACCCGGGACCGTTTTCACCTTTTGGCTCACGTATATGATAGTGTCGCTAGCTTCCATATGACCGAGAACCCGGGCCGACATGGCTAGTCATGAACCCAAAGCGGCACAAACTTACAGGGATAGGCATACATGAATCAACATCGAGCATGTCGGTCAGCAGCGTGTGAATCCGGGCTGTGGCACTGGGTTAACAGGACTCCGGGAACCCGGGCTGTAGCAGGCTAGGCAGGACTCCGGATGTCACCGCGTGACATTTCCCCGAAGGGACAGACACATGAACAAAGTGAAACACGTGCCGGCCAGTCAAGTGTGTAGGATTTCGGGTTCCGGCAAACCCTTGAGGTTCGAACACTAGGGTGCGCGCTGAGATTTCTCCCCTACCGATCTACGTCTGATCTCCTCGCGTGATCTAAGCTGGAAACAATGAACAACACAAGGGACACGAGGTTTATACTGGTTCGGGCCACCGTTGTGGTGTAATACCCACTCCAGTGTGTGGTGTGGTGGATTGCCTCTGGGGCTGATGATGAACAGTACAAGGGAAGAATAGCCTCGCGAGAGGTGTTCTTGAGCTGGTGCGGTGAACTGCTTGAGTGAGTTCAGTCACCTCTCTCTCTCTCTCTCTGCTAGGGCTCTACCAGATCTCTAGCTGATGTCCCTACTCTGTCTCGATCGATGGATCCCTCTCTTTGTCCCTCCTTCGATGAATCCATCCCCCTCTGCTTGTGATGGCTAGCTCTATTTATAGGGGCCATGGGCCTATTCCCAAAGAATGAGCGGGAAGGGCGCCAACAATTGGCCATTTTGAAGGGCAACATCTAGTATAGGTTACCCTAACCAAAGGTGGTCTTCGGCTGCCAAAAGTACTGGTGATGACGCCGTCTTGGGCTCCACGGTGACCTCCGTCCCGCCGCTCTGCTGGTCTTGGTCTTGTTGCACCGGAATGGCAACCTTTACCCGATGCCTTGGCCTGTGCTTGCCCCCTTTGCACCAAAGGGCAAACAAGGACACTGCGCAGACCGGCACCTGCCTGGCACCTGCCTGATCTCGATCGTCATGGCTTGCGTAACGGGCTCCTCGCGAGGGACCCCTGCCTTGATCTCTCCGCCTCCTCGCGGTCCTGGCTGATGAGGCCGCCTCTGAGGAAGCTTTCTATCGTCCGCCCCGCGAGGCTTGGCCCCTCGCGAGGATCTTGAGCTTGAGTTGATGAAGATGGGCCGCGCTGGGGCCCCACTTGAGCCACGCCGCAGGCCGCAGGCAGGCAAGTCTGGGGACCCCCGTTCCCCGAACACTGACAGTAGCCCCCGGGCCCAAGCCGCGCCCGGGCTTGGCATAGCAGGGAAGCGAAGGGGCAAGCGCGAAGGGGCAAGCGCGAAGCGCCGTGGGCCCCAATAGCCTGCGGCCTTGGGTGCCGTGTGGCGATTGATTGGACGTGGGCGTCTGTGCTTCCCCACAATGCCCCGGCAACAGTCCATCTGACAAAAGGGATGCCCGGGCCAGACTTACTTGCCTTGTTCTCGTTTTCCTCGCTCCAGATCCCCTTTCTCGCTCTCCTCCTTCTTGCTTCCGAAATCCTCCAGATCTGTCTCAATCCTTCTCATCCGGCACACCATGGTGCCTCGCAAGTCTTCGACCGAGGCCTGGTACTCGCCGGCCCTAGATTCCCTGAACCTGTCGGAGAAGAACCTCGCCCTTACGCGCCTGATGACGGTGCTGCAGGGCAGCAAGGGGGCGACTGTGCTCAAGGCCGGGTCTGACTAGCCTGAAGTCAAGGGGAGCACCTTCTATCCGCTCTTTGTGAGCGCCACTGTCGCTGGTCTGGTGCCTCCTTTCTCTGAGTTCTTCTTTGCTATTCTCTGCCAGTACAACTTGCACGCTCTGCACCTCCACCCCAACTTTGTTCTTCTCCTGGCTTGTCACACCCTAGCTAGTCCATGCATTAGAGTGTGCATCATGTTTATTTTTCATCAGAAACTTGAAATGGGGAAGGTAGAACCCCCAGCACCCCTCTTGAAATCAACTAGGGTTTACTAAAAATAATTTCAATGAACCTGAAATGCCCTTCTAAAATGTTCACCCTCTTTGCCTTGGGTTAGAACCTCTGGCAAAATAGGTGCACAATTTTCTAGGTCAACAGAAGGTCATTGAATTAAATCATAAGTATTTGAATTTGGGCATTTAAATGCTATAAAATAATTTAAATGCTCAAATAATTCTGGGAGTAAATGTTTCCTGTTGGAAATAAACTAAACAGAGGCCACATTTATTTTCAGGATTTTTGGAAATGTTCTAGTATTTTAAATAAAGATAAACAGTTGCAGTTTAATAGAAATCAGAAAAAAAAGAGAAAGAAGCCCACCGGGCCTTACCTGTGCTGGCCCAGCCACCTGGCTCGGCCCAGCCTGCTGGCGCTGCCAGTCGTCGTCCTCCTCGCGCCAGAAGGACGCGGAGCGCGTGCTCGCACGCGCCGGCCATGCGCCGGCCACCTCCTGCTTCCGCCGACGCCCGGGAGACGCCCTGAAGTGCCACGCAACCCCCACGTCTCCCTCTCATCCTCTTGCACTCTCCCCCTCGTCTCTCTCACTCTCCCCCGCGACGGCCGAGCACGTCCCTCGCCGCCGATCACCGTAGTCGCCACTACAGCCACTCCCTCGCCCCTCCGACGAGCCCATTAGCTCCGCCTCGACTCCCTCGTCCTCCCCACCGAGCCACGCATCGCCGGAGGCCCTGCATCGCCGCCTCCGCCCTCGTCTTCAACCTAGAGCACCCGAGCCATCTCCGGTTGATTCGCCGCCGCCAGGACCTCCCCGAGCTCGCTGACCCCCTCTCCGACTTCGCTGTGAGCTCCTCTTCCTTTCCCCCTAGCTCCCGTGCTCGATTACGCCCCGTAGCCACCGCCGCCTTCGAGCCCGAGCGCTCCTCGCCACCGTCCATGGCGCAGCCGTGGCCACAGCCATGCAAGCCCACAACGGAGCACCTCACTGTGCTCAGTGCAGCACCAGGAACCCGTAGCCACCCCCAGTTCTCCCTCCCGTGCACCGTAGCATCGAAACCGACCTCGCCCGAACTCCGGCCACCGCCACGAGATCGATTCCGGCGAGCTCGCTCCACCCCAGCTCCTCACACTTGCTCCATTGGATGCGCGAGAGCCTGGGCTTCGCACGGGTGGTCTCCGGCGTCGATTTGGTCGCCTGAGGGCGTTTTCCGAGTCGTGTCGCCGTCTTGGGCCTCGCCGGCGTCGAGCCGCCGGCGAGTTGACCCAGTTTGACCCCTGGGTGGGCCTAGGTAGAGCCCCCCTGAGTCTATGACAGGTGGTGCCGGTCTGTTAACTAATGTAGGTTTAGTTTTAATTAATTTTAATTAAATCAGTCACTGACATGTGGGCCCAGGCCCCACTGACAACTAATTAGTGTTAATCAAATCTTGCTAATTAGCTGAGAGGCTGACAGAAGGGGCCCACCAGTCAGGTTTGACCTGGGCTGGCGCCTTTGACCTGCTGAGGTCAGCATGACGCAATGCTGACGCAGTAATGCATTTTCTGGATTTATTTTTATTCAGGAAATTCCAGAAAATGTTTAAAACTTCTAAAAATCATAGAAATTCAACCGTAACTCCAAATGAAATAATTTATATATGAAAAATTATCAGAAAAATTCAATCTATCCATCTGTAATGGTTTCATGCATGACAAAACAAGTTTACCTTGCTGTTTAGGCAGAATAAGGAAATGCACTATTAAGGCCATGTTTAATGTGCTAATATTTGAATCTTTGATTCAAATGAGTTCATTCCTTCCTATTATAACTTGCATTAGGCCAAGAAACATTCATATTGCCATGTCATAGCATGCATCATATTGTTGCATATCGTCCTGTGTTGATTGTGTTCCGATGTGTTCTTCGTGGTAGGTTCTGCCTCCGAGGATATTCACGATTATCCAACTGAAGGGCAGTATCCCACTACCACTCCATCAGGCAAGCAACCATTGATCATTCTGATACAAACCCATGTTCTCGCTCCTGCTCTTATTTACTACATTAAGACAACGCGATTCAAACTGCTGTGTGCTACGGTAGTTGAACCCTTATCCTCTACATGACCTGTCATTGCCACAGTAACTAGATGAAACCCACTAGCATGTGTAGGAGTTGATTGAGCCATGTATGTGATTCCTACCTTGCTATGCCTACTATGCTTAGAGTTGCGTCAGGTCTGGTTCATCTGGGTGATGGGCCAGAGTGAAATGCTTATGCCGGTAATGTGAGGGATGTGTTGAACATGTTTTGGTAAAGGTATCGATGAGAGGCCATGTAGGAGTACATGGTGGGTTGTTTCATTGAGGCCGTCCCTAAGAACTGAGATCTGTATGTGTGATTTAAGATTCAGCTACTACCATGCAGTGGGATCCTTAATTGACCCTCTCGGCTTCTTAATCACCTTAGTACTCTGTCCAGGAGTTGCAAATAGTTTCTGGTGTTTGTAGGATATGTGTTGGCAGCCGTGCGTAGCGCTGACCCTAGGGGTGGGCTATGTTGCGGTAGATACACCGTGGCCGGGTATGTCGGGCGCCCGTTTGGCGTCTCGGAACCCTGTTCACATCGTTCGGGGCCGTATGTGGAAACCTCGGCCGGACTCCCTGCGGATGGAACCTGGATAGGCGATAAACCTAGACTAGAGACTTAAGTGCTTAGGTAGGCCGTGGCCGACACCCTCGCTGGGCTTCCGCTTGAAGGTTGCCGAGTACATGTCGTGTAAGCGGCGGTAAGTGGTGAAAGCGTGTATGAAGAAGTACACCCCTGCAGGGTATAAAACTATTCGAATAGCCGCGTCCGCGGTAAAGGACTACTTGGTTGCCTATACAGTTCATAGACAAGTTAATGGATACTACTAAAAGACTCAAGATAAGTGTGAGTACCGAGGATGGCCCTCTCGTAGGATGACGAGGGAGGATCCCCGGTAGATTATTGTGTTGGTGAGTAGTGGACTCGTGTGCGAAAACTATTTTACTGGTGGAGTTCCGTAGGATAGCTTAGCCAAGAGTCAAAGCTGGCTTGCTGCATCAACCCCACCGCCTTCTTGAGAATAAGCATGTATAGTAGGTTCTGATGTAAGACTTGCTGAGTACCTTTGTACTCATGTTTGCTTATTTATTGTTTTCAGACGACAACACTGCCCCCTCCGATGGGTTTTATGTAGACCTTGACGTCGACGAGTGACTAGCCACCCAGGTGGTGATCCTGGCCATGGAGGGCCCTATGTAGATAGACAGGCTTCGAGAAGCCTTCTTTCTTTCTAGAGTCTGTACTCAGACTAGTTGCTTCCGCATGTGCTTGTATGATTGTATGACTTGAGTGTCGGGGTCATGTGACCCCTATCTGTATGAACCTGTTATGTATGGCTCTCTGGAGCCTTAAATAAAGTACTTGAGTTGTAGAGTTTTGTTGTGATGCCATGTTGTATGTACTCATATCGGGCATATTGTGTGTATGATTGAAATGCTTGGTATGAGTGGGATCCGACAATCTAGTTGTTTATCCTTGGCAGCCTTTCTTATGGGGAAATGTAGTCTAGTGTTCCTCGAGCCATAGTAGTCCGCTACAGCCCGGTTCACCGGAGTCCTGCTAGCCCAGCACTACTGTTCAGGAAACTTGACTGGCCGACATGTGTTTCACTTCGTCCCTATGTCTGTCCCTTCGGGGAAATGTCACACGGTGACTTCCGGAGTCCTGTCTAGCCTGCTACAGCCCGGGGTTCCCCGGAGTCCTGTTAGCCCAGTGCTACAGCCCAGAATCACTCGTTGATGACCGACATGTTCGATGTGATTCATGTATGCCTGTCTCCATAGGTCTGTGCCGCTTTGGGTTCACGACTAGCCATGTCGGCCCGGGTTCTCTGTCATATGGATGCTAGCGACACTATCATATACGTGAGCCAAAAGGCGCAAACGGTCCCGGGCCATGGTAAGGTGACAACCATGGGATACCGTGCGTGAGGCCGCAAAGGGATATGAGGTGTTACCGGCTAGATCGATGTGATTTGGAATCGGGGTCCTGACATGGCTATTTTTGCTTACTACTGTGAGGCTCACGTCGGGGTAAAGCCCTCGGTGGCCTTGTTGCGTCACTATTTTTCCCTCCGAATTTCTGGTGTCCATGTCTCCGCATGTGCGAGCTTCATCGTGTACTGCAATTCCAATGCTATCTGGAAGCCTGGGAAGAGGACCGAAGGCTTCCGGAGCAAGTGGGTCATGGTGGATGTCGGGCGCCTCCACCCCTGTCTGGTGCTACCTATGGGGCAGCCCAAGGCCGTCGACGCGTGGTCCCGCGCGGAGCTCGTTGCCCCCCGTGCGAAGGCGATGCTGAAGAGGATGAATGCGGACTTGAGGCCAAGCAACTTGGGGGCGGCGAAGCTGACTGGGGCCTCGCTCCTGAGGGAGTTCCTGGAGCACCGGGTGGCTCCACTCCAGGAGCACTCGCTCCCGTTGTGGAGGCTTGGGGACGCGGACGCCGCCTTGCACCTAAGCTCGGAGGACATGTCCGACGAGGATCTGGTCGCGGCCCTCCATTCCTTGGTTGGGGGAGACGTGGTGAGCCCGGTGGGCGCCCCCGTCCCCCTATTCCTTTGAGACGACTGGGAGCAGGTGGTGAACGCCATGCCCACCTTCAACGGTGAGGGGCTGGTGCCCACGGTAGCTCCCGAGGATCTTGCAGCACTGGCGATGGTGGATGTGTCCTCTGGCAGCTCCAGCGGGAATAAGAAGGAAGAAGAGGCGGAGGAGGAAGAGTCTGTCGGCAACTGGCGAGGAGTCGGGGGAGTCCTTCCCTCGGCTCAGGTCTTGGGCCCTCCACTCCATGCCAGATGATGACGATGCCGGCGCCGGGCGAGGAGGGGAGGGCTCTCCCTTGGTCACAAGGAAGGGCAGGTTGGGGCTGGTTCCCCCAGGGTCTCTCTGATCCCTGGGCGGTCTGAAGCCAGCCCCAGCCCTACCGACGTGGCTTCTGCTTCTGGGCCTCCCGAGGCTGACCCAAGCTGCAGGCTCTCGGGCTTCAAGTTCAGCCGGAGGTTGCTTGGGTCCGCGAGCGACGACCAGTAAGTGCTTGATTCCCGCTTTGCTTGGTTTCTGCCGCCGAGGCTTGACGTCCATATTCTCTTGTCAGGCCGGCGCCTGCGGCGAAGAGGTTGAGGGGGGCTTCTGCGGCCCCGCTTGGGGCGAGTCCATCTGTCGGGGCGGTGCCTTCGCCCGCTGGGGAGGAAGACGGCGCGGCTCGCGCCTCCCTGGTCCGATCATCCTCGCGAGGCCAACTAGGACGCATTGGCAAGGAGTCATCTCCCGTGGCCCCGCTGACCCTGGAGTCGACTGCGCTCGATGCTGTAGCCGGGGCGACCAAAGCCTAGGGGGTTCCTTCCTGCCAAACCGTGATCACGCTGCCGTCTTCTTCGCCCGCTCCGCCGGTCCCCGCTTCTTCTGCTTCCTTTGTCGTCATCCTGGACCAGGTCACCAGTGAACTGAGCCAGCTGCGGGAGGATCTTCTGAGCGCGGACCCTCGCCTAGCGGTCGGGGGCCTGGTGCTAGCTTCTGGCTGGGCCCGTTCCGCCACCTCTGTCCGAGCAGCGCTGAGCCAGGCCGTGGCGGCCTCCGATGGGGAGAAGCAGGCCGCCAACCAAGCCAAGGCCACTCGCGACGCTGCCTTGGGCGACGCTGCGGCTGCCATGGCTCGCTGCAAGGAGCTAGAGGTCGAGCTCCAAGGCCTGCACGATGAGCTCGCCAAGGAAGTCCATGGCCGCCAGGAGAAAGAGAAGGAGATGAAGGCTCGGGAGGCTGCCATCAAGGACCGGGACACCAAGCTCGATGACCGCCACGGTGAACTAGAGACGCTGGGTTGGTCGCTGCAGGCGGAGAGGGCCGAGCTAGACGCCAAGGCGAAGGTCCTGGCAGAGGATCGGGTGGCCTTCGCGAAGATGGAGAAGAGGGCTCGTGCCGCGCTGAAGATGCTTTATGAGAGCGGCTTGGAGGAGCCGTTGGCCAGCGCGGAGGATGGCCCCACCAAGATGCTCCCCTTCCTGGTCCGTGCGCTTGAAGATGTCGTAGACGGCCTTGGCCCCACTACCGAGGCCGAGGCGCGTGCCCTATCTTCGGCGGCACTGACGTGTGTCCTCAGCCATGTCTACCTGCGCGACCCCAACGTCGACCTCGACAGCCTGCTGGAGCCCATGAGCGGTGACCTTGCCGCCGCTACCACTGAGGCCGTGAAAAGCTAAGCTGAAGCTTTGCTGGGGAGGTTCCGCACCTTCAGCATCTTGCCCGGGCGCGGTGCCGCCAGGGCCGCGGCCCCAAGAGACGGCGCCACTGGAGAGTGATCCCTTCGCGGCTTCTGTCCTGTTTTTATTCCTGCAACATGCACCATGACTCGCGGAGGCGTTTAAACTTGTGTTTGGCATCGTGAAACAATCTGTGACTTGTACTATTTGCTTTGAATTTCTTGAAATTTTCATTTTTCTCTCCTACTTGCTCGCGCTCTACAATGGCAGGGCCTGGCCCCACGCATACCTCACCCAGCGTTAGCCCCGACCGGAAACCAGGACAGGACTAAGGAGTGAGGGGCTACGTGGCAAGTTAGGATCCTAAGTCGCCATGCTTAGGAGTCCCCCTTGACGTGCAAGCAACAAGTAGGAAAGGGGGGAATAAGGAGTGGATCGGTCGTTCTGCGTCAGCAGGGCCCGGCCCCGCGGATACCTCACCCAGCGTTAGCCCCGACTGGAAACCAGGACGGGACTAAGGAGTGAGGGGCTACAGGGCAAGTAAGGATCTTGAGTCGCGATGCTCAGGAGTCCCCCTTGACCTTCAAACGGGTTTCCATACCTTGGCTCCGCTCGAGGAGGGGCGCGTGACGACCAGGTCCGAGGGACCTGGCTGGGTGGCGTGCGCTCGGGCGAGGCCCGGGCGTAGCCCCCGTGTCCAACCCCCTCGCGCGGCGCTCCCGAGGGGAGGCGTTGCGATGGTGCCAGACACTGAGCTCTGGGCTCCCTGAGGTTGGTACGGCTGGAGGCCGCCCTCAGTTGTTTATCACCAGCGCGAAGCATAGCGCTTCCGTATGTGTACGGACATAGCCGCTCCTCGGCCGTTTCGTCAGCCAGCGCGGAGCATGGTGCTTCCACTGGTACATGGGAGGGGGCTCCCCTCCGGGAGGAGCCCCCCGGGGCGTGTACAGCCCCGCCCTAACACGTGGCCGGCACGGTAGGGCTAGGAGAGGTGTATCTGGGCACTCGTGAGCTAGCCCGGGACTCACGAGGCCCTACCTCGAGGAAGGTTGCGCCTGGCTCTGGGCCGTTATTAATGGTGTGTTCTTGTAGGGTGGTTAGAATGCAAATGCTCTACGTCCTCAGGTCCTGGCCGTCGAGCGAGCTCAGCCGCCACTGGTATGACAGGTCGTGGTGCCGTGGGTCTAGGCCAGGGGGTGAGGGCTGGAGAGCCAGTAGGAGCCCATGAGTCGCGATGCTCAGGTACCCCCCTTTTAACGTGCAAGTGCTTTGCATGAAAGCGGAGAAGTTCGCGATAAGCAGAAGGTGATAATTAAGCCCGAAATAGCAAATTCATTTTAAGTAGATGCAGGAAAAGCAAACGCCGCTGGGCCAGGCCCGAGCAGCTCGGGGGTGATGCAGCCCGAGGGGCGCCCCCAACAAGGTATGTAAAGAGCATAAGCGAAACGGATACATGCCGCAGGGACGAATCCACGCGGCCTGGGAATGACGTGGCCCTGTGGGCACTCCCAGCTAAAAACGGAACTTAGAAAGATGTCACCTGGTGCCGTTGAAGATGAAGTGATGTTGAAGAAGTGGGCGATGTGCGATGATGACGTCGACCCTCAAAAGCCCCCAGGCCCAGGAGGCTCGGGAGGCTCCGGAGGCGCATGTGGGTCTCCGAGGGCCATCTCCATCTCCACCAGGACGACGCGATGCCTGACTTCCTGAGCCTCTAGAATGCTCCTCAGCAGGCACTGATGAGAGGCGACCGCGTTCGGTAGGCCGAAAGGCATGCGAACGTAGCTGTGGGGTGGACCTTCGCAACGCCCCACGCGCGAAGGCCAGAGGCGCTCCTGAGACGCGGCTCGGTTGAGCCCTGGCACGTCGATGCAGACGCGCAGCCCACCATCCTTGCCTGGATGAGGGGACATGGTGGGTAAGCGGCAGCTGCCGTGCATGACTCTTGACTCCTGCAGCTCCTAGGTGTTTCTTGAGTTGAACTCCTGAGGGAAACGTGCCTGGAAGCGCCCCTCCAAGTGGTGCCCGAGCGCCTCCCTCGCGATCTCGGCAAGGTTGGTGGCTCTCCAAGAAAGAGCCCCCGAGCCCTGCCTGAGGAGCGTGCCTAGCGCGCCTTCCAATGCGAGAGAGGGTGGCGCTCCCTGATCGGGCGCGGATCCTGACGCAATACCTCCGGAGGCGCCTGCCTCCTTGTGGTTTGTGCCAGCCGAAACCTTCTTCTTCTTAAGGGTCGCCTCGGGAAGTCTTCCATTCTTGTGGTCTGGGTCTTCGATTGCTGCAGCTTGGAACGCGCGCTCAAGTGAACACACTGCGTCCCTTTCTTCACAAGGTACGGTGATGACTCCACCGCTTCCTGGCATCTTGAGGACATTGTATCCATGGTGAGTTACTGCCATGAACTTGGCCAGGGCTCGGTACCCGAGGATGGCGTTGTATGGCAGACGGATGTGGGCGAAGTCTAAGTCGATGAGCTCGGCGCCGTAGTTGTTGCGCTGCCCGAAGGTGACTGGAAGGCGAACCTGCCCTATTGGAACAGTGGAACCATCAGTGACTCCTGAGAAGGGCTTGGTTGGCTGATGCTGATCGTACGACACTTGGAGATTGTCGAATGTCTCAACGGACATGATGTTGAGTCCTGCTCTGCCGTCAATGAGGGTCCTGGTGACCTGCACGTTGCTGATGACCGGGGAGCAAAGCATCGGGAGGACTCAGGCCGTTGCCGCGCACTTGAGCTGATCCACTGAGATGAACGTGATAGCGTACGAAGACCACCTGAGTGGGCGCGTGGCCTCGAGTTTGGGGAGGACTGCATTCACCTCGCGAGCAAACTGCTTGAAGACGTGCGGTGAGGCTGGGGCCTGCGCACCACCCAGGATGCAAGCGATCATGCGCGGCTCCTGGAAGCCCCTAGCCCCCTCGTCTTGATGTTAGTCTTCGTTCCTTCTTGGCGGTGGTGGTAGAGGAGGAAGGCCTGCATTGCCGTGCGGGCGATCCTCACGAGGCTGATCTCTCCAGCCTCCGTCGCGAGGCTGGTCCTGCCAGCGATCCTCACGAGGTCGGTCACGCCACCCTTGGCGAGGGCCACGGTCTTCCCATCATCCGCCACCTCTTCCTCCTCCTCGGTCATAGCCCCTGTCGTTGCGCTCGGGGCGTCGGCCGACACGTCCATCTCTCATGGCCCTGAGATCTTGACATTTGTTGGTGTTGTGGGTGTGGAGGTCGTGGTACACGCAGTACCGGCTGCCCTTGGATGACTCAGGCTGATCCCTGTCTCGCTTGGTGTCTGGTTCCGCTGCAAGCATGGCAGCCCCCTTGCGCTTCACGTCCTTGTCCTTGGGCTTCTTCTCTTCTGGGTCGGCAGCCAGGAGTTCGAGGAGGGAAAGGCGCCCTTCCTCAGCCCTGGTGCACTTGGTCGCCAGGTTGAACAGCTCCAGGGATGTGCACAGGTCTTGGTGGATTGCTAGCTCCTCCTTCATCTTGATGTCGCGTACGCCATCGGAGAAGGCCGAGATGATGGCTTCTTCAATCACCTTGGGGATATTGAGGCGAGCATTGTTGAAGCACTGGATGTATTTCTGCAGGGTTTCCCCTTGCTGCTGCTTGATGCAGCGCAGATCGCTCACGACCGGGGGCCGGTCCCGAGTGCCCTGGAAGTTGGCGATGAAGCGGGTGCGCATCTCGTCCCAGGACGAGATCGTGCCAGGAGCCAGGTTCAGGAGCCAGGTGCAGGCCCCGTCCTTGAGCGCCATGGGAAACCATTTTGCCATGACCCTTTCGTCTATGTTGGCGGCTTCGATGCACAGCTCGTAGAGCTGCAAGAACTCCGCGGGTTCTGCCGTGCCATCGTAGCGAGGGGGCAGGTCAGGCTTGAACTTTCCTGGCCATGCGACGCCGCGTAGCTCGGGGGTGAGGGCGCGGCAGCCGGCTATGGCCACCGGTGTCCTTTGCTGGTACTGGGCTTGCTCCTGGGGATTGCCGCGCGCCGCCGCTTGGAGCAGAGCGGGGTCTTGGTGTGGAGGTGCAGGGATGCGATCTTGGCGCGCCGGTGCTAGGAGCGTGCTAGCACCTTCTCGGGGACGAGGGATCTCTTGGCAGCTCCTTTCATGCTGCGCAGGCGCCGGACGCGGTGGGTCTCACCCTAGGGCTGCGCGCCTTGGAGCCAGGGCGCCTTCTTGGGGAGCAGGTGGTAGAGGTACCTCCTGATCCTCGCCTCCTGCGTGGCGAGGCAGTGCGAAGGACGGCAAGGGGGAGCCCCCTGCGGTGCTGACGAGCTCGGTGATGCGGGCGAGCCAGTCCTCCTAGAGGTCGTCGACGGGACGGTAGTGCAGGAGCTCCCTTGCCACGAGCAGCGCGGCTTGCGTGTCCGCAGGGGCGCGGCAGGTGTGGGACGACGAAGCGGCTGGAGTCGGCGATGGTGTAGCAGTGCGGCCCTCCCGCCATACCGAAGGATGCTGGGACGAGGCCTGCTGCTTGTTCCCCGCCGGATCGGTGGCGGCGTTGGCGGCAGGCGACGGGGCACGACGAGGGCGACCACCGACGGGGCCGTCTGGGTGACGCGGGTGGCGAGAGCGGCCCGACGCTCGGCGTGAGCCCGACGAGCGTCAACAATGGACACGACGGAAGATTGCACGCGAACAGCAGAAGAAAGATTCCGGCGCACCCCTACCTGGTGCGCCAAATGTCAGATTTCGGGTTCCGGCAGACCCGTGAGGTTCGAACACTAGGGTGCGCGCGGAGATTTCTCCCCTACTGATCTACATCCGATCTCCTCGCGTGATCTAAGCTGGAAACAATGAACAACACAAGGGACACGAGGTTTATACTGGTTCGGGCCACCATTTTGGTGTAATACCGTACTCCAGTGTGTGGTGTGGTGGATTGCCTCAGGGGCTGATGATGAACAGTACAAGGGAAGAATAGCCTCACGAGAGGTGTTCTTGAGCTGGTGCAATGAACTGCTTGGGTGAGTTCAGTCGCCTCTCTCTCTCTGCTAGGGCTCTGCTAGATCTCTAGCTGATGTCCCTACTCTATCTCGATCGATGGATCCCTCTCTCTGTCCCTCCTTCGATGAATCCATCCCCCTCTGCTTGTCATGGCTAGCTCTATTTATAGGGTCCCTGGGCCTCTTCCCAAATAATGAGCGGGAAGGGCGCCAACAATTGGCCATTTTGAAGGGGAACATCTAGTAGAGGTTACCCTAACCAAAGGTGGTCTTCGGCTGCCAAAAGTACTGGTGATGACGCCGTCTTGGGCTCCATGGTGACCTCCGTCCTGCCGCTCTACTGGTCTTGGTCTCATTGCGCCGGAATGGCAACCTTTGCCCGATGCCTTGGCCTGTGCTTGCCCCCTTTGCACCAAAGGGGAAACAAGGACACTACGCAGACCGGCACCCGCCTGTCGCCCGCCTGGTCTCGATCGTCATGGCTTACATCATGGGCTCCTCGCGAGGTACCCCTGCCTTGATCTCTCGGCCTCCTTGCGAGCCTGCCTGATGAGGCTGCCTCTGAGGATGCTTTCTGTCGTCCGCCCCGTGAGGCTTGGCCCCTCGCGAGGGTCTTGAGCTTGAGTTGATGAAGATGGGCCGCGCTAGGGCCCCATCTGAGCCACGCCGCAGGCCGCAGGCAGGCAAGTCTGGGGTCCCCCGTTCCCAGAACACCGACAAGGTGTTCCGGAGTAGTAGTGCTGGGCTAGCAGCACTACGGTGAACTGGCCTTTAGCGGACTACTATGGCTCATGGAAGCACTAGACTACATTTCCCCATAAGAGAGGCTGCCAAGGATAAACAACTAGATTGTCGGATCCCACACATACTAAGCATTTCAATCATTCACACAATATGCTCGATATGTGTAAATACAACATGGCATCACAACAAAACTCTACAACTCAAAGTACTTTATTTAATGGCTCCGGAGAGCCATACATAACATGTTCATACAGGTAGGGGTCACATGACCCGACACTCAAGTCATACAAACATACAAGCACATGCGGAAGCAAACTAGTCTGTGTACAAACACTAGAAAGAAAGTAGGCTTAGTGAAGCATGTCTATCTACGTAGGGCCCTCCATGGCTCGGAATCACCACCTGGGTGGCAAGTCACTCATCGACGTCGAGATCCACATAAAACCCGTCGGAGGGGGCGGTGTTGTCGTCTGAAAACTGTAATTAAAGCAACATGAGTACAAAGGTACTCAGCAAGTCTTACAACAGATCCTACTATACATGCACATTCTCAATAAGGTAGTGGATTTATTGCAGCAAGCCAGCTTTGGCTCTTGGCTAAGCTATCCTACGAGACACCACTTGTAAAATAGTTTTCGCACACAAGTCCACTAATCACCATCACAATACTCCACCGTGGATCCTCCCTCGTCATCCTAGGAGAGGGCCATCCGCGGTACTCACACTGATCTTGAGTCTTTTAGTAGTAACCATTAACTTGTCTATGAACTGTATAGGCAACCAAGTAGTCCTTTACCGCGGACGCGGCTATTCGTATAGATGATGTTAACCCTGTAGGGGTGTACTTCTTCATACACGCTCTCACCACTTATCGTCGTTTACATAACATGTACTCGGCAACCTTCAAGCGGAAGCCCAACGAGGGTGTCGGCCACGGCCTACCTAAACACTCAAGTATCTAGTCCAGGTCTATCGCCTATCCTGGTTCCATCCGCAGGGAGTACAGCCGAGGTTTCCACATACGGCCCCGAACGATGTGTACAGGGTTCCCGAGACACCAAACAGGTGACTCGGTACACCGTGCCACAGTGTATCTACCGCATCATAGACCACCCCTAGGGTTAGCGCTATGCACGGCCGCCAACACATAACCTATAAACACCAGAAACTAATTGCACCTCCTGGACAGAGGACTAGGGTGGTTAAGAAGTTGAGAGGGTCCATTAAGGATCCCAATGCATGGTAGTAACTGATTCTTAAATCACACATACATATCTCGGTGCTTAAGGACGGTTCCAATGAAACAACCCACCATGTACTCCTACATGGCCTCTCATTGATACCTTTACTAAATCATGTTTAACACATCCCTCACATTACCGACATAATCATTTCACTCTAGCCCATCGCCCAGATGAACCAGACCTGACACAACTCTAAGCATAGCAGGCATAGCAAAGTAGGAAACACAGACATGGCTCAATCAACTCCTACACATGCTAGTGGGTTTCATCTAGTTACTGTGGCAATCACAGGTCATGCAGAGGAAAAGTGTTCAACTACCACAACACACAGCAGTTTGAAACGTTGTTGTCTTAGATGCAGTAAATGAGAGCAGGAGCGAGAACATGGGATTGTATCGATATGATCAATGGGGCTGCTTGCTTGATGGAGTAGTAGTAGGGTACTGCCCTTCAGTCGGATATTCGACGGTATCCTCAGAGGCAGAACCTACCACGAAAGACACCACAAAACACAATCATCACATGGCAACATGCAACAATATGATGCATGCTATGACATGGCAATATGGTGTGTCTTGGCTAATGCATTGTAAACAGGTTGGTTTGAGTCCATTTGATTCAAAGATTCAAATGAAAACTCATGATATTAAGTCATATAAGTGCATTAGCTTGTTTCACTTAAATAGCAAGGTTAAAGTGTTCTGACATGCATGAAACCATTACAGATGGAAAGATTGGATTTTTCTAATTATTTTTCATATATCAATCTTTGCATTTGGAGTTACAGATTAATTTCTATGATTTTTTGAAGTTTGAAGTATTTTCTGGAATTTCATGTATAAAAATAAATCTAGAAAATACTTATTGCGGCAGCAGTGCGTCAAGGTGACGTCAGCGGTCAACGGAGCCGGTCCAGGTCAAACTGACCTGTGGGTCCCATCTGTCAGTATTTAGTTAAACTAACTAAATTTAGTTAGCGCTAAATCTGGTTTAATTAGCAGGGCGGGCCCCACTTGTCATAGACCCAGGGGGTCAAACTGGACCCACCCAAGGTCAAACTGGCTCAGTGGGGTCAAACTCGCCGGCGTTTATCCGCTGGCGAGGCCAGACGCGGCGGGGCAATGCGGGTTTCGTGATCCGGCGACCAAAACGACGGCGGAGCACATCTACGTGATGCGGGGAGTGAGCCGCGTTGAGTGGTGGTGGTGGTTGGGCTCGGGGTCGCCGGAAACGACGCTGGTGACGAGCGTGGCGGTGGCCGGACCTCGGGTGAGCTCGGGCTCGTTGCTAGGGGCCACAGCAAGGGGCGTGCAGTGGTGCTACGGGTTCCTGTCGATGCGGTGGGTGTAGTGGACAAGGTGGTGTGGCCGTTGGGTGGCCGCAGCGTCGTCGGCGACGAGCTCAGCGGCAGCGCATTGCGGTGAAGCTTCGTGCGGTCTCTATGGTGCTCGAGAAGGAGAACGGGAAGGATGGATAGGTGGCTGAGCTCACGGCGATCACATAGGAGCAGACGACATGGTCGGGGACGAGCTAGTGCGGTGGGGACGGCAAAAGGGATCTCCGACGGTGGCGGAGTCGGGCGAGGTCGTTGCAGCGGCTTCGGGACAAGCGAGCGCTCGGGGCTCGGCCTGCTCGAAGGAGAAGAGGGTGGCGGAGCTTCTGGACACGGTGGTCGGGGTGACGACGTGGGGCTCGCCCAGGTGTCCACAGGCACGGGCGGCAAGAAGGTGGCGCCGTGGCGAGCTCGCGCAGGCCGGCGTCACCTCCCTGCTTGCCTGGCAGGGAAGAAGCAGCTGGCTGGCACGGACCAGCACAGTGCTGGGCCGCCAGGTGGGCTAGGAGTTGGGTTTTGGCCAGGTAAGTAAGTTTTTCTTTTCTTTTCTTTTTTCTTTATTTCTGCAAGTTTGTGGCATTTCTAAAAATACCTAGGCATTTCTAAAATTCACCAAACTGCACATGCTCACTGTATGGAACATATCCAACATGGAACATTTTAGTTTGGGATTATTTGGACATTTAAAATATTTACTAGCATTTAAATGCCCAAATGCAACTTACATATGATTTAATTCAATGGTCTTGTGATGACCTAGAAAATTGTGAACCATTTTGTCAGAGGTTCTATCCCAAGACAAAAAGGGTGGACTTTTTAGAAGGGCATTTCAGGTTCATTGAAAATGATTTTAGTAAACCCTAGTTGTTTTCAGGGGGGTGCTGGGGGTTCTTTCATCCCCATTTCATGTTTCTGGAAAAGTAAACATGATGCAACACTCTAATGCATGGACTAGCTAGGATATGACAGCGAGCACACTACAAATGATGATGAATTTTGACAACATCAATTATTTAACCCGATATGAATGAAAATTAATTTCAACATCATATAATTCAATACCTATCCAACAATTGTTGAACACGCGTCCGATCCTGAGCGTTTGTTGACTCTCTGAGAGAATCGATGTAGTAAACTGTGTTCCTGTTTGGAACAATGAATACTAATATCCAGTGATTGCTACATATTAAGAAAGCCATGAACTTACGAATGATGTCAAAATCTAAAATACAATCAGTGTATGTGTGGTTGTTTACTTGACTTACCGTTCATGATATGGCCAGAGAAATGATTCTTCATGGGATGTCTTTTCGAAGATACGGAGGACCGTGTTAACGGCCTAGTCCTTATGATCTAATGTTGTGCCATTTGCTAATGCAGGATCTATGAAATACACACTCTCCCTTATTCTTCTCTGCACATTTAATCCCTTGAGAGGAATAAAATGCACTTTGCTGTTTATCATTTACAGCTCTGGTTGTTAAGTACTTACAAAATCAGGCATCTAACAAGTGTGGCATCGAGCACGTTGAAGTTGAAGAAGAGATGTACATCCTCGAAACTCACATTGATGGAACCAGCATCCTGTCGGAAATGATCTCTATTGTAGTGGAGTAGCAAAGCATGATAACCTGTTGACATTTGATCCATGCAATATTCATCTGGGCGCGTACGCCGGCCTGGTGCGTCCTGAGAGTGGTGCATAGGGCTCTTCCCGTGGCGGTTCCCAGGAGCTCCGGCGTCGCGGTCTTGCTCATCGCACGCGGCCAGGGAAGGCCACGGTGCAGGTGCCAGCTAGGGCACCGTAGAGGTTGCCGCCCCGCCCGTGGGCCGCATGGCCCCGCCCCCGGGCCCAGCGGTGCGTAGCTCATCGTCTCGGATCTGAACGACGCCGCATGTTTGGCTCCGATTGCCAGAATGCCATGGATGCTCGCGGGCCACGTCTTCGGCACCATCCGTGGCCACACGGTCGCCTGCTCGCGCTGGCTCGGGATGACCCGATCGCTGTGATCCCCTTTTTCTTGGGGGCCATGGTGATGATGAAGTCAATGCGCTAACTTCCAAAACAGATTTTCACATCTTGCGCCCTCACATTACGGGATAGTAGTCGAGTTTATCGCCTGACATTACGGGACAAAACACATTAAATGCGCTACTTAGTTGTCCTCTTGCTTTATCGGGGACGGCAATGAAACCCATCCCATCCGTCGCCGCTTCGCCTTGCTCCGACATGCGTCCAGGACAACGAGGCATGCAGCGCCATGTAGGATGGCAGGCTGCTGAGCTGGCGTGGTGGCAGGGTCTTCACAAAGATCTGCATGCCACTAAGTAGGTGCTAGAATAGTTGGCTTAGGAGCCACGTACTGCCACGTGGGTACCTGTTTAGTTGGTGGGTCGGCCGCTGAGCTGGGGTGGCGATGGGGCAGCAAGGCCTTGCCGCGGTCTTGCTAATCTTCCCGGCAAGGGTCTTGCCATGGCCTTCTGGGCGTCGTCGGGAAGAGTCTTTTTGGGGCCTCGTGGGTGTCTTTGGCAGGAGCCTTGTCGTGGCCTCGTGGGCATCCTCGGCAAGGAGACTTGTTGTTGTCTTGTTTCTTAGTTCCTATCTAGGCCTCGCAAGCTGTTTGTCTTCTGTCCCGCCAAGCTCGGCCGCAGGCATGTGGCTGCGACTTCCCACGCACAAGTAAAGGGGTACAAAAAGGACCCCTACTTTTGTATACCGACACCAGTTTATGCACTATTCCGTAAGGGACCGATTGGATCCGAGAATTTAATGCTATGGTTAGGATTTATCCTTAATACTTTTCTCGTAGTTGTGGATGCTTGTGGGAGGGTTAATCATAAGTAGGATGTTTGTTCAAGTAATAACAACACCTAAGCACCGGTCCTCCCACATATCAAATTATCAAAGTAGCGAACACAAATCAAACCAACATGACGAAAGTGACTAGATGAAATTCCCGTGTACCCTCAAGAACGCTTTGCTTATCATAAGAGAATGTTTTGGCTTGTCCTTTGCCTCAAAAGTATTGGGCTACCCTTCTGCATACTTGTTACTATTATCATTACTTGCTTGTTACAAACTATCTTGCTATCAAACTAATCGCTACTTACAATTTCAGCACTTGCAGACACTACCTTACTGAAAATTACTTGTCATTTCCTTCTGCTCCTCGTTGGGTTCGACACTCTTACTTATCTAAAAGAGCTACAATTGATCCCTTATACTTGTGGGTCATCAGATAATATTTTAAGAAGTCTCGAGCATCTAAGCTTGGGGATGCCCCGATAGGCATCCCACCTTTCTTCTTCAACAATTATCGATTAGTATCGGTTGAGCCTAAGTTTTTGCTTCTTCACATGATGTGTGCTATTCTTAGAATGTCATTTTATTTTGTTTTTGCTTGCTTTTTTAATAAAATACTTACATCTGAAAGTTTGTAAATAAAATAGAGTGCTCAAATAGCTGCCAGGGAGGCTAGGTAAGCGGCATTCACATCCCGTCAACGAAGCTCTTTTCTATGGAATTGCTCTAGTGCTTCACTTACATCGTTTTGAGCATGGGGTGCTTTAGTATTTTTGAAGAAATTATCTCTTGCTTCACTTAAATTAATTCGAGAGAAAGAAATATTATGCTCATGATCTTCATTTATATCTTTTTGGAGTAGCTTGTCATTTACTCTTGTGATTCACTTATATCCTGTGAGTAAATTGTTGAATGAATTGAATATCACGAAGTTGAAATCATATCATGCCTAGTGGTAGCTTCACATTGGGTTTACAAGTGAAATCTTTTGAGGTTGACAATCACAATGCTGGTCATACAAGCAATTCACGAATAATTAGTATAAGGAAGAGAACTTTCACATGCAAATACACTATCATGGAAATCTTTTGTCATTGTGAGCCCCCATCAAAATATTATATGCCAAAATTGTTGATGTTGGACACGGAAGACAATGTAATGGTTTATGTTTGTTCATTGTCATAGATCCTTCAACATGTTGTGCTTGCCTCCCATCTTTGCTAGCCAAAAATTCGGCACCAATTAGAGATACTACTTGTGCATCAAAAAACCCTTAAACCCAAATCTTATTTTCAGGAGTCCACCATACCTACCTAAGGATTGAGCAAGATCGTTCAAGTAAGTTGTCATCGGTGCAATAAGGCAATAAAGATTGCTTCTAAAAGTGTTAGATCATTTAATATAAGAGAAAATTGAGTGTTGTACGAACTTGTAACGGCAAAGAATAAAAGCGATAGACTACATAATAAAGGTTACTATCATAAGGGGCAATATAATGTGACGTTATTTTGCACTAAGGGGTTGAGCATACAAACAAATAAGCGCATGTCAACCTCTGCTTCCCTCTGCGAAGGGCCTATCTTTTACTTTTCAGTATTTACTTTTATGCAAAGATTCAAAGTCTTTCTCTCTATTCCTTTATATTTTTCTCTTTTGGCAAGCATCATGTGGTGAGGAAAGATCTAGGAACATATATCCAGTTGGATATGGGTAGCATGAGTTATTATTGTTGACACCACCCTTGAGGTGAATACGTTGGGAGGCAAAACAATAATCCCCTATCTTTCTATGTGTCTAGTTGAAACGTTTTGCTCATGTGTATGCGGTGAGTGTTAGCAATGATAGAAGACTATAAGATGGTTGAGTATGTGGAGCTCTTACTTAAATTTTGTTGAATAAGTTGAATTGCATTTGCTTGGTTACTGAGAAAATAGGTTGTTGGGTTTCAAGAGAGATCATTGTTTGAACCATGACATGTGAATTGGTTGCTACTTTAACATGAGAAGTTTCATAAGAATGAATTGTTGCTATGATGCTAGGAAAAGTGATTGAAATTATCATTGATCAAACTTATGCACTTTGCTAGCATTCACACTTCATAAATTATTTATTTTATCATTTACCAACTCGAGGATGAGTAGGAATTAAGCTTGGGGATGCTGGTACATCTCCAACGTATCTACAATTTATGAAGTATTCATGCCATTTTATTATCATTCTTGGATGTTTAATAATCATTTTATAGTAACTTTATATTATTTTTCGGGACTAACCTAGTGACCCAGTGCCAGTTGCTATTTTTGCTTGTTTTTTACATCATCGAAAATCAATATCAAACGGAGTCCAAACACCGCGAAACTTTTTGGAGAATTTTTATGGACCAGAAAACCCAGGATGGGCCAGAGCAGCACCTGGGGGGTGTCCCCGAGGGGGGCACAACCCAACAGGGCACACCTAGGGGCCTAGGCCCGCCCAGGTGGGTTTTGCCCACCTCGATAGCCTCTCGCATCCCCTCTTTACCCTATAAATTCATAAATATTCCGAACCCCTCGGGGTTAACCTATATCAGAAGTTCCGCTGTCGTAAGGCTCTGTGGCCACCATAAACCAATCTAGACCCTTTCCGGCACA
Source organism: Triticum urartu (assembly GCF_003073215.2). NCBI lineage: Eukaryota > Viridiplantae > Streptophyta > Magnoliopsida > Poales > Poaceae > Triticum > Triticum urartu. The sequence goes on along the minus strand of NC_053022.1, from coordinate 166,072,608 downwards.
CTGTGGGAGGGGGGAATCATCTCCGATGGTCATCCTCATCATCCTGGCGGCCACCACGATGAGGAGGGAGTAGTCCACCCTCGGGGCTGAGGGTCTCGTGTTCTTGAGATGTCACGATCTTGATGTATCACAGGCTTTGTTAATATAGTCGCATCATATAGTGTTTTCCCTTCTCTATCTTGTTGTGATGAATTGAGTTTTTCCCTTTGAGATTTCGTTGTTATCGGATCAAATACTTTTATGGATTTGAGAACACTTGATATATGTCTTGCAATTGAATACTCACGGTGACAATGGAGTATCATATTGATTCACTTGATATATGTTTTGGCACTCAACTCACGGATTCTCGAGGTGACATTGGGGTAATCTATGCATAGGGGTTGATGCACGTTCTTGTCTTTGTTTCTCTAGTAGAAATCTAGGGGCAGTCTTTGATGTTCTTTGTGTTGGATTGAAAATTATGAATCTGAATTTGCTTTGGTGTTATTTTAGTATGAACTCTAGGATATATCGAACGGAAAGAATAGCTTTGTCTTATTTTAGTACGAACTCTTGAATAGATTGATCGGAAACAATAGCTTTGATGTGGTTTCGTACCCTACAAAAAATTCCGTCTTATGTTCTCCACTAGAAAGGAACTTTGGAGTGATTCTTCGTTGCACGTTGAGGGACGGTTATATGATCCAATTATATTAGCACTGTTGAGAGATTGCACTAACGAAAGTATGGACCCTGGGCCTCATTTTTAAGCATTGCAATACCGTTTTTGTGCCCGTTTACTATTTGCTACCTTGTTTTATTTATTTATTCAGATTATAAAAATATATTTCTACCATCCATATTATACTTTTACCACCATCTCTTTGCCGAACTAGTGCACCTATACAATTTGTCATTGTATTGGGTGTGTTGGGGACACAAGAGATTTTTTGTATTTGATTGCAGGGTTGTTTGAGAGAGGCCATCTTCATCCTACGCCTCCCACAGATTGATAAACCTTACGTCATCCACTTGAGAGAGAATTTCTACCGTCCTACAAAACTTTGCGCTTGCAGGCCCAACACGTCTCTACAAGAATAAAGTTGTGTAATAGACATTAATAACCCCCAAGTATAGGGGATCGCAACAGTTTTTGAGGGTAAAGTATTCAACCCAAATTTATAGATTCGACACAAGGGGAGCCAAAGAATACTTGAAGGTATTAGCAGCTAAGTTGTCAATTCAACCACACCTGGAGATTAATTATCTGCAACAGCGTGATCAGTAGCAAAGTAGTTTGATAATTTTGGTAGTAGTGACAACAACAACAGTAACAGTAATAGTGATAACAGTAATTTTGTAGCAAGCATAACAGTGATGATAGCAGTAGTAACTTAGCAGAAATAATATAAGATAAATTCGTAGGCATTTGATTGGTGACTTGTTGGATGATATTCATCATGTGACAGTTATAACCTAGGGCTATTCGGCACTAGCTCCATTTCATCATTATAATGTAGGCATGTATTTCATAAATAGTCATACGTGCTTTATTAAAAGAACTTGCATGACATCTTTTGTCCTACCCTCCCATGGCAGTGGGCTCCATATTGGAAACTAAGGGATATTAAGGCCTCCTTTTAATAGAGAACTGGACCAAAGCATTAACACATAGTGAATACATGAACTCCTCAAACTACAGTAATCACCAGAAGAAGTCCCGGTTATTGTCACTCCGGGGTTACCGGATCATAAGACGTAGTAGGTGAATATAGCTTGCAAGATTAGATCTAGAACATGGATATAATGATGATAACATAAATGGTTCAGATCTGAAATCATGGCACCCGGGCCCAAAGTGACAAGAATTAAGCATGGCAAAGTCATAGCAACATCAATCTTAGAACATAGTGGATACTAGGGATCCAACCCTAACAAAACTAACTCGATTACATGATGAATCTCATCCAACTCCTCACCGACCAGAGAGCCTATGAAGGAATTACTCACTCCTGGTGGGGAGCATCATGGAATTGGCGATGGAGAAGGGTTGGTGATGACGAAGAACGAAGATCCCCCCTCTCCAGAGCCCCAAACAGACTCCAGATCTGCCCTCTCGAGGAAGAACAGGGCTTGGCGGCGGCTCCATCTCGTGGATTGTGCTAATTCTTTCTCCCTGATTTTTTCTCTGAAAATAGGAATTTATAATATTGGCTTCAGGGTCAGCGGGGCCACCAGGTGGGGACAACCCACCTGGGCGCGCTAGGAGAGGGGTGCGTGCGCTGGTGGGTTGTGCCCACCCAAGTGCCCCTATCCAGCACGTCTTGGCTCCAGAAATTCTTATTATTGATAAAAAAATCCTCGCAAAGTTTCGTTCCATTCCGAGAACTATTATTTCTGCACAAAAACAACACCATGGTAGTTCTGCTGAAAACAGCATCAGTCCGGGTTAGTTTCATTCAAATCATGCAAATTAGAGTCCAATTAGAGAGGAAAAGAGTTAGGAAAAGTAGATACATTGGAGATGTATCTACTCCCCCAAGCTTAAACCTTTGCTTGTCCTGAAGCAATCCAGTTGATAAACTAAAATTGAAAAACAAAAACTTTTACGAACTCTTTTGCTCTTGTTTGCATAAATAAGCTTAAACATCACCTAGGTTTTCAGCCAACATTATAACTAACCATGTCGACAATAACTCTTAAAGATTATAATGATTCATATCAATGACATAATCAGCTAGAGGGAAATAATAAGATATCTCAAACGGCAACACGTTGTCAAAACAACCATGATATAATATGACAATAGTGGTATCTCGCTAGCCCTTTCTGAGACCACAAAACATAAAAGAAGAGCACCACCAAAGTTCATGCAGCGACTAAACATTGTAATTCATGGTAGTAAAGATCCAGTCATGACGCACCCAACATTAGCTACACACAATGCATAAATCATGACAACTGTGCTCTTCTCAGTTTCTGGTGCTTGTTTTTAGAAGGTGATGACACAACATAAAAGTAAATAGATAGTCCCTTTGCAGAGGGAAGCAGTGATTTGCAGAGGTGCCAGAGCTCCATTTTTAAAACATAGGTAAATGATATTTTGAGGCATGCACCCTTCTCATTTACTTCATGACTATTAGTTATCAATATCTCCCATGCTAAATAGGCTAGTGGTGGTTCCCAAGCGATAAAAGTAAAGGTTTTGACTCCATTGGGAGTTTTTGTTTGATTATTTGAGTGATTAACTCTTTTTGTATTTTTCAATTTGGGACTAGGCATCCCTATTACCGCCCTTTTCTCGTGCGATGGCGAGTGAATAAACACTCAACCTGAGAATAACCCGCTTAGCATGGAGGATACCGATCACCTCCTGTCGTTCCATGAACGATCCAGCCACACAAAATGGATATTTTTAGAAGTTTGTAGAGGTGGCACATGCAAATTTACTTAGGACGGCAGGGTAATACCGTATATAGGTAGGTATGGTTGACTCATCTAGAATAACTTTGGGTTCAAGGTTTTTGATGTACAAGCAGAATTCCCACTTAGTACAGGCAAAGGCTAGGAATTTCATTGAGAAGCGGCCAGCTAGAGGGCAACCACAATCATAACCATGCATTATGCATAAGTAACATTGGACACTAGCATGACTAGGATATGAACACCATGAACATAAATATCATAGAGGCTATGATGGTTTTGATTCAACTACATGCATGAACATGTACCAAGTCAAGCCACTAGAACATTTAGAGGAGGATACCATATCATCATACTACATCACAATCATTTTAAAGCTATGTTGATATCTAAGATAAATCATTATGAACTCCCAGCTACTTATGAATGGCATGAGTAACTATAATCTCTAATTGTCATTGCAAACATGTTTAATCATATTGGGCTGAATCGTGGATACTAGGTTAAACATATTTATACAAAAAGAATAAGTCGAGTTCATACCAGTTTCTCTCCGCCACAACCAGTTCATCGAATGTCGTCATTATTGCCTTTCACTTGCACGACCGAATGATATGAAAATAATAATAGTGCAAGAGTGCCGTTGATTAAGCTGGAATCTGCAAACATTTTATTCAACAGGAGAAGACAAGGTAAAATGTGCTCTTTATTAGTTCAACAATTATTCATATGAGAGCCACTCAACATTTTCATCGTGGTCTTCTCCTCGGTACAACTCGAATAGAAAGAAAAGAAATTCAGAGAAACACACTGAAATATTTTTGTAGTTTTTGGTTTTCTTCAACAAGCAAATAAGGGAAAAGCAAAAACAATAAAAATTATTTACACGGTTAAGCTCCCAACAAACAGAAGAAGAACAAGGAATTTTTTTGGGTTTTCTATTTAATATTACTACTAAGCATGCATAGAAAGTAAATTAACTACAACTATGTTTTTTGTTTTTCTAAAGTTTATCAAACACACAGGAAGAAAGCAAGAAAATAAATCTAAGCATGGAAGATACAATGAAAAAGTTTGAGCACCGACAAATGGAATAAATAGACATGAATGTAAAGTCGGTGGAAACACGTACTCCCCCGAGCTTAGGCTTTTGTCCTCACTTGGCAGTCGATCAGTAGATTGGAGGGTTGTAGGGGTGCTGAGGAGCGGGCATCCCCTCATCCCACTATGGAGGCTCCTTTTGTGCCTCTTCCGCGGCAGCCTGAGTGTTCCGTTAGGCGATGATGTCCGCAGGCATGATCCTATATCCCCCTGGCACTAGAATCAAACAAAGCAGGTGCAGGCAGTGGAATAATATCATGAGTTTTAATGCTAAACAGCAAGTTATAAGGAACGCGGATATCAGGATAATCTTGTGCAATAAAATGATGGTGTTCCATGGCTGCCCGATGTAGGTAAACCTTGGTCAGAGGGTAATCATGATGGCGTATCTCAACCTCGAAGTGAGCCGCCAAACGAGTAGCAAAAATCCCACCATGTATTTCACCCTGTGATTTATTAAGATGGAGGCGATGAGCCACAATAGCTCCCAAACTATGAGTGTTGTTGCCCTCTACTGCTCGGCGTAAAACAACAAAGTCTGGTGCGCTGAGCGCACCCACTTTATTTCTAGCAAGCAAGCACTTAGCAACAAATAAAGCAAAATAATGTATGGCGGGAAAATGTATGTTAGCAACAGTGGTGGCTGACACCCCTCTCTCATCTCCCACTGTCAAAGTGCGATAAAAGTCCTCAAACCCAGCCGGCCTAGGCTCGGCTAAGCTGCCATCAGAGGGGATCAAGCATATATCACAAAATTTAGTAAGTGGTATCTGATGGTTTTCAGCATATAAATCAAAACTCACTTCAGGAGGATTATTTGTAGGTGAGACCGACATTTTCAACATATTGCATGAACTCATGGAGAATTTCAACCTCTTACAGGAATGGGGTGTGTGGCCATTCGCACGGCCGTACCTCTACCAACCTCTAAGGGTGGAGATCACTGTCAGAAGACTCCCCAATCACACCCTTGGATTTCTTCTTAGAGCCAAACTTCCTGAAGATATTCATGTCCGCGTACAATATTTTGAAAATACAAAAAAATGAGGTGACAAAAATTTATCAACAAAACTTTGTAAGATTGATAGAAACTACTCATAGGGATACATAGAAGCCATAGCAAGATTCAAACTACTTAGAACACTAAGAATTTAAACTTCAAGCACATCTATAGTAGCACCGAGAGTAGCTAATTATTCAAAATATAAACCAATAAAGCAAAAACTAATTGGACAAACGCTGGAGTCAAATACCTAGCAACAATCTCTCAAAACAGTTTCGGAAACGGAGCTTCGAGCAAAGAGATGGAAATCTGTGGGTTTGAGCTCAAGAACACAGGAGAGAGAGGAATGGAGATGTTTTCTAAAGGAAAGTGATGTTGTGGTATGAAGAGATAAGCGAGGGGGGCACATGGGGAACACAAGCCACTAGGGTGCGCCTAGGGGTGCTGGCGCGCCCAGGTGGGTTGTGCCCACCTAGTGCACCTCCATCTGGTATTATTTTCACCAAAATTTCTTAAATATTCAGGAAAAATCATATAAAATTTTCAAGGCATTCTAAGAACTTCTATTTTTGGGTCATTTTTTTATTGCACGGGAAATTCAGAAAACAGATAAAACATGGCACTTTATTTTATTTAACTAATAAAACAGAAAATAAAAAGTAGGGACAAAAAGTAGTTCTTACTAAATTCATCAACTTCATATGATTCAAAGATGATCCGTTAATAAGGTTGATCAGGTCTTATTAACAACCACTTCCGATTAGCATGAAACCGAAGAATTTTCGTAAATCACTAAGTTACCTCAATGGGGATATGCATTTCCCCAACAATAAGTATTTCATATTTCTTTTTGACAGTAGGTAGAGGTATTTGATAACTTCCAATAGTGATTGTCAGAGATTTTTCAATAACATTAATACCATTCACTTGGAATTGTTTCTTCAGAAAGTGCACCATATGCTCATTGCCATTAATATGAAAAGTGGCATTGCCTTTATTGCAATCAATAACAGCCCCTGCAGTATTCAAAAATGGTCTACCTAGGATAATCGATATGTTTTCATCCTCGGGCATCTCAAGTATAACAAAGTCAGTCAAAATAGTAACATTAGCAACAATAATGGGCACATCCTCACAGATACCAATAGGTATGGCAGTTGATTTGTCAGCCATTTGCAAAGATATTTCAGTAGGTGTGAGTTTATCCAAGTCAAGTCTTTTATATATAGAGAAAGGCATAATAGTAACACCATCTCCTAAATCACACAAAGTAGTTTTCACAAAATTCTATTTGATAGAGCAAGGTATGGTTGGTATTCCCGGATCTCCAAGATTTTTAGGTACTCCATCTTTAAAAATGTAATTAGCAAGCATAGTGGAGATTTCAGCTTCAGGTATTTTTTTTCTTATTTGTGATGATGTCTTTCATATACTTTTCATAAGGAGGCATTTTCAAGATATCAGTCAAGCGAGTACGCAAAAAGACTAGCCTCAGCATTTCATCAAAGCATTCAAATTCTTCATCATCATTTTTTTAGTTGAGTTGGCTGGAAAAGGCATAGGTTTTTGGACCCACGGTTCTCTTTCTTTACTGTGTTTTCTAACAACAAAGTCTCTTTTACCATATCGTTTATTTTTAGGTTGTGGGTTATCAAGATCAACAGGTGGTTCTATCTCAACATCATTGTCTGGTTCTTTATCATTGTGTAGCGACCCGACCTCAAGGGTCAAGTCTTTGTGTTTAAGTGTCATCTCTGGATCGGTATTACTAACACAGATAGTACTCGAGGATATATAACAGAGTTCAATCACACACTTATTACATCGAATGTCTCAAAAGAGAACTTATTACAATAATATGGCTGAAGGCCATCTAAATAAAATAACAGTGGAAGCTTCGAAGGTAGTAGAGTCCATCCAACTCCACGGCAAAATTGAGTGCATGACAACGACCTAGCGTGCCTTACTCTTTGTCTAAAAACTCTGCAACATAATACGTTGCAGCCTGTGTAGGTGAGCACATGGAATATGTGTGCAAGACAACACTATAGAGCAATGAACAAATAACAGCTATAACTACATGCATATATGGCTGGTGGAGGCTCTATGGTTATCATTTGCATAAAGCTAGTTTTTCCCTACAACAAAGGAATATATTTTATTTAACTACAAGTGTGTTGAAAACATTGACAATGGTAACCCCATCTCAATCCCAATTAAAAGTTAACAACCCACCAAATTAATTAAGTAACGTGATGAGATCAACATAATAATTCAAGTACCAGATATTCAAGATGTCCATAACAGGGGACACGGCTAATCATGATTAGTTTGTACACTCTGCGGAGGTTTGCACACTTTTCCCCACAAGACTCGATCTCCTCCGTTGTATTTCTCGCACTGCAGGGTGTTTGAGAAACGGATGACCGAAACACAGTGTTTCGTAAGAGGTCCCCTTAACCGATAGATAGGCCAGTACACCTACAATCCCCTACATCTGCTAGCCCATCATTGAGGGAGTCCTGGATTAGGGGGTCCTCGGACTGCCGGACTATATACTTTGGCTGGACTGTTGGACTATGAAGATACAAGATTGAAGACTTCATCCCGTGTCCGGGTGGGACTCTCCTTTCCGTGGAAGGCAAGCTTGGAAATTCGGATATGTAGATCTCCTCCCTTGTAACCGACTCTGTGTAACCCTATCCCCCTCCGGTGTCTATATAAACCGCAGGGTTTAGTCCATAGGACAAGAACAATTATAATCATAGGCTAGCTTCTAGGGTTCAGCCTCTACGATCTCGTGGTAGATCAACTCTTGTAATACTCATATCATCAAGATCAATCAAGCAGGAAGTAGGGTATTACCTCCATCGAGAGGGCTCGAACCTGGGTAAACATTGTGTCCCCCGCCTCCTGTTACCATCCCCTTAGACACATAGTTCGGGACCCCCTACCCAAGATCCGACGGTTTTGACACCGACATTGGTGCTTTCATTGAGAGTTCCACTGTGTCGTCACCATAAGGCTTGATGGTTCCTTCGATCATCGACAACGATGCGATCCAGGGTGAGGATTTTCTCCCCGGACAGATCTTCGTATTCGGCGACTTCGCACTGCGGGCCAACTCGCTCGGCCATCTGGAGCAGATCAAGAGCTACGCCCTTGGCCGTCAAGTCACGTTTGGAAACTTAAACTATACTGCCGACATCCGCGGAGACTTGATCTTCGACGGATTCGAGCTCGTGTCAGGTGCGCCGCACAGCCACGACGAGCATGACTTAGCTCTGCCGCCAGACAGTGTTCGGGAGATCACACCTGTGGCAGCTCTGGCCCTTGATCTGCAGTAGATTGCGCCATCCGAGGATGGGTGGATGGACCCCGCCACGGAGGCTGCACACTCAGCGGCGACAGAGCCGAATTCTGACTTCACCTCCTATGAGACCTATGTTGCCGGATCCTTGGATTCGTCCCCGACCACGGGCTCGGAACTGCCTGCGTCCATACCTATCGAATCTGATTGGGCGCCGATCATGGAGTTTTCCTCCGCAGATATCTTTCAGCACTCGCCCTTGGGCGATGTGCTAAATTCATTAAGGTCTCTCTCCTTGTCAGGAGGCCCTTGGCCAAACTATGTCCGGCTTGAGTGGGAAGCGGACGACGAAGAAATTCGTCCCCCAACCACCACCCACTTAATAGCCACTATCGACGACTTAACCGACATGCTTGATTTCGGCTCCGAAGACATCGATGGTATGGACAATGATGTAGGAGAAGAACAGGAACCACCGCCCACAGGGCGCTGGACTGCCACCTCATCATATGATATATACATGGTGGACACCACCAAAGAAAGCAATGACAATAAGGCAACAGGGGATAATCCCCTCGAGTAGCAATCTAAGCACTGGCATCAATGACACAGCTCTAAGCCCCGCCATAGCAAAAACGGCGATACTGGCACAAGAGACAATAACGCTGCGGATAGCGCCGAAGATGAAGACAATCCCCTTCAGCCAGGCCTCAAGCTGGAGGATGGGCAAGCTAGCCCTAAGGAACAGGCAGCAGATGGAGAATCAGAGGATGACAATTACATGCCTCTCTCCGAAGGTGAGGTGAGCCTCGGCGGCGAAAAATTTATCATGCCCGACGATCCCGCCGAATAGGAGCGCTTCAAGCGACGGCTTATAGCCATAGCAAAAAGCCTGAAGAAAAAGCAATAGCAGCTTCAAGCTGTCCAAGATCTGCTAGCGGATAGATTGACTAAGGTTCTGGCAGCCGAGGAATACGAACTTGAGCGCCCAGCCAAAAGTTACCCAAAGCGCAGGTTGCTACCCCAACTCGAGGAAGAAGCATTAAAGCCTACACTTCCAGCGTATGATTCGGCTGACTGGCCACCTCGTGGCTGAGACAAAGCGGCATGTTAGGCCGAAGTCCAGCCCCCACCCCGTCGCCAGTTAAAAAAAATACCAAGGCCCGGGGTAACACGCAGGACCTGCAACACATATTGGAAAACAAGTCAGGACAGGCAAGATCGATCTACGGATCACGGGGGCGCGCCCCTACGCGTGACGACGACCGTCACGCCAGATATACTAAAAGCAAATCCGGCCGGGCCGTATACAGCAGACAAGACTAGTATGAACTGCTCGTGATATAGCCCGTCATAGAGGCGCCGCACACCCCCTATGCTTCACTGATGAAGTAATGGATCACGAATCCCCAGAAGGTTTTAAACCCGTGAACATTGAATCATATGATGGTACAACAGACCCCACAGTATGGATGGAAGATTTCCTCCTCCACATCCACATGGCCCGCGGTGACGATCTACATGCCATCAAGTACCTCCCATTAAAACTCAAAGGACCTGCTCGGCATTGGCTCAATAGCCTGCCGGCAAACTCCATTGGCAGTTGGGAGAATTTGGAGGGTGCATTCCTTGACAACTTCCAGGGCACTTATGTGCGACCACTGGATGCCGATGACTTGAGTCACATAACCCAACAATTAGGGGAATCAGCCAGGAAATTCTGGATTCGGTTCCTACCTAAAAAGAACCAAATTGTCGACTGTCCGGATGCTGAGGCCTTAGCGGCATTTAAGCATAACATCCGTGACGAGTGGCTCGCCCGACACCTCGGCCAAGAAAAGACGAAATCCATGGCAGCCCTCACGACACTCATGACCCGCTTTTGTGCGGGCGAGGATAGCTGGCTGGCTCGCAGCAACAACACATCAAGAAACCCTGGCAATTCAGATGCCAAAGATAGCAACGGCAGGCCACGTCGCAACAGACACAAGCGCCGCAACAACGGCGACAACGCCGAAGACACGACAGTTAATCCCGGATTCAGTGGCTCTAAATCCGGTCAGCAGAAAAAGCCGTTCAAAAGAAGCAATCTGGGCCCGTCCAGCTTGGACCGCATACTCGATCATTCGTTTCAAATACACGGCACCCACGATAAACCAGCCAACCACACCAACAGAGAATGCTGGGTGTTCAAACAGGCCGGTAAGTTGAATGCCGAAAACAACAAGAAGGGGTTCCATAGAGACGACGAGGAGGAGCCCCGGCCACAGAACACAGGAGGACAGAAGAAATTTCCTCCCCAAGTGAAAACGGTAAACATGATATACGCAACCCATATTCCCAAGCGGAAACGGAAGTGTGCACTGAGGGACATCTATGCGATGGAGTCAGTCGCCCCAAAGTTCAACCCATGGTCTTCTTGTCCAATCACCTTCGATCGCAGGGACCACCCCACCAGTATCTGTCATGGCGGTTCTGCAGCATTGGTCCTTGACCCCATCATTGACATATTTCACCTCACTCGTGTCCTTATGGACGGTGGCAGCAGCCTGAACCTGCTTTATCAGGATACACTGCGCAAAATGGGTATAGACCCCTCGAGGATCAAACCCACCAAAACCACCTTTAAAAGTGTCATCCCAAGTGTAGAGGTCTGTTGCATGGGCTCAAATACAATGGAAGTGGTCTTCGGATCTCCGGACAACTTCCGAAGTGAGGAGTTAATCTTCGATATCGTCCCCTTCCGCAGTGGCTATCACGCACTGCTCGGACGAACCGCATTTGCCAGAGTCAATGTGTTACCGCATTATGCATACCTCAAGCTCAAAATGCCAGGACCTCACGGGGTTATAACAGTTAATGGAAACAGAGAACTCTTGCTCCGCACGGAGGAGCACACTGCGGCCCTCGCAGCAGAACCGCAAAGCAGCCTTATGAGGCAAACCGCCAATTCAGTGAAAAAGACCCCAGACACCTTCAAGCGAGTCCGGAGTACCCTGCAAGAGGATCGCCAGGCATGTTTATAGCTCGCCTAGCAATTCGGACTCCATCCTAGTCCCAGTCAAGCGGCGAAATTTGCATCGCGCGTACATAATTACGCACTCAAGATACCATGGGCATAGGCGGAAGCACGGCCATGGCATGACCCACAATGCGGCTCAACCGCTTCAGGATCCATATACCTTTAACATTTTCTTCCTTTCAGGCCCCTATTCTCTGAAGGCCCCCTCCGATCATCTGATTATCGGACCCGTCACGGGAAGGAAACACCAAGGAAGCAAGAAGCTTTGACATACAAGGGAATCCTCAGGTGGTCTCTGATAACGATCGATATACCTATTTTGCATACCCACACGCAGCTTGACCTTGGATAGGACAGGTCAAATAGTCCTGTATTTTACTTATTGCACTTCATGTATGCATACGCTTTGACGTATCATCTAAATAACAATGTACAACACTAGCTCATTATTGCATTCCTTTATCTTTTTTCCATGTTTGCTTATTTACGACAAATCATACCCGTACATTCTGATACGACTAGTGCACCAGGGGCTTTAGTGTACCCCATAACACGGCATGAAAAGTCTGAACACTTTTGACAGTGCGGCACCCCGAACTTATAGCATTATATGCATCAGCTCCGAATCATGTCTTGTGTCAATAGTTGGGTTTGCCCGGCTCCCATGTTTTGGTACCTTACGTTCCGCTATATCGGCTAAGCTAGCACTGGGAGAACTATTGTGATTTTGTCCCGGTTCTTCCGGACGAGCACCTCAGTAGAGAAAGCCGAAAACTGACTATCATGATGCGACGAGAGCCGGTCGCTGTTCGAGAGGTCTCAAATCCTTAAAGATTTTTCTGATTCGGGCGAGGAGTTGGCCTTGTCCGATTTAGGTGTACATAGCGCCCCAAGTTCGGCCTTCCGAATACTAGAGGCTTCGCCGAAATTTAAATTATAGACTTCTATGGCTAAGTGAGAGTGATAAAGCTTTATAGTCCGATTGCCTAGTTCGTTGTGCTGAACACCGCCTTCGAAGGACCTAAAACTGGGATAAAGAGTGGTCAGGTTCATCCCGAACACCTCAGTACTAGTTACATGGGGGCAGAAGCCGACGACTGGCCAGCTCTCAAATTTTATGAGCAACCGCACAAAAGGTAATATTTTAAATTAACAAGCATTACATAGCGCACATGAACTCGTTCCACATTATAGGATCACATGAGTACATTCATTCAAATATTACATCCTTAGCACATTCCTCTGCCACAAGGCGAGCACCCTTCAAGACACTGTCATAATACTTTTCGGGGTGGCGATTCTCCTTGCCCTCCGGCGGCCCCTCCTTCACCAGCTTTTTGGCGTCCATCTTCGCCCAATGCAGTTTCACCCGGGCAAAAGCCCTGTGCGCACCCTCAATGCAGACAGACCGCTTTATGACCTCAAACCGAGGGTAGGCGTTCACAAGCCACCTTACCAGGCCAAAATAGCTGCCAGGCAGGGGCTCGCCAGGCCACATCCGGACTATGAGGCCCTTCATGGCTAGTTCGGCCACCTTGTGAAGCTCGACCAGTTGCTTCAACTGGTCGCTCAAGGGCATCAGATGTTCGGTCCCAGTATACTGAGACCAGAACAACTTCTCCGTCGAGCTCCCTTCCTCGGCCCGGTAGAACTCCGTGGCATCCGACACATTGCTGGGTAGATCTGCGAACGGTCCTGGAGTGCTTCAAATTTGGGTAAGTAAAAGGAAAGTTTCCTTCACATGCTTGCTTTGCATAATGAATGCCTTACCCATCGCTATCTTCTTGACCGCCTCAATTTCCTGGAGGTGCTTTTGGGCTTCAGCCTTGGCATTTTGTGCGTTCTCGAGGGCCTTCGCAAGCTCGGACTATTGCATCTTAGAGTCACGCTCCAAGGAATCATACTTCTTGACAAACTCCTGGAGCTCTTGCTGAAACTCGCCGACTCGGGCCTCTTGCTTCTGGCGCTCGGCATGCTCCTTGGCTGCTTTGCCTTTGGCCTCGGATAGCGCCTTCTTTAGGGCCGCCACTTCGGTCGTGGCCCCTAGCAAAATTCATGACGATCATGTGATCTAACAACCACTTGCCTTTTTATTTATCAATAAACAGACGAGGTATTACTTACCTTTGTTCTCTTTAAGCTGCCTCTAGGTAAGGCCGAGCTCTTCCTCGGACCGCTCAAGGTCCCGCTTCAGTGCGGAGACCTCCGCCGTGCGAGCGGCAGCGGCCAGCAGTGAAGCCTGCTTATTCACATAGACATATTCTGATTAGACTCCTGTGATTATTATTTGATCCTCTGTTCGGCCTTTCTTTGCGAACACCAAACAGAGCATCAGGGGCTACTTTCTATGTTGTAACATTTTCTCATAATTTGATTACTTACCTCAAAGCCTGTTAGGAGGCTGGCACAGGCTTCAGTTAGTCCGCTTTTGGAGAACCGAACCTTCTTGACCACCGCACTCATGATAGTTCGGTGCTCTTCATCAATGGAAGCGCCGCGAAGCGCTGCATGCAAATTGTCCGATGCCTCGGGATGGACAGAGGCCATCGGCACAGACGGCTTTCCCCCCTTGGCGAGGGGTCGCCTGATAGAATCCGGAACCACTGGAGGTTCTGGCGCAGTATTCGGCTGGGGGCTAGACTTGCTGCCCCCGGCTTTAGAGCCCATGGGAGTCTTGCTCCTCGTGTGCCGAGCATCCGGAATGTCGCCTTGGGGCGCCTCCGGAACTGTCTCCCTTGGTTCAGTACCCTTTGAGACCACACCTCGACATCGTCCGTAGGGCGGGGGGAGGACGCAGTCGGGAGTGAATCGTTGTTCATCTCCGACGGGCCCAAAGACTCATCCGAAGAGGATACGCTGATATGGGCTTTGGATGGGCTGCATGATCATGTTCGGCATGACAAGAAGCAATAAAATAAAACATACCAAGAACTATTATGGTATCCGGATACTTACGACTTCGCCAGGGGCTTGTCCCTGGGTAACCACTCCTCCTCGCTAAAAGCGGCCATCGTGGAGCAGTCCGGAAGGAGAGTCCTTCCCTTCTTGGACCCTTCGGCCTCCCCTGACGGGGGGGGGGGGGAGAACTTTCCTCTTCCTCCTCCTCGTTTTCATGGGAGGATGGCACCTCGGTGTTATGAGATATGACCTTGCGCCGAATACCTTTACTGGTCCCCGTGGCCTTCTTCTTGGCCTTCTTCTCCGCCGCCTCATAGGGCGCCGGAACCAGCATCTCAGTTAAGAGAGCCCTTGCTGGATCATCGGGCAGTGGGGCCGGACAATCGATTATATCGGGGAAAGAAACATCTTACAAGATATAAGGAGATCACCGGATTGGCAGGGCGCTTTGCGCTGAGTCCACGATCCTCGGTAAGGAGAGGAGGTACGTCTACGGACTTGAACAGCACCTTCCAGATGTCCTGGTGCATCGTGTCGAAGAGCTCTCGCAACGTGTGGTGCTTAGCCGGGTCGAACTCCCACATATTGAATGCCCGTCTTTGACACTGGAGGATCCGGCAGAAGAGCATGACCTGGACCATGTTGACAAGCTTGATTTTCTTGCTTATCATGTTTTTAACAAAGTTCTGGAGTCCGGTCAGCTCCACCGATGAACCCCAGGATAGGCCCTTCTCTTTTCCAGGAGGTGAGCCGCATGGGGATGCCGGATCGAAATTCGGGGGCCGCCACCCAGTTGGTGTCACGTGACTCGGTGATGTAGAACCACCCCGATGGCCACCCCTTCACGGTCTCCACATAGGAGCCTTCGAGGCAGGTGACGTTGGGAATTTTGCCCACCATGGCGCCTCCGCACTCTGCTTGCTGGCTGACCACCACCTTCGGTTTAACGTTGAAGGTCTTCAGCCACAAGCCGAAGTGGGGCTTGATGCGGAGGAAGGCCTCGCACACAACGATAAACATCGAGATGTTGAGGATGAAATTGGGGGCCAGATCGTGGAAGTCCAGCCTGTAGTGGAACATGAGCCCGCGGACAAATGGGTGGAGGGGAAATCCCAGCCCGCAGACGAAATGGGTAAGGAATGCAACCCTTTCGTGGGGTTCGGGGGTAGGGACGATCTACCCCGCGTCTGGGAGCCGATAAGCGATATCTGCGGCCAGGTACCCGGCTTCCCGGAGCTTCGTAATGTTCTCCTCCGTAACAGAGGAGACCATCCATTTGCCTCCCGCTCCATACATGTATGGAGTGGTTTTTTGGAGAAAATGCGAACTTGGGCACTGGAGTATGAGTGCGCGAGAATGGATGGGCAGGGAAGAAGAAGGTGTGGGTGAAAAGGAGGAGTCCTTGTCCCTTTATAAGGGCGGAAGAAACTATGCGCCTCCCCACCTGCCTGGTAAACTCGCTTATTCCCCAAGCGCCGTGATTGATGGCGCGGTTGGGTTACCCACACCCGTATTGAAGAGAATCCCATGATAAGGGGACACGATCTCTGCTTCGACAAGACGTGCCAAGAAAACCGCCTCGCAATATGTGAAGTAGCTGGTTGAAAAAAACGGTTTGAATAATGACCGGGCCATGGTGTGTTGTCACGTTATTAAAAGTTGTCAGCAGATTAGATTTGTGGAAATATTATACTCTTTATGGTGGTATGTGGAATTTGTTTTGCAGAGCCGGACACTATCCTTGTGTTCGAAATCTTCTATGGAGTATTCGGAGGAAGAACCCACCTTGCAATGCCAAAGACAATCTGCGCACCGGACTCATCGTCATTGAAGCCTGGTTTAGGGGCTACTGAGGGAGTCCTAGATTAGGGGGTCCTCGGGCTGCTGGACTATATACTTTGGCCGGACTATTGGACTATGAAGATACAAGATTGAAGACTTTGTCCCGTGTCCGGGTGGGACTCTCCTTTGCGTGGAAGGCAAGCTTGGCAATTCGGATATGAAGATCTCCTCCCTTGTAACCGACTCTGTGTAACCCTAGCCCCCTCTGGTGTCTACATAAACCGGAGGGTTTAGTCCGTAGGACAAGAACAATCATAATCATAGGCTAGCTTCTAGGGTTTAGCCTCAACGATCTCGTGGTAGATCAACTCTTGTAATACTCATATCATCAAGATCAATCAAGCACGAAGTATGGTATTACCTCCACTGAGAGGGCCCGAACCTGGGTAAATATTGTGTCCCACCGCCTCCTGTTACCATCCGCCTTAGACGCACAGTTCGGGACCCCCTTCCCAAGATCCGCCGGTTTTGACACCCACAATCATGGAAAGGATTCCCACAACTTACTCAACTATTCCAGAGCCCATAATGGCATGTGGCTCCACACGGAAGTTTCTAGCATGAATAATCTTATGATCCCTTTGAGCCTGGGTGGCGAACAATAGGATGATCACACGGATGCCCCGGGATCTCCTTGGACAGCACTGGATTCCCCAGGTGCCCACAAACCAATCTACCAAGATGTGTATTAAAGTAGCCACCTTAAGTTAAACCTTAGTTAACAACAACTCTCAAAACCAAACCACGTCTACAAGCATAGCATAGTAGTGTAAGGATAATGTAGTAACTCCCAAGGTTTGAATAAAAGGCAATAGGTTCCTACCTCATCAACTACTTCCCAAAACCCACATGTTAAAAAAGTCCTACTCAAGCAATGTTTGAGGGTTGAAACTAGTGCATAAAAATGGATAATGAATGAATATGATCAAAGTGTTACTTGCCTTGCTGACTATCTGAAAACCATAGAGATTCATAGTAGCAAGCCTCGCACTCCGAAAACTCTATCATGAACAAACAATAGCATACATAAGAACTTAAGCATAATATGCAAGTGTAAAACTCAAGAGAAAAGATTCAAACTGAAAGTTCAAGTGAAGAGCTTCGATTTGCAAAAAGAATCAATCGAATCAGAGTTACAAAACTAAAACTACGATCAAAACAAGTTCAAAATGAAATCTTCTTGGAACCAAATTTTAAATTATCAAAACCATGTTCAAGTTGATTATCTGGATAGAGGGGAAAAAGACAAAGATTTTTGCATTAGCTTCACTGGATTTGGATAAACGAGTAAAAAGTAACGAGGGTTTGAAGTTCAGGGACTAATCTGTGATAAAAGAATTTGCGGATAGGTCCCTAGCCGAAAATTAAAAATAAAATGAAAAACCTAACGAACGAACATGCTCGCCATAAGAATCTAATGGGTGAACGTTTGCTAGTTAACCTAATAAATAAATAAATAAACTGATATAAACTAAACCAAAAAAACCGAAATAAGAACCGGCGAACCAGACGGTTTTTACCGGTTAAACGGCTTTGGCCAGCGGCGGCTCTGGCGAGCAGGACGGGCAGCGGGGCAGTGGGCGGTGGCTCAGGTTGCGGCGGAGGAGGCTGGCGGCGGCAGGCGGCGTCGGCGGCGCGCGGTAGCAGCAGGCAGCGGCGGCTACGTGCTCGGCAATGGGTGGCGGGGTGAGGAGAGGGTCCGGGGTCGGCTTTTAAAGCCTAGGGGGGAAAGCATCGGCTTGGGGAGGGTTCACGGCATGGTGGTGAGTCTGGCTCGGACTCCTCTGGAGTCCGGCAGCGAGACAGCGAGGGAAGGCAGCGGCGCGAGCTAGGCAAAGGCCCAGCTCGACTCGGCCGACCCAAGAAAGTTTTTTTTAAAATAAATGTCACTCCGAATAAAAAAAATCTAAAAATACCAGAAACAATTTTCATCGTCCAAACCTAAATTTAGGACAAGATGAACATTTTTCTGGCCAAAATGCAAGTTTGTCTCGAATTCAAATAAAATAGCAAATAAAATACGAGTAAAATAATAATTTGATTTTAAAATTTCTTCTGCAATATTTCTCTCTTGTTGAAGAAGTCATTTTATCTTCTCTCATTTATTTTTGTTATTGGAAATAATTTGAGAGAAAATATTAAAATCAAATTGATCCTTTCTTCAAATTTGAAATAAATTCAAATATGAAAATTTGTGAAACGTCCAACTCTCTCCTTGGGTCCTTGAGTTGCTTAAGATTTCTAGGATCACAACCAAATGCAAATAAAAATATGATATGCATATGATGACCTATGTATAACATCCAATTGAAAATTGGGATGTTACAAATCTACCCCCCTTAAGATGAATCTCGCCCTCGAGATTCGGGTTGGCTAGAAAATAGGTGTGGATGGTCTTTTCGTAGGCCTTCCTCTCGCTCCCAGGTGGCTTACTCCTCGGTATGGTGGCTCCACTGAACATGCAAAACTTGATAACCTTGCTGCGCATAACTCGGCTGGAAAACTCGAGAATCTTCACAGGTTTCTCCTCGTTGGTTAGGTCATTCTCCAACTGAATTGCTTCCAGGGGAGCTGTGTTTCTCAGAGGAATATCAACCATATCTGCACGGCACTTCTTCAACTGGGAAATGTGAAACACATCATGAACTCCTGACAAACCTTCGGGTAACTCCAACTTGCAGGCCACTTCTCCCATACGTTCCAAGACTCGGTATGGTCCCACAGATCTCGAGGCTAACTTTCCTTTAACTCTGAATCGTTTAACTCCTCGAAGTGGTGACACATGAAGATATGCTCTGTCTCCAATTTCATAGACTACCTCCTTGTGTTTAGTATTGGCATAACTTTTCTACCTAGACTGAGCTACCTTCAGTCTATCACGAATAAACTTAACCTTCTCTTCAGACTCCCTGACTAAATCTTATCAATGGTGGCATGCACCTCCTTCCATACAAAGCTTCGAAAGGGGCCATCTTCAAACTTGCTTGGTAGTTGTTGTTATAGGAGAACTCTGCGTCACGCAAATTATCATCCCAACTAGATCCATAATCTAGCGCACAAGTTGTCAACATGTCCTCCAGAATCTGGTTAACTCTCTCGGTCTGTCCATCTGTCTACGGATGAAAGGCTGTACTAAACTCTATCCTGGTACCCAAAGTCTGGTGCAACTGATTCCAAAACATCAAGGTAAACCGTCTTCCTCTATCTGATACGATGGTCCTCAGAACTCCATGCACACATACGATCCTGGTCATATATATCTTGGCCAACTTCACGCTCATATAAGTGGTTTTCACGGGGATAAAGTGAGCCACTTTGGTCAAGCGATTTACTACTACCTAGATGGAGTCATAACCAGATCTTGCCCTGGGTAATCCGGTGATAAAATCCATGCCAAGCTTATCCCACTTCCATTTGGGTATCGGCATAGGCTGAAGTAATCCTGCTGGCTTCTGGTGTTCTGCCTTCACTCTGTGACATACGTCACATACAGCTACATACTCGGCAATATCCTTCTTCATACCTGTCCACCAGAAATGTTCCTTCAAATCCAAATACAACTTGGTGTTTCTGGGGTGAATCGATTATGGTGAGTCATGAGCTTCCTGAAGTATTAACTTTTTGATCTCTGAGTCATTAGGCACGTAAACACGGTCCTCAAACCATAAAGTTTTGTGCTCATCTTCAAGAAAACCTTTGGCCTTTCTTTTTCTCATCTTCTCCTGTATCTTAGCAATTTCCTTATCATCCTTCTAAGCTTCTCGAATATTTCCAAATAACGCAGACTGAACCTCCATTCCTGCAACAAATCCTCTTGGAACTATCTCCAAACGAAGTTCCTTGAGATCATTGACTAACTCCTGAAGTAATCCTCCTCTTACGAGGGTATTGACATAACTCTTGCGGCTCAAAGCGTCTTCTACAACATTGGCCTTTTCTGGATGATAATGCAACTTCATATCGTAATCCTTTAGGATCTCCAACCATCTCCTCTGCCTGAGACTCAGCTCCTTCTGCGTGAAGATATAATTCAAACTCTTGTGATCCGTGTACACATCACAACGGTTTCCAATAAGAAAATGTCTCCAGGTCTTGAGCGCATGCACTACGGCTACTAACTCCATATCATGCGTGGCATAATTCAACTCCTGAGGTCGAAGCTAACGTGAGGCATATGAAACAACTCTTCTGTTTTGCATAAGTACACCTCCAAGTCCCAGGCGAGAAGCGTCGCAATAAACTTGGAAATCCTTGCGTATATCCGGAAGAATTAGCACCGGGGCCGTAACTAAACGTTTCTTCAACTCCTGAAAACTGGCCTCACATTCCTTGGTCCATTTGAACTTAGTGTCCTTCTTTAACAACTCTATCATGGGTTTCGCAATCTTGGAAAAATTCTCAATGAACCTCCTATAGTATCCTGCGAGTCCAAGAAAACTGCGGATCTCTCCAACTGAGGTGGGTGCCAACCACTCAGTGACAGACTGTACCTAGGTGGGGTCTACTGCTATACCTTCTCCTGATATAACATGTCTAGGAAATCCAACTTCCTTCAACCAAAACTCACATTTTCTGAACTTGGCGTATAGTTGATGTTCCCTAAGCTTCTCGAGAACTAAGCGCAAGTGTTCCTTGTGTTCCTCTTCATTCTTTGAGTACACCAATATATCATCAATGAACACCACAACAAACTTATCCAAGAACACCATGAACACCTTATTCATCATAATCATAAAACAGGCAGGGGCGTTAGTAAATCCAAATGACATGGCCGTGTACTCATATAGCCCATACCTTGTGGTAAATATTTTCTTAGGTATATCGTGTTCTCGGATCTTCAACTGATGGTATCCGGATTGAAGATTGATCTTGGAGAATACTTTGGCTCCCTGTAGCTGGTAAAACAAATCGTTGATCATCGGTAGTGGGTACTTGTTCTTGATCGTCACTTCATTCAATGTACTCAGGCTCCCCACTGTGATCCATCCTTTTTCTCAACTAAGAGCACTGGGGCTCCCCACGGTGATGAACTGGGTCGAATATAACCTTTCTCAAATAACTCCTTAATCTTCTTATTAATTTGCTCTTGTGAGTGAATTTACTTGAGTCCTCCTTCGTGGATGCCTAGACACATACTTGATCCTTTTACCCTCTGGGGTGGTGAGGAGAATTGACTTACTAGCATAATCGATATTTCCTCCATACATTGATAGCTAATCCATGCCTAGTATCACATCAAATCCTTGTGACTCCAAAATGATTAGGTCTGAGGGGAAAGCATGCCTACCTCTGGTCAATAGCATCTGAAAACATCCTCTGCTTGCCATATACTCCGCTCCTGGGGAGCTTACTAACATAGGTGTCTTACGGGCTTTGGTGGGCAACTTATACTTATCCACAAATCCCCTTGATATATATGAATGCGATGTACTAGTGTCAAAAAGAACAATAGCAGTAAATGACTTAATCAAAAACTTACCGATAACTGCATCCGGCTACTCTTCAACATCCTCCATGTTAACGTGGTTCACCTGTCCTCTGGTGTAAGGGTTGGGCTTCTTCCCAGACTTCCATTTCCATTACCATTCTTCAACTCAGAACACTCATTGGCGTACTGGCCAGTCTTCCCGCAAATGTAACAGGTGACATGACTTAGATCCTTCTTAGCGGGTGTTGCTGGGTTGGAACGGTTCTGATTGTTGTTTCATCCATTCCCATTCCCATTCTTAGCCCCACTATGGTTATGCGAACTTCCTCCATTGTGAGTGTGGCCTCCATGATTATGATGGATATGCTCTCCTGAGTTTGGGGTAAAACGAGGCTTCTGCTCAGCTCTAGAGTTGTACTTCCCCTGTCCATACTTCCTTTTGCGGCTCTCTATCTGCTACTGCTTGCCTTCAATCATAAGATCCGTGTCTACCAACTCCTGGTAGTTAGTGAATGTTGCCAACATCAACTGCATACTCAACTCATCATTTAGCCCTTCCATAAACATCTCCTGCTCCATGGCATCTTTGGCCACATCATCTGGTGCATAGCGAGCTAACTTACTAAACTCATCCACGTACTGCCCCACATTACGATTTCCCTGGCGTAAGTTGTGAAACTCACGCTTCTTCATGCTCATAGCTCCAGCTGAGACATGTGCAGTGTGGAATGCTTTCTGAAACTGATCCCAAGTGACATTGGCTATGATGAAAGTGGCTATGTAATTCTCCGACCATGACGCTGCGGGTCCACCTAGCAGATGTGCGGCAAAGTGCACCTTCTCAACATATGTGCAACCTGCGGTGGTCAGCTCCCTTCCAATCCTGCGGAGCCAGTCATCAGCAACTATCGGCTTGGTGCTACTAGAGAACACCAGCAGATTCAACCTCAGAAAACGGGCTAAGTTGTCTACTAGAGGTGGTTGCGGTGGGTTGTTGTTGTTGTTGTTGTTTTTGCCTTTGTTCTGGACTAGGTTTAGAGGCATTCTGCTGTTGGATCAATTGAGTGAGCTCTGGTGGGAAGACAAATCCGGGGTCACATCTCGGAGGAATCTGATAGGTTTAGAGGGGTGAGAATATAATAGAGTGAGGTCTAAAGAGAGATCACTACCCATATGCACATGAGACAAACACATTTATTTCACACCACTCAATTCAAACAAGATCATACAATTGATCTAAACTACTGATACAAAAAACTCGAACTATTACTATATACATGGGGGAAATACTGCTGTAATATGGTGGTCGACTAGAAATTTTGATCGGTGGAAGACTCCATGATATCCGCTCCAGCTTTGTCTTCGTAATCATCATCACTGTCGGGGTCGGAGTCGGTGTCGTCCATTATGATGTAGTCTTCAGGATGGTTGTCCTCCTCGTGTTTGGGATCTCCCATGAATATTCCTAGCTTCTTCTTCAGGTCTTCATTCTTCTGCAGCAGTACGGTTGTTTCGTCTTCATATCCATCGCGTGTAGACTTGAGTTCCTCTTCTAGCTCCATGTTCCAGGTCATCACCGTCTTCATGTCTATCATGTTGGCGCACATCTGGTTCTCCTAACAACGAATGTGTCGATTTAACTCCTAGATGTAGGCTGCAATGGATTTATCCCTCCTGGTGCAAATCATCTCGCATTGCTCATCTCAGCGTCCACATATCTGGTAGATGGTGTCCTTAAAATCCTTGTGGTATACCTCACCTATGCGTCCAATGGCGATGTGGGCGGCCGTGCCCTTTCCTAGAATCCAGGTTGGTGCATCACAGGAAAACTCTATGGGCTCAGTTACTGGTGTTAGTGTCTGTTAGGACCCCGAATCCAAGTCACATCGATCTAGCCGGTAACACCTCATATCACTTTGCGGCCTCACGCACGGTATCCCCATGGGTGTCGCCTTACCATGGCCCGGGACCGTTTGCGCCTTTTGGCTCACGTATATGATAGTGTCGCTAGCATCCATATGACAGAGAACCCAGGCCGACATGGCTAGTCGTGACCCCAAAGTGGCACAGACCTATGGGGACAGGCATACATGAATCACATCGAGCATGTCGGTCAACAGCGTGTGAATTCGGGCTGTAGCACTAGGCTAATAGGACTCTGGTGAACCGGGCTGTAGCAGGCTAGGCAGGACTTCGAAAGTCACCGCGTGAGATTTCCCCGAAGGGACAGACATAGGAACAAAGTGAAACACATGTCGGCCAGTCAATTGTCCTCAGCAGTAGTGCTGGGCTAGCAGGACTCCGGTGAACCGGGCTATAGCGGACTACTATGGCTCAAGGAGCACTAGACTACATTTCCCCATAAGAGAGGCTGTCAAGGATAAACAACTAGATTGTCGGATCCCACATATACCAAGCATTTCAATCATACACACAATATGCTCGATATGTGTAAATAAAACATGGCATCACAACAAAACTAGACAACTCAAGTACTTTATTTAAAGGCTCCGGAGAGCCATACATAACATGTTCATACAGGTAGGGGTCACAAGACCCGACACTCAAGTCATACAAGCATACAAGCACATGCGGAAGCAAATAAGTGTGAGTACAGACACTAGAAAGAAAGAAGGCTTGTCGAAGCCTCTCTATCTACATAGGGCCCTCCATGGCCAGAAGCACCACCTGGGTGGCAAGTTACTCATCGACGTCGAGGTCTACATAAAACCCATCGGAGGGGGTGGTGTTGTCGTCTAAAAACAGTAATTAAAGCAACATGAGTACAAAGGTACTCAGCAAGTCTTACAACAGATTCTACTATACATGCTCATTCTGAAGAAGGTGGTGGAGTTATTGCAGCAAGGCAACTTTGACTCTTGGCTAAGCTATCCTACGAGACACCACTGTAAAATAGTTTTCGCACACGAGAACACTAATCACCAACACAAAACTCCACTGGGGATCCTCCCTCGTCATCCTACAAGAGGGCCATCCTCTATACTCACACTTATCTTGAGTCTTTTAGTAGTAATCATTAACTTGTTTATGAATTGTATAGGCAACCAAGTAGTCCTTTACCGCGGACGCGGCTATTCGAATAGTTTTATACCCTGTAGGGGTGTACTTCGTCACACATGTTTCCACCACTTATCGTCTGCACACGATGTCGGGACCCCGATCCTAAGTCACACCGATCTAGCATGTAACACTTCATATCACTTTGCGGCCTCACGCATGGTATTCCCACGGGTGCCACCTTACCTGGCCCGGGACCGTTTGCGCCTTTTGGCTCACGTATATGATAGTGTCGCTAGCATCCATATGACAGAGAACCCGGGCCGACATGACTAGTCGTGAACCCAAAGTGGCACTAACTTACAGGGACAGGCATACATGAATCAACCTCAAGCATGTCGGTCAACAACGTATGAATCCGGGCTGTAGCACTGGGCTAACAGGACTCCGGGAACCCGGGCTATAGCAGGCTAGGCAGGACTCCGGATGTCACCGCGTGACATTTCCCCGAAGGGACAGACACAGGAACGAAGTGAATCACATGCCGTCCAGTCAAGTGTTCCGGAGCAGTAGTGATGGGCTAGTAGGACTCCGGTGAACCAGGCTGTAGTGGACTACTATGGCTCATGGAAGCACAAGACTACATTTCCCCATAAGAGAGGCTACCAGGGATAAACAACTAGGTTGTCGGATCCCACACATAGCAATACACGTTACACGTACGCATAACATGCAAGTATGTGCTGTGCAACATGGTATCACAACATAACTCAAACTCATATAGATAAAGGCCCTGAAGAGCCACATAGCATTCAATACAAACAGGGGTCTCATGACCCATCATTCAGAGCATACAGGCAACGGAAGCATTACATGTCTGAGTACAACTACAAAAGGAAAAGACTAAGAAACCTGACTAAATACGACCCTCCCAAGGGTAAAAGATTGTAGCTGGGCTACAAGCTACTCGTCGAAGTCACTAGTGTAACCAACTGCAAAACATAAATAAGCAAACGTGAGTATGAAGGTACTCAGCAAGTCTTACATCAGAACTATGTACATATGCAACATTATCAACAAGGGGTGGTGGAGTTTTAATAGCAGCAAGCCAGCTTGACTCAGTGGCTAGCCTATACTACGAGTATCAAAAACTTCTTTGAGGTGAGAAGACACACACGAGTCCACATATTCACCATATCAATGCTCCACTATGGATCTGTTCCCGTCTCCCTACGAGAAGGCTATCCATAGCACTCACACTTATCTTGCGTATTTTAGAGTATCCACTTCAAGTTGTCTATGTACTACATAAGTCCTCCAAGTTTCCATATCCGAGGAAAATGGCTATTCGAATAGATAATGTTGACCCTGCAGGGGTGTACTTCTTCACACACGCTCTCGCCACTTATAGCCCTGTACACGTCATGTACGTCGGCAACCTTCAAGCGGAAGCCGGGCGAGGGTGTCGGCTACGACCTGACTAACCACACAAGTCTGTCATCCAGGTTTATCGCCTATTCGGGTTCCATCCGCAAGGAGATCCGGCCGGGGTGTCGATCACGGCCCCAAACGATGTGAGCAGGGTTCCCAAGCCCACCATCCGGGTGCCACTTGGTACACCGTGCCACGATGCCTAGTCTGTCCCAAGCCCGTCCCGTCGAACACCACCTAGTAGAGAAGTAGCACTACCTACAAACGCCAGAAACTAGCTGCAACTCCTGGACAGAGATCAAGTGGATTAATAAGCCGAGAGGGGCCGGATAACCAGAACCCAATGTGTGGTAGTAACTGGACTTGGATAACATATAGAGAACTTAGTGCTTAGGGATGGTTCCAATGATACAACCCACCATGTACTCCTACATGGCCTCTCATCGCTTCCCTTACCAAAATGTGTTCACACACTTAGCCTTTATCGGTAGGACATGTTCACCACTCCGATTCATTCCCGATGAATCATACCTGACACAACTCTAAGCATAGCTGGCATAAAGAAAACAAGCATGGATGAGCAGGCACATCAAGGCTCAAACAACTCCTACTCATGCTAGTGGGTTTGAACTAGTTACTATGGCAATGACAGGTCATGCAGAGGAATGGATTCAACTACTGCAGCAGAAAAGTAGCAGTTGAATCATTGTTGTCCTAATGCAGTATAAGGAGCAGGAGCAAGAGAGTGGGATTTATCGAAATGCTCAAGGGGGGTTGCTTGCCTGATAGAACGACGAAGGGGTACGGCTCCTCTGACAGGTACTCGGGAACACCTTCCGGAGTGGAACCTATCGAGAAGAAACGGTGCCGGCGATCAACACACAAACAAATGCAACAAAATGATGCATGAACATGGCATGTGCAAATGCTAGTGTTTGGGCTAATGCAAGATGCTATCGAGTTGGTTGAAGCCCATTTGAATCAAAGATTCAAATGCAATTCAAAATGAAGCATTTAAAATGCCCATATTATGTTTTCACTTATACATCATGTATGACTTGGTTTTTCATGCATGTAACTGGCATAAATGGATTCCTTGCATTTTTCTGATAATTTTTCATATATAATTTATTTCATTCTGAGCTACGGTTGAATTATTATGAATTTTTGAAGTTTAGGCAATATTCTGGAATTTCCTAAGTTAAAATAATTCTAGAGTCAATTATTGCGTCAGCTCTATGTCAGCATGACGTAAGCGGGTCAACGGGGCTGACCAGGTCAAACCTGACCAGTGGGTCCCACTGGTCAGTGACCCAGTCAACTCACTAAGTTAGTTAGTCCTAACTAACTGGGCAGGGCCCACTAGTCAGTGATCGTAGTAGCTAATCTAGCTAGTTAACTAGAGCTAACTAAAGTAATTAGTCGGGCAGGGCCTGCAAGTCAGTGAGAGGGAGGGGGAAGTCAAACTGGGCTGTGGGGTCAACCCATGCCGGTCAAAAGTCAGCGGTCGCCCGCGTTTAGCCGCCGGCGAGTGCAAACGCGGCGGTGCGCTGCGGGTTTGGCCTACAGGGGGCCATTTGGCGCGCGGAGTGCAGCTACGGGATGCGGACGCTCGTCCGCATCCAGCCGTGGTGGTGGCACGGCCGGGGAGCGGCCGGAGTGGCGCCGGCGACGACGAGTGCGGCGGCCGGAGTTCGGCCGGGGTGGAAAGAGCGGGTACACGGCGCAACAAAGCATGGGGAGAGAGGGAAACGGCATAGGAGCTCAAAACAAAGCTAACGGACGGCTCGGCAGGCACGGGGACGCCCGGTGGGCAGCGAATCAACGGCGAGGATCTTCGGTGGCCAACGAGGGGAACGGCGGTGCTTGCGGCGACCAGGGGCTTCTGGCATTAGGCGGCTCGGTGAGGAGGCGTAGCCCACAGCGGCGGAGCGCGTGGACACGACGGAGGGACGAGGGGGAGGCAGTGGCTGTGGCAACGGCGAACGGTGGCGTCGGCTGCGCTCAGGTGCGTGCGAGAGAGGGTGACAGAGGAGAGGAGAAGCACGGGGGAGAGTGAGAGGGGGTCGGGGAGGCCGCATGGCGTCTCTAGGGGCATCTAGAGGGAGGCGACAAGCAGGAGGTGGCCGGGCGTGGACCGGCGTGCATCGGCCACGCGCTCGGCGTCCTCCTGGCGCTGTGCAGAAGACGACTGGCAGGGCCGCCAGTGCCAGGCCTCAGGTAAGGCCCAGGTAAGCCTTTTCCCTTTTTTGTTTTCTTTTCTATTTCTGACATTTGTTTTTGACTTAAAAATAAATACCAGCACAAAAATAAAAATGTTGAGATTCCTTGTGACCACTAGTTATAAAATACCAGAGGCCCTCACCAAAATCCAACATTTTTGGAGCCTCTAAATATTTATATTATTTTAAATAGCTCCAATTCAAATACATATGGGTTCATTCAAAAATCCAAAATGTCTAGCAAAAATGTGCATCACACCTGGTTGTTGTTTCCAACATTTTCCAAAGACCATGAACATTTTTGAAAAGCATTTTGGGTTCATTGAAATTCCATTTTTAACTTGAACCTATTTGAATTTGCTTTGGTGCTACGGTTTGAAACATCCCCATTTCAATTTCATTTGAAACTTAACATGATGCACAAAGCAAACCTATAACATACTAGAACTAGGGATGTGACACACGACATGTGCTCGGCAGACTTCAAGCGAAAGCCGACGTGGGTGTAGACCACGACCTGACTAACCGCATAAGTCTCTAGTCCAGGTTTATCGCCTATTCAGGTTCCATCCGCAAGGAAATCCGGTCGGGGTGTCCTCAACGGCCCCAATCGATGTGTGCAGGGTTCCCAAGACACCAAACGGGCG
This sequence comes from Triticum urartu, assembly GCF_003073215.2. Lineage (NCBI taxonomy): Eukaryota > Viridiplantae > Streptophyta > Magnoliopsida > Poales > Poaceae > Triticum > Triticum urartu. The sequence goes on along the minus strand of NC_053022.1, from coordinate 166,043,281 downwards.
ACTCGGTACACCGTGCCACGGTGTATCTACCGCATCATAGCCCACCCCTGGGGTCAGCGCTACTCACGGGTGCCAACACATAACCTATAAACACCAGAAACTAGTTGCAACTCCTGGACAGAGGATGAGAGGGATCAGTAAGTCGAGCGGGGTCGTATTTCAGGGCCCAATGTGTGGTAGTAGCTTAATCTTAAATCACGCATACAGATCTCAGTTCTTAGGGATGGCCTCAATGAAATAACCCACCATGTACTCCGACATGGCCTCTCATCGATACCTTTACCAAATCATGTTCAACACATCCCTCACATTACCGTCATAATCATTTCACTCTAGCCCATCACCCAGATGAACTAGACCTGACACAACTCTAAGCATAGCAGGCATAGCAAGGTAGGAAACACACACATGGCTCAATTAACTCCTACACATGCTAGTGGGTTTCATCTAGTTACTATGGCAGTGATGGGTCATGCAGAGGATAAGGGTTCAACTACCGCAGCACACAGCAGTTTGAAACGTTGTTGTCTTAATGTAGTAAATGAGAGCAGAAGCGAGAACATGGGATTGTATCGCAATGATCAATGGGGCTGCTTGCCTGATGGAGTAGTAGTAGGGTACTGCCCTTCAGTTGGATAATCGGAAATATCCTCGGAGGCAGAAGCTACCATGAAAGACACCACAGAAGACAATCATCACATGGCAATATGCAATAATATGATGCATGCTATGACATGGTAATATGAGGTGTCCTACCTAATGCAATGTGAAGCAAGTTGGTTTGGGTCCATTTGAATCAAAGATTCAAATGGAAGCTTATGTTCTTAACCCTTATAAGTGTATTAGCTTGTTTCACCTAAACAGTAAGTTTAAAGTGTTTTTTCATGCATGAAACCAATACAGATGAAAATATTGAATTTTTCTGATCAAATTTCATATATAAATCTTTGCATTTGGAGTTACAGATTAAAAGTTATGAATTTTTGAAGTTTGTAATATTTTCTGGAATTTCCTATATAAGAATAATTCCAGTAATTGAGTTATTGCGTCAGCATTGTGTCAGGGGGACGTCAGCAGGTCAAAGGCGCCAGCCCAGGTCAAACCTGACCGGTGGGCCCCGTCTGTCAGTGGTTAATTAACTAACTAATTTTGATTAGTGCTAATCTAAGTTAATTAGCAGGGCGGTCCCACGTGTCATAGACTCAGGGGAAGTCAACCTGGGCCCACACGGGGTCAAACAGGGTCAAACTCGCCGGCGTTTAGCCGCCGGCGAGGCCAGACGCGGCGGAGTGATGCGGGTTTCATGCTCCGGCGACCAAAACGATGGCGGAGAGCATCTACGCATAGCTGGGAGCAAGCTGCATCGAGTGGTGGTAGTGGGTGGAGCTGGGGTGGCCGGAAACATCACCGACGACGACCTTGGAGGTCGCCGGAGTTCGGGCGAGGTCGAAACCGAGGCTACGGGGCACAGCGAGGCGCGTGGAGTGGTGCTAGGGGCTCCTGCGAGTGCGGTGAGTGCGTTGGTCACAAAGGTGTGGCCGGTGGGTGGCCGGAGTCATGTCGGCGACGAGCTTGGTGGCGGCGGGTGCTCGGGTGTGCGTGGTGCGATGCACATGGTGCAGGAGGAAGTTAATGGAGAGGGGGGAGGTAGCTGGGCTCACGGCGATCACAACGAGGCAGACAGAGAGGTCGGGGACGAGCTGGTGCTGTGGTGAAGGCGAAGGGGATCTCCGGCGGCCGATGTTGGGGAAGACGGGGTCGGGGCGACTCCAGAGCGGGCAAGCGCTCGGGGCTCGGCCTGCTCGACGTAGTCGATGACGGCGGAGCTCGTGGACACGATGGCGCAGCGCGAGGATGATGGAGAGCGCGGCTACGACGACGGTACAGCGGCAGGGGCGTCGGCCATGGTGGGAGAGGGCGAGGGAGAGGCGTTGGGGGCGAATGGAGGGGTCCAGGGGGTCGGGGCGACGACGTGGAGGTCGTCTAGACGTCCAGGGGCGTGGGCGGCAAGCAGGTGGCGCCGTGGCGAGCTCAGGCACGCCGGCGCTCACCTCTCTGCCTGCCTGCCTGGCGAGAGGAAGCAGCTGACTGGCCAGGGGCTAGCACAGTGCTGGGCCACCAGGTGGGCCGGCTGGTGGTTTTGCCAGGTTAGTCCCTTTCTCTCTCTTTTTCTGTTTCTATTTATTATGTTTTGTGTTTTGAAATAGTAAAAATACTATTTCATTTAGAAAAACCCTGAAAATAATCAGAGGCACCTTTGAAAATATTCTCAACAGCCTAAAATTACTTTCAGGATTATTTGGGCATTTTAAAATATTTATAAGATTTAAATTGCCCAAATGCAATTAGTAATGACTTAATCCAATGACCTTATGATGTCCTAGAAAAGTGTGCACCATTTTTGTCAAAGGTCTTAACCCAAAACAAAAAGGGTGGACTTTTTAGAAGGGCATTTCAGGTTCATTGAAAAAGTTTTTAGTAAATCCTAGTTGTTCCAGCGGGGGTGCTGGGGGTTCTGTCATCCCCATTTCAGTTTTCTGGGAAATTAAACATGATGCAACACTCTAATGCATGAACTAGCTAGGGTGTGACAACTCACCCCCACTCAAAAGAATCTCGTCCCGAGATTTAGGATCCGTTGGGAAGAAGGTCGGGTACTCGAGTCGAAGACGATCCTCCCTTTCCCAAGTGGCTTCTTTTTCGGAATGGTGTGACCATTGAACCTTGAGAAACTTGATGTTATGGCGTCGAGTGGTACGCTCAGCTTGATCAAGGATATGAACGGGATATTCCCGATAGGTGAGATTATCTTGGAGATCAAGCGTTTCATGGTCCACTCCACGGATAGGATCCGCGAAGCAACGCCTGAGTTGAGAAACGTGGAAGACATCGTGAACTTTGGAGAGATGCGGAGGTAGTTCCAATTGGTAGGCAACTTATCCTCATTTGGCAAGAATGCAAAAGGGTCCAATGTAACGAGGAGCCAATTTGCCTTTGATACCAAAACGATGGGTTCCCTTTAACGGAGTAACCCGAAGGTAGGCCTTCTCGCCGACTTCATAAGTCATGAGCTTATGTTTACGGTCATATTGGCTCTTTTGACGAGATTGGGCTGTTTTCAATTTCTCACGAATAACGCAAACCTGTTGTTCTACTTCCTGAATCATATCCGGTCCAAAGAGTTGTCTTTCCCCGGTTTCTGACCAGTTAAGAGGTGTTCGACATTTTCGTCCATAGAGAACTTCGAAAGGAGCTTTGCCCAAGCTAGCTTGATAACTATTGTTATAAGCGAACTCCATGAATGGAAGGCATTTCTCCCAATCCATTCCGAATGAGATGAACGAAGCTCGGAGCATATCCTCCAGGATTTTATTGACTCGCTCTACTTGACCACTTGATTGGGGGTGAAACGTGGTGCTAAAAGAGAGACGAGCTCCCATAGCATTTTGGAAAATTTCCCAAAATCGAGAGGTGAAGAGACTCCCACGGTCTGAGTTAATTTCCAACGGGACTCCATGAAGAGACACTATTCAGGAGATGTATAAGTCAGCTAGCTGGCTAGCGGTGATACTCTCACGAACATGTAGGAAATGGGCTACTTTGGAAAGATGATCGATCACGACGAAGATAGCATTATTCCCTCTCTTGGTCCTGGGAAACCCAGTAATGAAATCCATACTTATTTTATCCCATTTCCATTCGGGAATAGCCAAAGGTTGAAGGGTGCCAGCAGGCCGTTGATGCTCTGCTTTAGCACGACGACAGACGTCGCAACTAGCAATGTATTGAGCTATTGCTCTCTTCATCCTAGTCCACCAAAACCTCTGGCATAGGTCTTGATACATTTTAGTACTACCGGGATGAATGGTGAGAGGGGATTCATGAGCTTCCTTAAGAATCAACTGACGTAGTTGTTGTTTCTTGGGAACTACCAAGCGGTTCTCGAAGAAGACAACACGTCGCTCATCCATGGAAAAACATTTAGCAACTCCGCTAGCGATGTTTTCCTTAATCCGGGATATGCCCTTATCACGCTTCTGGGCAGCTATGATTTGATCCGTAAGGTTAGGCTTTGCCACCAGGGTGGATAGGAATCCTCGAGGAACTATGTGAAGGTTAAGCTTACGAAATTCCTCATGGAGAAGTGGTTGACTTTGTTGTAACATCAGGTTGTTACAATAAGATTTACGACTTAGCGCATCAGCCATGACGTTGGCTTTGCCCAGGGTGTAAGTTATTCCTAAGTCGTAATCCGAGATCAACTCGACCCAATGTCTTTGCCTGAGATTCAAATCCGGTTGGGTGAATATATACTTCAAACTTTGGTGATTGGTGAAGATCTTGCAAAGATTACCAAGAAGGTAATGTCGCCACGTTTTCAGTGCATGGACTATAACTGCAAGCTCTAGATCATGTGTGGGAAAGTTCTCCTCACGGGGGTGTAATTGCCGTGAAGCATAGGCAATTACCTGACGATCTTGCATGAGTATGCAACCTAGTCCTTGTCGCAAGGCGTCATAATAGATAATAAAGTCCTTGGAGAAATCTGGTGGTACCAGTACGGGAGCAGTTTTCAGGCGTCTTTTAAGTTCCTGAAAGCTGAACTCGCACTGTGGGGTCCACTCGAACTTTTTATCTTTCTTGAGGAGTTCAGTTAGAGGTTTATCAACCTTGGAGAAATTCTCGACGAAGCGGCGACAATAGCTCGCTAAGCCAAGGAAGCTCTGAACTTGCTTGACCGTTTCAGGTGGAGTCCAATCAAGGATGGCTTGAACTCGCTCGGGATTGATAGCAATACCCTTACCAGAGATTACATGGCCTATATAGGTCACTTCAGGCAACCAAAATTCACACTTGGAGAATTTGGCATAAAGGCGATGCTCTTGAAGTTTCGTCAATACCAGCCTTAGATGTTCAGCATGTTCCTCCTCATTCTTGGAGTAGATGAGTATATCATCAAGGTATACCACGACAAATTTATCCAAATACTCCATGAAGACCAAGTTCATTAACCGAGCGAAGGTGGCTGGGGCATTGGTTAAACCGAAAGACATAATGATGTACTCGTATTGGCCACAACGAGTAACAAAGGCCATTTTGGGAATGTCCCCGTTTCTGATTTTGATGGTAGCCCAACCTCAAATCCATCTTGGAAAAGACTGAGGATCCAGCGAGTTGATCATACAGATCGTTGATCCTGGGAAGCGGATACTTGTTCTTGATAGTGACCAAGTTGACAGGTCGGTAATCTACAACCATCTGATCCGTTCCATCCTTCTTTTTGACGAAGTGGATGGGGCAAGCCCAAGGAGAAGAACTAGGACGGATGAAACCCTTTTTCAAGGACTCATAGGGTTGGTTCTTAAGATCGGCTAGTTCTAAGGGTGCCATCTTATAGGGTCTTCTAGAAATTGGGACGGTTCCTGGAACAAGGTCTATCATGAACTCGACATCCCTGTCAGGTGGAACACCTGGCAGTTCTTCTGGAAAGACATCCGGGAAGTCTCGGACTACCGGAATATCTTCAAGGTCTGGAAGGGGGTTGGCATTTAGGGAGTAAAGCTGGCGCTTGGCCACTCGAGTTAAGACATTGACTATCTTTCCCGATGATTCAGTAAGTTGAACGGTTCTAGTGGAACAATCAATCTTAGCATAATGAGCTGACATCCATTCCATACCCAAGATGATGTTTATGTCCGAGGACTTGAGAGCTATTAAGGATGCAAGGAAGATAAGTCTATCGACAAGAATTTCATTCCCATGGCTTACTCTAGAAGTTTGCCATTTGGAACTCGGAGTTTGAATTACCATGGAAGTGGGCATGTCACAGAATGTCATGTTATTCAATCGAGCATAGTTCTTAGATATGAATGAATGAGATGCTCCAGTATCAAAAAGAACAGATGCCGGATGGCAATTAACAAGGAGCGTACCAAGGAGGACGTTAGGATCATCATGAGCCTCCTCAGCTGAGACATAGTTGACATGGCCACATGCAGTGGTGGCTGGCTTGGCGTAGAAGGTCTTTCCCGCTGGCTTACCACGGCCAACGGACTTTCCAGACTGGTTGGGGTTGTTGTTCTAGGGACACTCTCGACTGTAGTGACCCGGCTCTCCACACTTGAAACATGTCACAACATTGGGGCATGGAGCAGCATTAGCAGCGGGGCCACCATAGGTCTTAGGCGGTGCAAACTGCTGGATGGGGCGAGGCTCCTCAAAGGATGGCCTCGGAATGAACCTGGGTGGCAGTGCTGTGCTTGGAATCCACACCCGGCGCTTCTGAGATCCAGAGCCGGATGAAGAACCAAAATCACGAGAGTGCTTGCGTGAAGCGTCATAGTCAGTCTAACCTGTCTCAGCACTGATGGCTTTATTGACCAACTTCTGAAAGGAAGTGCACTCATGCAGACGAAGATCGCGGCGAACCTCGGGGCTAAGTCCCTTGCGGAACCTTGCCTGCTTCTTAGCGTCGGTGGATACCTCTTCAGGAGCATAACATGCCAGATTTCCAAACTCATGGCTATAAGCATCCACACTTACTCTGCCTTGGGTGAAATTGCAGAACTCTTCCCTCTTATGATCTATGAGACCTTCCGGGATGTGATGCTCACGGAAAGCCTCACTAAATTCAGCCCAAGTAGTGATTTGGCCGACCGGGCGCATAGCCTCAAAGTTTTCCCACCAAAGGCTAGCGGGGCCTTCAAGGTGATAGGCAGCATAGGTAACCTTATTAGCTTCGGCTACTTTGGCAGAACATAGCTTGTGGGTGATGCTGCGAAGCCAGTCATCCACGTCGAGGGGCTTGACAGAATGATTAAACTTTGGTGGGTACAACTTGATAAAGTCATTGATTGACACCAACTCGTTTCGCTGATGACGTGCAGTGTTCTGCTCAGTCTGCTCCAGCAAGCGGTTAGTCTCACACTTGTTTCTTTCTGCCTCTAGCATAACTTCGGCCAGAGAAGGCGGGTGAGGTAGACTCTCACCCCTAGCTGCACTGGCTTCCCCCTGCTCTGGGGCAGCAGGGTTGCTGCGGGTGTTGACCATCCTAGGAAAAACAAGAAAATGGTTTGGACAAAGATGGCACAATCTTGGCAAGGAAGTGCAGAATGTAATGGATAACATGGAATGCTGAGATGTTCATTGCACGACATGGTAATATAGAAACTGCCATATATATACCATTGGTCATACACACTGTACATAGTTTAGTACAAGCTTAGGCTAGAGTACAACTACGGTGAAAGACATTACATCTCATCGGAGGCATTCCAAGCTCCTATAGATTATTTTTCTACACCTCCGGAGCGTGATACACACCAAGTCGTATCCCACGGTCATGCAAGACGGTGGAGAATACAACAATTACAGTACTAGTGAAACTTCTACTAGCTCAGACGGCTCTGTAGTAATCCTCATAAAAGTCACCATCAAAGCCTGGAAGCGGGACATGATCATGTGGGAACAGACGGTCCTGCGGAGCCTGCGGACCATAGGGACTCGGATGTGGCCTTGGCCCCATAGACGGTGGCAGACGGGGACCACGAGGAGGGGTGATGCCTCCTACATCATGCCACTCCATACAATCTGGCAATCCAGACCGCACAGGTTACAGGTCCCTCAGGTCCATGTATCCTGCCTGCACAGCAGGTGCAAACCGAGTCAAAGTGGCCCAGTGATCAGCACGAGAGTTGAAAAGCTCCATACGCAAGGCCCGATTTTCGCGGTCCTTATCTTCGACCATCTCGGCAGTGGTGCGGAGTAGTGACTCCTCATGTGTAGAGTCATAGTACAAAGCCTGATAGTACCCCTGTGCTCCAAGGAGTGAGGCTGGCATGTAGCGGAAATCGGTGTTCTGAAGCAAGGCAGTCCTGGCTCGAATGATAGTCATCATTGATTAAGCTGCATCCTGCACAGACATCTCAATAGTGACCCCAAGTCCATAAGAGCAGTGGAGGGGCTCAGTGGCTCCAGGATAAGAGGGATATATCCTGACGGTACAAAGGTACTGGCTCTTGTTGAAGTCTCGAAAGTGCTCCTCGACGGTATATTCCGGATACCATCGATAGCCTGTCTCGACCATCACTCGAACCAACATGGCCATGTGACCAGGTACATCGAGGCACCGGGTCAGACGAGCCACTTGGTTCTGGGAATGGGTGGCCATCTTAAAGCACAGAATAATGCAAGGGCATTAGAATTTCCTAGGAGAAATCGGACAGCATAACGGCTGTAAATGCTCAGAAAAACATTTGAGACATTCACAACAGTTTGCAAAACCACTCAACAACATCATATCAAGGCTCTGGTTCATCTGACAACATACTAAAAGTAGTACAAACTATACTGAGGCTTGTAACAACAATCCTATAAGCTACTACGGATTAGTAACACGTGAACCTGATAGAGAGAAGAGAGCCTAGTCCTTAACCCACGTAGAATGAGAACAGAATGCTTCAGATCAGAGGGCATAAGGTAAAGGAGTAAAAGAGCCTTACGTTCCCTCCCACAATCAATTCCCCTACATATAACTAAAGCATTTCTAGACTCGACATCGACCAGTTTAGCTCAGCGAACCTACAGGCAGTCCGGCTCTGATGCCAATGCTGTCAGGACCCCGATTCCAAGTCACATCGATCTAGCCAGTAACACCTCATATCACTTTGCGGCCTCACACACGCCATCCCCATGGGTGTCGCCTTACCATGGCCCGGGACCATTTGCGCCTTTTGGCTCATGTATATGATAGTGTTGCTAGCATCCATATGACAGATAACACGGGCCGACATGGCTAGTCGTGAACCCAAAGCGGCACAGACCTATGGGGACATGCATACATGAATCACATCGAGCATGTCGGTCAACAGCGTGTGAATCCGGGATGTAGCACTGGGCTAACAGGACTCCGGTGAACCGGGCTGTAGCAGGCTAGGCAGGACTCCAGAAGTCACCGCGTGACATTTCCCCGAAGGGACAGACATAAGAACGAAGTGAAACACATGTCGGCCAGTCAAGTGTCCTGAGCAGTAGTGCTGGGCTACTAGGACTCCGATGAACCGGGCTGTAGTGGACTACTATGGCTCAAGGAGCACTAGACTACATTTCCCCACAAGAAAGGCTGCCAAGGATAAACAACTAGATTGTCGGATCCCACACATACCAAGCATTTAAATCATACCCACAATATGCTCGATATGTCTAAATACAACATGGCATCACAACAAAACTCTACAACTCAAGTACTTTATTTAAAGGCTCCGGAGAGCCATACATAACATGTTCATACAGGTAGGGGTCACAAGACCCGACACTCAAGTCATACAAGCATACAAGCACATGCGGAAGCAAATAAGTCTGAGTACAGACACTAGAAAGAAAGAAGGCTTGTCGAAGCCTGTCTATCTACATAGGGCCCTCCATGGCCAGAATCACCACATGGGTGGCAATTTACTCATCGACGTCGAGGTCTACGTAAAACCCATCGGAGGGGGTGGTGTTGTCGTCTGAAAACAGTAATTAAAGCAACATGAGTACAAAGGTACTCAGCAAGTCTTACAACAAATCCTACTATACATGCTCATTCTCAAGAAGGTGGTGGAGTTATTGCAGCAAGCCAGCTTTGACTCTTGGCTAAGCTATCCTATGAGACACCATTCTAAAATAGTTTTCACACATGAGTCCACTAATCACCAACACAATACTCCACCGGGTATCCCCCTCGTCATCCTACAAGAGGGCCATCCTCGGTACTCACACTTATCTTGAGTCTTTTAGTAGTAACCATTAACTTGTCTATGAACTATATAGGCAACCAAGTAGTCGTTTACCGCGGACGCGGCTATTCGAATAGTTTTATACCCTGCAGGGGTGTACTTCGTCACACATGTTTCCACCACTTAGCGTCTGCACACGACATGTGCTCGGCAGACTTCAAGCGAAAGCCGACGTGGGTGTAGAACACGACCTGACTAACCGCACAAGTCTCTAGTCCAGGTTTATCGCCTATTCAGGTTCCATCTACAAGGAAATCTGGCCGGGGTGTCCTCAACGACCCCAAACAATGTGTGCAGGGTTCCCGAGACACCAAACGGGCGACTCGGTACACCGTGCCACGGTGTATCTACCGCATCATAGCCCACCCCTAGGGTCAGCGCTACGCACGGCCGCCAACACATAACCTATAAACACCAGAAACTAGTTGCAACTCCTGGACAGAGGACGAGAGGGATCAGTAAGTCAAGCAGGGTCGTATTTCAGGGCCCAATGTGTGGTAGTAGCTTAATCTTAAATCACGCATACAGATCTCAGTTCTTAGGGACGGCCTTAATGAAACAACCCACCATGTACTCCTACATGGCCTCTCATCGATACCTTTACCAAATCATGTTCAACACATCCCTCACATTACCATCGTAATCATTTCCCTCTAGCCCATCACCCAGATGAACCAGAATTGACACAACTCTAAGCATAGCAGGCATAGCAAGGTAGGAAACACACACATGGCTCAATTAACTCCTACACATGCTAGTGGGTTTCATATAGTTACTGTGGCAATGGCGGGTCATGCAGAGGATAAGGGTTCAACTACCGCAACACACAGCAGTTTGAAACGTTGTTGTCTTAATGCAGTAAATGAGAGCAGAAGTGAGAATATGGGATTGTATCGAAATGATCAATGGGGCTGCTTGCCTGATGGAGTAGTAGTAGGGTACTGCCTTTCAGTCGGATACTCAGAAATATCCTCGGAGGCAGAACCTACCACGAAAGACACCACAGAAGACAATCATCACATGGCAATATGCAACAATATGATGCATGCTATGACATGGCAATATCAGGTGTCCTGCCTAATGCAATGTGAAACAAGTTGGTTTGGGTCCATTTGAATCAAGGATTCAAATGGAAGCTTATGTTCTTAACCCTTATAAGTGTATTAGCTTGTTTCACCTAAACAGTAAGGTTAAAGTGTTTTGTCATGCATGAAACCATTACAGATGAAAATATTTAATTTTTCTGATCAAATTTCATATATAAATCTTTGCATTTGGAGTTACAGATTAAAAGTTATGAATTTTTGAAGTTTGTAATATTTTTTGGAATTTCCTATATAAGAATAATTCCAGTAATTGAGTTATTGCGTCAGCATTGCGTCAGGGTGACGTCAGCAGGTCAAAGGCGCCAGCCCAGGTCAAACCTGATCGGTTGGCCCTGTCTGTCAATGGTTAATTAACTAACTAATTTTGATTAGTGATAATCTAAGTTAATTAGCAGGGCGGTCCCACGTGTCATAGACTCAGGGGAAGTCAACCTGGGCCCACACGGGATCAAACAGGGTCAAACTCGCCGGCGTTTAGCCGCCGGCGAGGCCAGACGCGGCGGAGTGATGCGGGTTTCGTGCTCCAGCGAACAAAACGATGGCGGAGAGCATCTACGCGTAGCTGGGAGCAAGCCGCATCGAGTGGTGGTAGTGGGTGGAGCTGGGTTGGCCGGAAACGTCGCTGGCGATGACCTTGGCGGTCGCCGGAGTTCGGGCGAGGTCGAAACCGAGGCTACCGGGCACGGTGAGGCGCGTGGAGTGGTGCTAGGGGCTCCTGCGAGTGCGGTGAGTGCGTTGGTCACAAAGGTGTGGCTAGTGGGTGCCCGGAATCACGTCGGCGATGAGCTCGGCGGCGGCGGGTTCTCGGGTGTGTGTGGTGCGATGCACACGGTGCAGGAGGAAGTTAATGGAGAGGGGGAGGAGGTAGCTGGGCTCACGACTATCACAACGAGGCAGGCGGAGAGGTCGGGGACGAGATGGTGCTGCGGTGAAGGCGAAGGGGATCTCCGGTGGCCGGAGTTGGGGAAGACGGGGTCGGGGCGGCTCCAGAGCGGGCGAGCGCTCGGGGCTCGGCCTGCTCGACGTAGTCAACGACGGCGGAGCTCGTGGACATGATGGCGCGGCACGAGGACAACGGAGGGCGCGGCTATGGCGACGGTGCGGCGGCAGGGGCGTCGACCAGGGTGGAAGAGGGCGAGGGAGAGGCGTTGGGGGTGAATGGAGGGGTCCAGGGGGTCGGGGCGACGACGTGGAGGTCGTCCAGACGTCTAGGGGCGCGGGTGGCAAGCAGGTGGCACCGTGGCGAGCTCAGGCACGCCGGCGCTCACCTCTCTGCCTGTCTGCCGTGCGAGAGGAAGCAGGTGACTGGCCATGGGCCAACACGGTGCTGGGCCGCCAGGTGGGCCGGCCGGTGGTTTTGCCAGGTTAGTCCCTTTCTCTCTCTTTTTTTTGTTTCTATTTATTCTGTTTTGTGTTTTGAAATAGTAAAAATACTATTTCATTTAGAAAACCCTGAAAATAATCAGAGGCACCTTTGAAAATATTCTCAACAGCCTAAAATTAATTTCAGGATTATTTGGGAATTTTAAAATATTTATAAGATTTAAATTACCCAAATGCAATTAGTAATGACTTAATCCAATGACCTTAAGATGTCCTAGAAAAGTGTGCACCATTTTTGTCAAAGGTTTTAACCCAAAACAAAAAGGGTGGACTTTTTAGAAGGGCATTTCAGGTTCATTGAAAAAGTTTTTAGTAAACCCTAGTTGTTCTAGGGGGTGCTGGGGGTTCTGTCATCCCCATTTCAGTTTTCTGGGAAATTAAACATGATGCGACACTCTAATGCATGAACTAGCTAGGGTGTGACAATGTCCTTCCAGGAACATGTACTTGAATCGTCCAGTGCTCTTCTTTAGGTAGAGTGGCGGATGTAGGTCCCAGTGAAGCTTGGTATTCCAATGCTCAGGTACCTAGTGGCTACCTTCAAGAGTCGTCCAAAAGGGTGTCGTCATCCGGTTGAGCAAACTTGTTCCTTGGGTCCGCCATCTATGGAGTACAAAATGGAGAAGAGTCAGAAATGAGTAGAGGATAGTTTCATGTGGCTTGTCCTAGTGGTCGCGTCCTACAGTCAGTGTGCGCTCTGATACCATCCTGTAGCGACCCGACCTCAGGCGGTCAAGTCTCTGTGTTTAAGTGTCATCCCTGGATCGGTATTGCTGACACACACAATACTTGAGGATTTATAACAGAGTTCAATCACACACTTATTACATCGAATTTCTCAAAAGAAAACTTATTACAATAATATGGCTGAAGGCCATCTAAATAAGATAACAGTGGAAGCTTCGAAGGTAGTAGAGTCCATCCAACTCCACAGCAAAATTGAGTGCATGACAACGACCTAGCGCACCTTACTCTTCGTATGAAAACTCTACAACATAATACTTTGCAGCCTGTGTAGGTCAGCACATGGAATATGCTGGCAAGACAATACTATAGAGCAATGAACAAATAACATCTATAACTACATGCATACATGGCTAGTAGAGGCTCTATGGTTATCATTTGCATAAAGCTAGTTTTTTTCATACAACAAAGAAATATATTTTCTTTAACTACAAGTTTGTTGAAAACATTGAGAATGGTAACCCCATCTCAATCCCTATTAAAAGTTAACAACCCATCAAATTAATTAAGTAACGTGATGAGATCAACATAATAATTCAAGTACCAGATACTCAAGATGTCCATAACCGGGGACACGGCTAATCATGATTAGTTGGTACACTCTGCAGAGGTTTGCACACTTTTCCCCACAAAACTCGATCTCCTTCGTTGTATTTCTCGCACTGCAGGGTATTTGAGAAACCGATGACCGAGACACAGTTTTTCTGAAGAGGTCCCCTTAACTGATAGATAAGCCGGTACACCTACAGTCCCCTACATCTACTAGCCCATCATGGAAAGGATTCCCACAACTTACTCAACTATGCTAGAGCCCATAATTGCATGTGGCTTCACACGGAAGTTTCTAGCATGAATAATCTTATGATCCCTTTGAGCCTGGATGGTGAACCATAGGATTATCACTTGGATGACCTGGGATCTCCTTGGCAGCACTGGATTCCCCAGGTGCCCAGAAACCATTTTACCCAGATGTGTATTAAAGTAGCCACCTTATGTTGAACCTTAGATAACAACAACTCTCTCACATCTTTCATGAATTCTCTCAAAAACCAAACCATGTCTACAAGCATAGCATAGTAGTGTAAGCATAATGTAGTAACTCCCAAGGTTTGAATAAAAGGCAATAGGTTCCTACCTCATCAACTACTTAGCAAAACCCACATGTTAAACAAGTCCTACTCATGCAATGTTTGAGGGTTGATACTAATGCATAAAAACTGGGTAACGAAGGGATATGATCAAAGTGTTACTTGCCTTGCTGACGATCTGAAACTCTATCGTGAACAAACAATAGTGATGTGGAGCATCCTATGGACATCACCATGTTAAGAGTTCGTTTGGCAAGTAACACGTGCCACATCTACTTCACGTACATAAAGGTGAATCATCTCCTTTGCATGTGCTCACTTGACCCCTTCGAGGATGGCATACTACTTGACACGTCTCCCGTGTGCATGCATAGGTATTGCCGGAGCTTCACGGATGTTGAGGAGGAGTGCAAGCACCAAGGAACAACTACACCATCTGCGAGGGAAGGCTGGAAGCGACGACGGAAGAAGATGGAGCTGCTAAAGCTATAGTGGCGGGACATCCGGGCTAGTGGTCGGACATCCGGGCCAGAGGTCGGACATTCGGCGCCTGTGCAGCTGCCCAACTGCTAAACCAACAGTTGGCCGAACAAGCCTCAGCGGCTGGACATCCGGTGCCAACCCCCGGGCATCCGGCTCGTCCTGAAGCCCCGGACATCCGGCCCCCAGCCCGTACGTCCGGCAACTGTGCGTGCCTAACCGGGCCAAAGGCCCATGTATCCCATCCTCACTTAACCCTTCGTGGCTCTAGACTATATATACTCCACCTCCTTCTAGTTAGGGTTAGCGTTGTGTTAGCTCATTTGTGAGATAGAGCTTCGCTCATCCATATCGGATCTACTCCTTGAGAGAGACCATGGCCCCTCTTCGGAGAAGATCCACCTTGGATTCAAGACCCCTTTACGGGAAGATCCCCTTGTGGATTCAAGACCACCTCACGGAGAAGAACCGGCTACCCTTTGTATCATCCCTTGTTGGATTTGGATCATGTATCTCTTTGTGTTTTGAGGATCTAGCACATGTGTGATTGATCTTGTTCGTTTGAGTAATTCTCTCGTGTTTCCCCTTATGTTTCCCCTTGTGTTCTTTGTGTTCTTCGCAGGATCCGCTCCGTTCGTGAAAGATCGGCCATCTACGGTTCCACCCTACATCATCTTGGTATCATGAGCCTAGTTGATCATGATTTCAAAGCCTCCCCTCTTTGTTTCCTAGCCTAGTTTTGTTGACTTCGTCCTAAATTCGAAAATCCCCACCAAAAAATAGCCCCAATTTTTTTTATTTGTTAGTTTGATGAAGTTTTGTTGGATTTGATCCATGGATTTGCTTGGTTTCAAGTGGATCTAGCATCTCCCCAATTTTCCTCATTTTCCATCCACGAAATCCGATCAATTTTGCCCCCAAAACCATCTATTTCCGCCCCCAAATCGAGTTTTGAAGTCCAAATCCCTATCTGGAATCATCGGGCCGGACATCCGAGCCAAAGGCCAGACATCCAGGCCATCGGGCCGGATATCCGGGTCTCCGACCGGACATCCGGCTCCTGGAGCGCATTTTCGCACAGCGTTCTGTAGATCAGGTCCCGGATATCCGGACCCAACCCCGGATGTCCGGCCCCTGACATTTAAGCCTTCCTCGTTTCACCGTTTTGTCCATAACTAATTCATCCGGAGTCCGTTTTCGACGTTCTTTAGCTCGTTTTGAAGCTCTTGACATCCCGCTTCACACAAAAATACTAACATAACCATTTGACTCCATCAATGTTTTCAAACTTTGGCATCTTTGCCTAGGGCTTCCACCATAACTTCCGCAAAACCACCATAGCATTCCGCAACCTAACCAATTTTGTTCCCCATAGAATTTATGGTTGTTTGAGTTGTGATTTGAGTCTACTTAGGTGTCTAGCCTACTTAGATACGGTTGCTTCTTCATCAACCACCACCACCAGTACCGCATAGGCTTGCCCACCATACACTTCCGCCACCCCAACTTAACCCATTTTTGTTTGTGTTGTGAGTTGTGTCTCCTAAGGTGTTTGGGCTACTTAGGGACCGTGCTGCCAACTCCGACACCGTGTATAGTCCACCACCTTACACTCCATTTCCGCATTCAGTCTCAAAACCCATCATTGCATTTCCGTAATCCCATTGAGCTCCCGCAACCACCACCGCATCCCGATACCACCATTTGACATTTGCCTTTGAGATTTTGAGTTAGCGGTTTTTCCGTTTCCTAAGGTGTTTCGGCTACTTAGGGACGAGTATCCATCATCTTGGTATCTACATCAAGAACAACCACCTCTCATCATCGCCAAGGACGGTAACCTCCATATCATCTTGGTATCATGGTATCCATCCATTGTATATTCCCTTGCCATTGCATTGATAACCCCTAGCCCATTTTTGCGTCACTTGCCTATCAAGACTAGCCTTTGAGTATTGTCGGCAACGTTACTTGTGCACATTACTGGTCTACACCTTCCATTACATACATACCATACCATTTCGGTATCATATCATCCCTTGTGCCACAAGTTAGTTCCCACATATATATATACAATTGCTATCTTGGTTTGTGCATTGTGCAAAAGTGGCCATACAAAAAAAAGAATAAGCTTTAAAATAGAAGAGAAAGAGCAAACAAGCTTGTAAGCAAGTGCCATAGCATCATACCACATTGCACATAAGATTTTCATATCCGATCATCTTGGATCATACCACCGGGAAATCATACATAGCATAGTTGGGATAGAAAGTTGATAGATTTTTCATCTTATAGGTTGTGCACAAGTGTCGTATCCGCCTATTGAGCAATTGTGTTGGCGTCCCTCTTGAGTTGTGCAACACGAGCGTTTTTCGTGGATTCCACATTTTGTGCACATCGTTGGTTGCACAACCCCATTTATCTATCCGTGTGTGTGTTTTTGTGTGCCATTCATTGCTATTGGTCTACTTGTTTCACTTGCAAATTTGTGAATCTCTTTCAACATTATTGACTCTTGCTAACATTTTCCATCAAATATTTGTGCCAGTATCCTCACCGAGCTCCACCATAAGCCTTATTTGTGTAGGTGTGAGAAACCGACAAGAATTGGTACGAATTGTTCTATTTCCTTGTTACATCATTGAATGATCATTGATCCATCTTCAACATCGGTCAAGGTACATTTGGTATAGTTCTTCTCTTTCCCCAACACGTAGTAGGTTACTATAGCTTGCAAGATCAGCTCTAGAACATGGATATAATGATGATAACATAAACAGTTCAGATCTGAAATCATGGCACCCAGGCCCAAAGTGACAAGCATTAAGCATGGCAAAGTCATAGCATCATCAATCTTAGAACATAGTGGATACTACGGAACCAGCCCTAACAAAACTTACTCGATTACATAATGAATCTCATCCAAATCCTCACCGACCAGCGAGCCTACGAAGGAAATACTCAGTCCTGGTGGGAGGATCATGGAATTGGCAATGGAGAAGGGTTGGTGATGACTAAGAATGAATATCCCCCTCTCTAGAGCACCAAACGGACTCTAGATCTTCCCTCCCAAGGAAGAATAGGGCTTGGTGACGGCTCCGTCTCGTGGATTGCGATAATTCTTTCTCCGAAAATAGGAATTTATAGCGTTGATTTCAGGGTCAGCGGGGCCACCAGGTGGTTCCAACCCACCTGGGCGCGCCAGGAGAGGGGGCGCACCCTGGTGGGTTGTGCCCACCCAGATGCCCCTCTCCGACAGGTCTTGGCTCTAGAAATTCTTATTATTATTGATATAAAAAATCCTCGCAAAGTTCTCGTTCCATTCTGAGAACTTTTATTTCTGCACAAAAACAACACCATGGTAGTTCTGCTGAAAACAACGTCAGTCCGGGGTTAGTTTCATTCAAATCGAATTAGAGTCCAAAACAAGAGGAAAAGTGTTAGGAAAAGTATATACTTTGGAGGCACATCAGACATCAATTTCTATAAAGGTTTATCTCTTGCATCGTCCGCAACGAACACCTGGTGTACTGGTCCGGGCCGGATGCTCACAGCGCGATGACCTGAGTTCAAATTCTGTCCTAAACTTTAGCTTTTTATATTTTTTTAATATATACTTCTTTCGCTACTATACTTGGAGTGGAAACCACAGAGTACTTAGAATACAAGATTAAGGATGGATTTGTTTCTTTTTAACTTGTTGTACGAATCTGTAGCCAGCCTGCAAGTCATGTACATTATACTGATAGTGGAACCCACAGAGTACTTAGAATACAAGATTAAGGATGCAATTAACTATTTATAGAGTGTAACACCCACGATGCGGCTATATCTCCCACGTGTCGAGGCACGACTTAGAGGCATAACCGCATTGTAGTTTTGTCGCAAGTTGGTATCAGAGCCAGGTTTATGTAATGGTTGTTTACCATGTTGCTTGCTTCTTTCCAGTTTGCTTCTCTCGTTAGCTTCGGTTTCGTTCCTGAGTTGCGAGGATTCGTTCGACCACGTCCGATTGTCTTCTTCATCGACTCGTTATTCTTCCTTGCGGAATCTCAGGCAAGATGACCATTACCCTCGATATCACTTCTATCTTTGCTTGCTAGTTGTTCGCTCTATTGCTATGTCGCGCTACCTACCACTTGTTTATCAGGCCTCCCATATTGCCATGTCAAGCCTCTAACCCACCTTCCTACCAAACCGTTGTTTGCCTATGTAAGTTCTTTTGCTCAGCCCCTCTTATAGCGTTGTTAGTTGAAGGTGAAGTTGAAGATTGCTCCATGTTGGAACATGTTTATGTTGGTATATCACAATATCTCTTATTTAAATTAATGCATCTATATACTTGGTAAAGGGTGGAAGGCTCGGCCTTATGCCTGGGGTTTTGTTCCAGTCTTGCCGCCCTAGTTTCCGTCATACCGGTGTTATGTTGCTTGATTTTGCATTCCTTACGCAGTTGGGGTTATGGGACCCCCTTGACAGTTCGCTTTGAATAAAACTCCTCCAGCAAGCCCCAACCTTGGTTTTACATTTGCCTAACAACCTATAACCTCCCTTGGGTTCTACAGACCCGAGGGTCATCTTTATTTTAACCCCCCCGGGCCAGTGCTCCTCTTAGTGTTGGCCCGAACCGGGCAACCTGCGGGGCCACCTCAGGGAAACTTGAAGGCTGGTTTAATCGTAGCTTGACCTATCCGGTGTGCCCTGAGAACGAGATATGTCTAGCTCCTATTGGGATTTGTCGACACAGTGGGTGGCTTTTCTGGTCTTGTTTTACCATTGTCGAAATGTCTTGTAGCCGGGATTCCGAGACTGATCGGCTCTTTCCGGGAGAAGGAATATCATGTGTTTATCGTGAGAGCTTATGATGGACTAAGTTGGGACACCCTTGTAGGGTATTAACTTTCGAGAGTCGTGCCCGCGGTTATGTGGCAGATGGGAATTTGTTAATATCCGGTTGTAGAGAACCTGACACTTTACTTAATTAAAATGAATCAACGGCGTGTGTAGCCGTGATGGTCTCTTTTCGGTGTAGTCTGGGAAGTGAACACGGTCTTGCGTTATGTTTGAGCATAGGTAGTTTCAGGATCACTTTTTGATCTTTTCTAGCTTCACGACCATTGCGTAGATTCTCATCTTTCTCTTGTTTGTGCATGTTAGCCACCATATTTGCTAAGTTCTTGCTGCAACTCCACCTCATTACCTTATCCTACCCATAAGCTTAAGTAGTGTTGATCTCGCCGGTTTTGAGATTGTTGAGTCCTCGTGACTCACAGATACTAACAGAACAGTTACAGGTCCCGATGATACCAGTGCAGGTGATGCTACCGAACTCAAGTGGGAGTTCGACAAGGACCTTGGTCGTTACTATGTTTCGTTTCCTGATGATCAGTAGTGGAGCCTAGTTGGGACGATCGGGGATCTAGCAGTTGGGTCTATCTTCTTTTTCATTTGGTTTTCCGTAGTCGGACTATGAGTGTACTTTGATGATGTATGAATTATATGTTATTGTGTGACATGGCGAGTGTAAGACAACTCTATTTATCCCTGTCTTATTCATTACATGGGGTGTTTGTGAAGATGACCCTTCTTGCGACAAAACCACTATGAGGTTATGTCTCTAAGTCATGCCTCTACACGTGGGAGCTATCACCGCATCGTGGGTGTTACATAGAGGGAGAATCATACACGAAATTAACTCAAATGGATTCGACGTGACTCTATTATTCTCCAACGGCAACCGGCAAATTTCCTCCCACGGGCCGGAGTTTGTTTCTCGGTTTGCTTGCGGGTTTAACTGAGGCTTTTTATGGAGGCGAGGAGGCGTGTCTAGTCGGGCGTGCAACGGGCGGCGCAATACTATTTGATTTGACAGCTACTAGTATATTATAAAAAATAAAGAAGAGTAGTAGAGATAGAGATAAGAGTAGAGATGGAGACTAGGGAGGAGCACCATCTACTGCTTCATGTGCTACTCCTGCGCTCCATTCGGCGGCCGCAACATCCCCTACAGCAACTCCCTCCTGCGCTCCATTCGGCGAGAGCTGTTGAAATTTGGGGAGCGCACCCGCGCGATTGCTGGCCGCGACGACTTCACCGACGATGACTTCTTCCCTGACCTCAGCAACCTATTCCTCAATGAGATGGGCGACAACCTCAATGCCAACGGTGCTGCTCCCATTGCACCATATGTGTTTATGTCCTTCCTATTTGAAATCGTGGTAGAATTCATGTTTCTAGTCTGTGTCCTAGATTCGATCTGTTCATCTACTATGCTAGTCCACATGATTAGTTTAATCTTTGTTATAGCCGTCATGATTTATTTTGTGCTTATTCAGACTAAATCTCATAGTAACTTGCTCATATATTCAACTGGCGCAGCGTCCCCTACACCCACTCCCGTTTCATGGATGGCCTGGTCGATGCCTCCAAGGAGCCCTTCGTATACTGCTATGGGTGCCCGATGCCATTTTGGGGCTCGTCAGCGGACCTCGTGCATCACCTCACGCGGGCGTCCGTCTATCACTACTCGCCCGCGGCGAAGAACATCAAGTATGAGACATGCTACCCGTTCGCCATGCCGGAGTCGCTGGAGCATCACCGCTGCCTGCTAGTCTCGGAGGAGGATGTCAGCATCTTCCTCTTGATCGTGGGCACCGGCGAGGCCCACGCGGGCTGCCGCCCTATCTCTGTAGTGTGTGTCAGGGGCTACGCCGCTGACGCTGACACGGACACGAGGCTGATGTACGGGTGAATGCTCACTGTTACTGCCCCTCGGAGGTACGTGGGAGCCCACACCCACTCCATGACGCTGACTAGGACTATGCCGAGTTGGGACCTTCCCGCCGATGTCGACATGGAAGACAGATGGTATGATCCCCCGCCCCAAAAATGGTGCACGGGGACTCCAATGAGGTTCACCTGGACATATGCATTACCAATTTAAATGATGATCATTAGTCTTCGCTCAATGTAATCTGCCATCTAAGCATGTGGATGCTTCTTATTTATATAGTATAGAACCTTCCATGCATGATCTTGCTCTATTAGAGTATCATGCTTGAATAAAAGTTTATCCATTTATGGTTTAGTCTAGAATATTCCATGCGTGCTTTTGATCCATTAGAGTTCTCGCTTACCATTTATGATATTAACTGAGAATTTTTACAACAGTACTGGTGAAAGACTTATGATGAACCATTTCTTACATCTCCTCTGCCCCCTTCCAAGTCATCCTGATTTAATCCCTCCGTCTAGGTGCATAAGAGCATGGTTAATACTTAATACTATAGCCAACTATTTACTATAACAAAAAATGCCATGTCATCTGTAGCCAACATGTATAACAATCGATACTCGAAAACTAATTCTGAAAGATCATCTCTTGCAAAGCACAATAAGTGTTATTTCTTCACAAGTTTTGGATGCAGGTTGAATAGTCGAATGCTTTTGTTTGCAAAAGATACTTTTTTATCTATTTCACCCAGATGTTTGTGAGCTCTAGATCTAAAATAATATCCAAAGAAAGATATCGATACCCGTTACACATGAGATGACCCCCACATCCTTTGTCGAAATAAACAACTCCCTGATCAATGCATTTCATCGTTCTGTGCAATGCATGGGCACCTTACTATAGATTAGTATGGTAAAAATTTAACTAACATTATATATAGTATGATAAATTCTCATGCATGTCAACTAAAATTATATCATTGAAAACTATGTTCAAATATGAAACCAACGATATAATTTTTGTTGACATGCACTAACATTTTGTCAGTTAAATCTTCAGTCAATTTCAATGGGGGACTAATAAATCACGACCGATGTAGTACTAGTGTAGAGGGCGGCACTGCACAGGAGTCTCACCCCGCTCGCGGTGTGGCAGTAAAGCCGTCATATCACAAAACCCCACCACTCCCCGTAATAAGTGACCTGGTAAAATAAACGGACAAGCAACCATCACATCCCTCGGTCTTTTTTGCATTTCATCTCTCTGCATTTACTTTCTCTGGTTCATCTCGCACACTCTATCCCTAGCTACTACTCCTAGTATACCTAGCTACTACTCCTAGGGCCAGTTCTTTTGGCGGCTTAAAAAATAATATGTCTCTTCCCCAGCCTTCCCATAAGACTTGTCACAGTGGAGAGTAACATTAAGGCGCCTCACTCATTTATTTGGGCTTCTAAACTACTAGTACCTCCAACCTGGTTTATTCATCACCATTGTGATTTGTGCTAATTTTTGACCAAAGATTTAACTGATAAAATGTTAGTGCATATGACATGCACACACATTTCATTAGTTAAATTTATGGTCAAAATTTGACACATATTACAATGGGGACCAATAAACCAGGACGGAGGTAGTAGTTATGGGACGGAGGTAGTAGTAGTGGGGAGTACTAATCTAGAAGCCTAAAAGAACTGGCCCCTGGTACTCCTAGTAGTAGTACTCAAGTTGGAATTCCAATTGCATGGCACAACTTGTTAAGCAAAAAAATTTATACAGGGTGTAGTAAGCGGTTTGGGAATTTGCATGCCTTCTCGACCAGTGAGATACTTCGTACAAAGTACGATAGAGAAACACCACACAGAAGGAAGCTAAAACTAAAGAATCAAATGAGAATTTTTGCATTTGTTTTGCATTGAATCATTTCACAAGCTTGACTAGTGTTGTTTTTCTACTTTTACAAAAACTGCATCATAATGTTAAAATGTGCATTTGCACATACATAAGTAATAGTAGTACTCCCTCCGTCTAGGTGTATAAGTCTTCCCTCCTTCTTGGTCATAGTGCACAACCAAAGACGACTTATTCACCGGGACGGAGGGAGTAGCACAGTCTGCAAGCATATATATAGAGATATGTGTAGTGCGATAGTATATAGTAAAGTTTGTGCTATATGCACGTACTTACCAAATGTGTATGGATACACAAGGTTTCCAAACTTTTCCTTTTACATACTTAATTAAGGACGCTAATAATTCCCGAACGTTTGGGATTTATCAATTGCATCCCAAAACTAAGGAGATCGCCTAACGAAACTAAATTATATTCCTAATAAAAGCCATGACGCTCGCAGCAGTGCTTGCGGTGTGCCCCGAGTGCCCTGTTGTGCGGCCGTTTCCCAGCGCGCTGACACAACGCCTCTTCCTCAGCCTCGCAACTCACGAGGTGCTGATTGGCGGCTTGCCAGCGAGCGAGCGCGATCTCACCGGTGTGGTGATCCGGCGCCAGCAGGTACTCCTCCTCGCTGGAAGCGTGCACCCGGTCCATGTACCGCCAAGCGTAGATGAGGCGCTTGGACTCGATTGCACTCAGGGCTTTCGCACGGGCGTCCTAAGCCTTCTGCCAAAGAGCCAATTGCTTGACTCTCTCGGATGCGACATAGGCCTGCCAGGTAGCTTGCCCTCCAGCGCGCTTCTCTTCCTCAGCCTTCTTCTCCGCCTCTATTTTGGCCCGCTCTGCTGGAGGCAAAGCCTCCCGCAAGGCGACATCCATTTCTTTCCAAAGCTCCTCATGGCTAGGGGGCTCGGCGGGTGGCGCGGCGTTTTCCTTGTAGAGGGGAGCCGACGCGTCCTCTGACGGGCATGCTAGCGAGATTGGGAACGCTGACGTATCCACCTCGATGCGTTGCGGCGAGGAGTGGAACACCGACGCGTCCTCCTCGACAAGTGGCGGCAAGGAACAGAACGGGGATGCGTGACCGTCCGCGCGGTGCAGCGAGGGGCGCATAGGGCTTGGGAGGGGCGATGCCATGGTGGTCGACGTGAGAGGGTGGGGGAGGAGATAGTGATGAACGTGAGCGCTCTTCCGAATGCCGTGGGAGGTTTAGTATTTATAGCGAGCAATGGCACACCTACGTAAGATATGGACTGAGCTTCACTGACTTAACTGCATGTCCAGTTGCATCACTAACATGTGGGCCAGATGCCTATTGGGCCGACATGTCAGTAACCCAATGCACCTGCATTTAACTAACTGAAGTAGCTACATGGGCATATTTCTTGGAGTAAATTACGGGTGAGGGAAGGGGTGGAAATATTGCTGGTCACAATGGATTGGACGAGCGCGGGGGAAGGAGAGTCATGCATGTAGATTTTTTCCAGACGGGGAAGAGTGGTGGGACTATCGAAGGGAGAAGGAGAGTCAATCATGCTTTGAGATTTCAAGGTGCACTAAATTATTGCATGCGATGATTAAGGCTGGCCATAGTGGTGGTAGTGTGGTACTCCCTCCTTTTTGGTTTATAGGGCCTAATTTGAAAATCTCTTCAACCAAGGTAGATGATGAATGGTGGAATTAATTCCGTAGATTGCTAAAGTACTTAGTTAGTACTCTCATTTTTCTCAAAAATTTGTGTAAACCGATGCATTAATTACATCACATGCATGCATGACCACTCCTATAAAAATCTCAGTTGGTGGTGATGGTGTGTCTTCCTCTGGACAACGTGAGCCATTCGATCTACTTGGAACCAACGGCTGAGATGTGTGTGAATTGAGACATGGCCTTGCCACCAGAGGTAGCAAGGATTTACCCACCTCTGCCACT
The DNA here is from genome assembly GCF_003073215.2 of Triticum urartu. Classification (NCBI taxonomy): domain Eukaryota; kingdom Viridiplantae; phylum Streptophyta; class Magnoliopsida; order Poales; family Poaceae; genus Triticum; species Triticum urartu. Next base: position 166,018,146 of record NC_053022.1, on the reverse strand, counting down.
GTATACAATACGGAACTACTAATTCTAGCATCATTTCCTTTCTGGTTCATCTCCTTGCATTCTTGCCGGCAGTGGTGAAGGTTCCTAAAGATGGAGTCTAGACTCTAGAAACCACTACAAAAACTACTCCACCGCCTCTATCTTTGCAAGAGTAGGTCAAACTTTTGAATGGAGCCCCTTAAACTAGAAGGGAGGTAGTAGTACTCTAATAGCTAACCTTGATGTGATCACTAGATAGGACATGGCACGCACCTGGATGGATGAACTAGTCTGCATTGTGTATATAAGTTTTGTCTGAAGTCAATGTACCTCTACATTGACCAAACTTATAGAAAAATATGTCAACATTCACAATGTCAAATCAATATTTTTATACTCATTATAAAAGGTAGTTTCATAAAATATATATTTGGTATTGTAGATATTGATATTTATAGTATAAATTTGGTCAAAAACTTTGCAAACTATGACTTGACATAAGTCTTACGCGGAGCAAAAAGGACCTGAGGGAGTATCATGCATGCGGAGTATGCAAAAAAATTGCTCATTTATAGCCGGTCAAAGTCTCAAAGGGCACGACCACGCGCGGGAGGCGAAGGTCGTGGGAAGCACGACGGTTGATGGAACTAAGTGAAGATACATCCGCGCGCCGGCATGGCGTGCGAACACGCAGAAGCTATACCGTCAGGCCTACATTATGGGTCTAGTAGACATGACATCTAGTGGGTCCCGCATAATACTCGAGAACTCTTTGGGGGCATGCAACCGTTTATCCACCGGGCAAGCCAACAACCCCCCGCCGTTCGGACGCCCTACTCATCCCCGTCCTCTACCTTACAAAAGTTCGCACCCAGTCGTCCCATCCTTTCACATTACACTAGTTCAACTTCTCCTAACCCTCCTCCAAAATCCATGACCTCCCAAATCTCCATGGTTGCCGCTGAGTACCAGGTTAGAGCCATCACCGATGATGTGTTCATCGTCATCTACAACCTTAGACCAACGACGGTGAAAGCATACCTTGCTCACTTCCTACGCATGTTCAACAGTTCAAAGGATGAGTGGGTCGTTGGGCTAGATGTTGAGTACACCACAATCCTCGAAAGCAAGTAGATTCTAAAGGAGGCAGAGAAGAAGAAGCTCGCCGTGATCCAGGTTTGCGTACATAACGTGTGCTTCGTCTACCACATATGCCATGCCGACATTGAGTGCCAAGATTTTAAGAACTTCATCAAGGATGAAAGATTGAAATTCGTTACTGTAGACTTTAGTAACGACAGGATTGTCCTGGGTCGGATAGGCCTCGTTGTAGGCCGGCCCTTCAATCTCCAGAGGGCAAGCCTGGTGCCCTCCTCTCAGCCTTCAATGTTGACCCTGGCAGTAGCCATGATTGATCCTTCATACGCTCAATAGAAGAAACCTCACCACGAGTATCATCATGCATGGGAGTCGAAGACAATAGATGAAGATCACATCCTGTATGCAACAATGGATGCCTACCTTTGTTTAAATATCTACAAGGGTTTGATGAAGAAGCAGAGCCCAGTGTCCGGTTCAAGCAAAGAAGCGTCAGCAAAGAGGAAGAGGAAGAGGGACGAGGACGAAGTCAAGGACGTGGACTCAGAGAAAGAGGAAGAGGGATGAGGACGAAGCCCAGTGTCCGCTTCAAGCAGTGTCAAGTGAACAAGTTGCTTAGTTTTATCTCAGGGGTGTGTTGTGCTGTGCCCCCAACAGAACTATGTTTATGTTGTTTCTCGTTATTTGAACTCTTTAGTACGTACAGCAGTACTAGTATGTCTTACTACCATTCTTCTTGTAGTTGGTACTACTGCTCGTATCTTCGTGTTCCTACTATACTTAATATGTTCGTACTAGTAGTATAATTTAGGTCAGTAGATTTGTGAAAGGAGTTTGATGGAGCGAAGGAAGAACACGGCATAGAAGCTACCCCAGTATCTATATTAGGGTGGCAGGGTGCCCATGATCTATCTTATGAGTGTTGGGTGTGGAATGCATTTTGCCAGAAAAAATGGATCGTGCGCGAGGTTAAACGGATGACGGGGGTGGGGGGATCATGGCGGTGGTAGGTGGTTCACGTGAGGGCGGGGCAGAGGTAAGGCGTGTGGCAGGCTGGCGGCTCGATGCCTCAGAGAGAAGATGAACAATGTATCAATTTCGGAGGTTGAAGAAGCCCTTATGGCCATCCATGTTGCATCCAACGACTCACAAGAGTCGACTGACCCAAATTGTTCCTTCAGATTGCAGGATCCACGTGGCATTCAAGTTCTTGAAGGTAGATTCCGCGTCCGCACCCGGTTTTCGGGCTCGGTGCGGGCGCGGCCGGCTTCCATCGTGACAGCCACCATGCGCGCCTCCTTCGCACGGGTGGAGATGACAATGACACGCTAGCTCCTGCTCGCTAGCGTGCTGGAGAACGCGCTCGTCCTCCTCTTCCTATGCTGCGTGCATAGACGCGGCTCCACTAGCTGCTCACGTGCTTTGCAGCGTAGTGGCATCGCGAGGAGGGATTGTAGACGACCTGAGCGGGCGAGCCTTCGGCTTCATGGCACAGGGATGGCGGCGACACGACGGTGATCGGTGAGAAATAGTTGGCCAGAGCAGGCGGGCGCCGGCATGCACAATGGCGGCAGCAGCATGTTGATGAGTGCGTGCATGGGAGCATAGTTTAGTTTTATATAGGGTTGGACAAACTTAAAAGAAAACCGTACTAGTACACATAAACATTAGAATGAGGTAGCGCTTATATTAGTTACCACAGCCACGATACAGAATCTTGTGCAAGCGTGTGAACCGCGGCTGCGCGGTCGATCGAACGGTGCGTCACCTTGTCGCGCTCAAAGGACATCCACCAAACCTTTTTGTGTGTGTGAAAACAATCCCTGAATATTACTCAACTTTTTTTTCCTGGAAAAGTTCTTCACGCTACAATATTTCCATATATTTGAATTTAGTTTCAGTTCATGTTTATGTGGATTTGGACGTTTTAGGTGCGCCCTAGTTTTTTTAATACTGATTTTGTGTGTGTGACTGGGAGAGAATGTGTGTATGTGTCCATACGTGTGTTGTGACGGAAGGGCAATGTGGAGACGGTGTGCGTGTGCTAGAGACACAAAGAGGTGTGAATGTGCAAATGATCTTGCATGAGTGAGACATAGAGAGCCGCCGATACGTTGTGTATACATAAGAGAATGGTCTTCTATTTGTACTTGTGTGTGTGCAAGAGAGAGAGAGAGAGGAGCATCCGTAACACAACAACCATCTCTCTCGATTCGTCCATCCCTCGCACGATCGCATGTAACACATGCATAAACGCACACATTTTAACACCCTCACCTTGCCCTGCCCACCACAAGGCCCGCACATCGCTCTCTATCTCGCACACACAATCTCTTCATGAAAACCCAATTTAACATGTAGCTTCCGTCACATACACACACATTTCTCTCCATAGGTTTGATTTCTCTCAATATCTGACATACACACACACACTCCCCCTCCCCCGAGCACACAATTCATCCCCATCCAAGGTTATATGGCAACCACTCTCGCTTGTGCTTCTCTGCACCCCTGCATGCACACCACCTCAATCTTCAAAGAGGGCATCGAGGAGATCGAAGACGACGACCACACTGCACTAGAGAATGCGGTGCCATTTGGATGTAGGATGATGTGATGACAGCTGACTGACTTCACCCCCCCCCCCTCTCTCGCACAAAATTACCAATCCCTCTCTCTCGCACAAAATTATCAATCCCTCAACCCACGAGATCCTTCCCTCTCGTCCGTGTTTTTCCAGCTCTCTCATCAAACCTGTTGTCTCTTCTCCTTCCATGTGTACAAAATCCGGATGCACACGCATCTCATGTATATTATGTGTCTGCATATTTCTCACAGACCTAACTTCTTCCTCTCTCTCTCTTTCTCTTTCTCTTTCTTTCTCTATCTCTCTCTCATTAGGTTTGTCTCCTACTCTCTCGCCCACATACATACAATCTTTCCCTCCCTATCTGCTCCGTCTTGGCAAGATCTCTCTACACGTTTCATTCACACGTTGGGATGTGTTCAAAATGTTTCTTTTATAATGGACGATGTAGAGTTATGGTTGGTTTTGTTGCATCCTACAAAGTAATAACTATGACAAGCATTTAGATTCTCATTTGACTAGGATTATGCGAGTTTGAGCATTATGTGGACAATGAGCTGACTCCTGTTGCCGACCATGATGCACAGAGGCCGCTGATGACCCACAAGTGTAGGGGATCTATCGTAGTACTTTCGATAAGTAAGAGTGTTGAACCCAACGAGGAGCAGAAGGAAATGATAAGCAGTTTTCGTTTAGGTATTCTCTGCAAGCACTGAAATTATCGGTAACAAATAGTTTTGTGATAAGGTAATTTGTAACGGATAACAACTAATAAAAGTAAATAAGGTGCAGCAAGATGGCCCAATCCTTTTGGTAGCAAAGGACAAGCCTGGATAAACGCTTATATAAAGGAAAGTGCTCCCGAGGACACATGGGAATTATCGTCAAGCTAGTTTTCATCACGTTCATATGATTCATGTTCGGTACTTTGATAATTTGATATGTGGGTGGACCGGTGCTTGGGTACTGTCCTTCCTTGGACAAGCATCCCACTTATGATTAACACCTATTGCAAGAATCCGCAACTACAATAGAAGTATTAAGGTAAACCTAACCATAGCATGAGACATATGGATCCAAATCAGCCCCTCACGAAGCAATGCATAAACTAGGGTTTAAGCTTCTGTCACTCTAGCAACCCATCATCTACTTATTACATCCCAATGCCTTCCTCTAGGCCCAAACAATGGTGAAGTGTCATGTAGTCGACGTTCACAAGACACCACTAGAGGAAAGACAACATACATCTCAACAAAATATCGAACGAATACCAAATTCACATCACTACTTATAGCAAGACTTCTCCCATTTCCTCAGGAACAAACGTAACTACACACAAAACATATTCATGTTCATAATCAGAGAGGTATTAATATGCATAATGGATCTGAACATATGATCTTCCACCGAATAAACCAACTAGCATCAACTACAAAGAGTAATCAACACTACTAGCAACCCACAGGTACCAATCTGTTGAACAAAGATTGGATACAAGAGATGAACTAGGGTTTGAGATGAGATGGTGCTGGTGAAGATGTTGATGGAGATTGACCCCCTCTCAATGAGAGGATCATTGGTGATGACGATGGTGATGATTTCCCCCTCCCGGAGGGAAGTTTCCCCGGCGGAATAGATCCGCCGGAGCCCTAGATTGGTTCCGTCAAGGTTCCGCCTCGTGGCGGCCGAGTTTCGTCCCGTGAGCTAGCTTATGATTTTTTTCTCGACAAAAGACTCCATATAGCCAAAGATGGGCATCAGAGGGCTGCCAGGGGCCCACGAGGCAGGGGTGTGCCCAGGGGGTAGGGCGCGCCCCCCCACTCTCGTGGACGGTGGGTGGACCCCTCTGGTACTTCTTTCGCCCAATATTTTATATATTCTGAAACTTGCTCCTGTGAAGTTTCAGGACTTTTGGAGTTGTGTAGAATAGGTCTCTAATATTTGCTCCTTTCCCAGCCCAGAATTCCACCTGCTGGCATTCTCCTTCTTTATGTAAACCGTGTAAAATAAGAGGCAATAGGCATAAGTATTGTGACATAATGTGTAATAACTTCCCATAATGCAATAAATATCGATATAAAAGCATGATGCAATATGGGCGTATCAACTCCCCCAAGCTTAGACATCGCTTGTCCTGAAGCGAAAGACGATATCGAAAAATATGTCCACATGTTTAAAGATAGAGGTGTTGATAAAATAAAAGACAGATATGAGAGCATCATGATCATTCTTAGAACAACAACATATATATATATATATATATATATATTGTCATATGATCTCTTATGCTAAAGTAACAATTCATTCACAGTTTCAAGTATGAATCATAAACTTCATTGAAAACTAACAAACTATAATCTCAGTCATTGAAGCAATTGCAACTTATCATAACATCAGAAAGAGTCAATATAAGAGCTTTTCAGCAAGTCCACATACTCAACCATCGTTTAGTCTTTCACAATTGCTAACAACACTCACTCAATATTTACAGTTATGAAGTTTTAGTCGGACACAGAGAAGGATAGGGGCTTATAGTTTTTGCCTCCCAACCTTTTACCTCAACGTTAATGTCAACAATAATGGTTCATGAAAACTCACATCCAATTAGCTATATATATCAGGATCTTTCCAACATATTGTGCTTGCCAATAGATAAAGTGTATAAAGTAAAGGTGAAGATCACCATGACTCTTGCATGAAGTATAAGACAAGAATAAAAGATAGGCTCTTCGCTAAGGGAAGTAGAGATTGTCATGTGCTTTTATGTTTGGATGCACAAAATCTTAATGCGAAAGAATGTCACTTTATATTTCCACCTGTGATATGGACCTTTATTATGCAGTCGGTCGCTTTTATTTCTTCCACATCACAAGATCGTATTAAGGTTATTTTCTCCACACTAATAAATCATACATATTTAGAGCAATTTTTATTGCTTGTAACAATGACAACTTACTTGAAGGATCTTACTCAATCCATAGGTAGATATGGTGGACTCTTATGGCAAAACTGGGTTTAAGGATATTTGGAAGCACAAGTAGTATTTCTACTTGGTGCAAAGAATTTGGCTAGCATGAGAGGGAAAGGCAAGCTCAACATGTTCGATGATCCATGACAATATAATTTATTTCAGATGTAAGAAGACATGACCCATTATGTTGTCTTCCTTGTCCAACGTCAACTCTTTAGCAGGTCACATTTTAATGAGTGCTCACAATCATAAAACATGTCCAAGATAGTATATTTATATGTGAAAACCTCTCTTTCTTTATTACTTCCTATTAATTGCAACGATGACCAAAACTATGCTTGTCAACTCCCAACAATTTTTATTCATCATACTCTTTATATGTGAAGTCATTAATCTCCGTAGGATCCATATGATCTCTTTATTTCTTTTTATTCTTTCTCCTTTATTTTATTCCTTCAAGATAATAGTAAGATAATCAAGCCCTTGACTCAACACTAATCTTTATTATATATAGTTCATGGACTCGATTACATAGAAGCATCATAAAGCAAAACTCAAAGCTAGATCATACTAATACTTTATTCTACTAGATCAAGATATTACCAAAAGGATCGAACTAAGAAAAACGGTAAAGATAAAAGTGTGATGGTGATACGATACCGGGGCACTCCCCCAAGCTTGGCAGTTGCCAAGTGGAGTGCCCATACCCGATACTCAGTTCTTCGTTGTTGGTCAAGAAGGTGTTGATGATGGAGTTGTCGATGGAGTGTGCTTCTTCGATAGTTTGCGCTTGAGGATAGAATTTTGCTCCCTTAGGTCATCGATCTCCTGCTCAAGGCTTAATACCTTTTTGCATAGTTCCTGTTTGTTCTCCTGCAAGAGGCGAAAAGGGATAAACTCGATCTTAGGTTTCTTTGCTCTATCGGGGAGGCTTGACTTTTTGAACTCCACATGCATGTCCCCAGGTTGAGGTAATGGGACATATTCTTCTGAGCTCATCTCCTCCTTTCCCCTAGGCTCATAGCCTTCTTCTTCCTCCGTGGTCCAACCACAATGCTCCAAGTCCCCGTAGACCTTATGATCTGGAAGATAAACATCCGCATAGCTTTCTCCCTCCGAATCTTGGGATGACATATTGCACTAATTTGCAGCAGAAATAGCTCGAAACAAAGACAGAGGATATTTGCGTGATACGGTGGTCAAAACTTTCGGGAGATAATATAATGAATTTTTACTGACCAAAAGAAGTATCGTGCAAGAAAACGGAGTACGGACAGCACACGAGGTGCCCATGAGGCAGGGGCCGTGCCCTCCACCCTTGTGGACGCCTCGTGTCCTTCCCGGACTGCTTCTTATTTTCCTATTTTCTCAAAAATTCCAAAACGGAGAAAAATTGCCATTAGAACTGTTTTGGAGTGTCTTTACTTATCGTACCATGTGCATATTCCTTTCCGGAGTCTGGAACGTTCTGGAAAGTGTCCCTTATGTATTCCTCCGAGGTTATGGTTTCAATAACATTAGTTTCAACATTTATGGTATTACCGAGATATAATGTTTGATTCTTTGACCGTTCACCACCCTCGGATTTGTGCCCTTGAAGTTGTTGATTTTTATGGCGCCGGAACGATAGACCTCCTCGATGACGTAAGGACCTTCCCATTTAGAGAGGAGTTTGCCTGCAAAAAAATCTTAAATGAGATTTGTATAATAATAGATAATCACCTACATTAAACTCATGTTTTTGTATCCTTGTATCATGCCATCTTTTAACTTTTTCTTTAAACAGTTTGGCATTCTCATAGGCCTGGGTTCTCCATTCATCAAGTGAGCTAATGTCAAAAAGCCTCTTCTCACCAGCAAGTCTGAAATCATGATTGAGCTCTTTAATGGCCCAATATTCCTTATGTTCTTGTTCGAGAGGTATGTGACATGCTTTTCCAATAAACCAACTTATACGGAAATATTCCCATAGGATTTTTATATGCAGTTCTATAGGACCATAATGCATCATCAAGTTTCTTGGAACAATTCTTTCTAGATCTATTTAAAGTCTTCTGCAAAATTAATTTAAGATCTCTATTGCTCAGTTCCACTTGACCACTAGACTGTGGATGATATGGAGATGCAATTCTATGATTAACATCATACTTAGCAAGCATTTTACGGAAAGCACCATGAATAAAATGTGAACCACCATCAGTCATTAAGTATCTAGGGACTCCAAACCTCGGAAAAATAACTTCTTTAAGCATCTTAATAGAGGTGTTATGATGAGCAATACTAGTTGTAATAGCTTCTACCCACTTAGTAACGTAATCAACAACAACTAAGATAGGTGTATAACAATTAGAGGAAGGAAACGGTCCCATATAGTCAAAGCCCCAAACAACAAATGGTTCAATAACAAGGAATAATTCATAGGAATTTCTTGACATCTACTAATATTACCAATTCTTTGACATTCATCACAACATAAGACAAACTTATGGGCACCTTTGAAGAGAGTAGGTCAATAAAAACCGGATTGCAATACCTTATGTGCAGTTCTATCTCCAGCATAGTGTCATCCATAATCCTTAGAGTGGCACTTGCGTAGGATCTGTTCCTGTTCATGCTCAGGTACACAATGTCTAATGACACCATCTACTCCTTCTTTATAAAGGTGTGGGTCATCCCAAAAGTAATGTCTTAAATCATAGAAGAGCTTTTTCTTTCGCTGGTATGTGAAACTAGGTGGTATAAATTTAGCAACAATATAAGTAGCATAGTCAGCATACCATGGAGCAGTGCTAGAAGCATTTATGGTAGCTAATTGTTCATCAGGAAAGTTATCATCAATAGGTAGTGGGTCATCAACAACATTCTCTAACCTAGACAAGTTGTCTGCAATGGGGTTCTCAGCTCCCTTTCTATCAATAATATGCAAATCAAATTCTTGAAGCAAGAGAACCCACCTAATAAGTCTAGGTTTAGCATCTTTCTTTTCCATAAGATATTTAATAGCAGCATGATCAGTGTGAACAGTTACCTTAGAATCAACAATATAAGGTCTTAACTTATCACAAGAAAATACAACTGCTAAAAACTCCTTTTCATTAGTAGCATAATTTCTTTGAGCACTGTCTAGAGTTTTACTAGCATATTAAATAACATTTAATTTCTTATCAACTATTTGTCCTAGAACAACCCCTACAGCATAATCACTAGCATCACACATAATTTCAAATGGTAAATTCCAATCAGGAGGCTGAACAATAGGTGCAGAAATCAAATATTTCTTAAGTATTTCAAATGCTTCTACACAATCATCATCAAAAACAAAAGGAACATCTTTTTGTAAGAGATTAGTGAGAGGCCGAGAAATTTTAGAGAAGTCCTTAATGAACCTCCTATAAAAACTGGCATGACCAAGGAAACTTCTTATACCTTTAATGTCCTTAGGACAGGAAATCTTTTCAATAGCATCAACCTTAGCTTTATCAACTTCACTTCCTCTTTCAAAAATTTTATGCCCCAAGACAATACCTTCATTAACCATAAATTGGCACTTCTCCCAATTCAAGACAAGATTAGTTTCTTCACATCTCTGCAAAACTCGATCAAGGTTGCTTAAGCAATCATCAAACGAAGTTCCATAAACAGAAAAATCATCCATGAATACCTCAACAATCTTTTCACAAAAGTCAGAGAATATAGCAGTCATACATCTTTGAAAAGTAGCAGGTGCATTGCATAAGCCAAAAGGCATACGTCTATAAGCAAAGGCACAGAAAGGGCAAGTAAAAGTTGTCTTTTCTTGATCCTCTTTTGACATGGGTATATGAGAGAAACCAGAGTAACCATCTAGAAAGCAAAAAATGTGTATGTTTGGATAATCTTTCTAGCATTTGATCAATAAACAGTAAAGGGTAATAATCCTTTTTAGTAGCTTTATTTAATTTGCGAAAATCAATTACCATTCTATAACCTGTAACAATTCTTTGTGGGATCAATTCATCTTTATCATTAGGAACAACAGTAATACCTCCGTTCTTAGGGACACAATGGATAGGGCTTACCCACTGACTATCTGCAACGGGATAAATTATACCTACCTCCAGAAGCTTTAGTGTTTCTTTTCTTACCACTTCTTTCATCTTAGGATTTAATCGTCATTGGTGACCAACAACCAGTTTCACGTCTTTCTCCAATTTTATTGTGTGTTGGCATAGATGGGACTAATGCCCCACTACTAGGAAAAGATTTGTTAGTGGCGCACCTGTTTTGGCCATTAATGGCGCACTACAGGTGCGCCACTATCATCACGCCATTAGTAACTAATACTAATGGCGCACCCCTGGTGCACCATTAGTATACCAGACAGTAGTGGCGCACCAGGCAGTGCGCCATTAGTATGTCCCTTGGTGCACCATTAGTATGCCTCCCAGGGGCCATATTTACCTTGTGCTCTGGGTTACTAATGGTGCACTACTAGGAAGTGCGCCACTAGTGTGTTTATTGCAGTGCGCCACTAAAGTGTTGTGTGGTGCGCCACTAGTATGAATATTAGGAATTTTTTTTCTGATGTTTGCATAGGTTACAAAATATATTACTGGACAGATTATAGACAGCATCACACAGCAACAACAGATTTATCAAATACAATAGAAGATTAGTCTCTGAATACAATTCATCATATTAGTCTTTGAATTCAAAAGACCGAACAAAGTTAGAACATTACAAGTCTCGAGACCGCGAGTAGCGAGTTTGTCTTCACATTACAAGTCGATATCGATCATCTAAACTGCCATCACATAGAAGAGAGATGCGGTCATCACGATTAGCATCATCGCGATGAAACTGGTCTTCATCCGGTTCCTCCTCCGCTCCCTCCTCTCTCCCGCTAGATAGCGCGCGTATCTAGCTTCCGCCTCCGCCCTAGTTGTGTACCCTTTGTAATTGTTACCACTGAAACGATGAACCTGTCTCTGACACTCCTCCCAGTCATCGTAGACTCCGGGAACCTTACCCTTGTACACGGCATACGACGGCATCTCTATGCACTAGCCAAACAAAACGTTAGTAGCAATTCAGAGACAATACATAAGCAATATATAAGTATGCAACAAAAGGACCGGAAGAGAAAAGCAAGATATTAATAGCACGATTCATGGTCCTACTAATAAATAGCATCGATTACATATAAGTTGATCGACTGTCCAAACCAAAGAGACATACAAGTTCATTAAAGTTTAATTACAACATGAGCTAATCGATATATCACAACTACACATAGCATCACTACTTTCGACTCGACTCAGGGACCGGAGCATGGATGAAGCCGCCGTCTATCGTGATGGTCATGAAATCGGTGGGCGTTGTCAGCCTGCATTTGTAGCGTTGTTTCTATCTCACTGTTGGACGGTTGATATCTGAGGTAGAACTGCCCCGAGGTATGAAGGACATCTTGATGGATGATTTCCGCAAACTCCGACTGGGTGCGAAAGAATTCTTGTCTGATGTCCGCATCCTGGATTGCCGACAAGCTTGCGGCCCAATATTTGAGATTATTTGGTAGCAGAAGGTGATTATGCTCCCGTACGATCGCCCGCATGTGATGGAGGGCGTAGTAGGCATCCTTCTGACCGCCAAGCGGCTGCTTGATAGAGGGAAACGTCGTTTTGTGGGTGAACACGTGCATGCCGTACCTACGAATTGGCCTGTTGAAGGTGCCTCCAGATCTGGCGTAGCCGGGGAGAACATCATCAAGAACTTTCTTGATATTTTTGTAGTCTTTCTTCGACTGACGGTCCGAGTCGAAATACGTGGCCATGGTATATGTTGGGCTTAAGAGGATGAGTGTGTAATGTGTGCCACTGCACAAAACATAGAATGTTAGAAAAAAAGAACTATTGAAATCTAAGAAATCATATGTTACGGGGCGGTGAGGTGATGACTTACTCGGGAAAGTAAGGCACAAGAAAGTTATCCTTATCTGGGTTTGCCAGAATGACGCCTTCGAGGTATAAACTCGCGACTTGCCGGTCCCCAGCGTTGCCCAAGATCTTGGCACACATGTAGAAGGGGTCGACTATCACGATGTCTGGGGTCTTGTCTCTAATGATCCGCATATCCATACTCAGCGAAAATGGCCGAGCGAAGGTGTAGTGCAGCGGATGAAGGTTAAACATAGCAAAGATGTCATCAAACCGCAGGACGAACATACCCCCGATGGCGCTATCCACAAAGCCCTTGCCCTCTGGCATCTTGGCCACGAAAACCGGGTATGCCACATCATTCTATTAGAGACGCCGCTTCTCTAAAGAAAGAACACTCATGCGGACTCCGCATAGCACCGGTTGCAACATTGAGCAGATTAGTCGGTAGCATCGGCCTACCCGCCACATGCACCCTCCTCGAGATATCATTAGGTGTAGGTGGCCCTTCCTGAGTACGGATCGTACTCGGTGCCGGCTGGCTCGCACCCTTGTTACTCTTTCTTTTTCGTCCCTTCTTCTTCTGCTGTAATGGGATGGAGTTCTGCTCACAAACAACCTTCTTGAGTGTGTTGGGGATGATAATATTTCGCACCTCGGCTATCTGAGGCTCGGTGAAGGCAGCAGCTGGAGGCGTATCCAGAGAACTGAACGCCAGAGGATGCCTATTGCAACTGGGTTTCTCCGCGGTACCAGCTAGATCATCTTTTGCAGGGTTGGGTTCTTGAGAAGGAGGCCCCAAGAATTCGTCACCGTACCCATGTTCGTTGAAGTACTTATCGACGTTGGTAAATGTACCGTCATTGTCGTCGTCGGCGTCGTCCGGATCCTGTGCCATATGCATGTCCGGATCTTGTGCCATATCCATGTCCGGCATGTTCGGTAGCGTTGCGGGGGTCTTGCCATGGCTTGGCGCCGGCACGACTGGCGGTGTTGTCTATGGGGTGGTGTCCCCCGCCCCCAAAAAAATCTGGCTCTTTGGCCAAAGTATGGGCCAGCTTATGCAGGTGCTGAGGGTCGTCACATCATCTTCGTCGGCCCCATCGGGTCGATACAGAGGTAACATGTCGTCGAAGCCCGGCAGCACCCGAACTAGTTGAACCCTATAAACGGTGGGTGGCATCTGATTACCGTGGAACATGAGGCTGCCCAGTTGAACGATTCTGCCCTTGGCGACATCGACCAACTCGTCATTCACGAAGTGCAGGAGAGTGCACGGAACATCGGCGGTGCCCTGCGAAAACATGTACGGCGTCAGGGATGCCCAGTCAAAGGCAAGGAGATGAAGTCATCGGCCGAGAGGCTTAATTAGTTACCCTGATGGCGTCGAGCTCGGCTAATGTCGAGGCACCGCCAACGGCGGACATGCAAGTAACGGAGGGGCCGCTTGCTGCTGAGGTGTTGGCCGGCATATTCTTCCCACACCCGGGTGTATTAAGCTGTAATGCCGGTGCCGCCGCGGGAGACACCAATGCCGCCTTCGCCGGAGACACCAATGGCGCCTTCGGCGCGTTGCGCAAGTTGCTGCCCGTGAAGCTGGGAATCGGGGGCGGCCCCTATTGGCCACCTGCAATCCACGCCTGCAGGCCAGAAACCAAGGTAGGCATAATGGCGGTGATAGTCGCTCCCAGTTGGTCTCGCACTTGCTCTTCGACGATCTCCGGAATCCACGCCACTTGTGCCTTGAGTTGTTGAACCTCGAGCTCTTGGCTTTCCGAGCTGGTCTTTCTCTCCTTTCGCCCAATAGTATAGTACTTTGACCATTTCGTGGACAAGCCTTTGCCGGCCACATGACTAGCTGACGTCGGCTTACTGAGCTTATCCTTGTTTTTCATTACGTTCAACGCCCTATTTAAAGGGGTGTCGAAAGGGGAGCTCTGAGACGACCCTATGCTACTGCTTTCAGTGTCCTGCGGAAGGAACGTGAACCATTTAGAAATTTTGCTTCATTAATTAGAATGCAACCATATGGAGCTAATTATGCGGGGGTGTATTCCTTACCAGAACACGCTCAAGTGCCTTGGTCTTCGGATCTGTGGTAAGCTCCTAGGTTATCGGTTCAATCTTGTACCGGGCCCTGATATTGTTCCTGGTCTACTTGTCACGGTATTTCTCGAAGAGGGGCGGTAGGCCTTGCTCGGCACACTCCGCGTCCTCCTTGTCCCATATAGGTTCCGCCACTCTGTAACCATCGGGACCGAGTTTGTGGACTCCTAAGTTCAAGTCCCGCATCTCTTTCCCCCACTGACTTGATTCCGCAGATGCGTTGCTCTCGCACTTGATCTTGAACTCCCGGTAGTCATCTTCGCTGATCGAAGGATTTTTCTCCTTGATATTCTCATAACTATCACCTTTTTCAATCATGCTCTTCACCGAGGCTCTCCAAGTAGCCAGGGCCCTGCTCATCTTCGTGAGGGCGGCACTATTCACTTTATTCCCTAAGAGGCGTGTGTTTGCGAAGTCAACGAGGAAATTGTATCATTTGTACAACTTTGTGAAGAGGAGGTTGCGCAAATTCCCTCGGTCACGATGCCTTAGGTTCTCGGTGTTGACCAAGACGGTGCCCCGGAGAATGCACCCGAGCTGTCCCGCGTACCCCTTGACTATTTCTGGGGGCACCGTTGGATGGCCCTCGGAGGACACTTCAGTAAATTCCTCCTTGACAGTGCCGAGCACGTCCAGGCGCCGGTC
Organism: Triticum urartu; assembly: GCF_003073215.2. Taxonomy (NCBI): domain Eukaryota; kingdom Viridiplantae; phylum Streptophyta; class Magnoliopsida; order Poales; family Poaceae; genus Triticum; species Triticum urartu. The sequence goes on along the minus strand of NC_053022.1, from coordinate 166,002,845 downwards.
CTTCCATTGCCGTTTCGGTTGGCCGCCATCTGTGCGTGCCCTGCCATCATTAGTGGTGGCATCCTCGGCGGCACCATCATTGGTGTCATCCCCGACACCACTAGGGGTTTTGTAGTCAGGATCGGTGTCGGGGGTGGCGTCCTCATAGCGGTGAGGTTCTTCCTCCATCTCCTAGGATAGCTCCCAGAATGCCTTGCCCGAACCACCGGCCTCATCGTTGTTGGCCATGTTTCGCTCTAAATAGGAAAAAAAAGTTTGGTCAAAAAGTTGGTTATTATCAAGGAACAAGATCTCATCATTTAGGGTTTGTGAGGAATTATCATGGTCTCATCATTTAGGGTTTGTCGACACCGAGGCGTCCTAAAAGCTAAGCTTTTATCATTTAGGGTTTGTCGACACCGAGGAACCCTAAAAGCCTAAGCTTTCATCATTTTGGTTTTTATTGGCACCGAGGCACCCTAAAAGCCAAGGTTTTATCATTTAGGTTTTGCCGACGCTGAGGCCCCCTAAATGCTAAGTTAAGTTTTCATCATTTAGGGTTTATTGATGCCGAGGCACCCTAGGTTGACTGATATATATGGGTACTCTAAATGGCAGATCACATCGGCAGAACCGCCTACTCGAGTGCCTAGGAAAAGAGCATTGGTGCTTCCGATCATGCTACCCCCTCACAGCCAGAGAAACAAAGAAGGCAACTTGCAGGTTAAACTATCCCAAACAGAGTATTATATCACAGGCACACACATATGTATATATGTCACACATACTTGAGTTAACACAGACTACAAAATGAAACAAGCTCAGAAGGTTGGATACACATATATGGTGACAGATAGTGTAATAACTATGACTTGATATCACACTTCTATATGTATAACACAAGAGACAGTTGATCCTACTTAATTAAGTACTAAGATACCCCGACCCATGCATTAGTCGCAAGTAAAATTCATGGAAAATTTCAGCATGACCTAATTAAGTACTAAGATAACCCGGCCCATGCATTAGTCGCAAGTAAAATTCACGGAAAATTTTAGCATGACCTTTGCTGAAAATAGGACATATGGAGTACCCGAATTTGCCAGAACGGAAGTTAATCGACATTCCGGCAAACTCAAGGGCCTCTCGGGGTACCTGCAAAATCATCACGACACGATGGTCGGAGACAAAACCCAGCAAACTCCTTCCCTTCACTCGGGGTACATCAATATATCTTCTAGACATGAAACCCTGCCCTGATTCTCCTTTCTTCCTCTTACCGAAGAGAAGTTGGTTGCAGAGGATGGTCCAACTCAGATCAGCCTGTAGAAGTTCATTGTATAATTCTGTTTAGTTCCAAGCATATACAAATACTCTTTGGAGTGGGCACAAAGATGGAAGCAAACTAATAGCACAAAGTGAATAGCAAATCGGCTACTGAACTATACTGAAACCATGCTGAAACTTTACTGAAACTACTCCTTGCAAGCAAACTGAAACTACTCCTTGGAAGCAAATTGTCTTGGAAGGAGTATTGTGTGCAAAAATCTACTCCAGCTAGTTGCTTTCACTTAGAGATTGTTAGGTAGCCGATAGCACAAACAACATGAGTCATTCTTCAGATCATTACAAATAGAAACAATGGCAACCAAGGTTAAAAACCAACAATCCTATATATTGAAATCTTTCGGTTGTTTAGTGTTCTAGCTTGGAAGTTGTACCTACCACTATTTTCTAGAGATTACATTCTTAATGGATGGCTATGGTTGTGCACTCAAAAGTTGTTCGAAATAAAATACGTTGTATTTTAGTGCATTATAGTACACAAAAGTAGGCAAAGTTCCTATGAAAATATAGATGCAAGGAAAAATAAGCAGCCAAATAAGAAGTTGTGTACTTCAGAGGATGTAAATGTGTAGTTCCTAGAAAAATATGCAGTCAAACAAACTAGCAATGTTGCTGTAATTACAAAAAAGCTTATGTTACATAAAAGGTTTTCATCTCAAATTCATTCAATACAGTGGTCAAACTTCCTGTTGTTTTCACGTTGAACTTCTGTGACGTATTTTCGTTTGTAATTTTCTCATCCATTTCGTCAGTATTACACAAATGATATTCTTTTTGTACAAACCTCTCTCACAATTTCTTTTAAGTTTCTTCGACCGAGGACTTGAACTTACAAAAATGATATTCCTGTCGTTTTGAAGTAAATTAGGGAAATGACGAGATCATGATTTCTGCCTTCATTGCGATTGGAAACGCACTGCATGAAGTAGTTGAACTTCTCGGGCATGTCTGTTTGAACTTCACTCTGTTTTCGACGTGCTGTTTTTGGCACTGCGTGAAGTAGTTGAACTTCTGGGGCATGTCTGTTTGAACTTCACTCGGTTTCACTTTATTATATTTTTCTTATATGAAATACACACCATTTAGTACGTGAACTTCCATGTGTTATTACTTTGAACTTCTCCCTGGTTTGAGAGAATTATTTTAAAACACAAAAAACAACATATTTTTTATGTATTTTTGGACGTCTAAATACACGGTGAACATCTCTCACAAGAAGTTTTTGAACTTTCCCTCGCCGAGCACTTGAACTTCTAGCAACCATTTTTTCGTTTATGAGTTGTTTTGAAAAGTGCAAAAATGGCGTTGTGTTTTTTATTTTTTGAATAGGTAAATCCTAGGTTCCATAACCTACAAACTTCTGTGTTATTTCAATTTGAATTTCACCTTTTTTATATTTTGAGTAAAGAATTGTATTCGATTTTTATACGGAAAAAATTGAACATGGAAATACAAGGTGAACCTCTCTCGCAAGAATTTTTGAACTTCTCTGTACAGAGCACTTGAATTTCTTTGAACAAACCTTTTAAGCTTTTATTTTTCTATACTTTTTATTCTCACATGAAATGCATTCCTTGTAGTACTTGAACTTCTTGTTGTTTTCATTATGAACTTCTGTCACATTTTTGTGTATACGTTGAATTACAGACAATTGAAGATCGAACATCATTTTTTGCCATTTTTAAAACATGTAATTGGAGGTCGAACGTCCCGCAATATAAATTCCGTGCATGGAGGTGCACGTCAACTTCTTGCTACAAATCCATGTTTTTTTATATATTTCGAATGTCTCTCTTAGTGCGGATCCATGTCGGCGGCGCGCGGTTGGTCAGATTCAGGGAGGAGTAGGGGCTTCTTGATATTATTCATTATAAATGGGAAAAGTCCTAGTTATACAAACCATTTAACATAATAGATCATTTGATATCCTGGTGCAGAGATTTTGAATAGGAGAAAATTTGGCATGTGGAGAGTTTTTCCAAAATTCATTAACATTTATGAGTTGTCTTTAAAAAGGTGCAAAATGACGTTGGTTTTTTTATTTCGAACTGGTAAATCCTAGGGCTTAATAACTTTGAATTTCTATGTAATTTTAATGAACTTCTAGTTTTTTTAAAGCAGGGAAAATTCATTTGAACTTTTTTAGGTGTTCTGTTTATTTTAATTTGAACTTCTACATTTTATTATTTAGTAACGAAAAAAACCTGTGTCTTTTCTAAACTTTGAACTTCTCTGTTATTTTAATTTGAACTTCTCAGTTTTATTTTTTAGATGAACATCAATTTTGACTATTTTTTCAATTTAATAACGACACATATTTGTATTTTTTAAAATAGGTAAAATCCTAGATTTTTTAATAAACATCGAACCACTTCGCTACTTCAGTTTGAACTTCTAGGTTTAAAAAAACAGAAAAATATTTTAATTTTTTGTTTATTTTAATTTTAAATTCTTCATTTTATTCTTGAGTAACGAGAAAAAAATTGAGTTTTTTATATACTATGAACTTCTCTATTATTTTAATTTGAACTTCATTAATTTTATTGTTAGAAAAAATATACTTGTAAATAAGCATCAAAGACCCTTTTAAAATCGAACTTAATCCTTTAATTTTTCCTAGAAACAGAAATAATTTGAGTGTTTAGTATACTTCGAACTACTCATTTATTTTAATTTGAACTTCTTCATTTTGTTCTTTAGTAACAAGGAAAAATTGAGTTTTTTATAAATATCGAACTTCTCTATTTTTCTAGTTTGGACTTCTTGGTTTATTTCTTTTTGTAACGGAAAACCCTTATTTTGTAGTAAACATTGAATCGATTCATTACTTAAATTTGAACTTCTAGGTTTTTGTAGAAATGGAGGGAATTTATTTTTATAACTATTTGAATTTTTCTGTCATTTTAATTTGACCTTCTAGGTTTTTGTGATTTTTGAAATTGAACTTCCAAACTTTTAGACTACAAACTTATGAAACATCTTTTTTGGACCAGTAGGTGATCACAAGAAGCTGCATTTCAATATAAAAGGAGAAAAAAAAATTTGTGCTAGGATATACTAGAGCTTCGACTCAATCTTTTTTTTGCATTTAGGGAGCATTTACATCCAATACAAGCACACACACACACACATCCCGTATGCATCACATTTTTTTTTGCAACAAGGCATAATTTGCTTATAGTATTTTTTTTCAAAATGAATATTTCAGTTTTAGTGAGAGGTTTTTTTATAACCGTGATATCAAGACTGAAGACACACACAGTAACTTCGGAACCATCATTTTTTTCTATTCAGGCATAAATACAAACACATTTTTATGAACAATAGCTTGCCTGCAAGTATCATACTTCTTTTATCGGATTCGAGTTCTCTACAATCTTGAAGCTCCATTGCGAAGCTAGCAAGAAACACTAGTGCTCTCAGATGAAAATCAATCGACCAAAAAACAGCCTCTCCACCTCCACGGGTTCATTCATGATCTACTATTGCTTGTTCGACTCCACCGCTGAGTGGTGCAGCCTGCTGCTGCTAGCATTCAGAGAGACTGCTTTTCCTAGGCAACCATACAAAAGAAGCAACTTCTGCACCAACTTGGAAGAAGCAAGATGTGTGTTTTTGCGGACCGACACAAGGAGCTGAGTAATCCCAGATAACTATGCTAAACACATGTGATAGAAGATTCATGTTCATGAAATTTGACACCCTCCCAAGAAACAAATGCTAAATGTTCAGAAAATTGGAATCTTCTATTGCATGTAGCAAGAAGGAACACTGGGTTGAAGATGTATAGAAAGCTCACACAAATTTCAAACTTCACCACGGTCCTTGAACTTGTATCCTTATTTCTTTTGAACTTCAACATCTTTGTGTAGGGATCCGGCGAGCACGTCATGGCGTCCACCACATGCGGAGGAAGGAGGGCGGCGGAGAAGACACAACGTCCGTGCCGACGGCGATCGCGCCATGCATCCCCGCCACCACCATCATTTGTGCTTTGACGGCGATCACGCCCTACATACAACGGCACAAGTGGCTTAAATTGAAAGAGTTGCCAACTTGTGTTAGTCTATTAATTGAAAGAGTGGCCATGCGGTGAGCTGAGTTGACCGACCGAAGTGCTTACGGTGAGGACCGACCAGATGGCGCCGACGATGTGCGGCACCAGACCCTGCTTTAGACCCACGGTGTCGTTGCCGAAGACGGCGACGAAAGAGTAGTCATTGAATCCGATCTCTCGCACGTACAAGAGGGATCTCGCCATGATCTTGCGCTGCCCTGCAATATATTCAATACCGTTGAAGTTTTTGAGGACTCGCGCGTACAACCGCACGAGCTGAGGTAGTTGGAGATCTCTGGCTCGACCGACAACCCCGAATGAATTCCACAAAACATAATTAAAATGGAATTGTCGGATATCTGTGATGAATCAAGAATCATGATACACATTGGATACCGTTGCCTGTGGAGTCGAGAAGCTGCAGAACACCGTTGAACCAGCTCGTCTGGTTGCTGAGAGAGACCGGCACGAACGATGTTATCCCTCTGCTCTGCAGGAACGCCAGGTGAAGCGCCGTCGCGCCCCTCACCGTGAAGTTCGCGCCATGCAAGAAGTCGACCGTGGTCTTTCCGGCGAGGTACGTCGTTGGTGGTGGCAACCCCAGCGACTCCAATTCATCTTACAACACATAATTGTGAGCTTGTATCATCAGTGGTCTAGGCCAGCACATATCTGAATGGTTGTCAAAGAGATCTTTACCGATGAAGTCGATGACGAGGTAGCGGCGGCGGAGAAGACACATGCATGAAGGTCACATTATAGGAGTCAGGAAGGTCGCCGCCTCGGCCTTGGGCAGGTCGTCGAGGGTGCTGTGGGAGACCCACAACGAAAAGCTGGATGGACTGCTCGTGTGTGAGGCATTGAACTTCTTTTGCTCGAGATGGATGGTTGGGCCGCCGCATAATAGGGAGGAGGCACGGGTGGGGCGGAGCCAGGAGGCCACATCCACGGCGAGTCCAGATGCTCGTTTGGAGAAGCGCCAGACGAGGACTGAGGAAGTCCTAGATTAGGGGGTGTCTGGATAGCCGGACTATACCTTCGGCCGGACTCCTGGACTATGAAGATACAAGATTGAAGACTTCGTCCCGTGTCCGAAAGGGACTTTCCTTGGCATGGAAGGCAATCTTGGCGATACAGATATGTAGATCTCCTACCATTGTAACCGACTCTGTGTAACCCTAGCCCTCTCCGGTGTCTATATAAACCGGAGGGTTTTAGTCCATAGGACGAACAACAATCATACCATCGGCTAGCTTCTAGGGTTTAGCTTCTCTGATCTTGTGGTAGATCTACTCTTGTACTACCCATATCATCAATATTAATCAAGCAGGACTTAGGGTTTTACCTCCATCAAGAGGGCCCGAACCTGGGTAAAACATCGTGTCCCCTGCCTCCTGTTACCATTCGCCTAGACGCACAGTTCGGGACCCCCTACCCGCGATCCGCCGGTTTTGACACCGACATTGGTGCTTTCATTGAGAGTTCCTCTGTGTCGTCACTTTTAGGCCCGATGGCTCCTCCCATCATCAACGATGATGCGATCTAGGGTGAGACTTTTCTCCCCGGACAGATCTTCGTATTTGGCGGATATGCACTGTGGGTCAATTCGCTTGGCCATCTGGAGCAGATCAAAAGCTACGCCCCTGGCCGTCAGGTCAGATTTGGAAGTTTAAACTACACAGTGGACCTCCGCGGAGACTTGATCTTCGATGGATTCGAGCCACAGCCGAGCGCGCCGCACTGTCACGATGGGCATGATCTAGCTCTGCCGCCGAATAGTGCCCTAGAGGCCGCACCCGCATCAGCTCCGACCCTTAATTCAGAGCCAACTGCACCAATCGAGGATGGGTGGTTGGACACCGCCTCGGTGGCTGCAATCTCTACGGCAATCAAGCCGAACACCAGCCCTATTCTCTGCGAAGCCCACGACTCCAAGGAGCCGGACTCCTCTCCAGACTCCGAGGCCTCCGCGCCCCTACCGATCGAACCCGATTGGGCGCCAATCATGGAGTTCACTGCCGCGGACATCTTTCAGCACTCGCCCTTCGGCGATATTCTGAATTCACTAAAGTATCTCTCTTTAACAGGAGAGCCCTGGCCGGACTATGGTCAACAAGGTTGGGATGCGGATGATGAAGAAATTCAAAGCCCACCCACCACCCACTTTGTAGCCACTGTCGATAATTTAAACGACGTGCTCGACTTCGACTCCGAAGACATCGACGGTATGGACGAGATGTGGGAGATGAACATGAACCAACGACTATAAGGCACTGGACAGCCACCTCATCTCATGATGTATACATGGTGGACACACCCAAAAGAAGCAATGACGAGGAACACAGGGATGCAACAAGGGATCGTTCACTCGAAAAACAATCAAAGCGGCGACATAAGCGCTGCTCCAAGCCCCGCCTCGACAGAGACAGCAGCTATACAGACCTAGCCATAGAGCAGGACGAGCCGGCGGACGACGAACATGCCTTCGAGCAAACGTCTGAACAGGGCAACTTGGATAAACAAACCGAACACCCCGTCCCCGGCGGAAACAACAATCCGGACGACCTTACGCCGGATAGGCTCATGGGGCAGAAGAACCTCCACGAAGGGCTCGTCGCTACTTCGCGTAGCCTGAAAAAGCAGAAGCGGAAGCTCAAAACTGCGGAAGATGCACTCAGAATCAGATGGAGGAAACTACGCAACACCGCAGACAAATATGGTGGCAGTCGCCGCACAAAAAGCTATCCAAAGCGAAAGCTACTGCCTGAATTTGACGAGGAGGCCTTAGAGCCCCCGCTGTCAAAAAATAGGAAAGCCATCCGGTAGGATAGACGACCGCATGGCCAGCATGGAGCGGCAAGCGGCGATGCACACAAGCCGGCAGGCGATCCACCAAAGGATCCGCATCAAAAAGATGGCCTAGCCAGATCTATCTACGGGCCAAGAAAGCAAGCTCTAGTAAGCAATGCAACACAACAAATATCCGAATATCACGACACACCCAAATACAGGGGTGCCGCACACCCCCTATGTTTCACCGATGAGGTGCTGGACCATGAATTTCCATCGGGATTCAAACCCGTAAACATAGAGGCGTACGGTGGAACAACAGACCCTGGGGTCTAGATCAAGGATTATATCCTCCACATACACATAGCCAGAGGAGATGACCTCCACGCCATAGAATACTTACCCCTCAAGCTTAAAGGGCCAGCCCGGCATTGGCTCAAAAGCCTTCCCAAAAACACCATTGGAAGTTGGGAAGAGCTTGAGGATGCTTTCCGGGCAAATTTTCAAGGGACCTATGTCCTCCCTCCGGATGTAGACGATCTCAGTCACATAACTCAACAACCCGGAGAGTCAGCCCGAAAATTCTGGAACAGATTTCTTACTAAAAAGAATCAGATAGTCGACTGTCCGGACGCCGAAGCCCTAGCAGCTTGTAAGCATAACGTTCGAGACGAATGGCTCGCCAGACACCTCGGCCAAGAAAAGCCAAGAACTATGGCCGCATTAACAAGCCTCATGACCCGCTTTTGCGCAAGATGTGTAGCACCAGCGACCCAAGTACATCCGAAGTTAGGGATGGAAACGGAAAACCTCGACGCAACAAGGACCAGCACCGGAATAAGAGAAACAGCCCAAGGAGCACGGCGATCAACGCCGGATTCAATAGCTCGCGGAAGAATCAGAGAAAGCCACCCCTCAAGGATAACAGGGACGAGCTATCCAACTTAAACAAAATCTTGGACAAGATATGTCAAATACACAGTACTCCCGGGAAGCCTGCGAACCATACCCACAGAGATTGTTGGGTTTTCCAGCAATCCGGCAAACTCAAGGCCGAACACATGGGGCTCGACACACCAAGTGAGGACGACGACGAACCCCACAAGCAGAGCACCAGGAAACAAAAGGATTTCCCACAAGAAGTCAAAACAGTAAACTTACTTCACGTGACGAACAGAATGGCGCCAACAGAGATACGCGCCATATGGCCTATCCCAAAGGAGTCTCGCCAATGGTTGTTAAAACCAATCACCTTCGACCATCAGGATTACTCTAGAAGTATCCAGAACGCAGGCTGGACTGCCTTGGTATTAGATCCAATAATCGGCGGACTCCACTTTACAAATGTCCTGATGGACGGCGACAGTGCTCTAAACCTGTTATACCAGGACACAATCCGCAACATGGGGATAGACCCAACAAAAATTCGCCATAGCAAAAACCTCCTTTCAAGGGGTAACGCCAGGCCCGGACGCCCGTTGCATGGGTTCTCTCGGGCTAGAAGTTATGTACGGCTCCCCCGATAACTTCTGTCGCGAACAGCTAACTTTCAACATCGCCCATTCTCAAGTAGCTATCAAGCACTGCTGGGACACAAAGCTTTTGCTCGCTTTAACGCAATACCGCATTATGCATCTCTTACGCTTAAGATGCCCGGTCCACGAGGCATCATCTCATTAAAGGGAAAACATTGAGTGTTCCTCCCGCGTGGAAGACAGTGTGGCTACCTTGACGGCCCCACAATAAAGCGGCTTCACCAGCCAAAGCACCTAAATAGGTCGTCAAGACCACGGACACGGCTAGACGAGTCCGGCATAAACATACAATTGATAAAGGCTTATTAGCCGTATACCCCTGTACTAGGGGCTCCGCGCATATAAAACAAGAGACAATAAAGCTCAATTTTACCCATTTTGATTTATACTTCATTTATTTAGTATAACTCATGTTCGGCACGATCTTTCCTAAACTAAGTTCCTCTCTTTTACAGATGAACACCGTGCTACGCCCGTCCAGGATACGGCACAACGGAGACACAGGCGCAGACGTGCAACAGGGACCCGTTCCAAGGATTCTTTTCAGATTAAGACCCTGCATAAACCTTTTTTACTGTGTCTTGTTGATACATATCCCCTAGTTTCTTGGTATAACCAAGGAGGAGGCTGGCGTTTTGGCATGTGGCCACGTTAGAGTTTTCCGCGTACCTGGACACTAGGGGCTTATTACTAAGGGCGTTATCCCGCCCGCCCTCATAAATACCGAATACCTTAGGGAGTGTTCGGCGTCGCGATTTTGGCCTTATATGCATCAACTCCGAATCATGTCTTTGGTCAAATGTTGGGTTTGCCCGGCTCCTGTGTTTTGCCACCTTACGTTCCGTTCTATCGGCTAAGGCGGCACCAGGAGAACTACTGCGATTGTGCCCCGGTTCGGCCAGGCGAGCACCTCAGCAGACAAAGCCGAAAACTTACTGGAATCTTTAGGATTCCTCCGCATTAACGAAGGGCCGCTTCCCGGCCAGGCAGATACGCGCCCCGAGTTCGGGCGAGCGCATGCGCCACCAGGGGCTATATAAGTAGCCTCACTGTCAAACTTCTATGGCTAAGTGAAAGTGATAAAGCATCATAGTCCGATTGCCTAGTTCGCTGTGCTATCACCTCCTTTGTAGGACCAAGACGTTGGATCAAGTGTGAAAATGTGCCTTCTGCAAACACCCCCGCATTATGTGCGTGGGGGCTAAAGCCGATGACTACCATCTTTCAGATTATATATACATATATGTTAAACGGCCGCACAGGAGGTATTATAATACTTGCAGGCACAAGTATAAAAAGCCTCTACAATTTATCAAAATATTGTTTTACAATAATATATGCTATTCGAATATAGTATCCTTCGAGCACTGTGTCTCTATTAAACGAGCGCCTTGTAGAACTTCCTGAAAATAGTGCTCGGCAGGTACTCGGCTTCCATCCGAGTCTGGGGATGCAACAGTGGTGGCCTCCATTTCTGCCCAGTATGTTTTCACACGGGCAAGAGCCATCCGCGCACCCTCTATGCACGCTGACCTCTTCATCGCATTGATATGCGGCGCCGCACCAAGGAACTGCTGCACCAAGTTGAAATAACTTTTTGGCTCTGGCCTCTCTGGCCACATATGACTCATGACATACTTCACAGCGAGTCTGGGCAACCTATTTAGCTCGGCCCATTCGGCCAAACGATCGGCTAATGACAGTGGACGCTCCGGATTGTGGAACTGCGACCAAAAGAGCTTTTCCACTTCGCGATCTTCTTGATCTCGGAAGTGTTCGGCCGCATCCGTGGCACTCGCTGCCAAATCCAGATAGGTGTCCGCTGTACTCCACATCCGGTCTAACGGAGCATGTTTAGGATCACAGAACTTCCTCTGCAGCATAAAGGGCTTTCCAGCCGCGATCTCTCCGGCCTGACGCAGCTCCTCCTTCATAGCTCTCATTACAAAGCGAGCATCCTTGGCATCGGAAATGGCCTTCTCCAGGTCCGTCTGTTCTGCCCAATCTTCTTTTTCTAGAAGCTTGCAACGGTCAGCAGCGTTCTTCAGCTTCACGGCCATCTCGGCCATTTCCTTCTTGCTTCGGCAGTGAGCAGCCTGTTCGGCTTTCAGCTCTTCAATTGCCTTTCCGGCAGCCGCATCACTTTTCCTGGCTGGCTCCTTGGCTCGGGCAAGTTCCACCCAAAGATTCTCCATGGCAGCAGCACCATCTGCATCAAGCAAACACATTGTAAGATACTGGCATAAAGCTCCTCTTACCAGGTGCCGCCGGAGGAATTACATACCTTGGGCCTCGTCAAGCCGCTTGTTGACAAGCGCGATGTCGGCACCTCCCACGTCAAGTTGCCGCTTTAGCTCGGCAAATTCATCAGTCCGGCTTGACACCGGACACTTCGCCACCAACGTATGAAGGCGGCATATTAGACCTAGGATTATGATCCTCTGCGCGCCGTCACTTTTGACAATGCACAGAGTCTCAGGGGCTACTATCTACACAGGGCGCATCTTATTTATGCGCAACTGTCCAAAAAGGGTACATTATTTCGCGTACCTCAAAACCTGTCAGTAAACTCCTGACGGCCTCGTGCAATCCGCTCTCTGCGGATGAAATCCTCTCAATCACTGTACCCATCAATGCATGGTGCTCCTCTGAGATAGATGCTCGCCCTAGCAGATCCTTCAGCTCCTCCGACCGCGCACCAGACGGTGCCGGACTCGTCCGATGGCCCTTTTCGAAGGCCGGACGCGGAGGGCTTTGGGGGGCCATATGACTACCTTCCGGCCCTGCCAGATTCGGAGAAACCCTCCACGACGATACCTCAGGGTCGCCCGCCTCTCAAGGCGGTACGACAGGGGGAGGCGTTCCGCTCTCCATCATCTCTGAAAGAAGATCCCCGAAGACGAGCTCTGCTGAGAAGGGCTAAGGTCCGAGCTACAAGGTAAATTTTCGATTACTTTTCTCAGATATAAAGCAAGGATTTCTCTCGTTTCTTAAAAATAAAACTCCTCTCTACTTACGGCTCGGTGGAGGGCTGATCCCCTTGAGGGCATAATTCGGCCGAAGTATCCCCCAGCACAGGACCCTCTGGAGAAGATTTCTTCCCCCGCTTTGAGGCCATGGTCTCCGGGTCTTCAGAGGCGGTCCTCTTCTTTCCTTGAGGAGAGGAATTTTCGATTCCTCCCTTCCAGACAACCTCCTTCGAGGAGGCTGTAGCTTCCTTGTCCCCTCCCTCGCTTTCCTTTGAAGGCACAACCTCCAACATCCTGACTAGCACGGGACCCGCGTGTGGTCTCGGGGAGGGGGGCCGGACACCTGATTAGCTTTGCTTTCGCTATCCACTCCTGTTTAAAGGACAGCTCTTTTAGGGGCAATTTTATGATAAATATACGGATAGCGAGTCCGGGCACAAGGCTACTTACTTGAGTATCCGGACGATTGCAGCTCAGACCTGCGTCCTCCGTAGAATCCGGACACACTACTTGTGGTTCGAAGAACAATTTGTACATCTCCACGGGCGTCATGCCAAGAAAATGTCGGAGAACTCGTGGTCCCTCCAGGTTGAACTCCCACAGGCGGAGGGGGCGACGTTTGCAGGGCAGAACTCGGCGAATTTACATAACCTGCGTCACCACTACCAGACTGATGTCTCTTTCTAGGAGATCTCGGATGCGGCCCTGCAACAGGGGCACGTCCTTTGCCAACCCCCAATCTAGCCCCTTATTGACCCATGATGCCAGTCGTGGTGGGGGACCCGAGTGGAAAGCAGGCAGCGCCACCCACTTGGTGCTCCTGGGAGCTGTGATATAAAACCACTCTCGTTGCCATAAGCTGGACTCCTCTTGAAAAGAGCCCTCGGGCCATGGAGCAACAGCATTCTTGCTTATAAAAGCACCTTTGCACTCCGTGTGCCGTCCCTCGATCATATTCGGCTCTACTTTGAAGGTCTTGAGCCATAGTCCGAAGTGAGGAGTAATAGGGAGGAAGGCTTCACACATGACGATGAATGAGGAAATATGGAGGATGGACTCCGGAGTTAAGTCGTGAAATTCCAGCCCATAATAAAACATGAGCCCCCTCACGAAGGGATCCGTCAGGAAGCCTAGCCCCCGAAGGAAATGAGACATGAACACCACACTCTCACCAGGCTTGAGAGTGGGAATGACCTGCCCCTGAGCAGGCAACCTATGCGAGATTTCGCCGGTCAAGAACCTGGCCTCTCTCAACTTCAGCACGTCCTCCTCCGTGATGGAGGAGGGCATCCATCAGCCTCGAAGGTCGGAACCGGACATTGTTGAAGGTCCGAAGCACCTGAAATCTAGAGCCTTGGGTGTTGGAACTCGAGGCAAAGGGCGAACTCGTTTGAGATTGAAAGAAAGGAGTAAGGCCTTGGTCTCTCTATAAGAGGTTGAATACCAAGGGCCCTCCCCGTGACCGTTTGGGACTCGCCTTTGATCGAGAAAACATACCAATGGGTACGGTTGGGTTACCCACGCCCGTATTGATGAGAATCCCGGGATAAGGGGACACGATCTCTACTTTGAAACTGCCTCGCTAAACGCGCTGAGGTGGGACAGTAAAACGGTTCGAATAAAGACTTGGCCATGGTGTGATGTCATGCTAGAGAATACGTCAGCAGATTAGATTTGTGTAAATATTATTCTCTGTATGGCAATATGTGGAAACTTATTTTGCAGAGCTAGACACTACCTTTGTGTTTGAAATCTTCTATGAAGTACTTGGAGGAGGAACCCGCCTTGCAATGCCGAAGACAATCTGCGCGCCGGACTCGTCGTCATTGAAGCATGGTTCAGGGGCTACTGAGGGAGTCCTGGATTAGGGGGTGTCCGGATAGCCGGACTATACCTTCGTCCGGACTCCTGGACTATGAAGATACAAGATTGAAGACTTCATCCCGTGTCCAGAAGGGACTTTCCTTGGCATGGAAGGCAAGATTGGCAATACGGATATGTAGATCTCCTAACATTCTAACCGACTCTGTGTAACCCTAGCCCTCTCCGGTGTCTATATAAACCGGAGGGTTTTAGTCCATAGGACGAACAACAATCATACCATAGGCTAGCTTCTAGGGTTTTCCTCTCTGATCTCGTGCTAGATCTACTCCTGTACTACCCATATCATCAATATTAATCAAGCAGGACGTAGGGTTTTACCTCCATCAAGAGGGCCCGAACCTGAGTAAAACATCGTGTCCCCTGCCTCCTGTTACCATCCGCCTAGACGCACAGTTCGGGACCCCCTACCCGAGATCCGCCGGTTTTGACACCGACAAGGACCACTGAGGAGGAGTGGTTCAGCGTGTGCTGGGGGGTGGGGTGGGGGTTGGTGCAGCGCCGGCCCGCAGTGGGCGGGCTGTGCGGAGGCGCGCTGGGAGAACTGCGAGACATGACGGCGGCGTGCTGTAAGGCGGGGAGGCAGCGCGCTGCGGGGCAGGGAGGTGGCGACGCTGGTGAGCGGGGTGTGTGGGGGTCATGGAGGCATGGACCGGCGGATCTAGGGAGCGGGGACGGTGTTCGTCGTCGCCAGCGCGGGGGCCGCGGGGGGGGGGGGGGATCTAAAGCGGGAGAGGGGATCGGGTTGGCTCGTTTTTTTGTTTTTGTTGGCTACCGTTTCGCGAGTTCAGGAACATCTGATCGGGCTCTATATATTCTGATCCGCTACTCTCTCTCTATATATATATAGTGTGGCATAGGATATTCAATGGAAGGGAGTTCAATTGTACGGAATTATTGATGTCCATCACAATCTGAATCCTAAACTCTATATTTTAGAGTAGGGACTTGTTGCTTTTGTATTAACAAGAAAACAACGGGAGCATAATTAAAGTCCACATCTGTTCAAGCAAAAATATACACTTACAGTTCTAAGATGCTGATGATAAAAGTACAATTTTTTAGGTTTGCTATCAGGTACTACATACACACATCTGTAAAACAAGTCCATTCTAGTAAGATACACAGTCACAGCTGAATTTATATCTAACAAGCTACAACTTCCAAATTAAGTCCCAATAGATCAGTATGAAAGCAACATGAAGACGAGTGCATGTTAGAAAAAAATAGCAATATCATATTATGTGGATTAGCACTAGGTTTCCCTTATTAAATATTTGAATTCGTTCTAATGATACATGTAATTCATACTCGAACCAAAATTGATCTATCAAACATGCATACTCATATGAATTCGCGCGTATCTATGTTATTTAATATGTAGATATTACTGATCCATACATTTTAGTAGAACATAATTTGGTTTAAATTTTTTGAATTCAACCTTATGATTTTGAGATCATTGTATTTGTGAATCATATCTTTCCCTAATAATAAAGCGATTATCGCTTTTGCACGCCTGCTCACCGTCGTGATGTTTTTTCAGAAAGGTCCCTGTGGTTTTTGGTAAATGAACCCGCAGTCCCTATTTAAGTGGATCTATGAAGACCTTTCGTTTTTTACATAAAAGTCCCTGTTGTTTGGTATATTCAATCCGCGGCCCTTCGAAAAATGCATCACAGGCGATCCCCTTCGTCCCTCCCCACGCATCAGCGGGCGCACCCCCGCCGCGGCCGGCGGTGCCGCTGCCTTCCTCGCGGAGTCCACGCCCGAATTTCACATTGGGAGTAGTGGTCTCCGTCTCTCCAACTCCTCCCTTGAGCCTACCTCCCGAGCAACCTTCCTCCCGTCCCATGTCCAGGAGACGCATGGTGACGGCATGCGGGCCTCCGCAATATCCCCTCCCTTCTACTCCCCATTCTTCTTCCCTTAAACTGGATCCGTCCTCCATCGCCGGCCGCCGCCACTCCCGTCTCTAGCAGCCCCTACATACCTAACCTTGAGTAGAGTCCCCACAGGCTACATATATTGGTCATGGGAGCAAGTGAGATGGTGGCTGTGGTGGACTAGAAGAACCTTGGAGAGGTGCCAGTGGGCAGCGGCGGCGGCTCAATCATACTCAACATCGTAGCCGAACTGCCTCCCCGTCCCTGTGCCACATCCACATCTCCCGTATTTGCTGTCGTCGCTCCTCCACCTGCATCACTCGCAGAACGGCCTTCTAGATGGTTTTTGGTTTGTGGGTGACAGGCTGTGGAATTGGAGCCGGGTACATGTGCCAGATCGTTTATACACAAATTACAGACAGATGCATGACAAATTTGGGACTACATGCATATATTCCCATCATGGGAAGATTATAGTGAAGACAAACACCATTTTCACATCTTCATGTCCCACTTACGTGTAAGTGATATTATTCATGGTGATTATTTTCCCGTTTTCTGCTAATTGAACACATCAATGATTTACATTACATTGTTGTAAGTAGGCAAGGGTCAATCTGGATAGTCATGACGAGCAAAGCATGCTTGCGCTTTTCAAGGAAGCATTGTAGCAGTATCAGTGTTACCTGAGGAAATCACACTTTGATGGCAAGTCCATAAATGAATTTCCGGTGAAGTCTCATGTGCTAAATTTAGAAGACATTGAATGGAAAAACCTTGTGTTGCACTGGTCTCGTTCCCAGGATGAGGTACTGTCTATGATATCACATGAGAATTTGAACTTCTACTTTTCTGCATGTGCCTTATGGATCTCTTTTGCAGGAAATCTGCTTGAAGAAGAATTCCGGTTTGAAAAGGACGACGGGATATCGGAAATATGTTGGCCGCTGCTTTGCTCTTGTTAGTACCTGTTGTCCTGTATCACTGTACTTGCTTTCATACCTGGTTCATTATGTGACAGAAGTATGCATGATAGCTTGCTTATCAATTGTCCGTTCCAAATTATCTGATCTATATGAATGGTTACATTAGTGTAGAATATATCCAATGCCAATGAAAATTTTAGCTCTGCATTGTTCTTGTAAGTACCTACTGTCCTTTATCAGCGTACTTATATTGACAGTTAGTTGTTCATGTACCATCACTCTACAGCTTATTTTCCTTTGTCCTCCATTTTCTACACATCAGATCTATATTTACTCTGACCATTAGGTTGGATAACACTGATGGTACTGAAGAAGTTTAGCGCTGCATTGCTCTTGGCTGTACCTTTTGCCTGTATTGCTGTACTTACATTTATAGCTACTTGGTTATGTAGCACCACTCTTCATCTTATGTTAAATATTCACCATTTTTTCTTATATTATCACATCTATATTTACTCATAACAAAATGTAGACTAAAGGCAATGCTTATGAAGAAGATTCTATGGTAAACTTCTTGAATTGCCCCCACCCCATCAGCATGGATAAGGGCTTTATAGAGCCTATCTTCACCAATAATGTAAGTTTGTCCTTCTCAAGCCTTCAGACTTTGGTGTGTATATTTCGTTAGGCATGACATCAATAGGTGTTTATTTTTGGTGTTTGCATCAAATTGCATGTTTAAAGTTTATTATGTAGTTCATAAACAAAAGTTTGTCCTTCTCAATTTTAGTTTTAGTTGTACAACCAAGTTCCTTCTTCATACCATGTAAATTAAACTATACAGAGCAAGCAATCTTCTTTTGCACTTCATGTATGCTTCTATTCTTGATCCGTAATCCAATGGTGTGGTGAACCTACGCACTACAGCACAATGTCTAATTCTGCAATGCCTTAACTATGAACAGTGTCATATCATTCTACTATTATTTAAACCATCTCTTTATTTGCCAATCTGAAATGGGATAAATTGACAGCACCCTAACCATTGATACTTATGAGTTCTTGATCTATAATCCTGTGGTGTCATGAAGCTGCCAACTCCTTCATAATGTCATTTTCTGCCATGTCTTAACCTGAACAATACCATATTGTGTTAACAGTATTTTAAACTGTGTCACTTTATTCATCAGTAAGAAATGTGATGAATTGCCAGCACAGATACTTATATGTGCAAAACCTGTCATGTATCTTCTTGTTTATCTTTCAGAGTGAGGAGGATATAAGTGTCAAACAAGCGCAGTCTCATCAACTTGCTCAGCTGCTTGCGCTGCACCTCCCGAGCAGTGCTAACCTTTCCTGAACTCTATTGAAGTACTGTCGGTTTTGTATATTATTTTTTCGCCGTGTTCATTTTCACTGGTGGCTATCTTTGATGCCTAGTGTATGTAATTTGTTGTCTGCTTTTGCTTTATTATCATAGTGGCGAACTTTGTTGCCCAGTGGATGTGATATGACGTAATTTATTTATTGTATAGTCTAGGTTTTTTCTTATTCACGATGCTGTAGTTATTTTACCGTATATATATATCCTGTCTTCGCAGTGAACTGGCCAAACCGTAAAATTATGGCACATAATCGAGCCGTCATGCAAATCACTATGTATGATCCGCATCATGGGCCCAGTCATCTTGGTCCATTAACATGACTAAATGTAAACTGGCCCACTAATAGATTCGGGACTTTAATAGGCCAAGTAAACCGCCGGCCCTATTTTTGCACGAAAACTCAGTGAGCTTATAGGAGGCTGAAAGTTGGGCCTGAAACGTGTCGAACAGCTCGCGAGCCGATAGCAGGCCGAAATAGACCCTGGCCCATTATTGTGCCAATCACATGACAGGCCGTTAACAGGCCAAAATTGTCTCGGTCCTTGTTTGGCCTAATCAGATTATCGGCTGTGAGCAGGACAGATGCAAACCGGGCCATAGTTAGGCCCAACTATATGACGGGCTTTTAACATGCCGAAATAAATATAGGGCCGAAATGTTAAATGGGCCTTTAACAAGCCGAAACTAATATCAGGCCGAATTACTAAATGGGCCTTTATCAAGTGGGCCCAAAAGCATAGCGTCCAGTTGACGGGTCGAATCTGATATGGGCCATAATTTATTCCAAAGCCTCTTAAAGGGACGGATTAGATCTGGGCTGTAATTTGTCCCAGATCGTGGTAGGCTTTTAACGGGCCGGATCTCATATGGGCATTTATTAGGCCCGGTATGTGGCCGGCTATTAATGGACCGGATCAAATATGGGCCGACATTTGGCCCAAAACATGGCAGCCTGTTAACGGGCTGGCCCACTAATGTCCTCAAAATCTTGTGGGCCATTAGCTGGGCCGGCCCATTATGGTCGGCGAAATCTTGTGGGCCTTTAGCTGGGCCAGCCCATTATGGTCCGCAAAATCTTGTGGGCCTTTATTTGGGCCGACCCATTTAATCTTTATGGGCCACTTTGGGTCGGTCCATGTGTCAATATATCATAGGCACATATCGCCCATTGGATGAGTGACACCTGTGCCAGCGCGGAGCTGACACGTGGTTCCGTTGGCATATGAGAATTTTACACGTGGAAAATCGGCATTGGTCGTGGCTGTTAGCGGGTTATCGGATCCAAAACCAGACCAGATAGCTTAACGGCGATCTGTTACGGTGGATGCCATGTGTCGGTCACCCTTGACGAAAGCACTTCCATGAAGAGGCATTTATCGTCATGGAAGTGATCACTTCTGTGATGATAATTTTGGTAATGTCATGAAACACTTCTATGATAGCACAGGTATGACTATCTTGATTCTGTCATAAAATCATCATGGATGTACACGCATGACAACAAAGGCGACCTACTGTGACAAACACGTATCATCACGGAAGTGTATTTTTTTGTAGTGCAGTTAGACACTGATTGAACTGTTGCACGTCCACCGCGAGGGCCAGGGAGACGGCGTAGTAAGCAAGCTTCTCCTCGTTCGGCGAGTTGACAGGACACATCAAAGAAGTACTAGTCCATAGTGCATCCTTTCTGGTTAATATGGCTTAATTTGAAACGAGAAAAATACACTGGCGCTCAATGTATGT
Organism: Triticum urartu; assembly: GCF_003073215.2. NCBI lineage: Eukaryota > Viridiplantae > Streptophyta > Magnoliopsida > Poales > Poaceae > Triticum > Triticum urartu. The sequence goes on along the minus strand of NC_053022.1, from coordinate 165,982,344 downwards.
AACAAATATGCTGTTTACAGTCACTATATAGTTTTGTGGTGATTATACGATCACTAGCTCATCGTAGAGCACCGTATTGCACCCTACTGACCGGCCACATTGTTGACGTGGCACTTTGTTGACTGGTTAAATTGACACCTGGTTTCTGGGTCACACCTGTCAGTTGGCAGAGCAAAGAAATCAGTTAAACAAAACTTTACGCGGGCGCGACAAGAGTCTAACCCTTGTGCTCGAACCACCCTGGATGTGTATGTGAGTGCATGCACATGTACTCCCTTGGTCTTCCAACAAAGAGTGTACATCTGCACTTCCAATTCATTTAGCCTTTAATCTAATCGATATTGACTGACTAATGCACCAACTTGTGCTCTAGCTATAGACTACAGCTCTATCCTTAATTACAGCATGCAACAACCTTCATTTAATCTTCTTCTCTCAAAGGTGGCATGCACACATATGTTTGCTACTTTTGGGCATTAGTTATGCCATGAAGTTCTGGTTCCTCCTGGTCAATGTGTAAATCTCTATATGTACAGTCTTTCACGGACGTAGGGAGTAGGTTGAGCACTTGAGCGTGAGCGTGTGTGTTGTGTCGTGTGCAATGTACATGTGAGTGTGGCATGTTGCATGCATGCATGCATGAGGCTTTTCCTCCCTCCCATTGACACGTTCATATTTCAAGCTTCATTAAAATGTTGTATGCAAGAATTAAGAGATAACTCACCAATGCGTGTTAAAGTTCTGGTCATTTGTTCCCCACGTATGCATTCCAATTAATACGTTCGTAAACACAATTTTCTTGAGGACAACGAGCCCATTATTGAGTACTTTCGGAAAAAAAATCTTCGGGCACTCATCATTTACTACTACCTTGGTTGATGATTTTTTTTATTGACTTTTATACAAACCTCCGTCCTGGTTTAATGGTCCCCTTCATACTTAGTGTAAAATTTTGACCGTAAATTTTACTAAGAAAGTGTCAGTGCATGTCATAAAAAACTATACCATTAAAAACTATGTTCAAATACGAATCCAGTGATATGATTTTTTTTGAAATGCATTAACATTTTATCAGTTAAATAGATTGTCAAAGTTTGACACAAAATACTACTAGTACTCCTACATTATTGACGCCAGGTGCCTTGGCCAATGTTTCATCTTGTTGGACAGGATGAGCATAGAGGCATAGGGATACTGTAGGTAGGAAGTCTTAGCGATCCATCATTTCCCATCTCGGTCAGAGAGAACTATTCAACTAGTCTTCACAGTGAAGTGAAAATACACGTTGCAACAGATGGGTCACTTAATTAATAAGTTGAACCAACATGTTGGTGTTACTAAATCAGCCTTACCCAGTACTACCATCATGTTTGCCAGTGGAGCACGCTTTCGCAAATATGCCTACGCACCTCTCTCCTCCATTAACTAACATATGGGCCCTCTTTTGGTAGACCCACATGTCATCGGCTTAACTATTTACACTCCAAAGGATGCTATATCCTGGTAGTAGTACTAGTAGAATTGAGATTTAATGCACTTTCTTTGTTGTCTTTCCCTCTTCTTCCTCCTCTCTTCTTCTTCCCCCTCACTTCCCCATCGTCGACCGCACACCTTTTCCCTCCGCTCACTGCTTGGCCACACATGCCATCTTCTTCGCTCGCCCACCCGAATCCACTTCCCCGCTCGCTCACAGGCACCGAAAACCCCAATCACTCAGTGCCCTAAAAACCCTAAGGCAGAACTGACTGACACGTAGAGCCGCGATTGAAATTACCTCCTCGATGTTCTCTTGGAGCAGATCTGTAATCTGATGGACCTGCTCAGCACTGTCCATCTGGCCGCATGCTCGGTGTCTTTGTACCGTCTCACTAGTAGAAAACGGAGCTTTAAAACCGGTTCGTAAGGTCCTTTAGTGCCGGTTTCATAACCGGCACTAAAGGGTGGGCACTAAAGCCCCCCCCCCTTTAGTACCGGTTCGGCACGAACCGGCGCTAAAGTGCCACCACGTGGCGTGAGCTCGCGCCCTGGTATGGGGGACCTTTAGTACCGGTTGGTGTTACCAAGCGGTACTAAAGGTTTTTTTTGAAAAAAAAATTCTGAAAATTTTGGATTTTTTTTTGATTTTTGATTTTTCTAAATTATTTGATGATTTAGTCTCTAATCACCTCTCTTAACTGCTCAAGTGTGGATCACTCATTCCAAATTGCCTAACTTCCCGGCCGGTCACCCAACCTCTCACTCCCCCAGCCTGAGCACGCTTAACTCCGGAGTTCTATTCCCCCTACATTCCAAGTCTGCACTTGTTGTTTTCCTGACAAATGTAAGCTATCAATCCTATTAACCCTGAGCAGTTTAGCTTGAGCATTAGGTCACACGTTTCACCGTTTGAGTTTGAAACTATTATTCTAAAAAACAGTAATTATTTAGTAACACAAATATTTCTTGAATAAGTTTGACCATAGTTTGACCAGATTTGACCAAAATTCAAAAAATTGAAATAATTATTTAGTAACACTAATATTCTTGAATAATTATGTAGTAACATTAATACTTCTTGAATAAGTAGTTTGACCAGATTTAACCAATTTTTTTAAAAAAACTGAAATTTGACCATGTCTTTTTTTCCTTTTGGAATTTGAGGTTTCTAAAAAATTGCAAACAGGCCATAGGCAATCTCCATCGGATGCGGATTTTCGTGCTGAATTTTTTGATATATTATATGTTTTTTTCCGACACCATATGCAAAAGTTATAGCCGTTTTACATTTTCCCTACACTTTTTGCAAAACATGTCCAAATTTAAGTTTTCAAATTTTCCTAACTAGTAGATGTAGTAATATAACTACCTCTCGAAGGGGGGGGGGTAGAGATTGAAAATTTCCTTATAGTCCCGGTTTGTGTCTCCAACCGGAACTATAGGTCAGACCCCTTTAGTCCCGGTTCATGCCATGAACCGGTAGTAAAGGTTAGCCCTTTAGTACCGGTTTGTGCCACGAACCAGTACTAAAGGTGATCGTGGGGCCCCGGCATTAATGGTACCATTAGTACCGGATCGAAATCAAACCGGGACTAATGTGTCTCACATTAGGTCCTTTTTCTACTAGTGTCTACTCGTCTGCAACCGGACGGCCCTTTTGAAGACAACCTGACAGATGCCCGATCCTTGACAACCTGACAGTAGGTGGCCCAGACACCAACTTGACAATCCTACAGAGGTTGTCGTGGTGCCCCTCGACATGCTACCACTACCCGTCCACCTATCCTTCATGCGCAGCCACTACTTGGCGGGCATGAAGGCCAACTGGATCATCCTCATCCACCAATCCGGTAGTCTGTAGCGTCTCGTGGATATCTACACCCAACGAGAGATCACCCTTCCATCATTGGATACCGCCACCATCGAGCCTTGTGGCTCTCCAGACACTCCTGCCTACTACGCACAAGATGCGTCGACCTTTTCGCTTAACCTCTGTTTGTTGAAGGTTGTAATTGGTGAAGTGCTCACACCATCTGAAGCATACATGGATAACAAGCTCATTGCCTTGTTCAACATGGGATTAGTCTATCTGGAATCCAGTCACCATACATTTCTGTCTGATGCTGTAGTGCACAATGGCATTGTTTATGCGGTCAACACACAGATTGGCTGCCGTTACTGGTGGAATCTATCATCGTGTAATTGTTCTATCTCATCTCATATTTACCTTATGAATACGACTGCGTATTGATTTTTACCAATTTAGAATAGATAGTATGTCTATAACCACATCATTGCTATATGTTCCTCTCATTTCCTAGATTTCTATGACCACACATGTTATTGTTAGAGTTGATATGAGAACAATTGGCATCTAATGAATGTTAGAATAGATATTATGAGTATAACCTCATGATTGCTATATGTTACTCTCATTTCCAAGATTTTTATAAAAACGCATGTTATTGCTTAGAGTTGATATGAGAACACTAGTAAGTGTTGTGGTAGAATATGAGTAGGCCCTGTCATAGATGTTTTCCTCTCATTGTTACATGATGTTTGAACCATGACATATTGCTAGAATATGAAAGCCATATGCTTATTTTTTTAACTTGGGGTATGATTATGACCACGGCATTTGCAATTCACTGTCTATGATATGTGTCACTGTTATAATAATCTTAATTCCACACATAATCTGAACATGATTGTATATTTTTGTCCTTTTGGTCTCCAATTTGATTTGTTGTTGCAGACCCGAAATGCGCTCGCCTTCATGATTCCAGGACTTGGAATCATACCAGTCAATGGGTGGTGGTTTATTGCTCGTTCAATTGATGGTTGTCATTTGATGCTCATTTGCACGTACCAAATTGACCAAACCATGTCTTCAATCCACATACAGTACAATGCCTGGGGCATTCATGAGTGTGATTGCTATGGCTGCTTCATGTTCGAGAAAGATCCCAGCTCTGTTGGGCCAGGCATATTCAACTAGAGGCGGGTTTACAGCCTCGGCAACCACTCCATGTTCCTCAGCCTAAATTATCTGATCATCCAACCAATCATCGATCATATCGCCGGTGATAATTACCATGCTATGAAACCTCCATTCGGCAGGGGGAACTATGTTTACACATCATACCATGGGTTTCATGAATCGCCATATCCAGAGATTTGTCGACATAGCTTGTTGCTAGATAATCTTAAGTGTGTGAAAGGCATCAAGCTTCCAAGTGATGGATGGCTTTTGAAAACCCAACATGTGGCGATGTGGTTCATGCCAACAGCAAATATGCACAAGTTGATTTGTATTGATATATAGACTGAGCCATGTATCCCGCTGCTGTAGCATGTCCCTCTTTTGTTGGATATTATGTACTGTTGTTAGTTGAAGGATAGATACCTTTCTAGGGTCAAGTGCATCCTAACTCACCTGTGTAGGATGGACTGATAATGATGACAGAGATGCTGTGCAGAAGCCAGATATTTTGGTGAAAGTGTTGTCCAATGGGATTTATATTTTGTATTACTCATGTAGCCTACAAAGTCTGTCACACAACCTTGTAACTTCTTACTCCATTTCTAAGTTTATACTAGTCCTCTATCACTACATGAATCAGGAACTTTTCCATCTGCCATGGCTGATGGCAAAGGCATGGCTGGCGGACGGCAAAGACCTTTGCCATCAGCCAGCAGACGACAAATTGTCCGGCTGAACGAACCACGGCAAAGGGCTCTTTGCCATCTGCTGGCTGACGGCAAAGATCTCGAGGCCTTTGCCGTCCGCTGGCAGATGGCAAAGGGCATGGATGGCGCATGTGGTAGGTTAGTTCAGTTAGGGGGTTAACGGCGTGCTTTGTCGTCTGCCAGCAGACGACAAACTGACCAAATAGGTCAGCCACAGTGCCCCCAGGTTGCACAGTTAGCTGCCACATGGCAGGTTTGCCGTCTGCTGGCAGATGGCAAAGCTCTTTGTCGTCTACCAGCAGAGGGAAAAGAGCCTATACAGCACCTGTTTTTTCAATGTTTTGTTAAATTCATGGAATTTCACAGAATTTCACACACATATATATAACATGTTTCGAACAGCATATATATAACAAGTTTCCAACAACATATATATAGCAAGTTTCCAACAACAAGTTATCCAACAACATATCCAACACAAAATGGTTTCATCCGTACATACATATCCAACAACAAGTTTGCAAGAAGTTTCCAAAGACATAAAAGAAGAACAATGAGAAGAGTGGACTCCATGAACGCAAGCTCCTCATCTAAAGAAAATCTGCAAATTGGGAAAGAAGAAAGTTAGAAGAAGAAGAAGACGAGCTAGAAGAAGAAGAAGAAGAAAAAGAATAAGAAGAAGAAGAAGAAGAAGAAGAAGAAAAAGAAGAAGAAGAAGAAGAATTTTTCTTCTCTTTCTTTTTCTCCTCTCCTCTTTTTTATCTTCTTCTTCTTCTTCGTCTAACTAAGGTAGGTAAACATGCCATTTTTTAGCGAAGCTAGGTAAAAAAGCTAAGTGTAGGTCATTTTAGGGCTAACCTAGGTAAATAGGTCATTTTGGAGGTTAGTAAGGTTATTTTGTAATTTTGGAGGAAAATAAGGTGAGTCTATTTTATTTTGGAGCTAAACCAAGGTTATCATGCCATTTTTTACCTAACTATGTATAGGTCATTTTTAGCTAACCTATGTAGTTACGACATTTTTGAGCTAACTAAGCATATTTTGTCATTTTGGAGGAAAAAATTCTAAGTATAGGTCCTTTAATAGCTATCCCAGTGAAAGTATGTCAGCTTGGAGCTAAGTAAGGTTATTATGTCATTTTTGAGGAAAATAAGCTAAGTCTATGTCATTTTGGAGCTAAACCTAGGTTATTATGCCATTTTTTACCCAAGTGAGCTAATTATATCATAAATGAACTATCTAAGGTAATTAAGTACTGATCATTATTGAGGTATCCTATGTAGTTATGCCTGTTTTTAGCTAACTAAGCATATTAAGTCATTTTGGAGGAAAAATGCAAAGTATAGGTCATGTTATAGCTATCCTAAGTAAAGTATGTTAGTTTGGAGCTAAGTAAGGTTATTATGTCATTTTCGAGGAAAATAAGCTAAGTCTATGTCATTTTGGAGCTAAACCTAGGTTATTATGCCATTTTTCCCCAAGTGAGCTAATTATGTCATAAATGAACTAGCTAAGCTATGTATAGATCATTATTGAGCTATCCTAGGTAGTTATGCCTGTTTTTAGCTAACTAAGCATATTAAGTTAATTAGGAGGAAAAAATGCTAAGTATAGGTCATCTTATAGCCATCCTAGGTAAAGTATGTCAGTTTGGAGCTAAGTAAGGTTATTATGTAACTTGGGAAAACTTACCATCATTACGGAGGTGAAGGACCGGTTGGGTGTGCGCTAGATTCAGATGGAGAAGGACCGGTCGGGGTTGCGAAGTGGCGAGACGGAGAAGGATCGGTCGATGCTTCTCGAGAGGCATGCTGCAGCAAAGATCATTTGCAATGTCTTATTACCATGATGCAACTGAAATGTAGTAACTCATGGAACTCACCATGTCCGCTATACCAATCTGGGGCATCGGCAGAGGGGTCTAGCCGTTTTTCTCGCACACAGACTGTACATTTTGTTTTCATGAATCAGTCATGTTAATTAGTAATGAAATGAACATTACATGCATGATTTGGCTAATATGTAGGAGAAATTTAACACGAGGAGCTCGTATAGGGCCTGGTGAATCAAGTCATTCCGGTTCCTCTCGTCCTCCATCAGCCTAGCCATCCTATCCTCCAACTCCTTCCCCCTCTACGCCGCCTGCCTGTTTGCCTCTGCCAGAAGCTCCTGGGCCCTAGCCTCGATGGTGAGGTCCATTGGGCGTGGACGAAGACTCATCTCAGGAAGAGAGCTCGTCTAGCGCTTCTTTATCTCCGAAGAGTTGTAGGACACCGTATCAGTCCATCCCCAATGGCTGCCGAGCCATGTTTCCTCCCTTCACCAGATAGCATCACGAGCTCTCGATCAAAAGCACTCTAGCTCGGGTTGAAGTCATACCCTTTCATCGCCTTCCCCCAGTCTCTACACCTCATGAGCTTGTTGTGGGAGGAGATGTTGGTGAAGCACTCTGGATGATCGAGGTAAGACTCAGAGAATGCATTGGCCTTCTTGCACGGGTAGTATGGGCCATGGCATAGAGGTCGTACAGCGGTGGCACCTCTTTCTTGTTGTGATGCGCCTAAAAGAGAGGAACAACATATTAGTTAAGGGCTCAAGCTAGCATGAAGAATGAAATTGCATTAATCATTAAGAAAACTACATACCCAGTGATCCCCTCAAAAAGGTTGGATCTCCCTTGATGGTGTGGCACACCTCGCATTTGGGCACGCTTATCTCTAGCCTTGTTGTGTTCGGCTAGCCATTGGGGAGAGCACCACTCATCCACCAACGCCTCCCAACAGTCCATCATATCCGCACACCATCTCAGGGGCACCTATGTTTGGCAAAGAGAAATTTCAGCGCTACGCCTACGAATGAAATCAAAGAAACTAAGTATAAGGCCATAAGAATAGGTAATTACCTTCATGTACTTCTCCTTACTCGGATACTTGGCGCGGCAATTCTGCTTGGCCCTCCAAATGTTAGTCGAGGCGTAGTAGTCTCGAATAGCCTGCACCCTAGCCTCGTGCCGTAAGTTCTGAAGTACGGACTTGCACTCGGCTTCGAGAACCCTAGCCACCTCCTCCTCGTGTTCCTCAGTACACCTGTAGAAGGTCTGCAATCGAACAAGACAACACAGATTAGTACAATCACTAGGTGCTGTTGATTTTTAATTCTATAAAGGAGAAATTACCCAAAACCGCCGCCTCACAATGTCGGCCACCGTCTCGCACAAGACACCGTCAACCCTCTCCTCCGGCGGGGCCAGGGCAGCCATGTACAGTTCCCAGCTCAGTGCTAGCTGTGGAACCTGACCCTCACCGGGCAACATGACCCACCCCGGGGAGTGGTGCTGGCAAAGCACACCAAGGACCTAGTTGGGCCTGCGTGCACCATAGGCGTATTTCCAACCCCTGAAGTATGACAAGGCCAACACATTAGATATTAATTTGAAGAACATGAAGGACAAAGGTAAAAAAGAGTAAATGCACTTACTTCTCCCCGTTAGGCTCAATCAACCACCTCTGATCGCGGGTCACCGGCACGGCTGGGAGCTTCGTACCACCACACTGGAAGACCTTCTTGCCCTACTCAACCAGCTCGCCCTCACTAAAACTATCGTCAAACCACGTCTCCTCGCCATCAGCATGCCCACTAGTATCCGGAGTCACGTGGGACGAAGACTCCGGGACCCGAGTCTCCTGGGACGAAGACTGTGGGACCTGAGTCTCTTGGGAAGAAGCCTCTGGGACCCGAGTCTACTGGGATGAAGGCTCGTCGACCAGAGGCTCGTCAACCCGAGGCTCGTCAGCCTGAGGCTCATGGACCGGAGTCCGAGATGGGTCCACCTGACACGGAGCACTATGGTGGTCCGGAGAATCAGCTGGGGGTGGAGGCAATGAAGGCGCAGCAGCCTTCCCACCACTCCCGCCGCCACGTCCACCTCTAGCAGCCCTCTTCAGCTTCCCCCGACCTCAATCGGCCGAAGAAGAAGCACCCGTCGGTGTCTGCATACTGTCATCTAGCGCTCTCCGGAGGTGCTGTGGTGGAATAATAATACCCCTGCCAGCACGCGCTGAGGAAGGAGCCTGGGAGTGCTCTCGACCCACGCCCACCATCTATCAACACCTACAATGACAAAGAGTAAACAAAATTAGTACAACATAAACATAAGAAAATGTTTAAGTGTGTATCATCATCATGAACACAATAAAATATTTAAGTGTGTCGGGGTCTGTGTTACCGTGTCGGGGTTGGGGTAAGCTGTGACGGGGTCGCTGTGTCGGGGTGTCGAGGTGGGGTCGCGGTATCGTGCTGGGGTCGGGGTCAGGGGGTAGTTGTGGCGACCCTCGACCCCTCGACCCTCGACTCCTAGACCCCTCGACCCTTGACTCCTTTTCCCGTCGATCCTCTACCCCTCGACCCCTCGACTCCTCGATCCTCAACCCCTAGGCCCTCGACTCCTTTTCCGCTTGTTCCTCGAGCACTCGACCACTCGGCGACCCTTTTTTCCCTCGGCAACCCTCTTTTTCAACTTTTCCTACCTCTTTTCTTCATCTTCTACTTCTACTTTTTTTTCATACTTCTTTTTCTTCTTCTTCCTTATTTTCCTTCTTCCTCTTGTCTTCTTTTTCTTCTTCATTTTCCTTATTTTCCTTCTTCCTCTTGTCTTCTTTTTCTTCTTCAACTAATCAACCTAAATCAACTAATAAACCTAAATAAACTAAAATCCACTAACCTAAAATAAACTAAAATCTACTAACCTAAAATCAAAGAAAGTCTATTAACCTAAAATAAACTAAAATATACTTTTCTTCTTGTTTTCTACTAATACGTCCATTTTGCATCATGCTTTTATATCGATATTTATTGCATTATGGGCTGTTATTACATAGTATGTCACAATACATATGCCTATTCTCTCTTATTTTACAAGGTTTACACAAAGAGGGAGAATGCCGGCAGCTGGGATTCTGGGCTGGAAAAGGAGCAAATATTAGAGACCTATTCTACACGGCTCCAAAAGTCCTGAAACTTCACGGAAGACGTTTTCAAAATATATAAAAAATACTGAGCGCAAGAAGTTCACCAGGGGGGCCACACCCTGCCCACGAGGGGGGCACCCTACCCCCCTGGGCACCCCCCCTACCTCGTGGCCCCCCTGGTGGCCCTCCGATGGCCATCGTCTGCTATATGGAGTCTTTCAATGAGGAAAAAATGATATGCCATCTCCTCGGACGAAACTCCACTGCCACAAGGCTGAACCTTGGCGGAACCAATCTAGGGCTCCAGCAGAGCTGTTCTACCGGGAAACTTCCCTCCGGGAGATGGAAATCATCGCCATCGTCATCACCAACGCTCCTCTCATCGGGAGATGGCAATCTCCATCAACATCTTCACCAACACCATCTCCTCTCAAAACCCTAGTATATCTTGTATTCAATTCTTGTCTCCATGTCCGGGATTGGTACTAGTAGGTTGTTAGTAGTGTTAATTACTCCTTGTAGTTGATGCTAGTTGGTATATTTGGTGGAAGATCATATGTTCAGATCCTATATGCACATTAATACCCCTCTGATTATGAACATGAATATGCTTTGTGAGTAGTTACATTTGTTCTTGAGGACATGGGAGAAGTCTTGCTATTAGTAGTCATGTGAATTTGGTATTCGTTCAATATTTTGATGAGATATATGTTGTCTGTCGTCTAGTGATGTTATGTGAACATCGACTACATAACACTTCACCATTATATGGGCCAAGAGGAAGGCATTGGGAAGTAATAAGTAGATGATGGGTTGCTAGAGTGACAGAAGCTTAAGCCCTAGTTTATGCGTTGCTCCGTAAGGGGCTGATTTGGATCCATATGTTTCATGCTATGATTAGGTTTACATTAATACTTTTGTTGTAGTTGTGGATGCTTGCAATAGAGGTTAATCATAAGTGGGATGCTTGTCAAAGTAAGGATAGTACCAAAGCACCGGTCCACCCACATACCAAATTATCAAAGTACCGAACGCGAATCATATGAACGTGATGAAAACTAGCTTGACGATATTCCCATGTGTCCTCGGGAGCGCTTTTCTCTATATAAGAGTTTTTCCAATCTTGTCCTTTGCTACAAAAAGGATTGGGCCACCTTGCTGCATTTTATTTACTTTTGTTACTTGTTGCTTGTTACAAATTATCCTATCACAAAACTATCTGTTACCACTTATTTCAGTACTTGCAGAGAATACCTTGCTGGAAACCCCTTATCATTTCCTTCTGCTCCTCGTTGGGTTCGACACTCTTACTTATCGAAAGGACTATGATAGATCCCCTATACTTGTGGCGCCGTTGCCGGGGAGTGATGCGCCTTTGGTAGGTGGAATTTGGTAAGGAAAGTTTATATAGTGTGCTGAAATTTACTATCACTTGTTACTATGGAAAGTAATCCTCTAAGGGGCTTGTTCGAGGTATCTTCACCCCGACCAGTAGAGCAAAGAGTTGCTCCTCAACCTACTGAACCTACAGAAAATGAAAATGTCTGCTTTGAAATTCCTTCGGTATGATAGAAAAACTACTAGCTAATCCTTTTGCAGGAGACGGAACAACGCATCCTGATGAGCACCTAATATAGGTGGATGAAGTTTGTGGATTATTTAAGCTTGCAGTTGTACCCAGAGATGTTATTAAGAATAAGGTCTTCCCTTTGTCTTTGAAGGAAGATGCATTGACATGGTATAGGCTATGTGATGATACGGGGTCATGGAACTACAAACAATTGAAATTGGAATTTCATCAGAAGTTTTATCCTATGCATCTTGTTCATCGTGATCGCAATTATATATATAATTTTTGGCCTCGCGAATGAGAAAGCATCGCTCAAGCTTGGGGGAGGTTTAATTCAATGTTATATTCATGCCCCAATCATGAGCTCTCATGAGAGATGATTATTCAAAACGTATATGCTCGACTTTTTGATAACAATCGCACCATGCTCGATACTTCTTGTGCTGGCTCTTTTATGACGAAGACTATTGAATTCAAATGGGATTTATTGGAAAGAATTAAATGCAACTCTGAAGATTGGGACCTCGGCGAAGGTTAGGAGTCAGGTATGACACCTAAGTTTGATTGTGTTAAATGTTTTATGGATACCGATGTTTTCCGTAAATTTAGCACTAACTATGGACTTGACTCTAAGATTGTAGCTTCTTTCTGTGAATCTTTTGCTACTTATGTTGATCTTCCCAATGAGAAGTGGTCTAAATATCGTCCTCCCATAGAAGTAAAAGTAGCTGCACCTATTAAAGTTGAAGAAAAGACTATCACCTATAATGATCCTATTGTTCCTACTTCTTATGTTGAGAAACCACCTTTCCCTGTTAGGATAAAGGATCATGCTAAAGCTTCAAATGTGGTTCGTAAAAGCAATATTATAACATATACACCTCCTGACCAAGTTAAAGTTGAACCTAATATTTCTATTGTTAAAGATCTTTTGGATGATAATATTGATGGCATGTTATTTATTTCTGTGATGAAACTGCTAGAATTGCTAAACCTCGTGCTAAAGATAAACCTAGACTTGTGGTAGGCATGTCTGTTATTTCTGTTAAAATAGGAGATCATTGTTATCATGGCTTATGTGATATGGGTGCCAGTGCTAGTGCAATACCTATTGACCTATATAGAGAAATTTTGCATGATATTGCACCTGTTGAGTTAGAAGATATTGATGTCACAATTAAACTTGCCAATAGAGATACTATTTCACCAATGGGAATTGTTAGAGATGTTGAAGTCTTGTGTGGGAAAACTAAATATCCTGCTGATTTTCTTGTTCTTGGTTCCCCACAAGATAGCTTTTGTCCCATTATATTTGGTAGACCCTTCTTAAACACTGTTAATGCTAAGATAGATTGCAAAAAGGATGTTGTTACTATCGGTTTAGATGATATGTCTCATGAATTTAATTTGTCTAAATTTAGTAGACAACACCATGAAGAAGAATTACCTAGTAAGGATGAAATTATTGGTCTTGCTTCTATTGCCGTACCTCCTAGTGATCCTTTAGAACAATATTTGCCAGGCCATGAAAATGATATGCTTATGAATGAAAGAAGGGAAATAGATAAAGTATTCTTTAAGCAGGAACCTATTCTGAAACACAATTTGCCTGTTGAAATCCTAGGGGATCCTCCTCCACCCAAGGGTGATCCCGTGTTTTAGCTTAAACTTTTGCCTGATACTCTTAAATATGCTTATCTTGATGAGAAAAAGATATATCATGTTGTTATTAGTGCTAACCTTTCAGAGCATGAGGAAGAGAGATTATTGAAAACTCTGAAGAAGCACCGTGCTACTATTGGGTATACTCTTGATGATCTTAAGGGCATTAGTCCGACTCTATGTCAACATAAAATAAATTTGGAAGAAGATGTAAACCAGTTCGTGATCATCAATGACGGCTGAATCCTAAAATGAAAGAAGTGGTAAGAAAGGAAATACTAAAGCTCCTTGAGGCAGGTATAATCTATCCCGTTGCTGATAGTCAATGGGTAAGTCCTGTCCATTGTGTCCCTAAGAAGGGAGGTATTACTATCGTTCCTAATGATAAAGATGAATTGATTCCTCAAAGAATTATTATAGGTTATAGGATGGTAATTGATTTCCGCAAATTAAATAAGGCCACTAAAAAGGATCATTACCCCTTACCTTTTATCGGTCAAATGCTAGAAAGATTATCCAAACATACGCATTTTTGCTTTCTAGATGGTTATTCTGGTTTCTCTCAAATACCCGTGTCAGCCAAGGATCAATCAAAGACTAATTTTACTTGCCCTTTTGGTACTTTTGCTTATAGATGTATGCCTTTTGGTTTACGGAATGCACCTGCTACCTTTCAAAGATGCATGATGGCTATATTCTGTGACTTTTATGAAAAGATTTGTGAGGTTTTCATGGATGATTTCTCCGTCTATGGATCTTCTTTTGATGATTGCTTGAGCAACCTTGATCGAGTTTTGCAGAGATGTGAAGAAACTAATCTTGTCTTGAATTGAGAAAAGTGCCACTTTATGGTTACTGAAGGTATTGTCTTGGGGCATAAAGTTTCTGAAAGAGGTATTGAAGTTGATAAAGGCAAGGTTGATGCTATTGAAAAGATGCCATGCCCAAAGGACATCAAAGGTATAAGAAGTTTCTTTGGTCACGCCGGATTTTATAGGAGGTTCATTAAGGACTTCTCAAAAATTTCTCGGCCTCTGACTAATTTACTACAAAAAGATATAACATTTGTCTTTCATGATGATTGTGTAGAAGCTTTTGAAACACTTAAGAAAGGATTGATCTCTGCACCCATCGTTCAGCCACCTGATCGGAATTTACCCTTTGAAATTATGTGTGATGCCAGTCATTATGTTGTAGGTGCTGTTCTAGGGCAAAGAGTTGATAAGAAATTAAACGTTATTCAATATGCTAGTAAAACCCTAGACAATGCTCAAAGAAATTATGCTACTACTGAAATTGTGATAAGTTCAGACCTTATATTGTTGATCCTAAAGTAACTATTCATACTGATCATGCTGCTATTAAATATCTTATGGTAAAGAAAGATGCTAAACCTAGACTTATTAGATGGGTTCCCTTGCTACAAGAATTTGATTTACATATTGTTGATAGAAAGGGAGCTGAGAACCCCGTTGCAGACAACTTGTCTAGGTTAGAAAATGCGCTTGATGACCCACTACCTATTGATGATAGCTTCCCTGATGAGCAACTAAATGTCATAAATGCTTCTCATACTGCTCCATGGTATGCTGATTATGCTAATTACATTATTCCCAAATTCATACCACCTAGTTTCACATACCAGCAAAAGAAAAAGTTCTTCTATGATTTGAGACATTACTTTTGGGATGACCCACATCTTTATAAAGAAGGAGTAGATGGTGTTATTAGACGTTTTGTACCTGAGCATGAACAGGAACGGATCCTACGCAAGTGTCACTCCGAAGCTTATGGAGGACACCATGCTGGAGATAGAACTGCACATAAGGTATTACAATCTGGTTTTTATTGGCCTACTCTCTTCAAGGATGCCCGTAAGTTTGTCTTATGTTGTGATGAATGTCAAAGAATTGGTAATATTAGTAGACGTCAAGAAATGCTTATGAACTATTCACTCGTTATTGAACCATTTGATGTTTGGGGCTTTAACTATATGGGACCTTTTCCTGCCTCTAATGGATATACACATATTTTAGTTGCTGTTGATTATGTTACTAAGTGGGTGGAAGCTATTCCAACTAGTAGTGCTGGACATAACACTTCTATTAAAATGCTTAAAAAGTTATTTTTCCAAGATTTGGAGTCCCTAGATATTTAATGACTGATGGTGGTTCACAATTTATTCATGGTGATTTCCGTAAAATGCTTGCTAAGTATGATGTTAATCATAGAATTGCATCCCCTTATCACCCCCAGCCTAGTGGTCAAGTAGAATTGAGTAATAGAGAGCTCAAATTAATTTTGCAAAAGACTGTCAATAGGTCTAGAAAGAATTGGTCCGAGAAACTTGATGATCCATTATGGGCCTATAGAATTGCATATGAAAATCCTATGGGTATGTCTCCGTATAGAATGGTTTATGGAAAAGCATGTCACTTACCTCTCGAACTAGAACACAAGGCATATTGGGCTATTAAAGAGCTCAATTATGATTTTAAACTTGCCGGTGAGAAGAGCCAAGCCTACGAAAATGCCAAGTTGTTTAAAGAAAAAGTTAAAAGATGGCATGATAAAAGGATACAAAAGCGTGAGTTTAATGTAGGTGATTATGTATTTCTATACAAATCTCGTTTAAGATTTTTTGAAGGAAAACTTCTATCTAAATGGGAAGGTCCTTACGTTATTGAGGAGGTCTATCGTTCTGGTGCCATAAAAATCAACAACTTCGAAGGCACAAATCCGAAGGTGGTGAACGGTCAAAGAATCAAACATTATATCTCAGGTAATCCCATAAATGTTGAAACCAATGTTATTGAAACCGTAACCCCTGAGGAATACATAAGGGACGCTTTCCGGAACATTTCAGACTCCGAAAAGGAATAGGTAATATTTCTCCAAGCATGGCAAAAGTGCAAATGATAAGAGGTTTCAGACTTAGTGAAATTAACACAAGTCTGGAATTTATCATCAGGAAGCACACTTTAGAGCATGAAAACTACAAGCTACAGGAACTTAACATGGCAAAGCAAGGCTTGGCATGAAGCTACTCAAAGCACTTAACAATAGTCCCTTAGTGACCTTGAGCCAAAAGGGATCAGAAAATACATGGCAAGCACCTATGTAAGGATGGCATGGTCTATAACAAAACTCATGTAGAGTTCAAGATCATATCATGCACACATTAATCATGGAAAAAATGACAAATAGCTATTTGCTGAAACAGATCTGACAAATTCATGACATAGCCCTCTTTCAACAACATTTCAGGCATCAAGATGAGCTCAAATGAAAATGATGCAATGAGATGAAATGATGTACTCATCGAGACGAACATTTTGATATGCTACACGCACAAATCGGATCTACAATGATAGAGTTATGGCATGTGCAAGAATGCAAAAAATTAGGGTTCCTGGGGAAAAGTCAACCGAGAGACTTTTGGATCTGGATCTGGCCGATCCACTGTAGCACCGTGGCGCGGTTCCCGAGGTCACCGGATTCGTCGCCGAAAATGACAGGACTTGCCAGAGAAGCTCTTCGCCGGCGATGGAGTTGTGGTGGCCGGAGTTGGTGGGCGGTGAGGAGGTGAGGCGTGGTCGGGCGGCACCGGCGTTGAGGCAGTGGTGAGGAAGAGGTGGCGGTGGCGCGGCAGCCCGCGGCGGCGAGGTGGCGGCTCCCGCTGGCGAGGGAGGCAGGCGGCAGTGCAACGAGCGTAGGCCGGCAGGGCTGGAGCGGTGTTGCGGGCGAGGAGGCGCGCAGGACTCAACCCGGTTGGCGGCAGGGAGGGCCGGCGCTGGGCCTGGTGGGCCCGCGTGGTCGGCGGCGAATTGGGGCGCCCGTGGGGACACGTGGCGCTCCCTGGTTGGCGGCAGCAATCTCGTCCGGCGCAGGCGGACGTGTCCGCACGCGGAGAGGAGCGGGGCTAGGGTTAGGGGGTGATTTGGATCCGGAATTTTCTGGGAAGAGACCATTTTATAGGTAGGAGGAGCTAGGAGGCTCCAAATGGAGTGCAGTTTTCGGCCATGCGATCGTGATCGAACGCTCTAGATGATGGAAAGGTTTTTGGGCCAAATTGGAAGGGTGTTGGGCTGCAACACAAACGAGGCCTTTTCGGTCCCTCAGTTAACCGTTGGAGTATCAAACGAAGTCCAAATGGCACGGAACTTGACAGGCGGTCTACCGGTAGTAAACCAAGGCCGCATGGCAAGTCTCGGTCCAATCTGGAAATGTTTAACCCCCACACACGAAAAGAGGTAGAAAGGACCACCGGGTGACATAGGAGCGCCAGAATGCAAAACGGACAACGGGGAAAAATGCTCGGATGCATGAGACGAACATGTATGCAAATGCAATGCACATGATGATATGATATGAGATGCATGACAAAGACAACAACACACGGAGACAAAAACCCGACACCGAGGAAAATAAAATAACTTAGGACGGAAACGGCAAGAGTTGGGATACAGATAAGGTAAATTACATCCAGGGTGTTACAACTGGGCACGCCCCCCTACCTCGTGGGCACCTCGTGCGTTCTCCGGACTCCATTTTCTTACACGACACGTATTTTGGTCGGTAAAAAGTCATTATATAATCTCTCGAAGGTTTTGACTCCTGTATCGTGCAAATATTCTCTGTTTTTGTTTCGAGCTGTCCTACTGCAGATTAGAGCAACATGTCGTCCCAGGATTCGGAAGGAGAAAGATATGTGGCTGATTACCTTGCAGATCCTAATGTCCATGGGGATGTGCAGCATTGTGGTTGGACTACGGAAGAATAAGAGGACTATGAACCCAAGGGAAGGGAGGAGACGAGCTTAGAAGAAGACGAAGTCCCATTACCTCAACCTGGGGACATGCATGTGGAGTTCAA
Source organism: Triticum urartu (assembly GCF_003073215.2). Classification (NCBI taxonomy): domain Eukaryota; kingdom Viridiplantae; phylum Streptophyta; class Magnoliopsida; order Poales; family Poaceae; genus Triticum; species Triticum urartu. The sequence goes on along the minus strand of NC_053022.1, from coordinate 165,964,104 downwards.
AAAGTCATGCCTCCCAGATAGAGTAAAGAAACCTAAGATCGAGTTTATCCCTTTTAGCCTCTTGCAGGAAAACAAGCAGGAACTATGCAAAAAGATACTGAGCCTGGAGCAGGAGATCGATGACCTAAGGGACCAAAATTCTGTCCTCGAGCGTAAATTAAGGAAGAAACCTATGCCAGCAACAAAACCATCACCTTCTCCACCAACAAAGAAGAATTGAGTATCTGGTATGGGCACTCCCCTTGGCAACTGCCAAGCTCGGGGGAGTGCCCCGGTATCGTATCACCATCACTTTTATCTTTACCCTTTTTCTTAGTTCGATCCTTTTGGTAATATCTTGATCTAGTAGAATAAAGTTTATGGCATCATCTAGTTTTGAGTTTTGCTTTATGACCCCTCTATGTAATCGAGTCCGTGAGCTATATATAATAAAGATTAGTGTTGAGTCAAGGGCTTGATTATTTTGCCATGATCCTAAGTGAATAAAAGAAAAGAGAAATAAAAAGGAAACAAAGAGATCATACGGATCTTATGGAGAGTAATGAGCTCACATAGAAAAATTATGATGAATAAAAGTTGTTGATAGTTGATAAACATAGTTTTGGTCATCGTTGCAATTAATAGGAAGTAATAGAGAAAGAGAGGTCTTCACATATAAATATACTATCTTGGACATCTTTTATGATTGTGAGCACTCATTAAAATATAACATGTTAAAGAGTTGACGTTGGACAAGGAAGACAACGTAAAGGGTTATGTTTTCTTACATCTGATATAAATTATATTATCATGGATCATCCAACATGGTTGAGCTTGCCTTCCCCCCTCATTAAGTAGAGATACTACTTGTGCTTCCAAATACCCTTAAACCAGTTTTGCCATGAGAGTCCACCATACCTACCTATGGATTGAGTAAGATCCTCCAAGTAAGTTGTCATCGGTGCAAGAAATAAAAATTGCTCTCTAAATATGTATGACTTATTAGTGTGTGAGAAAATAAGCTTTATACGTTTGTGTGATATGGAAGAAATAAAAGCGACAGACTGCATAATAAAGGTCCATATCACAAGTGGCAATATAAAGTGACGTTCTTTCGCATTAAGATTTCATGCATCCAACCATAAAAAGCGCATGACAACTTCTGCTTCCCTCTGCGAAGGGCCTATCTTTCACTTTTATCTCCTACCTTGCATAAAAGTCATGGTGATCTTCACCCTTCCTTTTTACATTTTATCCTTTGGCAAGCACAGTATGTTGGAAAGATCCTGGTATATATGGCTAATTGGATGTGAGTTTTCATGAACTATTATTGTTGACATTACCCTTGAGGTAAAACGTCGGGAGGCAAAACTATAAGCCCCTATCTTTCTCTGTGTCCGATTAAAACTCCATACCCATAAGTATTGCGTGAGTGTTAGCAATTGTGAAAGATTAAAACTATTTAAGTGTGGCCGGGTCCATGTTACCGTGTCGGGGTCGGGGTAAGCTGTGACGGGGTCGCTGTGTCGGGGTGTCGAGGTGGGGTCGGGGTATCGTGCTGGGGTCCGGGTCAGGGGGTAGGGGCGGTGACCCTCGGCCCCTCGACCCTCGACTCCTAGACCCCTCGACCCTTGACTCCTTTTCCCGTCGATCCTCTACCCCTCGACCCCACGACACCTCGATCCTCAACCCCTTGGCCCTCGACCCCTTTTCCCTTGATCCTCGAGCACTCGACCACTCGGCGACCCTCTTTTCCCTCGGCAACCCACTTTTTCAACTTTTCCTACTTCTTTTCTTTTCATCTTCTACTTCTACTTTTTTTCATACTTCTTTTTCTTCTTCTTCCTTCTTTTCCTTCTTCCTCTTGTCTTCCTTTTCTTCTTCATTTTCCTTATTTTCCTTCTTCCTCTTGTCTTCTTTTTCTTCTTCAACTAGTCAACCTAAATGAACTAATTAACCTAAATAAACTAAAATCTACTAACCTAAAATAAACTAAAATCTACTAACCTAAAATAAACTAAAATCTATTAACCTAAAATAAACAAAAATCTACTTTTTTCTTCTTTTCTACTAATACGTCCATTTTGCATCATGCTTTTATATTGATATTTATTGCATTATGGGTTGTTATTACACATTATGTCACAATACTTATGCCTATTCTCTCTTATTTTACAAGGTTTACACAAAGAGGGAGAATGCCGGCAGCTGGGATTCTGGGCTGGAAAAGGAGCAAATATTAGAGACCTATTCTGCACAGCTCCAAAAGTCCTGAAACTTCATGGAAGACGTTTTCAGAATATATAAAAAATATTGAGCGCAAGAAGTTCACCAGGGGGGCCACACCCTGCCCACGAGGGTGGGGGGCGCCCTACCCCCTGGGCGCGCCCCCTACCTCGTGGGCCCCCTGGTGGCCCTCCGATGGCCATCTTCTAGTATATGGAGTCTTCCGATGAGGAAAATATCATAAGCCATCTCCTCGGACGAAACTCCGCCGCCACGAGGCGGAACCTTGGAGGAACCAATCTAGGGCTCTGGCAGAGCTGTTCTGCCAGGGAAACTTCCCTCTGGGAGGGGGAAATCATCGCCATCGTCATCACCAACGCTCCTCTCATCGGGAGAGGGAAATCTCCATCAACATCTTCATCAGCACCATCTCCTCTCAAAACCCTAGTTCATCTCTTGTATCCAATTCTTGTCTCCAAGTCCGGGGTTGGTACTAGTAGGTTGCTAGTAGTGTTAATTACTCCTTGTAGTTGATGCTAGTTGGTTTATTTGGTGGAAGATCATATGTTCAGATCCTATATGCACATTAATACCCCTATGATTATGGACATGAATATGCTTTGTGAGTAGTTACGCTTGTTCCTCAGGACATGGGAGAAGTCTTGCTATGAGTAGTCATGTGAATTTGGTATTCGTTCGGTATTTTGATGAGATGTATGTTGTCTCTCCTCTAGTGGTGTTATGTGAACGTCGACTACATAACACTTCACAATTATTTGGGCCTAGAGGAAGGCATTGGGAAGTAATAAGTAGATGATGGGTTGCTAGAGTGACAGAAGCTCAAACCCTAGTTTATGCGTTGCTTCATAAGGGGCTGATTTGGATCCATATGTTTCATGCTATGGCTAGGTTTACCTTAATAATTTTGTTGTAGTTGCGGATGGTTGCAATAGAGGTTAATAATAAGTGGGATGCTTGTCCAAGTAAGGACAGTACCTAAGCACCGGTCCAACCACATATCAAATTATCAAAGTACCGAACGCAAATCATATGAACATGATGAAAACTAGCTTGACGATATTCCCATGTGTGCTTGGGAGCGCTTTTCTCTATATAAGAGTTTGTCCACGCTTGTCCTTTCCTACAAAAAGGATTGGGACACCTTGTTGCACTTTATTTACTTTTGTTACTTGTTGCTCGTTACAGATTATCCTATCACAAAACTATCTGTTACCACTTATTTTAATACATGCAGATAAGACCTTGCTGGAAACCGCTTATCATTTCCTTCCGCACCTCGTTGGGTTTGACACTCTTACTTATCGAAAGGACTACGATAGTTCCCCTATACTTGTGGGTCATGATCTACCTTTTCTTTTTTCTTTTTGTTTCTTCTTCTTTTTTCAATGTTTTCTCCTCCTAGTCGTTTTAGGTCTTCTTTCTTTCTTTCTTTCTTTTATTTTCTTGTTCTTGGGCTTATATCTAACTAAGAAATTAACCTAAAGAAACTAACTAAGTAATTGACCTAAAAAATAACTAACTAACTAATTAACCTATGTACAGTAGGGTAAAACAAATAACTAATTTACCTAAAAAAACTAACTAACTAACTGACTAATTAACCTAAAACAAAAAACAGAAAAAAGACAGAGCAGAGCGGCGTCGAGTGGCGGGGGGCGGAGCACCGGGCGGCGGGTGGCCTGAGAGGCGGGGCGCCGAGGCAGCGGGGGGTCGGTGGCGTAGAGATAAGCGCCGGGCGGTGGGGGCGGAGCGGCAACGGGCGGCGGGGCGGTGGGGGGTCGGGGGCGTCGACTATGGTGGTGGTCGGGGGCGGCGGGGTCGGTGGATGTCGGCGGCGGTGGGTTCGGTGGGGGTCAGCGGCGGGGCATGGGGGCGGTGCAGTGAGGGAGAGAGACATGGGTGGGGTGCGGGGCGACCATTTTTAGTTAGGTTTAATTTCTTTGCACTTTGCTAGCAGACATCAAAGAGCGTAGATAGTGGGGTGGGGCCGGGGGGAAATGGCTGTTAGGTTGGCTATTCTCTTTGCCGTCTGCTAGCGGACGGCAAAGAACCTTTGCCGTCGGCTAGCGGACGGCAAAGGAAGTGGTCGTTAGGTGGTTCTCGTTAGTGGGCCACCTTCCCACTTTGCCGTCTGCTAGCAGACGGCAAAGCTTCTATGTTGTCTGCTAGCAGGCGGCAAAGGGAAGGCTGACGGCAAACGTCCTCTTTGACATCCGCTCTTTCTTTTCCCTCGGCTTTCTGTAAACTTATGTCAAAGACCTTCTTTGCCATCAGCTAGCGGACGGCAAAGACCTAGCTGATGGCAAAGATCCTGATTCCAGTAGTTTATACCTTATATTGCGCTACTCGTACTACTACGTCCCTCCTGGCTTAGTGGTCCTCTTCGTAATTTGTGTCAAATTTTTACCATAAATTTAACTAACTAAATGTTAATGCATGTCAAAGAAAATTGTATCGTTTGATTTGTATTTGAACATAGTTTCCAATGGTATAATTTTCGGTGACATGCATTGACATTTTGTTAGTTAAACCTATGGTTAAAATGTGACACTAAATACGACTAGTAAGTAGTATAATAGTAGTACTAGTATACGTCGGTCCAATTATTCATCATGTCCTCACATTGAATTGATGTGACAACACGCTGCACGTGAGGTGACACAAGAGTCCCGGCGGCGTGTTCGGGTATTGCGGACTTCAGATTTGGAGTACCACTTATCTGTCAAAATCTTTCATCATTCACTTAAAAAAATCGATTGGCCATACATTGAGTATCATATAACTGGAATTAACCGATGCAAGTCCAAGAAGGATTAGCCGGTGCTGCCGGCTGGCGTCAAGTTCGATCCCACAGATCAGGAGCTGATCGAGCACCTTGAGGCCAAAGTGAGTGCTGACAGCGCGAGATCTCACCTCTCATCAATTTGTTCATACCAACCACTGATAGCGGGCACGACATATGCTACACCCATCCTGAGAAATTTCTAGGTGAGACACCGATCGACCGTCTACTTGCACAAACATATTCGTTTCTTTATAGCTCTATTTTTCTTTTTACACGCAGACCTAGTGAAGCAATTACAATTTGATAGTTAATTAAAGGTGAAACAAGTGACTGCAACATGCCAAAGATGTTATGGAAAAACTGCCAAGTATGTAAACTAAAACCTGTATTCGACAATACTGCAGGTATCACATTGAGTGGCCTAAGCAAGCATTTCTTCCAGCGCAACTCTATGGCGTTCAAAAGGGGCACGTGGACGCATTGCAAGATACAGTCAGAGTGCGGCATGCACACGATGTGGAACACGACCAGCAATACCTTGCTGGCGATGCTCAACGGCCGGCAAACGGGCAGCAAAAAGTTTCTGGTGCTGCACACCACAAGAACTTCGACCACCATAGGAACAACTAGGTGATGCACTAGTACCACCTCGGGGACCTGTAGCAAGAGAAGGAGCGGGAGCTGGTCCTCTGCAAGATTTTCTACCAGAAGAACACTAGGGCTAGGACTAAAAAGAGTATAAGTTAGTTTGGTATTGGTACTTGTACTACCTGGTCGTTTGCAAGTTGGTATTGTTGTTAATGATCTTTTGGTATTAAGTTGGCATTTGCTTCCGACAATCAATTTTTCTAAACGAATTTTCAGGCACCTGATTTTTATTTGATGTGTAGCATAAGCACCTGCCATTCGAATTCCCAGTTCTCCAAATTGTTTACATCTTCGAAGTATGCACGGGATCCATCCGGTTTCACAGGCTGATAGTTGGGACGCAGCACGTCGGAACTGGCCTGTGGCATGCCAAGCCCAGCTGAAAATTGTTAAAAGAGAGGAGCGATGGATTTGGGCCTTCTAGAATAGTGAAGTGTCGCGACCTCGATCATGAAGTGCCTCCCATGGACTAAAAAAGGCCTAGTCTGTTATTATTAGTTGAAATATGTAAAATATTCCATAATGAAAATAAATATGTGAAATGCAATGAATTTAGTCCGCTTTCATTGAAAAGCATCTGATTTGCATGAAATTCATCCGTGCAACCATAAGACGACTGTCCATACAGAGCCTAACTATACGGAACCAGCAAGTTCATGGCCGTATGCGAATCAAGTGCATGCACTTATTATCACAATGGAAAAATAATGCTGACATCTGACATGGTGAAACCCGTGAAGTCTTCAACGTACTCAATAAACGAGAGAATTCTGCAAGTACAGACTGATAACTGGGATCCAGCAGGTATATTGTTTGTTCAGGTCGAGCAAGTTTCAATTGGGCTGTAGACTGACCAGGCTTGATTTTGTTTTTAACAAGCCCAGCCCATGACGACAACGGGACACAAAGATCCAGCAGGTATCTTCTGGAATCTGGCTAGCCAGCGTTAGTTATATTTTATCTTAGAACATTCGCAGGCAGTTTTTTACTGAATCAAACAGATAGCTTAGTTCTATTTTCCTCTTAAAACTCCATGTCCTACTTCCATTTTCTAATCTCTACCTATAGTTTTACTAGTTCATATACACGTATTATTATATTGAAAATACATAAAGTTCCCTTTTCATATTTACATCCTTATTTTTTTTTGTTGTTTTCCTTCCCAGCACTAATTTTTTTACCACCGGTTTTCCCTTAAACCAACTCAATTGTCCCATGTCTTATTTGCTTACAAAAACTAAACAATTTTTTGGCAAATCAATAAGTTCTTAAAAGATAAATTTTTATCATGTCTGGATTAAAACAGTACTCCACCGAAATATGCAAAATAAGGTTGAACTTTTTTAACCCTGGTCCTGCGCAAAAATGGGCTATAATAAATTCCTTAAGAATTAGCAAATGGGCTGCAAATTATTAAAAACTAGCAAATGTGCTCTATGTTGTCTGGCATAGATTTGGAGGCTGACTTGTGGGCCTACTAAGTTCATGCATACACAAGGTTTCTCAAAAAAATAAACTTAGTCAACAATCGAATCTACCAGCATCAGACTGTTAGATGTCAATTTAACAACAATCGTGCTTCTTCAGTCTCTGATCTTCCTGCTCCAGTCGCCGGCGGAACCGCCTGCTCCCGCCTCCCATGGCCTGCTGTGCTGCCTGGCAGGTCTCATGGCCCCACCATAATAGCATCCCTAGCCTGGCTATCCCTCTACTCACCCACACCTCCTGTTATTCTCCGGTGACAGCAGCCTCACACTACGGCCGAACAAGTAAACCCTCGTACCCACTCCATGTGGGAAACAACTGCCGAGTCTTCCTTGACTCTGTGTCATTCCCTTACTTGGCCTCGTCGTCATCCACCACCTTGGTGCTCTCGGCATGGCGTGGTCAATGAATGACATCCATCGGAGGAGGACTGTACGTGGAGAGGCTGACAGCTGAGTCCACGGCCGCACGCAAGGAAGTGGTTCCTTTTTTTGCGTGTAGGAAGTTCCTCCTTATTACGTGCAAAATAATAATTACTCCTCCTCATCGTTGGGACCCATAGGAAGAGCCTATGTATTTCACGTAAAAAACATTCCCCTCGCTGATAGCTCGGATCCACCAGCTATTACACACAAAAATAATGAATAGCCCCGTTGCTAGGTCGGTCCCGCCATATTTGGAGGCTGACTTGTGGGCCTACTAAGTTGACGCGGACGCAGGGCTTTGTCAACTGAGTCAATATAAACGATTCTAGGTGCAGTGACCGTACGATTTCCATCCAACGGTCGTCGTGCTTCTTCAACCTCTGGTCTTCTTGCTCCAGCCGCCCAAACTAGCGCCGGCCGTGCCGCCTGGTCCTGCCTCCCGTGGCCGGTTGTGCTGCCGTGGAGATCTGACCGCCCCCTACTACAACCTCTGGTCAGGCCATCCCTCTACTCACCACACCCCCTATTATTTTGTGGCAATGTCAGCCTCACACCGCAGCTAAACTAGTGAACCCTCGTACTCCTCTCCGCATGGGCATCCATTGCCGTCTCTTCCCCGGATCTGTGTTGACCCCTTCCTAGGCCTCACCGTCGTCCATCGACTTGGTGCTCTCGGTGTGGCGCGGTCAATGTGGTCAAGGAGCAACTTCGATCAGAAGAGTACTGTATGTGGAGAGGCTGACAAGTGGGTCCATGGCTGCAACAAGGAAGTGCAAGCTTATTACGCACAAAATAATGATTCCTCCACCTGACAGGAGGGACCCACCGGACGAGCCACCGTATTTAGCAAAAAAATATTTTCCCCCTGACAGCATGGACCCACCATCTACATCTTCGCATGCAAGGAAGTGCCTCCTTATCCTCCCTGACAGTCAGGACCCACCTGGAAGAAGCGTACATAGCGTTGTCATTTTGGTCGGGAACATGTACGTACATACTGGTCGATTGGTCTGTCTATAGGCTACAGCGATGAATCGTGGCCGAGTAAGGAAGGGCACGTGTCAGAGTAGAGGCGTGGACATAACATGTACGCGTACGTACAGCGAGGGTGCAATAAAGTAAATACGAAGACGTACGTACATACGGGCGGGGTCTCGAACGCCTATTCACGCATACGTACGGCCAGGGCTCATGTACATGGCTGGTTCGGAACGGAGAAACAGCATCGTCGTGTTCATCGGGAGGCAACGAAATGCTCGTGTTCATCGGGAGCCAACTGGCTTTGACGGAACAGTGGAAACAAGGCCTGTCGTACCGCAGAACAGACGAAACGGCCTTGTGTTCGACCGCCTACGGTCGAAATGGGATCCTGTTCATCAGGAGGGGTGTGGCGTGCAACAAAATGGAGGAAACAGACTTGTGTTGGAGCGCTACGGTCAAAATGGGAGTCCTATTCATCGGGAGTGGTGTGGCATACCGCAAAACGGAGGAAACAGACTTCTCTTCGACCTCCTACGGTCCAAACGGGGGTCGTGTTCATCGGGAGGGGTGTGGCATACCGAAGAAGGGACTCGACGGGCTACTATTCATCCACCGTCTACTGCCTCCACGTGGTACTGTTGATCCAACGTCGACCTCCTCCAGCCTCCACCTGCGACTGTTCACACGGCGTCTCCCTCCTGGCTCCACCAACTACTGTTCATCCATGGGCTCCTATTCATCCAGCCTCCACTTCTCCTCCACCAGCTGCTGTTCAATCAGCCCTCTCCACGGGGTCCTGTTCAACCACCCCTCCACGGGCTACTGTTCAGCCAACCCTCCACCCGCTACTGTTCAACCAACCCTCTCCACGGGGTCCTGTTCATCCAGCGGCAACGATCTCTACTACCACGGGGTCCTATTCATCCAACCCGAACCAGGGAGTATTCATCCAACACCCCCAACAACGCTCACTATTCATCAAGAGGCATCAGGTTCGATCGGCTTCAGTTAGCAGCAGTAGCAAAGGAATCACTCAATCGGGTTCAGTTAACAGCCATGGATCGATCGATCGCTTGGGTTCAGTAACGCATGGCCTGTAGTGCAATCTCTCGGGTTTAGTATGCGAATGCCTTGCTCGGGTTCAGTTAGAACCCGATGCCTCGCACCCACGCGCGTACGTGTACGAGAGAAACGGGCATCACTCAGCCCCGACCACCAACCCTAACCGGGAACTCCCCGATATATTCCTCTCCCTCGCTTCTACCGCGGTTTTCTCCCATCATGGACGACCCAAAGAATGTCATGTACTGCGTCTCTGCTTCCTGCCTAGGACGAAAAGCCCATTTTCAATCATGATTTTCTGTCATAGAAGTAGGAGCCCACCACATCTATCATGATACCAGGTTTTGTCACAATTATCGTCATAGAAGTGTCATAAGCATGACGGGAAAAAAATTCGTTCAACCCAAAATGTCACGGATGTGCTTTTTTTTAGTGCTAGTTCATCTCTTATGTTCAATCTTTGTAACGGAACCTCAGATTGGTACCTGTGGGTGACTAGTAGTGTTGATTACATCTTGTAGCTGATTACTATATGGTTTATTTGGTGGAAGATTATCTAGTCAGATCCATTATGCTATTTAATACCCTTTTGATCTTGAGCATGATTATCATTTGTGAGTAGTTACTTTTGTTCTTGAGGTCACGGGAGAAGTCATGTTGCAAGTAATCATGTGAACTTGATATGTGTTCGATATTTTGATGATATGTATGTTGTGATTCCGATAGTGGTGTCATGTGAACGTCGACTTCATGGCACTTCACCATACTTGGGCCTAAGGGAATGCATTGTGGAGTAGTTATTACATGATGGGTTGCTAGAGTGACAGATGCTTAAACCCTAGTTTATGCACTACTCCCTCCGTTCCAAATTACTCGTCGTGGTTTTAATTTGAACTAAAACCACGACAAATAATTTGGAACGGAGGGAGTACTTAGTAAGGGACTGATTTGGATCCAAAAGTTTAATGCTACGGTTAGATTTTATCTTAATACTTTTCTCATAGTTGCAGATGCATGTGTGGGGGTTAATCATAAGTAGGAGGTTTGTTCAAGTAAGGACAACACCTAAGCACCGGTCCACCCACATATCAAATTATCAAACTAGCGAAAACAAATCAAACCAACGTAATGAAAGTGCCTAGATGAAATAACCGCGTACCTGAAGAACGCTTTGCTTATTATAAGAGACCGTTTTGGTCTGTCCTTGGGCTACCTTGCTGCAATTTATTTACCGTTACTGTTATTTGCTTGTTACAAATTACCTGCTATCAAACTACTCATTACCAATAATTCCAGTGCTTGAAGAAATTACCTTGCTGAAAACCACTTGTCATTACCTTCTACTCCTCGTTGGGTTTGACACTCTTATATTACTTATCGAAAGGACTACGATTCATCCCCTATACTTGTGGGTCATCAATACACAACCATCAATACAATGAAATAAGGACGTAGGGTATTACCTCTTCGAGAGGGCCCGAACCTAGGTAAATATTGTCTCCTTCGTCCCTTGTTAACCATTGATCCGAGATTCACAACTCCGGACAGCCGACCCTGAGGTCTCCCGGTTTTACCACTTGGTGCTTTCATTGAGAGTTCTGTCGTGTGATCAAAGAAAAGATCAATGGTAATTCCGTGGATGAATTGCAATGCTGGCCAGGATGACATCTTTGTCCCTCGACAACTATTCGTGTATGGCAGCTTGGTTCTTCATGCCGACTGAACGGGCCATCTCGCACCCGTCGAGAACTTCTCCCTATACCAGGTGGTAACTTTGGAAAGTTGGGACTACACTGCGGATTCCCATGGTGAGCTTGTTCTTTCTGGCTGGGCTTTAGGCCTAACCAAAGATCCCTCGGTAGCCGCGGGCTCAATCCCTAGACCGATCTCGAATCTGAACCTCTGATCCGGCCTCCCAATTGGTTTGGTCCCATCCAAGGAATCGGTTGCAGCCACACCAGGTCAGGTACTCAACATCAAGTCAGGCCCCGAACCCAATCTGAGTTCAAACATGGACCCTACATCAAGTATCGATCTGATCTCCCAAAATATTGGCCTACAGTAAAAATGGGCCAGCCAAGACTCCGAGCTCACGTCAATTAGCGCCTGGATCATGGTTCGAGTCTGCCCGGTCTCTGGACATGCCATAAAAACCGAAGATCTGTCCGGCCTTAATGAGATGTTGGATTGCATTCAGATTTTATCAATATTGAACAATCCGACTTTGGTCTATGACAGGATCGAACTTAAAGATGAGGACAGGGAAATTTCCAACCCACCCACCACCCACCTAGTTGCCACGATCAATAACTTAACCGACGAGTTAGACTATGAGGAGGCCACCGACATGGATGAAGATGTTGACGGCACTCCAGAAACCCCTACGCCTTCGGCTAACACTAGAAGATGGACTTATGATGTATATATGGTGGACACACCTAAGAACCCATCAAGGCACCGACGCAGGCACGTCAAAGATACCAATGGGGGACCCAGCAGGCACGACACCGTCACCACTGACAATGGCACAACAGGCTACAAAGATGATAACCAATGAGAGGACATTCAAGCCTCCCCAGGACAGCAAAACAACCTCGCAGGAGTCCATGAAGATGAGGACCTTGATGATCTCTTCAACGGGGCCGACAAAAATTATTTACTTGAATCTGAGGAGGATGAGAGCCTCGAAACCAAGGACTATGTAGTCCCCGAGGATCCTTTTGAGCAAGAATGGTTCAGATCGTGCCTGGTTGTCACTACCAGGAGTATCAAGAGGAAGCAGCAACAACTGCAATCCGATCAGAACGCGCTGAATGACAAGTGGGTAGAAATCCTTTCGGGCGAGCAACATCTTTAGGAACGGAGCCATACCGTGCCTAAATATTATTCCCGCGAGCGTCTACTACCAGAATTCGATGAAAATGTCAGTGATAATGTGCTCTTAACACGTAGTCTGGCGATCAACCTGATCAACTCCCTAGAGGGCGCAACAGGCCAACAAGGGCAAATATACATGGCCGAACAACAAGACCCCTTCATGAAAAAGAGCCTATTGAATACCCCGAGCCCTATGACACACGATGGCAAATAGAAGCAAATCGAGCACCTACTCGGTCCATCTATGAATCAAGGGGGCGTGCACCTTCTTGGCTTGATGGCTATGACACCTGATTGGATAAGCACGGTCGGGCTCAGGACCAATCGCATGCTCGAATGTCTCCCAACATCCGACAAGACACTACTCGGTTTCGAGGACCCACTCACCCTATTTGTTTGACAGACAAGGTCATGGAACATCAGTTCCCGGATGGGTTCAAACCAATTAACATCGAGCAATATGATGGAATGACCGATCCATCCATGTGGATCGAATATTTCCTCCCACACATCCACATGGCCAATGGAGACGATCTCCACGCCATTAAATACTTGTCGCTCAAACTCAAGGGGTCAGTGAGGCATTGGTTGAATAGTTTGCCTCCTCACTCTATCAGGAGCTGGGAAACAATCAAGGATGCCTTTAGAGAAAACTTCCAGGGCACTTAATTCCAACCTCTAGACACTGACGACCTCAGCCACATTATTCAACAACCTGGTGAGTTGGCTAGAAAATTTTGGAATCGGGTTCTAACCAAAAAGAAACATATAGTTGACTGCCCCAACGCTGAGGCGATCACCACCTTCTAGCATAGTAACTGGGATGACTGGCTCGCACGCAGGCTTGGGAACGATAAGTTGAGGACCATGGCAGCCCTTAGCTCACGTATGACCCACTTTTGCACTGGAGAGGATAGTTGGCTGCCCCGCAGTTCTCACAAGGGTCAGGCTGGTGGCACCTCGGAAACCTGCGATGACGATGATAAGCCTAGGCGCAATAAGAATAAGTGCATGCATAAGAATGGTGGGAGCGACACTGAGGATGCCACAGTTAAACGTAGGGTGCAACAACCCTAGAGCTGGGTAGAAAAATAAGCCTTTAAAAGGAACAAGGATGGACCTAGCCAGCTGGACAAGATCCTCGACAGACCATGCCAGACCATGGCACCTCGGATAAACCTGTAAATCATATCAATCAGAACTGCTGGGTCTTCAAGCAGGCCAAAAAAATGGCGACGGAGGGTCCAAATAAAGCCATCCTTGCAGCAAAGATGAGGACGAACCTCGGCGGCCGAACAATGGGGGCCAGAAACAATTCCCTCCCAAGGTGAAGGACATGAACATGATCTATGTCACTCACATCCCCAAACGGGAGAAGAAACGAGCACTTCGGGATGTTTATGCCATAGAGCCCGTCGCACCAAAGTACAATTCATGGTCGGCTTACTAATACGTCTCCAACGTATCTATAATTTTTGATTGTTCCATGCTATTATATTATAATTCTTGGATGTTTTATAATCATTTTATAGTCGTTTTATATCATTTTTTGGTACTAACCTATTGACATATTGCCAAGTGCCAGTTGCTGTTTTTTGCATGTTTTTTACATCGCATGTAATCAATATCAAACGGAGTTCAAACCCAACGAAACTTTTTGTGAATTTTTTTGGGCCAGAAGACATCCAATGGGCCGGAGAAGCACCTTAGGGTGCTCCGAGGGGAGCACAACCCTCTAGGGCGCGCCTGGAGGCCCAGGCGTGCCCTGGTGGGTTGTGCCCACCAAGGGTGCCCCCAGGACCGCCTCTTTGCTCTATAAATACCCCAATATTGGAGAAACCCTAGGGTAGTTGACGAAAATCAATTCTAGCCACTGCAAGTTCTAGAAACATCAGATACAATCTTGACACCATCACGGAGGGGTTCATCATGTCCATTGGTGCCTCTATGACGATGCGTGAGTAGTTCTTTGTAGACCTTCGGGGCCATGTTTAGTATCTAGATGGCTTCCTCTCTCTCGTTTGATTCTCAATACAAATGGTCTCTTTGAGATTCATTTGATGTAATTCTTTTGCGGTGTGTTTGTTGGGACCCGATGAACTTTGAGTTTATGATCTGATCTATCTCTTTTTATCCATGTAAGTTATTTGAGTCTTATTTGATCTATTATATGCATGATTGCTTATAGCCTCATACTGCTTCTCCGATGTCTTGTTTTATTTGGCCAACTTGATCTATTTATCTTGCAATGCGAAGAGGTGCTTTGTGATGGGTCCGATCTTATGGTGATTGATCCCAGTGATAGAATGGGAATCGACATGTATGTATCGTTGCCATTAAGGATAACAAGATGGGGTATATTTCTACATAAATAGATCTTGTCTACATCATGTCATCATTCTTATTGCATTAATCCATTTCTCCATGAACTTAATCCACTAGATGCATGCTGGTTAGCGGTCGATGTGTGGAGTAATAGTAGTAGATGCAGGCAGGAGTCGGTCTACTAATCTTGGATGTGATGCCTATATAATGATCATTGCCTGGATAAAATCATGATTATTTTAAGTTCTATCAATTTCCCAATAGTAATTCGTTTACCCACCGCTTGCTATTTTTCTCCAGAGAAGCCACTAGTGAAACCTACGGCCCCCGGGTCTATTCTTTCATATATTTGCCTTCACGATCTATTATATTTGCCTTTTATTTTCAGATCTATTAAATCAAAATTACAAAAATACTTTTCTGCAATTTGTTTTATCCGAGATCTATTTATCCTAACTATCATATTTTTATCATGTCCGTTTGCCAATTTTTGGGGCCATTACCCGAAAGGGATTGACAACCCCTTTTAACACGTCGGGTGGCAAGTATTTGTTATTTGTGTGCAGGTGCTGTCTACGTAGTGTTTCTTGGTTCTCCTACTGGTTCGATAACCTTGGTCTCATCACCAAGGGAAATACCTACATCGTTGTGCTGCATCATCCCTTCCTGTTTGGGGAAATACTGACATAGTCTAGTAGACATCAAAAGGAATTTCTGCATCGTTGCCGGGGATGATCAAGTCAAGATAGTCTCCCATCCACATGGCAATTTCTGGCACCATTGCCGGGTACCAGGTTCCTAATCACAAATCTCATCTCCTCGCAATTTACATTATTTGCCATTTGCCTCTTCTTTTGCTCTCCTCCACTTCACAAAAATTTGTCGTTTTATTCGCTCTATTTTTCATTCGCCGTTTTCTTATTGGATATGTTTTTGAGTGCAATCTTGTTGCGTATACATAATGACTCAAGAGAACATCAAGTTGTGTGATTTATCCAATACCAACAACAATGATTTTACTGGCACTCCGATTGCTCCTCCCGCCACTAGTGCGGAGTCTTGTGATATTAATACAGCTTTGCTGAATCTTGTTATGAAAGATCAATTTTCCTGTACTCCTCATGAGGATGTCACGTCCCATCTTGACACATTCATGGAATTATGCGACATGCAAAAGAAAAAGGACGTGGACAATGATGTAGTGAAGTTGAAATTATTTCCGTTTTCTTTAAGAGATCATACTAAAATTTAGTTTTCTTCGTTGCCTCGCCATAGTATCGATTCTTGGAATAAGTGCACAGATGCTTTTATTACTAAATATTTTTCACCCACAAAAATTATATCCCTTAGAACCTAGATTATGAATTTCAAGCAACTTGAACATGATCATGTTGCACAATCTTGGGAAAGGATGAAAATTATGCTAAGGAATTTCCCAACTCATGGGTTAAATCTTTGGATGATCATACAAATTTTTTATGCGGGGTTGACTTTTGCTTCTCGTAATCTTTTATATTCCGCCTTGGGTGGTACTTTTATGGAAATTAGTTTGGGTCAAGCCACCAAATTGCTTGATAACATTATGGCAAATTATTCACAATGGCATACCGAAAGAGCTCCTACTAGTAAAAAAGTTAATTCGGTTGAATAAATTTCTTCTTCGAGTGAAAAAGTTAATGCTCTTATGAAATTGGTTGCAAGTAAAAGTGCTCCTATTGACTTTAATTATGTGCCTTTGTCCACTTTGATTGAGCAAAATAGTGATGTCATAGATGTGAATTTTATCTCGCGAAACAATTTCAATAACAATGATTATAGAGGTAATTTTAATCCTAGGTCTTTTCATTGTAATTCCTCTAATAATTATGGTAATTCCTATGTTAATCCTTCTCATAATAATAATATGAACACCTCTGATCTTCAGAATAATATTAAAGAATTTATCAACACGCAAAAAGTTTTCAATGCTACAATGGAAGAAAAGTTGAATAAGATTGATGATTTGTCTAGAAGTGTTGATAGCATTTCTCATGATGTGGAAAATATCAAGATGAAAATTTTTGTAACTAAAGTAGAATAATCAATCAAAGCTTTATATGTTTCTATGGATGAAAGTACGAAAAGAACTACTATGCTTAGAGCTGGAAGACAATTTCTAGAAAAACATTTTCTAGTGATTGCTTTAATAAAAGTGATGAAGATCTTAAAATGATTGGTGTTTATTCTATTGATTCATTGTAGTAAAATTAAGGTTGATGATAAAGGGATTGGTGAAGAGTCAACTAGCTAGAAGGTGTTCCAATAATTCGGAGGGTGAAAATCTTGTTGAGAAAATTGATAAAAGTGGGTTTGAAGAGGTGAAAACTTTAACTAGTGATGTGCCCACTCTTTTGGATTATGAAGACTTTAAGTATGATAGTTGCTCTTTGATTGATTGTATTTCTTTGTTGCAATCCATGATGAATTCGCCCCATGCTTATGAATAAAATAAAGCTTTTACTAAACATACTATTGATGCGTTGATGAAAGCTTTGGAAGAAAAATTGGAATTAGAAGTTCCAATTCCTGGAAAATTACATGATGAGTGGGAACCTACAATCATAGTCAAGATTAAAAATTATGACTGTTTTTCTTTATGTGACTTGTGTGCTAGTGTTTCTGGAATTCCGAAATATTTATGTGATTTGCTTGGTCTTACTGATATTGAAGAGTGTTCTTTAAATTTGCACTTGGCGGATTCTACTATTAAAAAGCCTATGGGAAGAATTAATGACATTCTTATGCTCGCAAATAGGAACTATATTACCATAGATTTTATTGTTCTTGATATTGATTGCAATCCGTCTTGTCCAATTATTCTTGGTAGATCGTTTTTACACACTATCAGTGTCGTGATTGATATGAAAGAAGGCAATATTAAATTCCAATTTCCACTAAGGAAGGATATGGAACACATACCTAGAACAATAATTAGGCCACAATATGAATCAATCATGAGGGCATCTTATGGATCTAGAACCAAAGATGATAATACTTAGATCCTTACTTTATGCCTAGCTAGGGGCGTGAAACAATAACGCTTATTGGGAGGCAACCCAATGCATAAAAATTATTTTTATCTTTTGCTTCCTATTCTTGAGTGTTAGCACAATTATAGTAGTGTTATGATTTTGTTTTTTGTGTTTTAGTAAGTTTTTGTGCAAAGCAAATCCTTTAGGATCTTCTTGGGTGATAGTTGACTTGATCTTGCTGAAAAATAGAAACTTTTGCGCTCACAAAAATAATTTTCATTTTTAACCAGAGAATGATAAAATACCAATTATTTTTGAAGAAGATTAATATATAAATTTCCCTTGTCGTCCTAATTTTTCAAAAAAATTGGAGTTACAGAAGGATTCGAAACATCCAGATTGCTACAGACTGTTCTGTTTTTGACAGATTTTGTTTTCTTTGCGTTCTTTCCTTGTTTTGATGATTCTACAGTTTTCTTTGAGATATTTTTGCCATAGAAAAGTTGGAATACAGTAGATATAATGCAAGAATAAAATATGAATTGGTTTGCAATAGAACTTATAGTAGTGATTTATTTTCTTCTACTAACGGATCTCACAAAGGTTTTGTTGAGTTTTGTGTGACTGAAGTTTTCAAGTTTTGGGTTATCTTACGATGGATGAAGGAATAAGGAGTAAGAAGAGCCTAATATTGGGGATTCTCATGGAATCCCAAGATATTATCCAAAGAGAAGAAAGCAATTAAGCTTGGGGATGCCCGAAGTGTCATCCCCTCTTTCTTCTAACGACCGTCAGTATTTTACTCGAAGCTATATTTTTATTCGTCACATACTATGAGTTTTGCTTGGAGCATATTGTATGATATGAGTCATTGCTTGTTTTTTTTGTGTTCTTAGTCATGAATCCTTGCTGGACACACTTGTTTGAGAGAGCCAAAGTTATGCCATAACTTGTTAGAATTGCTCTCTATGCTTCACTTAAATTTTTATGAGCTATGGAATTTCTCTAGTGCTTCACTTACATCTTTTTTTGAGCACGGTGTGCTTTAGTATTTTTTAAGAAATGCTCTCTTGCTTCACTTAAATTAATTTTAGAGAAAGAAATATTATGCTCATGATCTTCACTTATATTTTTTTGAGTTTATCAAAAGCAACGCATGAAAATTAGTCCCAAAGTGTTAGATATCCAAGAAGGATATAATAAAAACTTTCATGAAGATCATTGGACAAAATAAATTGTTTCCTTGTAATAGTTTTGAGATATGATGATATGATATGTGAGTCATGTTGATGAGTAATTATGCTTTAGTAAGAATATTGGTGTTAAGGTTTGTGATGCCCTATGCAAGCAGGAAAGTCAATAGTTGTGCAATGAAATTACATACTACTCGTGGTGCATTATTCGGTGTTAATTATGCTTAATTCTCGCTTATGAGATTGTTCGTTTGTTGGTTGGTCACTTCTCAATCTTTTGCTAGCCTTCATTTTGCACTAAGTATGATCACTACTTGTGCATCCAAAATCCTTTAAACCAGTTTTGCCACATGAGTCCACTATACCTACCTATATGTGGTATTATTTTGCCGTTTTAAGAAAATTTGTAGGTGCCATCTCTAATTTTCAAAATAAATTTCTCTTTTGTGTTCTCGTACCGCTCGCGAGGCGGTGAGGGGTGGCCGATATTTTTCATGCTAGATGTGTTATTCTCACGATGAGTGTTTATTCACTTGTGATTGCATGAGAGTAAGGCAAAGGTATTAGGGATGCCTAGTCCAGAAATGAAAAATGGATTTACTTTATGTTGCCAAATAATAAATTCCATGGAAAGTGTTGGTAAGGAAGGCACCCGTGGATACGGTTAGCCATGGAAAGTGAAAGTATGGTGGAAAAAGGAATAAACTTTAATTTATGTTTGGGAACCGACTATGATATATCTAGCTTGGAAAGTGTTGGGAGCTCTAAGTCGTTTTCGTTGGTGGGAAAAGTATGCCTCTTAAAATGTTTTTATCTCTTAATTTTCACTTTGAGATCTGGCACCTCTCCAAATCCCTACTTCCCTCCGCGAAGGGCCTTTCTTCTACTTTATCCAATTTTTATTTTTAATTTGAGTCTCCATCTACTCTTATAAAGCACCAACTAGGGGGCACTATGATCGCACTTGAGCATTGGGTGTAGCTAATATGCGAGTGTGTTTCATGATTGAGCATGATGGGCTAGGGGCAACTTATTTTAGCGTTGATATTTTGAAATACATGGTTGCTTGTTGATATGCTTGAGTATTTAAGTCTCATTTCGAAACTAGACTATTGCTTTGAATCATATTGAAGTCCAAATGTCCATGCTATAAATAAAATGAGATGACACGTTAGGTAGCATTCAACAAAAAAAATTCGGTTTTTATCATTTACCTACTCGAGGATGAGCAGGTATTGAGCTTGGGGATGCTGATACGTCTCCAACGTATCTATAATTTTTTATTGTTCCATGCTGTTATATTATCATTCTTGGATGTTTTATAATCATTTTATAGTCATTTTATATCGTTTTTTGTTACTAACCTATTGACATAGTGCCATGTGCCAGTTGTTTTTTTTTGCATGTTTTTACATTGCACGTAATCAATACCAAAGGGAGTCCAAACGTAGCAAAAAAATTTGTGGATTTTTTTGACCAGAAGACATCCAATGGGCCAGAGAAGCGCCTGGGGGGTTGTGCCCACCTCGGTTGCCCCCGGACCGCCTCTTTACTCTATAAATACCCCAATATTCTTGAAACCCTATGGGAGTCGACGATGATCAATTCCAGCCACCGCAAGTTCCAAAAACACCGGATCCAATCACAGAGGGGTTCATCATGTCCATTGGTGCCTCTCCGATGATGCGTGAGTAGTTCTTTATGGACCTTCGGGTCCGTAGTTAGTAGCTAGATGGCTTCCTCTCTCTTGTTTGATTCTGAATACAATGGTCTCTTGGAGATCCATATGACGTAATTCTTTTGGGGTGTATTTGTTGGGATCCGGTGAACTTTGAGTTAATGATCAGATCTATCTCTTTTTATCCATGAAAGTTACGTGAGTCTTCTTAGATCTTTTATATGCATGATTGCTTATATTTGGTTGTAGCTAGATGCCTTGTATTTCTTCCCTGATATTTGGGTTTTCTTTGGCCAACTTGATCTATTTATCTTGCAATGGTAAGAGGTGCTTTGTGATGGGTTCAATCTTATGGTGCAATGGTAAGAAGGGGAACTGACACGTATGTATCGTTTCCATTAAGGATAACAAGATGGGGTCTATTTCTACATAAACAGATCTTAACTACATCATGTCATCGGTCTTATTGAATTACTCCATTTCTCCATGAACTTAATACACTAGATGCATGCTGGATAGCGGTCGATGTGTGGAGTAATAGTAGTAGATGCAGGCAGGAGTCGGTCTCCTAATCTTGGTCGTGATGCCTATATAATGATCATTGCCTGGATATCGTCATGATTATTTGAAGTTCTATCAATTGATCAACAGTAATTCTTTTACCCACCGTTTTCTATTTTTCTCGAGAGAAGCCACTAGTGAAACCTACGGCCCTTAGGTCTCCTCTGTAATATATTTGCCTTCGTGATCTATTTTATTTGCCTTTTATTTTCATATCTATTAAACCAAAAATACAAAAATACCTTGCTGCAATTTATTTTCATATTTTTATCACGTCTGTTTGCCAATTTTTGGCGCCGTTACCCGAAAGGGATTAGCAACCCCTTTAACATGTCGGGTTGCGCGTATTAGTTATTTGAGTGTAGGTGCTGTTTATGCAGTTTTGCATGGTTCTCCTACCGGTTTGATAACCTTGTCTCATCACTGAGGGAAATAGCTATCGTCGATGTGCTTGATTATCCCTTCCTCTATTGGGAAATACCGACCGAGTCTACCAGACATCACTTACCTAATCACATTAGACAAGCATGACCACCCAACCAGCATCCTGCACGGAGGATCAACATCTTTGGTCTTGGATCCCAGCATCGATGGATCACTTAACACGCGTCCTTGTGGACGAAGGCAGCAACCACTACTAGGGAAAAGCCTAGCAGTAGCACGGGGATTAGTTGTATCAGTAGCACGGGGGCCCGTGCTACTAATACATTACTACAGCTAACTTGTAGTAGTAGCGCATGTTCACCCGCACTACTGCTATACATGGGTACTAGTAGCGAGCTTTACATGAACGCGCTACTGCTAATAGCTACAGCGCTTTAAATAAGTCGCGCTACTAGTAAGCGCACGCTGCTGCTAAGTTTACTCCCCTCGCTACTAGTAGTTTTTTTAGTTTCCAATTTTTTTTTCTGCATATTTGTTTTGTATTTGAACATGCTTTATACAATAATCTCTAGCATATCATACACATACAAATGTAAATCATAGCATACCCATACAAGTAGTCTCATCAAATCATGTCATCATCATAATCATCATCCAACACAAAGTGGTCTCTCATCATCATCTCAAAAATAGTGATACAAGTCTTGAATACTTGCAACTACATCGTCATCCATCTAAACAATGATATACGAGAGAAGAGCTATCACGATGAGTGAGAGCGGAACTATGCAGTACATGAGGCGGTGATTATGAATCCTCTCTCGTGCTAGTGTGAACCTCAAGTAACTAACTTCTGCTTTTTGTCCACTTTTGAAGCCTTTATTGCTGGCACCCAAGACCTGTTGCACTTGCGCCTGTGTCTGTGCAACAAACCCTAGGTCTGTTGCCTAGACTGTGCACAGGCACGAGAATAGGATTGAGGCACCAACCCAAGTTAGAGTACAAGAGACCAAGAGCTTCGAAGGACCAACATGCAGACCACGAGGACCAAAGTCAAGCCAGGGGAGCAAGATACCACCAGGTGAAAAGCCCCCCTTGCCAGGAAGACGAGCTCGACAAGGACGGGGCCACCCCCGGAAGAAGACGTCGAAGACGTCCCGGCATGGCCTGCCGGGACTCGTGAGGGCAAAACCGCATCAGCCAACTACTCCACCACGACCCGCGTCATTAACCAGTGCGGTGTCATGCCGCAAATTGACTAAGTGGCAGCCATTCACCACAGGGTAGTCTTTCTCTACATAAGATGCCCTGGAACAACAGTCGTACTGCAACGTGTCAAGCGAGCAGGTGTGAAGTTGGTAGAATAGCCCTGCAAGGCTTGCCGGGCAACCAACGACGTGACGTTAAGTGGTGCATTTAATGCGCCCTGTCAGCCTGCAGAGTTAGGTATGATAGCACTGTTTGCTATCTTATCAGTGCATCATGACTACTTTGCCATTGTGGTGACCCCTTAATCCAAAAAAGGAGGCCCATGGCAACCGTAGAAGGGGTTAGAAGGTAGGGTAACAAACATGCCCATATGTGCGTAGCCACTACCTCCCTTGCTGGGTAAGTGTACTACGCTCCTCCACCACTCTTACACCATCAATCCACCAAACCAGGAGTAGGGTTTTACGCCTCACGGCAGCCTGAACCTAGGTAAAATTGCCTGTGTGATCTCTGTCGTGCTACCCCACACTCGTCTGCTCTTTGTGCAACGCGACATCCCCCTGCCGAACCACCAAAGGGCCCTCTGGTCCCATAGGTGGTTGCGGTTTCCCACCACATCTTTGCCGCGCCAGGTAGGGGGATCGCTTGCGAACCTGAAGGTGTGTGTGATGCGTCATCTTCATCACCGTCTTCACCTTCGACGGCGCCATCAACCATGGCCCCCAAGAAGATCTTCAGTACTTCGGCTCATTCATCTACCTCGAAGGCTCCACCGCTCGCGGCCTCTGATGCTGCGAGGGACGCGGAGGCATGCGAGGACGTGGACGCTGTTGGGGCCGTGGTCGGAGAAGGTGGCACCTTTACCACTTCCCCCGTGGCCGACGCAGGAGTAGGAGGCATCGAAGGAGAACAACACGGGTAGCGACCCGATGGCCACGCTCCACAAGGTAAGAGTGAGGGGGTTACTCCATCCACGCCCTCCTCTCGCCGACGGGCAAAGCCGCAGCAACGGCACTCGTTTTGGGGCGAATCGTTGCCTCCGGCTGCCCCCACCACGGGAGCGACCGTAGCGCGTGCGCCTCCCCCACGACGAGTCGACCTAGTCACCAAGCCGGACGAAGCCGCTGGCCCTCGAGCGCCTTCGCCGCACCACCCTGCCATCCAGATGGCTACTGCGCAACAGCGGGGGTGCGGTGCTGCCGCCGCTGGCAGGGTCAGGAGCCGTGCGATGGTGCGATCTACTTCATCATCACCCATGCCAAGTACAGCCATGGAGGCCATAACGCAGGCTCAGCTGCTGCTGAGGTATCTGCCAGCGGCAGAGCAGCTGGAGGAATGGCGTGCCACCATCCAAAGTCTGCTCAGTTTCGCTGAGGACGGGGGCTCACAGCGAGCCGGCCACCATGGACTCCCAAGCAACGACAATGGCTCGTGTTGCTGGCCGTACAGAAGGGGCCACCCCCACGATGCAGTCCCCACCACGGCAGCCAGCGCGAGCACAACAAAACCAAGATCCCACTAGTGCGCGTCGGTCCTAAACAAACAGTTTTTATCCCCTTTACACGACGGCATTTGGAACCGTCGCCAAGTGAGTGTGGGCGATAGGGGATCCTTCCCACACGACACAGAAACTGTCGGGGATATGGAGCAGTGATCGAGAGGCCTTCCAAAATGTAATCGTGTGTGATGTAGCACACACTTAATTCTTTCGTAAGTGTGGTATCGGTGATTAAGCGTTTCTAATGACAAAGTGAAAGCATACAGTCTGTCGTAATGAACCATTTGGGAAACATTATGTAAGGCACACAGGCCAATATATGAACTGTGTGCGATTTGAGCCCGATCACACATGAGTTTTCTGCGTAACCCATCTACCATGCTAGACTCCATCGCACACGTTTTCCAATATTTACCATCTGCGATAATGTTCTATCACAATCGGTTCAGGAGCCCCTTTGCACACATTCAAGTGCTGCAAACCGTTTGTGATTTGTTAGGTATCACCGACGGTTGCCGCAAGAGTGATGTGTGCTTTTCATTTGGGATCCCACACGTTTCCTGAAAAATTATGACTGGTATTGTATTTTGCATTGGGCATGGTTTACTCCCAGTTCTCATGTGTGATAACGCGATATCGCAAACAGTTTCGGAGAACCTACGCACACGTAGTAACGCTACAAATCATTTGCGATCTGTTGTGTATCACCGACAGTTCCACTATGATTGACGTATGCTTTCCGATGTGGATCGCACACACTCATTTAGTTGAACCATGTGCGGAGCAATTGCCAGGTTAAAACAAAAATATCCCATTTTGAATCGGCATGCAAAAACAAATTCTCCACAATATTCAGTTGACAAATAAACAAAAATATCCCTTTTTGAATCGGACACAAAAAGAAAATTCGCCACAATATTCGATTGAACAAATAGTGTCCACAGGAAGAACATTCATCAGATTTCGTAACAATTGCAATTGAACATATGGTAGCGAATTTCCAATGATTTGTCCACACATATATGCATTACATAATTAATCATAGTGTACGAAATACAAAGACCTCATCAGATGGAAAACAATGGATCCATGTGTTATATGTTTAGCGGCTAACTATTACTCAATGTTTCAGGAGAAGGCATGCTGAAATCTTCATTATCACAAGTGGGATTGATGTAGTGATCCAGGAAGAAGTCGCTGATAAATCTCCGAACCATCAGCAATTCACCAGCTGGGAGCGGTTCAGGGGTCCTCGATTTTAAGATGAGATGCAGTATTTTTAAGATCAGAATGTGCCATATGAGTGGAGTAGAAGATATTAATTAAGATAGACTTACTGGTACTAATTTGCGAGGATCGACACAACTATCAGCAGATTTGCAGATGGAGATCATGTGTATGCAAACATAATATCCACAAAGGTTGGTCCTTGCTTCTTGCTGAGGACACTGAATTTTTTTGTACAACATAAGTCATATATTTGTCCTGTTAGGAACAACCTAACCCGTGTTAGATGTATTATTTTTCTATGGACAAAATAGAAAGAGGTTTATTTAGAAGCTTGAACATTTGACTAGTGTAAGGAAAGGTATTTGCAGACTGTTGGATAAATTTTCCATAAATAACGGATTACGGTGTGTTACCGGAGAAGCGACCTCATGCTGCACGGGTTGTTCCGTCTTGAACAGGTTCCCGGGTTTAGTTTTCCACAATGTGGGCACACTGCAAATGATGATGAATTTTGACAACATCAATTATTTAACCCGATATGAATGCAAATTAATTTCAACATCATAGAATTCAATACCTATCCAACAATTTTTGAACATGCGTCCGATCCTGAGCGTTTGTTGACTCTCTGAGAGAATCGATGTAGTAAATTGTGTTCTTGTTTAGAACAATGAATACCAGTATCCAATGATTGCTACATATTAAGAAAGCCATGAACTTACGAATGATGTGAAAATCTAAAAGACAATCAGTGTATGGGTGGTTGTTTACTTGACTTACCGTTCATGATATGGCCAGAGAAATGATTCTGCATGGGATGTGTTTTCAAAGATACGGAGGACCGTATTAACGGCCCAATCCTTACGATCTAATGTTGTGCCATTTGCTAATGCAGGATCTATGAAATACACACTCTCCCTTATTCTTCTCCGCGCGTTTAATCCCCTGAGAGGAATAAAATGCACTTAGCTGTTTATCATTTACAGCTTTGGTTGTTAAGTGCTTACAAAATCAGGCATCTAACAAGAGTGGCATCGAGCACGTTGAAGTTGAAGAATAGATGTAAGTCCTCGAAACTCACATTGATGGAACTAGCATCGTGTCAAAAATGATCTCTATTGTAGTGGACTAGCAAAGCATGATAACTTGCTGACATTTGATCCATGCAATATTCATGTAACTCGCGGCAACTGGAGCTGCACTCATCAAAGTATTCGCCAACAAGAAATGGCTAGCCATGGATGTAATTGTGTGCTTCAAGTACGTCTGCTTTACTTTTAGCAAGCAACAATTCAACTTCTTCATCATCCATGGCATCAGAAATAATATTACTCCCCGATTCGAACAAGCTGCTATTAATTTGGTTCTGGGCGAAGAGTGCTTTAAGTAAGAGGCAATCGTTCCCTCTCCTCTTCACTCTCCCGCTGCAATTCCTCGTGGTCGTGGATGTAGTCTTTTTGGCCACTTCCTTCTTGGTACTTGAAGCATTTCTGGCAGAACATCTGGTTGCCTGCAAGGTAGACTACCGAGCAGACGGTGAAGCTTGGACGGACTTCTTAGCAGACGGTTTATCTTTGCCACACTGCTGAGCTGGCGGTGCTGCTATGATGGACTGCTAGACTATAGGAGCAGATGCATCAGACTGCTGGACTGCTGACCATGCGTTGAAGTTATGACGGGTTTCTGCGCAGGTGGTGCCAACTTGTCGGTGTGCTGAGGAGGCCATGCCAACACATTGGTTTGCTGAGCAGGAAGTGCTGATGCATTGGTATGCTGATCACGTGCCTGCGGACGGCCGAACTGATGAGGAGTCGGTTCTGGACCTACAGACTACTTAGCAGGCGGTTCCGATGCATCAGACTTCTTAGCAGTCTGTTCCACTAGGTTGGTCTGTTGAGCATGTGCTGCAGTTGGGTCTCCCTCTGCTGCTTTAGCGGCCGGCATCTGAACTGGTGGTGCATCATCAGCATTTGTAGGCCTTCCCACTGGCTGCTTTGGCGCGGAGGATGATATGGCCTGTTTGCCACAAAGACGGGCTGGCTGATCACAGGTTGATGCATCAGCCCGCGAGAGCTATTGCGCCAAGGAGAGTGTCACCGGTTGAGGGGTAACAGTGGTTCCTCTTGGCGGGGCTTCAAGAATCTCATCGATGAACTCTATTTCCTTTCATGGCCACTGGATGTGATGTAACAGTGTTTCTCCCAAGGTTGTTTGCTCATTGAAGTCTCCTAGGACATTCTTCAGGGCAAATTCATTGAGTCCAGGGTTTACTTCACTCATGTAGCACTTCACACAGCCCCGCTTCAATGGCACATTATCCAAGAAGAGGACGTCTTCCAAGAAGGGTCGGCAAACCCAGGCTGTTGCACATTTTAATGTA
Source organism: Triticum urartu (assembly GCF_003073215.2). Taxonomy (NCBI): domain Eukaryota; kingdom Viridiplantae; phylum Streptophyta; class Magnoliopsida; order Poales; family Poaceae; genus Triticum; species Triticum urartu. The sequence goes on along the minus strand of NC_053022.1, from coordinate 165,936,146 downwards.
CCTTCAAAATGTGTAAGCACGTCCTTTAGTCTCTCTTTCATTCCATATAGATCAGATATAGCATCATCACGAGCAGCTGCAGTCTTAGTGTTGCTGGGGTCAGCTGATGCACAGCTACTCTTGTGCAGTGTTGTCGCGCAACAAGCAACATCATCCATGCCCGCCTCCCCTCCCATCTGCTGGCTATCTATTAGTGTTAGAGTCTTCTGCATCATCATTGACTCTTCAACATCCTTTCGAACAGCTGGATAAATCTCCTTCTTCAACTTTTCAAACAATGCATTCTACTTCATTTCACTCCTCGATTTTTTCATGCTGAGCCTCTCTTCTTTGTTGAGTGTGAAAGCCCTCTTGTGCGGGACATTAACACCTATACCCCTTGCACGGCTAGGGGCTCTTTTGTCTCCAAAGCAATGGACAGAATGTCACATGGCCCTGAGTTCCTGTAGAACCTTCCAGGGATCTTGGAAGCCTATACCATCAAGTGCGTTTTCAAAGTAATAAGTTATGTCATCACGCCTCTCTGCACGTTCCCGCAAGTAGTCTCTGGCGCGCTCACCCCTGATTTCCCAAAGGCCGGATTCCACCCGCCACTAATGCTTCTTTGTCCTCTTGTTCCCATATCAGTTTCATGTCGTAGTATCCTACCACACCCATACGGTGGGGGTGTATGTTCTTCTTATGAAGTTCTGATAGCTTGAAACTCTTCTCAACAAACTCTGGAGTTGCCATGACCCTTTTGAATTCTGCCCATTCCACCTTTGTAATTTGGGGGTATGCGGGAATTGGTTCCTTGCCTTCACTCAAGTACTTCTTGTATAGCCCGTGCTTCCAATTTCTCCAAGAATCGCTAGCCTTCTTCAATGCACTTTGTTCCATCTGCATTCTCCACTAATTTTGAACATTGAAGTGATCCATGATCTCCCGGACTATCCTTCGCCGTGTTTCCGTGTCAGCCTTCCGAAACCCTGGAAGATTATTGCTGAGCCTTGTGATGAAGCTATGTACCTAGGGTAGGGTCATGGATCTGTTCAAGATACCCTCCCCAAGTACATCCCTAAAGGTACTAGGAGCATTCGAAGAAAAATCATCATCCACTCGACCATGAAGTTATGTTCCACTCGACAATCCTGAAGACACTCGACTGTATAGATAATCACTCAACTACCAGAAGATCTAGAGCCTCTCCACTCTGTAACGGTCGGGAATTAAGTCATAGCTTTAATGGTCATTATGTATCTTTATTGCAGGCCTTACCAGTAACGTCTCCATCTTTATGTACCTTAAACCCTTTGTAACTGAGGGCAGGAGGGGTCTAGCGAACTCTATATAAGCCACCCCCCTCCTCAGGGACAAGGGTTCACACTTTCTATAACACACACGCATATAATCCAGTTGACCGCCTCCGGGCTCCGAGACGTAGGGCTGTTACTTCCTCCGAGAAGGGCCTGAACTCGTAAAACTCTCGTGTACAACTCCTCCATAGCTAAGATCTCGCCCCTACATTCCTACCCCCATTCTACTGTCAGACTTAGAACCACGACAGTTGGCGCCCACCGTGGGGCAGGTGTCTTAGCGACTTGTTGGAGAAATTGCGATTTTTCCGATCCTCATCGACATGGTTTCAGGCGGAGGTTTGGCCAAGGTCCACGAGATCTGTCTCGGTGCGCTCGTATTCATCGCCGACGACTCCGCTTGGCTCGAGGAAGCGCCAGTCGTCGTCGAGGCGCTCCCCGTCCGCAGGGCAACGCACTTTCGCGCGTGCGTCCATGGCATCCTCCTTCGGCAGCCGTCGACTCAGTATCAGTCGGCTCCTGTGCCGACCTCCCTCCCCGCAGCCCGCCGGGGCAAATGTTCCGGGTAGTCGAGGCTTCAGTGGTGGGTGAGGCATGCGGTGGCTCGCCAATTGGCCAACCCCCAGGTCGCGGCAATCGAGCCCGATGAAACTCTCTATGGCATGTTCGACCTGTCGACTGGCTCCGTAGAGACTGCATCCGAGTGCGACAGCAGCGACCCCACGGCGGAAGTTTTGCTGGTCAATGGGCCACGTAGTCCTGCTGGCTTCACCTGTGAGGACGGAGGCGATGGTGGCGTCGATCCGTCGTGTGTCCACGAAGAGTACCGACCCAAACCCCTCACTTCACAGAGGAGGGAGGAACTTCGCCATCGGAACATGGATGCACTTCACACTCCTATCGTTGGAGAAACACCTGAGGCTCAGGCCTTGGAGGAGGCGCGCCTAGCCAACTTGGCTGACCGCACTCGACTGGAGAACCTCCAGCGCACACTCGACGAGCGTGCTGGGCAGCGTATCCCCGAGTCCAGTCGACGCAAACTTTTTCCGCCTCCGACTTAGGTATACCAAACCCCGATCCAGAATCTCGCAGCTGCGGCCCGAATAGTGGAGTCAATCCAACCTTCCCAGTCAGAAGCTGGTCGAGGTCTGGTGCAGATCCAGGCCTTGCTCCGTGCAGCGGGAGAGCAGAATACAACAGTATCTCAGTCGCGGAATAGGATCCATAGCAAATCCGTGGTGGCAGACACTATCCAGTCGGCTCACAGTCCGAGATCGCCCCCGAGGCGTGAAGGACGTGGAGACCGGCGAGATCAGTACAGAAGCCGCGAGCAGTATGATCACCGACTCGATCACGACGATCATCGTCGAGTGCCCATGCCTTCCCCAAGGAGTGGATCGTATGTGCCTCGGCAACAGGATGACAGACGCCCTCACAGTGGTGGGCGAAGGATTCTAGTCGACCCCAGGGAACCGGGCTTTGACGCGAGAACTATTCTCGTTCAGGGTCTGGTCGACAGAAACAGAGCTCACAGAGAAGGTCCCGACAGAGATTTTCCAACCAGCATCAGAGTGCATGTCTCAGGTCTAGAGTGCTTCAGCAGAGCCATCAGGGCTGCTGTGATTGCTCCCAACTCCAGGTTGGCGACTGGAGTTGGTAAGTTCACTGGAGAGTCCAAGCCTGATACTTGGCTTGAAGATTACCGAGTGGCTGTTCAGATCGGTGGTAGCAATGATGAGGTGGCCATGGAACACCTTCCTTTGATGTTGGAGGGCTCAGCCAGAGCGTGGCTGAATCAGTTAGCACCTGGTAGCATTTATACTTGGGAAGATCTTGCCCGAGTATTTGTCAGAACAATTGAAGGTACTTGCAAACGGCCAGCAGGGCTGACAGAATTACAATGTTGCGTTCAGAAACCGAATGAAACTTCGAGAGATTATATCCAGAGATGGATCACAATGCACCACATGGTGGAGAATGTGTCTGATCATCAGGCAGTTTGTGCCTTTAAAGAAGGCGTCAAATATCGGGAGTTTAATCTGAAATTTGGTCGGACAGGAGATATGACTCTGACTCGGATGATGGAAATTGCCACCAAGTACGCCAACGGTGAAGAAGAAGACCGACTCCGGAGTGGCAAGCACAAAACAGTCGCCCACAAAACCGGAGGAGGAAAGTCCAGTCGGAAGGAGAAGCACAAAGCCGAGCCAGCCGCTCCTGGTGAAGCCTTAGCCATGACTCAAGGAAAGTTCAAGGGGAAGCCCAAAGGGCCGTGGAACCCCAATAAAGTAAAAGATCAAGATGGAAAGTATGTGCTGGATTTACCATGCCACATTCACACCAAAAAAGATGAAGACGGTAATTTCATTTACCCGAAGCATACCACTCGATAGTGTCGACTCCTAATCCAGCAATTCCGAGAGAAACAACCCAAAGGAAAAGGAGAAAGGAGCAGACAAGGTTGAGGACGAGGAAGAGGATGATGATGGTTATCCCCACGTGTATTCCACTCTGATGATTTTCGCTGATGTTGAGAGTAAGAGTCGATTGAAAGTCATCAACAGAGAAGTGAACAAGGTCGCTCCGGTGACACCCAGTTATTTGAAGTGGTCCCAGACTGCCATTACATTCGACCAGTCCGATCACCCAACGCACATAGCCACCCCTAGGAGACAAGAGTTGGTGGTCGACCCAGTAGTCGAAGGCACCCGACTGACTAAGGTTCTGATGGATGGTGGAAGTGGCCTGAATATACTGTATGCAGAGACATTGAAAGGAATGGGCATCCCAATGTCCAGAATCAGTGAAAGCAATATGAGTTTCCATGGAGTCATTCCCGGTAAGAAAGTTGCATTACTCGGTCAGATCGCTCTCGATGTAGTGTTCGGTGACTCCAAGAATTACCGCAAAGAAAAGTTGACATTTGAAGTTGTGGATTTCCAGAATGCCTATCATGCTATTCTGGGTAGGCCAGCTTATGAACGTTTTATGGCTCGACCATGTTACGTGTACCTCAAATTGAATATGCCTGGTCCCAAAGGGGTGATCACTATCACTGGTAGTTAGAAGAAGGCAAAAGAGTGCTTCCAGAAGGGCTCAAAGATCGCCGATGCACAGATGGCCATAGTGGAATTGCAGGAATATCAAAAAAATGCAGATCCGAGTGATTTGTTGCGAGCCAAGAAGCCTGCCACGGATTCAGCACTCCAGTCGTCTGGCGAAACAAAGTCGATTCACATTCACCCGACAGATCCCAATGCTGCTCCGACTCACATTTCAACAACACTCGACTCCAAATAGGAAGAAGCGCTCATCCAGTTCCTCCGTGAGAACTGGGACATCTTTGCATGGAAACCTTCGGACAGGCTAGGTGTTCCCAGGGGACTGGCTTAGCATCATTTGCGAGTCGACCCAAAAGTGAAACCAGTCAAAGAACATCTTCGACGGTCCGCCGTACAGAAGAGGAAGGCAATCGGTGAAGAGGTGGCTTGGCTTCTGGCAGCTGAGTTTATCCGTGAGATTTACCACTCCAAGTGGTTAGCTAATGTTGTCATGGTCCCAAACAAGGACGACTCACTTCGCATGTGCATCGACTTCAAACATATCAATCGGGCCTGCCCGAAAGATCACTTTCCTCTCCCTCGCATCGACCAAATAGTCGACTCGACTGCGGGGTGCGAGCGTTTGTCCTTTTTGGACGCTTATTCCGGGTACCACCAGATCCGTTTGTACGGACCCGACGAGATAAAAACACCTTTCATCACCCCATTTGGGTGCTTTTGTTATGTCACTATGCCATTCGGTTTGAAGAACGCTTGAGCCACATTCATGCTGATGATTCAGAAGTTCTTGCTCACTCCAATCAGTCAGAATGTGGAAGCATACATGGATGACATTGTGGTCAAGTCACGTAAAGGTTCCGACCTACTGGGTGACCTTGCTGAAACCTTTGCCAACCTCAGAAGGTATGATATCAAGCTTAATCCATCAAAGTGCACGTTTGGAGTACCAGGCGGAAAATTACTTGGTTTTCTCATTTCCGAATGAGGGATCGACACTAACCCAGAGAAAGTGGGTGCCATACTCCGGATGAAACGCCCTGTGCGTGTGCACGATGTCCAAAACCTTACTGGTTGTCTGGCCTCCCTAAGTCGATCCATTTCTCGCCTCAGTGGAAAGGCACTGCCTCTTTACCGACTGATGAAGAAGTCAGATAAGTTCGAGTGGACTCCCGAAGCTGATGCAGCATTTGCAGAGCTTAAAGCCCTGCTTTCCACCCAGCCGGTGCTTGCTGCTCCAATCAGCAAAGAGCCTTTACTGCTTTACATTGCAGCCACTGGACAAGTCATCAGTATAGTACTTACAGTCGAGTGGGAAGAAGAAGGAAAAGCCTACAAAGTTCAGCGCCCAATATATAATGTCTCGGAAGTTTTGACGCCATCAAAGCAAAGATATCCACATTATCGGAAGCTTGTTTATGGGATTTATATGACTATGAAGAAGGTTGCACATTACTTCTCTGATCACTCCATTACAGTCGTCAGCGATGCTCCATTATCAGAGATTTTGAACAATAGAGATGCAACTGGTCGAGTGGCAAAGTGGGCAATTGAACTCCTTCCCTTGGATATCAAGTTCGAGGCAAAGAAAGCTATCAAGTCCCAAGCAATAGCAGATTTTCTCGCCAAGTGGATTGAACAACAACTGCCGACTCAAGTTCACTCGGAGCACTGGACCATGTTCTTTGATGGTTCTGAGATGCTGAATGGTTCCGGAGCTGGGGTGGTACTGGTATCCCCCCGAGGAGACAAGCTCAGATATGTCCTCCAGATTCACTTTGATTCCTCCAATAGCGAAGCAGAATATGAAGCACTCTTGTATGGGTTGCGTATGGCCATTTCACTCGGCCTTCGTCGCCTCATGGTTTAGTAGTCAATCAAGTGATGAAGGAGTGGGACGTCAGAAGCCCAGCCATGTTTGGTTACTGCAACGCGGTGAGGAAGTTGGAAAAGAAGTTTGAGGGGTTAGAGCTCCATCATGTACCCCGACTAAAAAATCAAGCATCAGATGATTTAGCAAAGATAGGCTCCAACAGAGAAGCTATTCCCAGCAACGTGTTCCTAGAGCACATTCATGCACCTTCAGTTCAAGAAGATCCCTTCGCCGAAGAGCCCCCGCAGCCTAGGAGTGCCACAGATCCGACTGAAGTCGACGTTCCAGCTGTGATCGACTTAATCATGGAGGTGTTGCTCATCACCCCCGACTGGACAGTGCCATACATTGCATATATCCTTAGGAAATAGCTCCTAGAGGATGAAGAAGAGGCTTGGCAGATCGTCCGTCGATCCAAGGCCTTTACTGTAATAAGGGGTCAACTGTTCAGAGAAAGTGCAACTGGGGTCAGCCAGAAATGCATAACACTAGAAGAAGGCCGAGTGATCCTCCACGACATCCATTCGGGGACCTGTGGCCACCATGCGTCCTCTCGGACCATTGTGGCTAAAGCATACCGAGCTGGATTTTATTGGCCACGAGCAAATGAAATGGCGAAAGGCATAGTCGATAGATGTGAAGGCTGCAAGTTCTACTCCAATATGTCACACAAACCTGCGTCACCCCTGAAGACCATCCCACTTGTCTGGCCCTTTGCTGTTTGGGGATTGGACATGGTTGGGCCACTAAGGACTGGTAGGAGCGGCTTCACTCATGTGCTCGTAGCAGTCGACAAGTTTAACAAATGGATCGAAGCCAAGCCCATTACGAATCTTGAAGCTAGTACTTCTGTCAGTTTCATCAGAAAGTTGATTTTCAGATATGGGGTTCCGCACAACATCATCACTAACAACGGCTCGAACTTCGATTCCGATGAGTTCAGAACCTTCTGCGCCTCACAAAGCACACGAGTCGACTATGCTTCAGTCGCCCATCTCCAGTCGAATGGACAAGCAGAAAGAGCAAATGGCCTGATTCTCAAAGGACTGAAACCCTGACTGATGCGAGATCTCAAGCACGCAGCTTGCGCCTGGGTTGATGAACTTCCATCAGTTCTCTCGGGATTGAGGACAACTCCTAATAGGTCGACTAGTCGAACTCCATTTTTCTTGGTCTATGGAGCTGAAGTTGTTCTCCTGAGCGACTTGCTTCATAATGCACCACGAGTTGAGCTTTTCTCTAAAGATGAAGCAGAACAAGCTCGGCAAGACATAGTCGACCTCCTAGAGGAGGAAAGAGAGATGTCCTTGATCCGGTCGACCATTTATCAACAAGACTTGCGTTGATTCCATGCTAGACACGTGAAAGGTCAAGCCTTCCAAGAGGGAGACTTGGTTCTTCAAGTGGATCAGCAGAAACCACACAAGCTCGCCCCATCTTGGGAAGGTCCCTTCATTGTCACCAGAGTGCTCCACAATGGAGCATACCACCTTTACAGTGTCGAGCATAAGAAGGACGAGCCACGGGCTTGGAACGTGGAGCTGCTCCGCCCCTTTTATACTTAAGCACTCGTTCGAATAAAGTGTAACAAGAAATACCTTTGTAATTTGTTCATCAAAGACAAGAGCTTTACAGTCTTCTTGTATGATTGTTGTTGCTTTTATTTACCTCTAAATCCCCTAGTGGGTGGGCTTAGCCGCGAATCCGTTTCACCTAAGTTCGAAAGAAAATCCTACCGAGTGATGAGCAAGCCTCTCACTTGGGGGCTTAGCCATGAATCCGTTTCGCCAAAGTTGTAAAGAAAATCCTACCGAGTGATGAGCAAGCCTCTCACTCGAGGTCTTAGCTACAGTCAACTACTCTCCTAAGTTTGTAAAATCCTACCGAGTGGTGAGCAAGCCTCTCACTCGGGGGCTTAGCTGCAGTCCAGTACTCGCCTAAGTTTGTAAAATCCTACCGAGTGGTGAGCAATCCTCCCACTCGGGGCTTACCTGCAGTCCAGTACTCGCCTAAGTTTGTAAAATCCTACCGAGTGGTGAGCAATCCTCCCACTCGGGGGCTTAGCTACAGTCCAGTACTCGCCTAAATTTGTAAAATTCTACCGAGTGGTAAGCAATCCTCCCACTCGGGGACTTAGCTGTAGTCCAGTACTCACCTAAGTTTGTAAAATCCTACTGAGTGGTGAGCAATCCTCCCACTCGGGGGCTTAGCTGAACTCCAGTACTCGCCTAAGTTTGTAAAATCCTACCGAGTGGTGAGCAATCCTCCCACTCGGGTGCTTAGCTACAGTCCAGTACTCGCCTAAGTTTGTAAAATCCTACTGAGTGGTGAGCAATCCTCCCACTCGGGGGCTTAGCTGCAGTCCAGTACTCGCCTAAGTTTGTAAAATCCTATCGAGTGGTGAGAAATCCTCCCACTCGGGGGCTTAGCTGTAGTCCAGTACTCGCCTAAGTTTGTAAAATCCTACCGAGTGATGAGCAATCCTCTAACTCGGGGGCTTAGCTGCAGTCCAGTACTCGCCTAAGTTTGTAAAATCCTTTCCCTAAGAGTTGCACCACAAGTACAATGTATGCTCCATCCCTACCCGCAAGGACGACTAGGTGCAGGTTGACCGCGGCCCTCTTCTCCGAGATACGCCACAAATACAGCGTGCGCTCCACCCTTGTCTGCAAGGATGACGAGGCGCAGGTCGACTACAACCCTCTTCTCCGAGCTATGCCAAAAATAGAACATGCGCTCCACCCTTGTCTGCAAAGACGACGAGGCGCAGGTTGACTGCAACCTTCTTCTTCGAGCTACGCCACAAATACAACATGTGCTCCATCCTTGTCCACAAGGACGACGAGGCGCAGGTCGACTGCAACCTTCTCCTTCGAGCTACGCCACAAATACAACATGCATTTCATCCTTGTCCGCAAAGACAACAAGGCACAGTTCGATTGTAGTCACTCCAAGTAGGGAGCAGATCCCAAAGGCAATCACAAGCATAATCAAAAGCAGTTCGGATAAATCCTAAAGTTCCAAGCAACAAATCAAAAGTATTCGAGCATCAAGCCAGACGGAGTTTAATGGTTACAACAACCACTCGACATTCCGAGGCAAATTTAAGACAGGTTTAAATCTCATAGTTTGTTCACTCGGCAAGAGGAGGGCTGGCAGGTTCGATGAATTCGTCCAAGTCGATTTCATCTATGATCCGAGTGGCAGAAGTGATGAAAGTCTCCATAAAGGACCGGAAGTCGTGCCTTTTGGTGTTGGCGACCTTGATTGCCGCCAGCTTGTCTTCATGAGCTTCCTTGTAGTGGACTCTTACCAAGGACAACGCCACATCATCACCACACCTGGCAGAGGACTTCTTCCATTCTTGCACTCGACCAGGAATCTCGTTGAGCCGAACCATCAGAGATTCCAGGTCATTTTGAAGCCTCGCCCTTGGCCAGAGTGATGAGTCGATCCGTGAAACTGCAACCTTCAGACGTGCGAGGCAACTTGTGATGCTGGCGACACGGGATTCCAGTCGAAGCACGTCCATGGCAGTTTCGTCGCAACCCGGAGAAACGATAGGGTCCAGACCCGTCTCAATCCTTCCGGTTTCCTCGTCAAAGTTTTGCCAGAATTCTACGGTCAAAGAGTTAGTGAGTCGACTGGACAGGATTAACTCGCAAGCAGCAAAGCAGTCGGATTAAAAGGAGTACCTTCCAGCATAAGATAGAGCTTCTTAGCAAGAGTTCTCAGATAAGCTTCCGTGTCATTTATCTTACGGACCGTGGACTCCAGCTTCTCATTCAGGGAAATCTTTTCCTTCTTCGGACGACTCACTTCTCGGTGAGACTCATTGAGACAGGACTTCAACTTGTTCACATCCCCTTCCAACGCACCGACCGAAGCCAACTTCTGGTCTGCAAGGGCAGTCTTATCTTGGGCTTCTTTCTCCGCAGCTGCAAGGTCCAAGTCCTTCTTCTCCAGAGCCAACCTCATTTTCTCTGCAAAAGAAGCAATCAGATCAAACAAGAGATCGAAGGAATATCTTAAAAGACCATCGACGTAAACAGTTGACAGGCAGTTACCTTCCATACCAGCAGCTTCATCTTGAGCTTTCTCCAACTTCTGTTGGGCCAGCTCCAAGTCGAGGTTGAGTTGCCTCTGCTTCTCCTCAAATTCAGCAAATTTAGAAATGAGAGTACAAGATTTCTGCAGGAGGTAAGAGATGTGTCAAATGACAAGATCAAAGGTTATTTACTTCCGAGTGAATGAAACTTAACAGTTTACTCAGACCCCAGCCGACTGCCCACAGTCGACTGTGGTCTCGGGGACTACACCCAGCGGGTGCACTTGTCGTGCCCCCACTGATTCAGACCCAACTCGACCGGTCCGCCCGGGTCGAGTAAAAGAAAGAAGAGAAAAGAACTATTCAGACCCCGGCCAACTGCCAGTAGTCGACCGTGGTCTTGGGGACTACACCCAGTGTGTGCACTTGACGTGCCCCCACTGGTTCAGATCTCATTCGACCGGTCCGCCCGGGTCGAGTGGAAGAAAAGAAAGAAAAAATAACTCAGACCCCAGTCGACTGCCCGCAGTAGACTGCGGTCTCGGGGACTACACCAAGTGGGTGCACTTAGCGTGCCCCCACCGGTTCAGATCCCACTCGCCCAGGCCGAGTGGAAGAGCACAAATACCAAAGACAACAAAACACCTAGTGGGTGTACAGATTCGACACAAACAATAAGAGATTGTATGGACGAAAATATTTCAGGTAGCATATCCTAATAGAACAAGGTCAGTCGAAAGTTTACTTACCTGGACATTGGCCCGGAGAGCAGCGCTGGAGTTGTAAGCCGCCTGGCTATTCTCGTGCACCGCCTTCATCTGGTCCATCACGTTAGCCTAATGGATGGCTTCCGCAGCCACGTCCGACTGGTTTTCTAGAACATGTTAGTTGGTGAAGAAGGGGGTAGACGACCCAGGTGCGGCAGCATGGAGATCCGAAGCATGAGGTTGGACTACTGAAGGAAACACCGGTACAATCAACGGTGCAGGGCGCTCACTCGACAATGGTACAGCGAAAGTTATAGAGGCCCCGCCTCCGTCTTCAGACTACCGAACGGTTGGTGTCGTCGTCGGTCCCTGCTGAGACGTCTTGCCAGCTGCTACCTTTTTGTTCTTTCTGGGCCTAGGGCCGCATCTTCATCATCATCTGGAAGATCGATGACGTTGGGTGGACCTACAGAGAAATCAGTCGACCCCAAGTGAATCGCTAGAATTCAATCGACCAAGTAATCAAAGAACAAGATCATAGGAGTTTTTACCTGGGTTGGAGGTAACCGCGTCCTCCATGTCCTCGTCTCGATATTGGTAAGAAGAAGTTCCAGATGTAGCTACACTGCAAATGTCAACATTTAGTCAGTTATGTTCTGTTGCTCGAGTCGACCAAAAGAACAGATCAGATGATTACCCGGAGATGGTGGGGACAGTCACTTTGATTGTGGGCAAAGCCTTCGGTGTTTTAGAGGAGGTGGCTTTCGATGCTTTGGGTGCAGGAGGCGGCATATTCTTGAGCTGTTTAGATACCTTCTCAATCGGCGCTGGGGAAGACGTCCGAGGGCGCTTCGAAGAATGCCCAATCGGTGCGGCCGCCAGGACTGGGGTGCTCTCCGGGTCTTGAGCCTGCTTGGACCTCCTCTTTTTGCAAGGAGCCGAGTCGACCTCTTCATCATCACTCGAGTCATCACTATCCTCGTCCTCCTCTACATCTGAGTGCCACTCGCCACTCTCGCCCCCGCTCGCCCCTTCCTCGACGCCTTGCTCCTGCACTCCATTGGGCATCGAGTACATATAAATGAGAGCATGAAAAGACAATGAACGAAAGAAATACAGTCGACCGTCAACAAGGTGTTACACAGTGAATCGAGAAGATACTTGACAATGCAGAATCATACCTGTTCTGGCTGGCGCGAATGGTCGAATGGGATCACTCTCCTAGACCCTCAGGGATTATCTTTTTGCCGGTGATTCCTCTCAGCCATTTCTCCATCGACTCTTCACTAACATCCTCCGGGTGGATCCGAGTGGAGTCCTCGAGTCCCGAGTACATCCACATCGGATGGTCACGGGCTTGGAGTGGTTGGATGCGTCGACTGAGAAAGACCTCCAGCAGGTCCATTCCAGTCACCCCGTCGCGGACAAGTTGGACGACCCGCTCGGACAATGCCTTCACCTGCGCCTTTTCTTATGGGATCACCCTCAAGGAGGAGAGCTTCTCCACTCGAGGCAAGGAAAAGGGGGGAAGTCCAGTCGACTGACCCGGGGTCGGCTGGTCCTTACAGTAAAACCTGGTCGACTGCCAGCCCCGGACCGAGTTAGCTGGGATGGTGCACTTGTTCCTCATTTGGATACCAAGGCCCCCGCACATCTGGATCACGTGCGTCCTCTCGTCACTCGGGGTGGCCTTCTAGACCGACTGGGAGCGGCAGGTGAATATGTGCTTGAAGAGACCCCGGTGCGGACGACAACCCAAGAAATTTTCGCACATTGACACAAAGGAAGCAAGATACACTATGGTGTTTGGAGTGAAGTGGTGGAGTTGAGCCCCGAAGAAGTTCCAAAAACCACGAAAGAAAGGATGGGGAGGCAAAGAGAACCCACGGTCGACATGAGTGGCGAGGAGAACGCACTCACCCTCGAGCGGCGGCGGCTCGGTCTCGTTCCCCAGGAGCCACGCCGATTCGTGGGGGATCAATCCCCCCTCAACCAGGTCGTCGAGGTCGTCTTGGCTGATCGTCGAGCGGATCCAGTCGCCCTGGATCTAGCCCGGCGGCAGGCCGGACCTTGACGAGGATCCACCCCGGCGGGTCCTCTTTCCTTTCGCCTTCGCGGTTGCCTTCTTCGCGCACTCCAACACCACCGCCTTCTCCTTTCCCATGGCGGCGATCGAGTCCGAGCGAGGCTACGACGCCGAGAGTGGAAGCGGGCGCAGCGAAGAAATCTGAGGAAGAAGAAAGAGAATGAGGGTGCACTGTTCAAAAGCTCGGTCCGGTGCCTTTTATAAGGTCACTTCCGAGTGACTGGCTTGTAGGCCCGGACGATCTTATCAAATCCCGCAACAGTCGCGTGCGCGATACGTGGTGAAAAAGGTGGTGCGGGAATCGAGGCGACCTGCCTAATCCATCCTGATTACCATGTCCTCGCCCGTCCGGCGCGCTTCCCAAAATTCGAATCCCGTGAAATCCGTGGACAGCAGAACAACTTGTCAGACAGAAGACATCCTCCGCATCATCATTAGGAACACTTTCGTAAAAGTTCACTCGACAAAAACTAAGAATGGACCAAAAACTAAGAATGGACCAAGTTGGTGTCATCCCCTCAGTTCATTGATCCAGAGCAAGATATACTCATAGCACGAAAAATGAGTCAGAAGTGTTCTCAACTCCTTCCTCACTCAAACCCTGATCCATTCGGGGGCTAATGATGAAGCTATGTACCTAGGGTAGGGTCATGGATATGTTCAAGATACCCTCCCCAAGGACATCCCTAAAGGTACCAGGAGCATTCGGAGAAAAATCATCATCCACTCGACCATGAAGTTATGTTCCACTCGACAATCCTGAAGACACTCGACCATATAGATAATCACTCGACTACCAGAAGATCTAGAGCCTATCCACTCTGCAACGGTCAGGAGTTAAGTCATAGCTTTAATGGTCATGATGTATCTTTATTGCAGGCGTTACCAGTAACGTCTCCATCTTTATGTACCTTAAACCGTTTGTAACTAAGGGCGGGAGGGGTCTGGCAAACTCTATATAAGCCACCCCCTCCTCAGGGACAAGATTTCACACTTTCTGTAACACACACGCATATAATCCAGTCGACCGCCTCCGGGCTCCGAGACGTAGGGTTGTTAGTTCCTCCGAGAAGGGATTGACCTCGTAAAACTCTCGTGTACAACTCCTCCATAGATAAGATCTTGCCTCTACATTCCTACCCCCATTCTACTGTCAGACTTAGAACCACGACACCTTGCCCTGCCAACAAATCCACACACACTCCTAAACCTCATGCGTGCTTTATCTGTTTTAGTTGGAGCCTAGGACTTTAAGTCAATCTCGGTAACTTCATATACAACTTTAGGCTAGTGTGTGGGCTTCCTTGGAGCATTCCTCCGTGTCCTGACCGGAAGGGTAATAGCTGCAGCTCTATCCCGTTCAAGACTACTTGATCCCTCACAATCTGCTGAAGACATGGGGTTGTCCGAATCAGATGAAGATACATGGCCTGAATGAGTGCTGCTGCTGCTACTTGGCATCTACAGAGAACACATGCGAAACTCAGTAAACGGGGATAAGCATAAAACTAACAACTTGGTATCAAGCTTTCTAAACATGACATGCAATAATTTAGAAAATGTACGGCTAATTTGTTATGTTTGTGTGACTCGGGCGCCCGTGATCTGTAAGTAGGTAGTAACTTATTGGAAGAAGTACATCTTATATGTAGTAAGGAAGGTAGATAATGAACATATATTCGCTCTCCGTTATTCTATAGCCAATTTGGGGACATACGGAACAAAATTCAAGAGGGATTGCGAGGAAATATGCCTCACCGCGATGGAGAGTAGTAACTAACAGGCTTCTTAATGCAAACCCGGCCGGACCACAGGAGAGGCGAGGGTTACTGCATCGATATGCTTGAGGGTGGCTGGCAAGCAAACGAAGATGGTGAGGCACAGGCCGCCGCGTGTTGGGAATGGCAGTGAAGGTAGGCTTGACGCCAAAGAACGGGCACACGGCCAGGGTGAGCACGGCGACAGGAGAGGGTTCTAATGTGGATCTGGTTGGAGGGGGAGCTAGTGAAGGAGATTGGGTGGACTAGTTGAGTGAAACGCGGGCGGACGGTGGGGTGGTGTTGGGGACTCCGAGTGTTGGCGGCCTAGGTGAAAAGGGTGAAAATATCCCCGGTCACCGCACGCACAGAAAGGCTTATGCAAACGGTTACCTCTAAGCGCTCGTGTGCACAAACAGAATAATTTCGTTTGAAATTAAGACGCGAGTTCATCATTTCTCCTCTAAATTTTTCCCACGTAAAACAATCACAATTTTACCACGGGTTTGATTTGTTGGCGCATTTCAGGTCTCGTGTGTTATATGTAAGACATTTTTTGGCATTTACTGTGCATGTTGGCATATAAATCAATTCCTAGCCGAATTGCATTTCCTGTTGAAAGGGATGGGGATTGCCGTTCGATCTGGGAGCATCCTATGGTGAAGACGTATGATACGTGGGGTTTTGGTTCTGGCCAATCAGAACGCACGACTCAGATCACGCCCGCAGCGAGGGCGGGGGGCACCGACCACGGTTTGGTAGGCACACGGCTTTCATGTGTGCACCGTGTGCCATTTGAAAACATTTTTTGGGAGGGGCTATTTGAAAACATGTACATGTGTTGTCGAAAGGGATGAGGATCGTAGTTCAATAAAGGATAATCCAATGGTGCAGACGTACGATCCGTGGGGTTTCGGTTCTGGCCAATCAGAAAGCACGACTCAGATCGCGCGCGTGGCAGAGGGGTGGGGTGCATTGGCCACGGTTTAGTGGACACACGGCTTTCGTGAGTGAACCGTGTGCTCTTTGAAAACATTTACATTACCTAACATCATATTTTTGATCGAATTAAAACACTAGTTCATTGTTTCACCTCCAATTTTTTCCATGGTAAGAAATCACGTGTATGGTGTAGAGTTTCATATATTAGCTCCCTTTGCAAACTAATACTCCCTCCATCCCATAATATAAGACGTTTATACAAGCTAAAATGGCTTGCGAAAACATCTTACATTGTGGGACGGAGGTAGTAGTGTACAATATCATAGAGTACGTACGTACCTTCATAGTGCATATATACTATCATAGAGTAGTACTAGCTCCCTCTATAAACTAATATATATAAGAGCGTTTAGATTACTAAAATAGTGACCTAAACACTCTTATATTAGTTTACGGAGGGGGTATATATCATAGATGACTGTATTTATGGCCATGCATGACACAAAGTAGTATATGTTATGGTATCTACATATGTTACTACTTCTTTGCCACATCATCATATTTTATATTCCCGAGTGCATGATATACCGACTGTGATACCCCCACTATGGCCACCCTAATAAGGCTGGTCGTAATGTGGGAGTATCAAGCGGTACGATGCATGCCAACTAGAATTTTTGGATGATGTGGCACACAGTTAAACCGGAAAGGAGGTAGTATGAGAATAGCCACAATGGAGAGTACAGTAGTAACATACACATATCCCTAGACTATATATGTTACTACCTTCATAGTGGGTAGTAACATAAGTGTAGTGTCATGCAAAGCTTCATTTATTAGGTTATAGACTCATATTGCAGTGGGACATGTGATGTTACAGTAACTAGCTAAGTTATTGAAACTATCTCTATCCTCATTAACTTATTGCCACAGAAGCAAGTTTGCTGAGTTGGAGTTGATGTTAATGCTGAAGTTACTCCCTCTGTGGCTAGTGATATGATGCTAGCAAGCTAGTCGTCTATGATATACTAGCTACCTCACTAAGAGCATGTTTAATAATACAACCAAGGGTCAGCTATAAGAAGTTGCCATGTGATATACAACCAACACCTTAGCAAGCATGTACAATAATAAGTTTTATATACATACTAGTTTATCAATAGTTGGCCCACCTTACATCCTCACAAAGTGTCTTGGGTCTCGTGTTGCAGCTGGCACTACTAACCAAGAGCCCACTTCTCTTCTCTTTCCTCCAACTAATAAGCACATATATATTATTCTATTCCCTATAGCCTGCTTAGACTACCCACAATGGGAGTAACATAGGTAGTAACATCACACATATCTAGATAAAATAGATGATGTGGCAAGCAATAAATGAAGAAAGAGAGGAAAGTGGTAACATAGCTAGTTAGACTGGCCACAATGGCTAGTAACATAGACTAGTAACATGCACATGTTAGTAGGCTATGTTACTACCTCCATAGTGGGGAGTAACATATGTGTGGTAACATGCAACACTTCATTTATTAGGCTATAGACTCATTTTGCCTTGATATGTGTGTGATGCTACTCATACTACTAGTAAGTAGCTATGTTACCACTTTCCTCCATTTCTTTATTTATTGCTTGCCACATCATCTATTTAACCTAGATATGTGTGATGTTACTACCTATATATGTTAGGGCATCTCCAATGGTTGTAAGATAGTTGTTGGTAGGCTTTGCCACATAGGGTTTTTGATGATGTGTCATGCAATAAATGTGGGAAGATAGCAAGGTTGTATGTACATGAACCTACACCCCTTGCACAAGCTCCAATGTAGAATGAGACATCACCTTATTTATTATTTCACGTCCTACTGGGCAAACTAGATACTATCCATTGGAGTTGTTGTATCTTAAGGTGTTGGTTGATGACATGTCATATTTTACCAACAAGCTAACATACAAACAATTGGAGATGCCCTTACTCCCACTGGGGTAGTCTATGACTGCCCATAGTGAGTGTAACATATATAGGTAGTAACATCGCACATATCTAGGTTAAATAGATGATGTGGCATGTAATAAATGAAGAAAGTGATGAAAGTGGTAACATAGCTAGTTACTACTAGTATATATGAGTAACATCACACATATATATCAAGGCAAGATGTGTCTATAGCCTAATAAATGAAGTGTTGCATGTTACCACACACATATGTTACTCCCCACTATAGAGGTAGTAACATAGACTAGTAACATGGGCATGTTAGTAGTCTATGTTATTACCCATTATCGGTAGTCTTACTAGTAGAGTAACATCACGCATCTCAAGGCATGATGAGTCTATAGCCTAATAAATAAAGTGTTGCATGTTACTACACATATGTTACTCCCCACTATAGAGGTAGTAACATAGACTAGTAACATTCTATGTTACTACCCATTGTGGCTCGTCTTAATTATGTCACTCTATTGTGTACTTGCTCTAATGTATAGTATCATAGAGTAGCTAGTATCATATGTAGTACTTTATTTATATTGTCATGCATGACACATAGTAGCATAGCATTTATTATGATACAGTTTCGTGATACATGATACTTAACCCTCTCTTTCTTCATTTAATTAATTCTATGACAGCTCAACAAAATTGCCTAGTTGTCATGTGTCGTGGTTTTGTCACGGCAGATGTCATTGTGAAAGGACATAGTCATGGAGCCATCGCTACGGGTTAGCTTAAAGGGGTTAAAGCGGACATGGGACGCGAGAGTTTTATACTGGTTAGGCCCCTTATGGTGAAGGTAAAAGCCTACTCCAGTTGTGATGGAATTGCTAGGGTTTCAATGACCAGGGAGCGAATCCGCTTTGCCTGGCTCTCGTGTTGTTCTGTTGTCCCTAAACCGCCGCCGGGTCGTCCCTTTATATACATAGGTCGACGCCCGTCGGTTTACTGAGTCCCAAGGCCAGATCATTAACGTGTCCAACTCGGTCTCTATTCCTCCTATCTTACAATACAAGTTTACATGATAATGTCGGTTTGTGTCTACATGCCTTAACCCGCCTTTGGGCCTTGGGTCTTCATAAAGTGCCAACGTCCTTTGTCTTCCTGGGCTTCTAATCTTCATCGAGTTAATCCAGCCACTCCTGGCTGGTTTACGTCTAGTAGTAATGTCCCCAACATTAGGCCCCAGATTGATTTGAACTTGTTCATGTCAATCCTCAATACTTAGAAAAATTCCTGCCCTTGCACCTTCGCATAAATCTTGTAGGCCGCCCTGACATCATCCTCCGGATTTGTAGTAAACCACCGTGACATCACCTGCTTATTTAAAGCTGAAGATATCCCTTCTATTAATAAGCATCCGACAATCGAGGCAACAATCTCTTTATCTATCCATTTTTTGGGCTCCTCGATTCCCGCGCCTGTCACTTATCTCTTTGTCCTTATAAATAGGGCGGAGGACCCCTTCCTTTTCCTTCCATTTCCCTTTCCTCTCTTCTTTGTCCTCGCGATGCCTCTACACCTGAGCGCCGCCGCCGTCGTCAAGCTTTGTCTCTGCCTCATCATTGGCCGAAGCATCAACCTGACTGGACCATAAAAACGTGGCGCACCTCTTCTGCTTCAACAACTTCGGTAAGTCTTCCCCCTTTCCTTTGTAGATCCACTTAGGGTTTCAGTGTTCATCGGAGTTCATCAAAGCTCCGGTGCTATTATTCTCTTTCTTTCCCAGTAGCATCAAAGACTAGTTAGATCTGTTAGCTCTTTGTGCGACCGTAGACGTACTCTCCCGTTTCCTTATCATACCATCCTCTTCATATAAGAAAAACTCATCTGAACCTGAGAAACTGGTATCTGAAATCTAGGTCTGAATATATTATAGTTTTCTGTCATACCACAGATCTGAAATCATCGTATAACTCTTGCGAAATTTGTTTTCCTTCCCTTGCATTTGTAGATCAGTTCTCTTCATACCAATATAGGCGGTTTAACTTTTGGAAGTATGATAATCCGGCATATACCATTAGTCCCCTTGTAAATCGTTCATCGCTTTACCACTTAAAAACACTCGTCATAAGCGTTTTATAACCTCCTCCGGTTTATCAATACTACATGCTTGAATTCCTTTTTCCTCAACCTGTTCTACCATACATTTGTCATTAATGAATCATAAACCGGCATTATTTTATTTCCAGCTCTTCACTTGCAATGGCCAAACAGTTCTATTCCTTTCACTGGGTCCCGTCTCGGGTTACTGAGGAGAAATCGAACGGAATGGTCAAAATTGGTACCTTATCGAAGAAAAATGAAATCCGGTGGCGAGTTCTTGGGCCGGGAAATCCTTCTACCCCTAGAGAGGGTGAAGTAGTGGTATTTGCTGATCATATAGGTCGTGGTTTTAAACCACTTGGATCCAAGTTTTTCTGTGACGTACTTGCCAGCTTTCAGATCCACCCTCAAGATATTATACCCAACTCTGTATCCAATATCTGCGACTTTCAGGTTTTTTGTGAAGCATATCTACAAGAAGAACCAACTGTCGAGTTATTTCGGGATTTCTTCCACTTAAACCGTCGCACTGAATTCATAGACAGGCCCAATACTGAACTTGGCGGCATCTCCATTCATAAAAGGAAGGATGTTAGTTTTCCTCATGCCAAACTTCACAGTCACCCAAAGGAGTGGAATCAAACTTGGTTCTATTGCAAGTACACCTCTCCTGAAGATGAGAACCGTCTGCCGGGTTACCGTGCTCACCGACTCGCCAATACTCACCCGCTTCCACAATGATTAAGTGCCCAAGAACGAGCCTCATACGCACCTCAACTCGCCAAGCTTAGAGCTTTTATGGCCAACAGTTTAACAGGTGTGGACTTCGTTCGTTGCTGGATATCCTGGAGTATCTTGCCGTTAAGCCACCACTCCAGTTTAATGTTCGAGTACACCGGTGACGTAAAAGACTCCCAACGTCATATTGACATTCATCTAACAGATGAGGAAGTTACTGAATGTGTCAAGAAAATGCTGAATGAACCGGAAGCTGTCTGTAGCAAGACCGGGTTAAGCCCCTTTTACACACAGAACAAACTGCCTGCTGTAAGTATTGTTTTTCCTTCCGCTTTACACCTGATATTTTTGAACTATGCAACTTTGAATACCCTCTGCCCATTTTAAAGAAGGTGATGATCCGTTTTGGAAAAAGAAACCTCAGGAGAAAGCAGTGAAGCCTTCTTGACCTAAAACAAAAGTTGTCAAGAAAATCACGAAGAGAAAGGCAGTTGAACCCATCGGTTTAGAGCTTGATGATGACCCTGATGAACCAGATGCAGAGGTAGAACTTGATTCACTTGGTTCACTTTTCATGCACCTCATTGACAATGATATGTATCAGGAGGATGCCGAGCGCAGCCAAGCTGACGATGCAGAGGTAATTATCCTTTCCTCCGGTTCAGACCATCTACCAACATAAAAACATCTGTCAAGCAGTCCTGAATGTAAGATTTTCTCACCCTCTTGCTCCATTGGATCCAAAATTTCTTTTGAAGAAGCAGTAGCATGAGGCTCGCTGCACAACCTGGCACAGTGGCCAAACGGTCACTTCGACCGGTTTACCAAACACTCCAGTTCAAAAACGCTGACTTCAGGTCTCACCCACTTCTGACACTTCTTATCCCAAGGCTGGCTATTTCCGACAACCTTTTAATCCGTCCGATTCGAATTACCAGGTGACACCTTCTTCATCATCCGGTGAATCAATGGCCACACAACTCCCTCCTCTTAACACCTTTGCTGGGTAAGTATTCCAACTCAATATTTTTGATGTTTCACACTTTATATGCTATGCTAACCTTTGCATTTGTTCCTTTTAGAGCCAAAGCCAGACCTAGTAAGAAGACTCGGGTAAATAACCCGTCTGAAGACCATGTGGTGATTGAACCGGAGCTGACTACTGAACCGGAAGGTCCAAATACTGAGGCCTCATTAGATGAACTGCCCCCTCAAGATCATAACATTGATGAACAAGCAGTAGTCGATACCGCTGTGCAAGATGATAAACCGGCAAGTCCAGTCCGGACTTATGACAGACCTTCTATCCAGTAAAGGCTGCTGATATTTCATCAACTCCAGAAAAAGCTGCTGGTGACAAGGAAGATGAGGTTATCATTACTGGTGTTGGCCACACCTCTCCTGGCCATCTTGTTGTTTTGGCAAAACATAGTGCCAAGGAAGAGCGTGCTGCCATGGAAAAAGGCAAATGGAGCACCGATTTATCAAGCTATGCCCACCTTAGTGCTCAAGAACTCCACTCTGGCTTTCTAAATCGCCTGCACTCAAACCGTGACTATGAAGCCGGTTTAGTGAATCTGATGAAACAGCGCTATGAGGTATTTTCATCACTTTTCCTTTCTTAAATCCAATTTGTAAGTACCAACTCTAGTAGCCCACAAGGGCCGGTTTATGATGCCAATCATAAATCAGGACTTTGTAATATCTTAACCCTGGCATGCTTATCTTTCTCATGTCAAGTAGTCTTGAAAATAAACCGGTACTTTATCATTGTGTTCCTGTTCTTTTCGCCTGTGTAGTCCCCAAGGGCCGGTTTATCTTTCCAAGGTAAACCTAGTCTTTAACCAATGCTTCAATTTGAATAGACGTACATTAGCCCCCAAGTGTCAAGGATAATGCTTGCATTGCACTTGGGACTTGCAAAAATCTCTGATAACAGAGCAAATAGGCATTAGCCCCCAAGTACAAAGTGCATAACTTGTTATGTGCCTGGTACTTCAAATATCACATAATCCATTGATGATATATCTTATCTTTGTAGGCCGAGCTGAGTAAGAAGGATGCTCAAACCGCCGACCTTCAGGAGAACATTAAATCTCGGCAAGCAAAGGCATCCAAAGCCAAGGAAGAACTGACTAATGCTTTAGCAGCCATGGAGAAGCTGAAGGAAAGCTTTAAGAAGGAGCGTGCAGATTGGGACACAGAGAAGGCCGCTTTAGCAAAGAAGGCCGAAGACGCAGAAGCAGCCCTGAAACCGATGGTTGAGGAACTCACCAGTTTAAAGCAGCAAAAAACGCTATGACTTCTGCTGTGTTTGGTAAGCGCCCTCGTCTGACGTTTTTCCAAGTCACCTTTTCCTTATCAACTGGCGGTTTACCGATGCTTGCTATGTCACAGGGACCTGCATTACCCATCTAGGCTCTAATATGCAGATGAAGCTGAAGGCTGCCTATACGTTGATAGAGCAGCTATATTCCGGATCCCAACGAGCCATCTGTGCTGCTGCTTACAACAGGCCTCCTCCAACTTTGATAAAAGAAACCACCGAGAAGCTTTCAATGCTGCCTACCCGGTTCGATGAACTGAAGAAATCAGCTGCAAGGTCAGGCGCTGTTACTGCGCTAATCCGGGCCAAGGCCTGGATTCCAGATCTTGAACCTGCAGAAATTGGCCAAGGGTATCCCAACGTAAAGGAAGACGGTTCATAATTCACCAATGATGATCTCCGAAGACTCACAAGGGAAATGCAATCCATATTGAGCAAATTGGCGGATGAAACGGATCTGTCTCATTATCAGCCGGTTTATGATGTTGATCAGAAAAAATATCCCGCGCCGATACATGATGTAGAGGATCTTGTTCCACCAATTCATAAGCACACTTATGCCCCCGACATTGATCCTTCCACTCTTATAAGTGAAGAAGCCGTGTTCCAAGCTTTAACCAGAATCAATTCGACAACAATTGATTTCCGGCCACTGGGTAGAGAGGAGGAGGATGCACCTACTCAAGATGATCCACAATCGTCAAGTCATCCTGATGATGAATCATGAACTGGAGAGCCGCTTTAGCCCGTCATAACCTACCCTTTCTTGCTGAAACATTTATCCTGTGTGGGCTGAAAAAACGCCTTGTAACAGGCTAGTTCAAAACACTTTGTCTGTTATGCCATCGAGCATACTTATGTTGCTGGATACTGATAACTCGCCATGCTTCTGGGATTGCTATTTATATTCATAATCCGAAGTGGTTGTATATTAACTTGATCCTTGTTCTTTTCGCCCATGGCTGTGTAAAAGAGGTGAGAACACCAAGCTGGAGTGTGGATGACTCCTTGCAGGTTTGCCGGTTTATGGTAAAACCATACCAAGTTATAATAAACACCGGTTTTACCATATAACACCGGTGACTAGTAGTCAAAACCAGACTGGAACAGAAAAAACCGGATTATAGCTGATCATGTACTAACAATTTAGCATTGTAAGTCAGGCTGGGTTTTAATAAACGCCGGTTTATCAGAAAATACTTATGAATATAAAAAAGAACAACTTTGCAAAAAACAAAAGAAGAATATGCAAGGCTTTTCATGGGCTGCCAGGCCACTGAGTTAAACCATTTTCCAAAGCCTTTTAAGATTGACCTCAATCTTTAACCAATCACCGTTTTAACTTTGACAAGTTCAGGGTCTATGAGATTGACTTGTCAAATGTTCGATGGGTCATACCAGGTTTACCTGGACGGAGTGGCTTACTTAAAGAGGCAGGATAACCCGGGGTTTTAGGTGAATACACCTGGCTTCCAAGCCTGGCTTGATAGCCTATTGCAAAGGTGCAGACTCTTTGTTCTTTGAGACGCAAAGAGCCCCTAAGCAACATTTGAGCTGTGCTTGGTGGGTGCCTATGTTTGAGTTGTGCTGGTGCAACACTCTCTTTGGCCCCACATAATTTCCTTTTTGGCTTTAAGCCTATCAAGAGGTGTAGCTATGGTGTAAATACAACCAAGCCCCCTAGCGATGTCCCTTTGGCTATAAGCCGATCAAGAGGTGTAGCTAAGGTTCAGATATGACCTAGCCCCTTAGTGATTTCATTTTATATATGTGGCTTGACAAGCCGGATTAATAGAACTCCGCTTTGTAAACAGAAGCCCCCATGAAGACACATGATGTAAAACAAACAGAGACCCCGCTTTAGCTGAGGCTCCGGTTTATTATATTGAGTATAATACATACATTGTCATAAGTATGTACATAGAAAGAGCCTATGGCTCAAGTATAGTAAGGCCGAAGATGAGCTATATTCCACAGCAGCTGGGTCTCCTCCTCCGGTTTACGTGAGTCTTTGTGCTCTCGAACATCAATGACGTAGTATGATCCATTGTGCACTTTTTTGCTAACCGCAAAAGGCGCTTCCCAAGGTGGGGATAACTAGTGCATATCAGTATGATCCTAGATGAGCTGGAGCACCAGATCGCCTTCTTGAAAAGTCCTGGTTTTAACCTGGTGGCTATGATAACGTCGAAGGTCTTGTTGGTAAATCGCCGAACGTGCTGCCGCAAGATCACGCTCCTCATCTAACAGGTCCAGTGAATCCCGACGTGCTTTCTCGTTATCAGCTTCAACATAAGCCGCCACGCAGGGCAAGTCATGACGTATGTCACTAGCAAGAACTGCCTCTGCTCCGTAAACCATGAAGAAAGTGTGTAAACGGTAGATCTGTTTGGTGTGGTGTTGACGCTCCATAACACGGAAGGTAATTCCTCCACCCAACGACCTGGCGCCCGCTTTAAAGGAACCATAAGCCAGGGTTTAATACCTCTCAAAATTTCTTGATTGGCCCTTTCTGCCTGGCCGTTAGATTGGGGGTGAGCCACTGATGACACGTCAAGCCGGATGTGCTCTCATTGACAGAATTCCTCCATAGCACCTTTGGACAGATTAGTACCGTTATCAGTGATAATGTTGTGTGGAAATCCAAACCAGAATATCACCTTTTTGATGAATTGAACCGCCATGGCTGCATCACACTTACTTACTGGCTCTGCCTCTACCCACTTGCTAAACTTATCAACTGCTACCAATAGGTGCGTCTTCTTATCCTTGGACCTCTTAAAAGGTCCAACCATATCAAGCCCCCAAGTTGCAAATGGCCAAGTTATTGGGATCATTCTAAACTCTTGGGCCAGAACATGAGCATGGCGTGCAAACTTTTGACAACCATCACACCTCTTTACTAGATCCTCAGCATCAGCATGGGCCGTCAACCAATAGAAGCCGTGACAAAAAGCCTTAGCCACCAAGGATTTTGAACCGGCGTGGTGACCAAAATTTCCCTCGTGAATCTCACGCAATATCTCACAACCTTCTTGAGGAGAGACGCAATGCTGAAACGCTCCTGTGACACTACAATGATGTAGCTCTCCATTGACAATGGTCATTGATTTAGATCGCTGGATTATCTGCCCGGCCAGAGCTTCGTCGTCTGGTAACTCGCCCCGGTTCATGTACGCCAGGTAAGGGTTTATCCAATCCGGAATAATATGAAGAGCCGCCACCAATTGAGCCTCCGGGTCGGGCATAGCCAAATCCTCTTCCGTAGGTATCTTCACTGACGGATTATGCAATACATCGAGTAAGGTATTGAGTGGCACCGGTTTATGTTGAGAGCTTAAGTGACTTAAAGTGTCTGCTGCTTCATTCTTCCGCCAATCTATGTGGTCCACTTGATAACCCTCGAAGTGACCAGCCACTACATCCACCTCTCGTCTATATGCTACCATAAGTGGATCCTTGGAATCCCAAGTGCCAGATACCTGCTGAGCCACCATGTCTGAGTCACCGAAAGACTTAACCCGGCTTAAGTTCATTTCCTTAGCCATCCAAAGACCATGGAGCAAAGCCTCATACTAAGTTGCATTGTTAGTACAAGGGAACATTAAACGGAGAACATAACAAAACTTATCACCTCGTGGGGAAGTTAATATGACTCCATCCCCCGAGCCCTCCAGTTGCCTGGACCCATCAAAGTGAATAGTCCAATAAGTGTTGTTTGGCTTTTCCTCCAGTGCCTGCGACTCTGTCCAATCATTGATGAAGTGCACAAGTGCTTGGGATTTGATTGCTGTGCGAGCTGTATATTTGAGCCCTTGAGGTCAAAGCTCAATAATCCACTTAGCAATCCGGCCAGTTGCTTCTCTATTTTGGATGATATCTCCAAGTGGAGCGGAACTAACCACTGTGATAGGATGACGTTGAAAATAATGCTTGAGCTTCTGGCTTGCCATAAAAACTACATACACCAGTTTCTACCAATGTGGGTATCTCTATTTGGACTCTATAAGCACCTCGCTGATATAATAAACCGTCCGTTGAACCGGATACTCTTTACCAGCCTCCTTGCGCTCCACAACAATAGCCACACTAACAGCTCGGGCATTAGCAGCCACATATAGCAATAAAGGCTCCTTATCAACCGTAGCTGCAAGGCCAGGTGGCTCGGCTAACTGTCTTTTCAGATCTGCAAGTGCTTCATCAGCAGCATCACTCCAGGCGAAGTGATCCATTTTCTTTAACATCTGATACAAAGGGATAGCCTTCTCTCTAAGGCGATTGATAAACCGGCTTAAGGCTGCAATCTGGCCCGCCAGTCATTGAACATCGTTAATGCATGCCGGTTTAGCCAAAGATGTGATAGCTGTGATTTTCTCCGGATTAGCTTCAATCCCCCTGTTAGACACCAGAAAGCCCAAAAGCTTGCCTACCGGTACACCAAAGACACATTTGGCCGGATTAAGCATCATCTTATAGACCTAGAGGTTATCAAAAGTTTCCCTCAAGTCACCTATCCATGTCTCCTACTTTCTGGATTTCACCACAATATCATCCACATTTTCATGTATGTTGCGTCCAATCTGTTTATGTAGACAATACTAAACACAATGCTGATAAGTTGCCTGGGCACTCTTGAGCCCGAAAGGCATAGATACATAGCAGAAGGCTCCAAAGGGAGTTATGAAGGCTGTCTTCTCTTGGTCCTTGTAAGTGCATCTAGTGCCACCCCTAGTTGGTTTTGGAGTATTGACGACAAACCTAGTTGAGGGACTAATGTGTTTGTGAGAATTGCAGGAAAACACAGGTAGAAGTCCCTCATTGATTCGGTTTTACTACCAGAGATGACCCCTAAAAATGTACGAAGACATTGAAGACAATGGTGGTTTATGAAGATATTCATATTGAAGACAATGACATGAGAAGACTCCCTATGAAGCTTTTGTGAAACTCGAAGACCTAGATCCTTCGTAGTTTTATTTCATTCATGTTGCGTCATAGGAACCACCGTACTGTTAAGTGGGGTCGAAGAGAACCAGTCAGAATGACTGAAGTGATGCCTAATTCAAATCCTATGTCTTCGAGCGAAGCCTATGAGAGAAAATCTTGTCCAGAGTCAGACAAGTCAGCTTTACTTGTAGCCCAAGTAAAGTTGCCGTGTGAGTTCGAAATCCGACCGTTGGTACACGTGTCAGTTCCTTAGTGACCCAGGGTCATTTCGGACAGATCAGGTCGGGTTGCCAAGTGGCTATAAATAGTCCACCCCCCACAACCTTAAACGGTTGGCTGCTCAGATTTCAGTGCACGGCTTTTGTCGTTTGAGAGCAACCCACCTCGAAGCCTTTGAAAGAAAAATTCCCAGTGAGGAGAAAACCCCTAACCACCCAGAGCCAGAGTAAATTGGGCATCACTTAAGTCTTCGTGTCTGTGTGATTTGAAGACTTATTACACTTGAGGACTATGCATCCTCCAGACGGTTAGGCGTCGCGTTCTGAGCATCCAAGAGAAATTGTGGATTGCCAGTGAACGAAGTCTGTGAAGGTTTGGGAGTCTACCTTGAAGACTTACCAGAGTGATTGGGCGAGGTCTGTGTGACCTTAGCTCAACGAGAAAACGGTGAGGACTGGGTGTCTTGGACTAAGTGTCCTTGACTGGGTGTCCGGGACTGTGTGTCCTTCGGTTTAAATACCTAGCCGCTCCAACCAGACGTACAGTTGTCACAACAACTGGAACTGGTCCACAAATCATTGTCTTCAACGTGTCACTGGTTTCATCTTCACTTCCCTTCATTTACAGTTATTCATTGTGAAGCCATTGCATGCTTGCTTTATCTTTTGTCTTCACAACATGAATGTATGATCTGTTCGGCTTCATAACTTCTTCCTACCTGATCCTTATTACACTGAAGCTGTTTGTCATTGCGCTTTCACTCTATTGAATACATGACCATGGCTGGACTAGTGTAATCTAACTTCCGCTGCATAGTAATAGGCATAATCTTCACTGTTTGTCTTCATAACTCTCACGTTTTGAAAGACTTTCATAAAAATCGCCTATTCACCCCCCCCTCTAGTCGATATAACGCACTTTCAATTGGTATCAGAGCATGGTGCTCCCTTGTTCTGTGTGATTCGGTTTAACCACCTGGAGTTTTAGCTATGTAGACTGCAGGGATAATCAAAGTCTCCGCTGCTTGTCCCGTCTTCGATGGAACTGAATATCCCTACTGGAAGAATAAGATGCGCATGCATCTTGAAGCCATTGACGTCGACCTATGGTATGTCGTCGAAAACGGCGTTCCCAAGGCTGGAGAAGGTGTCACTACTGCTGATGTCAAGAAGTTCGTTCAACTGGACTCTACTGCCAAGAATATCATCTGTGGTCATCTGACCAAAGGACAGTATGGCCGTGTGAGTGCCTTGAAGACATCCAAACTGGTCTGAGATTGGCTCTCCAAAGTTAATGAAGGCATATCAACCCAGAGAGATCAAAGAATCAGTGTCCTTCGCAATCTCTTCAACCGCTTCAAACGAAATGACAATGAGAATGTCCAGCACACCTTTGATCGGCTCACTGACATCACAAATGAGCTTCAAGCCCTCGGCGCTACTGAGATCACCAAACATGAAATCGTCAAGACGCTGCTGAGATCACTTGATAGTTCGTTTGACATTCTGGCCCTGATGATTCAAGAACGTCCTGATTTCAAGACACTCGATCCGTCTGACATACTTGAGAGGCTCAACACACATGAGTTTCAGCTTTCTGAGAAAAGAGATATCTACGGCCCAAACTATGGGCGAACTCGTGCCTTGAAGGCAAAAGCTGTCTCCTCATCTGAAGAAGAATCTGACTGCAGTTCTGATGATCCTGAAGACATTGGAAGAGAACTTGCAATGCTAGTAAAGAAGTTTCAAAAATTCACCAAGAAGAAAGGCTTCAGAAAATCTTCACGATCAAGCTCAAGGAATGATGAAGCTTCTGCTCATGACTACAAGAAGAAAACATTTCACAAGTGCAAGAAAACTAGGCACTTCATCTCTGAGTGTCCACAGTTGGACAATGAGAACAGAAGGAAGAAGAAGAGCAAGGAATATGACTCTGACGACAAGAAGAAGAAGAAATACTCAAAGTCTTCTTCCAAAACTTCATCAAGGTCTTCATCACACAAGAAGAGCTCATCTGGCAAGGCACGTGCGTTTGTTGGAAAGGAGATGGATTCAGAGGAGGAGTCCGCATCTGAGGAGGAAGAGGTGGAGTCTGAGGAGGAGTCTGATTCTGGCATTGCGAGTCTGGCTACAGCATACGTCGCCAAGTCCATCTTCAATACTGAAGACAATGACTGCATCACCGACACCGACGCAAATGACAAGAATGACTCCACTCCTACCTACTGCTTCATGGCACGCGGTGCCAAGGTAAACACACGCACAACTCGCTATGAGACATCCAGTGACGATGACTCTGAATGTGATTCAAAACCTAGCTACAAAACACTTGCTAAAATTGCAACTGAACAACAGAAAGCAATGGAACATATTCAAAAATTGTTAGACAGAAGCGATGATCTGTTGGGTGCTGAAATGACTCGATCTGAATCCTTAATTGAAGACATAAAAAAACTTCACGTTAAGTATCAGGAACTTGAAGATCGTCATGATACTCTCTCAACAACTCATGAAAAGCTTTCCTATGATTATCTTCAAAGGAAGCAAGAACTTGAGAAATTGAGGGTGGCTCATGAAGATCTTCAAAAGGAAAACGAGTCACTTCGCGCTGAACAGATCAGTCCCGCTCAGGAAGGATTTGAACCACCATGTCTTAAATGCATTGAGCGTGATAATGCTGCTTCTATTGCTGAATGTTCCACTGCTACTGCTGTTTCAATATCTTCAACTATTGATGTGGTAACTAACCCCTCTGCTGAGGATACAACTGCTATTGCTGATGAGAATGCTAGGTTGAAGACATTGCTTGAAACAGGGATGTACAAAAGTCTGAAAGGGCATCAGACATTATGTGATGTCCTTAAGAAGCAGATTCTGAACCGAAACCCTAGGAAAGAGGGTGTTGGGTTCGTGAGGAAAATTAATGCAGATGGGTCTTACTGGAAACCTGAGCAGTACCCCAAAACCACATGGGTTGCTGCAAAGGAATTCTCAGCAGATCCATCCAATCTGTCTGGCTTCACTTGTGCTAACCCAATTATCATTGATGAATCCTTTGATGCAAACTATAAACTGTTTAAGAATCAGAATGATGAAGTGTTTGCCAGGTACATTGGTACTAACTGCAGGAATGGACCGCCTATGAAGAAGATCTGGGTTCCGAAAACATGTCTGGAAAATCTTCCTGTGAATGTCTTCGTGACACCTCACTTGAAGAAGACAAACCTCAGACCAAAGGCTTCATATGGCTCAAATGCTTCATACAAAGAGAGGACTCACCTGAGTCGCACTAACGCAAATGTTTTGCAGGGGAACCATACTCAGGCATATGAATATGAGAGTGGTTCATCGAACCGTCATGTTCATATGACCAAAAATTATTCTGCTTATTCCTATGAGTATTATTGTCCACCTGCTAGACTGTTTTGCTAAGGTTTCAAAGCCAAAATTCTCAGATGCTGCACTTAGACTTATAGCTTCTAAGCCACCCTTGAAGATGTGGGTGGTTAAGAAAGCTTAACTCTCCTTTGCAGGGAAAGGTCTCCAGCACAAAAACAAAATCTTCTGATGCTATTGCTGGGGACCATAAAAATCTTGTGGGGCACAAGATAAAATGCCCAAATGGCATCATTATGTACTTCGTTCCTGAATCGCATGCTACTCTCCCCATTAGTCCTAATCTGGATCTAAGTTTTCATAACCCACTGGTTCATCAAATGTTTATGCTTCACAACACTCTTCGTGAAGCCTATCCCCCTAACTGCATTGTAGGGTACGATACCAGCGACTTCAAAGTCTTCAGAATGGATTATTGACAGTGGGTGTACAAATCACATGACTGGCAGAAGAAGCCTTCTTATGGACTCAACATTACGTCCATCCGACAAGAGCCACATTACATTCGCTGACACTGGTAAAAGTAAGGTATTGGGTCTAGGTAGAGTTGCAATCTCAAAGGATCAACACATGGATAAAGTCATGCTTGTTGAATCCCTTGGCTTCAACTTAATGTCTGTCTCAATGCTTTGCGATTTGAATATGATTGTAATGTTTGGCAAATATCGCTGCCTGGTGCTAATGGAATCTGACAAATCTCTAGTGTTTGAAGGGTATAGGAAAGGTGATTTGTATGTGGTAGATTTCTCAGCAGGACCACAAATTGCAGTATGTCTTCTTGCAAAAGCTTCAGAATGCTGGCTTTGGCATCGAAGGTTTGGGCATGCTGGCATGAGGAACCTTCACACCCTTGCGAAGAAAAAGCACGTCATAGGCATCGAAGGCGTCAAGTTCAAGAAAGATCACTTATGCGGTGCCTATGAAGCAGGGAAGATGACAAGGGCAAAACATCCTTCGAAGACAATCATGACCACTACTCAACCCTTCGAATTGCTACACATGGATCTTTTCGGTCCCACTCACTACTCAACTTTTACTACTTCTGCATGCCTCTATGGCTTCGTAATTGTTGATGATTATTCTAGATATACTTGGGTGCACATAATCCTTTACAAGACTGAAGTGCAGGATGTCTTTAGACGCTTCGCAAATCGAGCTATGAACAATTTTGGCGCCAAGATAAATCACATCAGAAGTGACAATGGCACTGAATTCAAGAACACTGGCCTTGATACATATCTGGATACCTTGGGCATCACACATGAATTCTCAGCTCCATACACGCCACAGCAGAATGGCGTCGTCGAACGCAAGAACAGAACATTCGTTGAGATGGCCAGAACAATGCTAGATGAATACAAGACTCCAAGAAAATTCTGGACTGAAGCCATTGATACTGCATGCCATACAATCAATCGTGTTTATCTTCACAAGCTCCTGAACAAGACATCCTATGAACTCCTAACTGGCAAGAAGCCAAATGTCAGTTATTTCAGAGTATTTGGCGCAAAATGCTGGATCAAGGACCCACACCACACCTCAAAGTTTGCTCCAAAGGCACATGAAGGCTTCATGCTTGGATATGGAAAGGATTCGCACTCCTATAGAGTCTTCAATCTCTTCCACTACAAAGTGGTTGAAACAGTGGATGTGCGATTTGATGAAACCAATAGATCACAAAGAGAGCAATTGCCAAATGTGCTAGATGAAGTTCCAGCAAATGAATCAATCAAGCTTATGGGAACTGGAGAAATTTTACCCTCTGAAGCTCAACCTGAAGAAGAACTTATCATCTCAGCCCCTGATCCACATGAAGACAATGCTCAGACTGAAGATATACCTTCAAATGACCACATAGATCAGCAAGAGCAAAGTCTTCGCACCACACACCCTCGTGTTGCAAATGAAGTACAAATTGACAAAATACTGGACAGCATCAATGCACCTGGTCCACTCACTCGTTCAAGGGCAACTCAGCTAACAAACTTCTGTGGGCATTTCGCATTCGTCTCAATATCAGAACCCAAGAAAGTTGAAGAAGCCTTCATGGAACCTGAATGGATTCAAGCTATGCAAGAAGAGCTTCAACAGTTTGAGCTGAATAATGTATGGGAACTGGTTAAGCGCCCTGATCCACGGAAGCACAACATAATAGGCACCAAATGGATATACCGCAACAAGCAAGATGAGCATGGTCAAGTTGTCAGAAACAAAGCTCATCTAGTTGCTCAAGGATATACTCAAGTGGAGGGCATTGACTTCGATGAAACATTTGCTCCTGTGGCTAGGCTTGAAGCCATACGCATACTACTGGCCTATGCAAATCATCATAACATACTTCTCTATCAGATGGATGTGAAAAGTGCCTTTCTCAATGGCAAGATTGAAGAAGAAGTGTATGTTGCACAACCACCTGGCTTTGAAAATCCAAAACATCCTGATATGCTATACAAGCTCAACAAGGCACTGTATGGCCTCAAACAAGCCCCTAGGGCCTGGTATGATACACTCAAGTACTTTCTGAAAAGCAAAGGCTTCATACCTGGTTCCCTGGATCCCACTCTTTTCACGAAGACATATGATGGTGAACTGTTTGTGTGCCAAATATATGTGGATGACATTATCTTCGGCTGCACCAATCAGAAGTATAGTGAAGAGTTTGGATACATGATGCAAGAGCAATATCAGATGTCCATGATGGGGGAGCTGAAGTTCTTTCTCGGTCTTCAAATACGGCAACAACGCAACGGCATCTTCATATCTCAAGAGAAATATCTTAAAGGGTGCCTGAAGAAGTTCGGTATGCAAGACTGCAAAGGCTTCACAACGCCAATGCCAGCCAAGCATAATCTGGGTCCCGACGACAATGGTAAAGAGTTCGATCAAAAGGTATACCGCTCCATGATTGGGTCTTTGCTTTATTTATGTGCATCTAGGCCAGATGTCATGCTTAGTGTTTGCATGTGTGCTCGATTTCAAGCGACACCAAAGGAGTCGCATCACTTAGCTGTGAAGCGAATTCTTCGATATTTGGCTCACACCCCAACTCTAGGATTATGGTATCCAAAGGGCTCAGAGTTTGATCTGGTTGGATTTTCGGATGCTGATTATGCTGGTGACAAAGTTGATCACAAATCTACATCAGGCACATGTCATTTTCTGGGACGATCACTTGTATGTTGGTCTTCAAAGAAGCAGAACTGTGTATCTCTCTCCACTGCTGAATCTGAATACATTGCTGCTGGATCTTGCTGCGCTCAGCTTCTGTGGATGAAGCAAACACTCAAGGATTATGGCATTCATCTGAAGCAAGTGCCACTTTACTGCGACAACGAAAGCGCCATCAAGATTGCCAACAACCCAGTTCAGCACTCGAAGACAAAGCACATTGAAATTCGTCATCACTTTCTCAGAGATCATGTTGTGAAGGAAGACATTGATATCATACACGTCAACACTGAAGAGCAATTGGCAGATATCTTCACAAAGCCCTTGGATGAGAAGAGATTTTGCAAGTTACGGTGTGAGCTAAATATCTTGGAATCCTCAAATGTCTTGTGATCAGGCACACATCCTAACACTTATGCATATTGATGACTTAGATGTGCAACACACGAAGTAGCGTATATCTTCAATCAATGAAGACATACATTCTAAGTGTGAATACATTAATGTGGAATTTGACTTCGGAGCGCCACGATAATTGTGCGCCGTGTCTGGGTCTAATACTTCCTATACGGTGGGTAACGCCACCACCAAACGTTCCATTTTGAAGTGTTTCTCTCATGGCGTCACCTCTCAATGTCTTCACAATTGGTTTGGCTTCATTCTCTGTATGTCTTCATGATTATCTTCACTGCGTTGATTATATGGATATATATGTACTGATGTTCTGTCCTCTACAGCATTCACTTATAGCTATGTCTTCTTGGTTGAATCTTTTGAACTAAGTGAATGTGATCGGACCCTAACCTCTCTATGCTTTCTATCTCAAACTCTATCTCTCCAAGTCATATACATTCTGTTGAAACTTTCGAATGTCTTCACTGTGTCCTTGTCAGCCGAAGACATTGAGACAACCATAAAAGTCAGTTTTAATGCTCATTCCTCCACATAAGATCCGGAGAAGCAGAAACGACCGCCCGATAATTTAGGCGTGCGTGGGACGTGGAACAAATCCCGATAATCTAACTGGCCACGCGTGCCTCAAATGCAAACCGCCAGGGGTACCTGCGTAATAGCGCAGTGCCGCCTCCATCCCTATAAATATACGATTCACTGCGGTCATTATCTCCTTCTTCCACCCTCGCACGAACCCTAGCGCCACCGCTAGCACTCGACGACGCCGGCGACGAAGCGCTTCACTGCCGCAACCTCTCCGACGCCGTTTTCACGCCGACAGCGGACATCACTTTCTCCGCCGTCACCGTAGGTGTCTTCCATCGCCAAGTTAGGGCACGGAGGATCGAACAGCTCGGCCTCAAATCTCACTTCGTCTAGCAGTTCCAAGTGTGGTAAATAAAACCTCTTTTTACAGCTTCTTTTGATCCTACAGTTCAATCACTTTCTGCCATAAGAAGTTTCTCTTCACACACCAGTTAAATCTCTCGCTGCATCTCATAACATGCCTAGTATATTCACTTGTACTTCATAAAGTAGTTAGATTCCTCACTTGTACTGATCTATGGGTTCGTACAATCTGGAACCAACTTCTTATCTATAAGTGAATGTCTTCGCATAATGAGGTCAATGTCTTCTAAACCGATTTATCTTCAAAATCTTCTGAGAATGCATATGACCTCTTCCCCTTCCCTCGCACCTTAATGCTGTCACAGGTACATGTCCGTGGGAGAATCCTTCGTTTCTCATAGTCTGCATTCATTTGCAGAGTACTTGCAGCATCACATCAACTCGCCTGAAGCCAGTTCTTGCAGAAGGAAGCCCTTGAAGCCTTTGCACATCTTGAAGCCTTCCAAGTTATCCATGGCTTCAGAAACAGCAGCAAGGAAGGGAGGCAGACAGCGACGTGGTGAAACGTCCAAAGATTTGCCTGATGAATTGGCAGAGATGTACAAAACTGATCCTGAAGAAAGCTATGGTCAGCGCAAGACACGAATCCAATGGATTCGAAGATATTGGGCAGAGCAATGGTTCCACTACCGCTTCGTCACTCAGGAATATGCGGAGAAGTGCGCCATCAAGAGACCGCGGGGAGATGTATTATACAAAAATCTCGTACCCAAGTCCAAAGACGAAGCCATTGCTCAAGGATTCTATCCATGCATGGTGAGAGGACCACAGCCAGCTGAGGCACATCCGTCATCACTTCTCTGGTGCCGCGATGATAATCTCTTCAAGAGCAACTTTCAGTTTGCACAACAGTCAGTGAAGATAAACAAGAAGAAATTTGGGCTTGACTTCAACCCTGGTCCCTCCTCACCAAGAGCAGATGGCACACGCAACGCCAATCCCAATATCATCGGGCCGTATGCCAATCTTGCAGGCCTCATCACTCGCATCCTAGTCCAAGGGACTGCTGTGAATGACCCTCCAGCAGATACTGAGTCAGATGACGCCCCTGCTGCTCTGAAGCCAAAGCAGAAGAAGCCAAAAGCTCCAAAAGCTTCAAAGCCAGCCGCTTCTCCCAAGATCGCAAGAGTGAAGCCTTTAGCAACTGCACCTCCTGAAGCCAGTGTGCAGTCAGAAGGCTTATCACGAGTGTCCAAGCCCCAAAAAGCCAAGAAGCCTCAGCCACACACAGGCAAAGAGCTCACAGCTGTTGACATTCTGCGCTGCGAAGCCATTGATCTCTCAAGTGATGAAGATCTTGGAGATGATGCTCTTGAGCAGCTCATCAAGAGCAAGGAGGAGGCTGAAATCTTCAACAATCTGCCTTTGTTTGATGTCGCCATCATCCACAACTTCATCGATGAATGGTTTGACACACCAGACATAAGCTTCAATGATCTGCAGCTACCCATAGGCCTCAGCGTTGCCTTTCAAGGTGCAATCGCTTCAGAACTTGCAATAGCCCAGCGAATTGTAGAACTGAAGCAGAAGATTGATCATGAAAAGGCTCAGTTCAAGAAGCACGTGGCCAAGCTCAGTGTGCAAGAAGTAAAAAACTTCAAGATCATGTTGCACGAGCTGAAAGAAACTTCCTGAAGATGTGTGCCGAAGCTCAAGGCTCACGAGAACGCATGAAGACTCTGGCTGAACGTTGCGTGCAAGCCTACAATGAGGCAGAAAAGCGCAAGGCACTTGGGCGTCCCGGCATTGACCCCAGGATGGCCGCGAAGAAGAAAAAGAAGGCGGCTGTGCCCGAACCTGAAGCGCCAAGGTCAGAACCTGATGCTCCGATTGTCTTCCCCGCTGCAACGACTGGCTCGAAGCCAAAGAGTCAATCAACCGCCTCACAGAACAAGAAGACACGGACTGCAGAGGCTAAGGCTAAGAAGAGAAAACATTCTGAAGCCTCTCCTTCTGAACCCATTATCAAGAAGCGCAAGACCAAGAAATCTCGGGCTGCTCCCACAGAGCCCCTGATAGTTGAACCACTCGGCGTCCGCTATCCTGACGCAGATCGTCAGATGACAGTGCATGAGCCTGGTTACATAGAGGCTCCGCACGCTAAAGACATTCCAGCAGCCAACCCTAATGCTGCTGAAGACATTGGTCCCCAAGACAATGTGCAAGGTGATGCAGCCCTTCCTCAGCTTGAGACAAGCGAACAGATCAGTATTGGTCGTCCATTGACGCCAATCACACAAGATGCGTCGTGGGCAGATCGCCCACAGGAGGAAGATGAGCCCCAACCCACTGCAACTCCACCGGCGCCTACCCTCCATAGGCTTCGCAGAGGGCCAAGGGCTCAGGCTGTTGAAGACATTCCGGCTGCATCAGCCGAAGAGCAAGCAGAAATACCACAAGCTCCAACTTCCCCGCACCAACAAGAAGCAATTCTCAAGGAGAACGTGCCTGAAGCTGAAAATGTTGAGGCTGCCACAAACAACGCCGAAGCAAATGTGGAGCCCTCCCCAACAACAGCTTCAGAAGACACCGAAGCTACTGCTCCTGAACATTCTGTGCCTGAGTCTGCTGCCGGACCACAATTCCACTATCACATTGCGCACAGGCCCCAGGTCCAGAAGCCGATCCCACGACTACCAAGGTTCCCAGGTCCTGCATCAGCTCCTGGTTCCTTCAATATCAACGGCTTCAGGGCAGATAACACGTTTTTCGACCGCTCCAAGAACCCTTATTCAAGGGAACGGATTGTATCAGATAGGTTCTGGAGCCATCAACAGCGCAGCTATTATTCATGCATCCTCTACAACCAAGGCCGCATCTTTCCTCACAAGCGCCTTGAGGTTGAAGCTGTTGAAGATCTGCCTGGTCTAGAAGAAGCATTGGATTGCTTCAAGCAAGTGGGTTTGCTGCCATTTATCACTGACGAAGAGCACTGGAACGAAGAGCTTCTGCTCCAGTTCTATGCCACTTTGCATATCAAAGGCTATAACAGAGATCCGAAGACATGGATCCTGGAGTGGATGACAGGCAATATCCATCATGAAGCCAATGCTTTCGACCTAATTGAGCTTACCGGCCTTCCCACTCCTGGCGAATTCTTTGAAGAAGGGTGCCAACTCCATGCTGAAGCCATTGAGAGCATATTTCAGCGTCCTGAGCCAGATATGAGTCAAATGCTCTCAATGATGAAGCCATTTCCTCCAAATG
Source organism: Triticum urartu (assembly GCF_003073215.2). NCBI lineage: Eukaryota > Viridiplantae > Streptophyta > Magnoliopsida > Poales > Poaceae > Triticum > Triticum urartu. The sequence continues at coordinate 165,896,981 of NC_053022.1, read as the reverse complement.
CACCCCATCCAACTAGGTTCTTCGTTGAAGACTTAGAGTACCTGCCCAGAACAATATATCACATCATAAGGCGGACTCTCTGGCCAGTCAAGGGACACTCTCGATATGCAACGATTGATGGTGCAATGAAGACTCTCATCTTCTTCATTCTTCATGGCAAATGCTTCAATGCACAGGATCTCTTCATCCGTCAATTTGCTGCGTCTGCTTCAGAACTGTTTGGCTTAAAGTTTTATGCTCCTTGGGTTATGAGGCTAATCAAGCTTCACTCTGCAATCTCCTATCAACCCTCAGCTCGCAATCATAGGATATTTTTGCCCGATATGGACACATCTGCTGAAGCAATATATCCAGAGCCGGCCAAGCAACCACTAAGTCTTCAGAATGCAGAACACCAGAGCTTCACTCAAAATATTGAAGGTGTTGAAGCTCTCTCTCGCGTGTATCCAATGGCTGGCACCACACGTGCCCCTGCCTCAACTGAAGCCACCAACAGCACAGCTGCAAAGAGACCCAAGAAGCGCACTCGTGCACTCAATGACAGAGAGCTTCTTGTGGCTCTTCACCAAAAGCAAGATAGGCATCACGACTGGCTCAAGAGGCAGATGAGAAGCATCATGCAAGACGTCAATCGCCTCAGAAATATGGCAACCAAGAATGCATTTGTCACACACGAGACCTGTCGCCGCACTTGGAAGGGCCTCACCATGATGTGCCCTGAAGCTGAACTGCATGAGGATGGCTTCACAGAGCACTTCAAATTTGACTCCACGCCTCCAAGAAGAGCGGTGATGCGCAGCACACCATCACTTGAAGAGTCAGAGTTCTCTTCTTCTGCTGCCACCGTGTCTGCCCGTATTATTGAAGAAGAAGACGACGCGACATCATCTCCACCTGCTTCAACGCGCGTCGAATCTGCACCAAGCTCGTCTGCTCCACCGCCAAACAACTCCACCGACCCTGCTGCGCCTGGGAACGCGTAAAAACCTCTATGTCTTCAAACCTTTTTGGTCATCACTGACAAAAGGGGGAGAAGCATATGATGGTTATAGTCTTCAAGCGGGTCACTTTGGGCGGGTGCCACTATATTTTGCTACAATTTTGCTTCGTGCTTACAACTCCCGTTCTTGCTACATTTGCTTCTTGAGTTGTAACACTTAGCCTTGATGGCCGTCTGCTACCTGCTTGTCACTCCGTTATGCGAAGATAAATTCCGCATGTGCGATGATAAATTCCGCACTTATCTCTTACTGCAGACGTCCATTTTCCATTATGCATGACATTATCTTCATATAGTTTCACATGCATAGTGGATTGTCATCATAAGTTGAAGTGGATCTCCACAAGTACAACCTGCCATGTGCATTTGCATTCAAAAGGCAAATTACTTATATGCACATCTTCAGGGGGAGCCCTTGCAGCTTATGAAGACAAATTCCTTTACTATTTCACAAATTACGTCCCCCTTTGAAAAATTCAACTAGTTTTTCATCAATCACCAAAAAGGGGGAGATTGTAAGTGCATCTAGTGCCACCCCTAGTTGGTTTTGGAGTATTGACGACAAACCTAGTTGAGGGACTAATGTGTTTGTGAGAATTGCAGGAAAACACAGGTAGAAGTCCCTCATTGATTCGGTTTTACTACCAGAGATGACCCCTAAAAATGTACGAAGACATTGAAGACAATGGTGGTTTATGAAGATATTCATATTGAAGACAATGACATGAGAAGACTCCCTATGAAGCTTTTGTGAAACTCGAAGACCTAGATCCTTCGTAGTTTTATTTCATTCATGTTGTGTCATAGGAACCACCGTACTGTTAAGTGGGGTCGAAGAGAACCAGTCAGAATGACTGAAGTGATGCCTAATTCAAATCCTATGTCTTCGAGCGAAGCCTATGAGAGAAAATCTTGTCCAGAGTCAGACAAGTCAGCTTTACTTGTAGCCCAAGTAAAGTTGCCGTGTGAGTTCGAAATCCGACCGTTGGTACACGTGTCAGTTCCTTAGTGACCCAGGGTCATTTCGGACAGATCAGGTCGGGTTGCCAAGTGGCTATAAATAGTCCACCCCCCACAACCTTAAATGGTTGGCTGCTCAAATTTCAGTGCACGGCTTTTGTCGTTTGAGAGCAACCCACCTCGAAGCCTTTGAAAGAAAAATTCCCAGTGAGGAGAAAAGCCCTAACCACCCAGAGCCAGAGTAAATTGGGCATCACTTAAGTCTTCGTGTCTGTGTGATTTGAAGACTTATTACACTTGAGGACTGTGCATCCTCCAGACGGTTAGGCGTCGCGTTCTGAGCATCCAAGAGAAATTGTGGATTGCCAGTGAACGAAGTCTGTGAAGGTTTGGGAGTCTACCTTGAAGACTTACCAGAGTGATTGGGCGAGGTCTGTGTGACCTTAGCTCAAGGAGAAAACGGTGAGGACTGGGTGTCTTGGACTAAGTGTCCTTGACTGGGTGTCCGGGACTGTGTGTCCTTGTTTAAATACCTAGCCGCTCCAACCAGACGTACAGTTGTCACAGCAACTGGAACTGGTCCAACAAATCATTGTATTCAACGTGTCACTGGTTTCATCTTCACTTCCTTCACTTTACAGTTATTATCATTGTGAAGCCATTGCATGCTTGCTTTATCTTTTGTCTTCACAACATGAATGTATGATCTGTTCGGCTTCATAACTTCTTCCTACCTGATCCTTATTACACTGAAGCTGTTTGTCATTGCGCTTTCACTCTATTGAATACATGACCATGGCTGCCTAGTGTAATCTAACTTCCGCTGCATAGTAATAGGCATAATCTTCACTGTTTGTCTTCATAACTCTCACGTTTTGAAAGACTTTCATAAAAATCGCCTATTCACCCCCCCCTCTAGTCGATATAACGCACTTTCAGTCCTTAACTGCCATTTTGATCTGATGATAACCAGAATAAGCATCCAAAAAACATAAACGGTCACAACCTACCGTAGCATCAATAATCTGATCAATATGAGGGAGGGCAAAGGGATCAGCTGGATAGGCTTTGTTTAAGTTTGTGTAATCCACACACATACGCCAAGTGCCATTTTTCTTAAGTACCAGCACCAGATTAGCTAGCCACTCAAGGTGAAAGACTTCCACGATAAACCCTGCTTCCAAAAGCCCGGCTACCTCCTCACCAATAGCCTTATGCCTTTCTTCGTTGAAGCGGCGAAGAAACTGCTTGACTGGTTTAAACTTTGGATCTATATTAAGGGTGTGCTCAACGAGTTCCCTCGGTACACCTGGCATGTTAGAAGGCTTCCATGCAAAGATGTCCCGGTTCTCACGGATGAACTCGATGAGTGCACCTTCCTATTTTGGATCCAAGTTAGTGCTAATACTGAACTGCTTGGATGAATCGCCAGGAACAAAGTCAACTGGTTTAGTCTCCTCAACTGATTTAAACTTCAGTTCCGGATCATGCTCAGTAGTTGGCTTTTCAAAGAAGTCATATATGCCGGATCAACATTGTCTTGTAAAATTTCAGGTCCTCCGTGGCACAAACCGACTTAGCATAAGCTGCATCCCCTTCTTCACATTCCAAAGCGATCTTCCGGCTTCCTTGCACCGTGATGGTCCCCTTATGACCCGGCATCTTAAGCCGCATATAAACATAACAAGGCCTGGCCATGAACTTAGCATAAGCCGGCCGTCCGAACAGGACATGATATGGACTCTTGATTTTCACCACTTCAAAAGTCAACACCTCTGATCCTGAATCATGATCGTCTCCGAAAGCAACTTCCAGAGCTATCTTACCAACTGGGTATGCGGATTTACCAGGCACTACCCCATGAAACACAATGTTCGACGGTTTAAGATTCTTATCTGTTAACCCCATGCGACGAAAGGTTTCTTAGTAAAGGATATTGATACTGCTTCCTCCATCCATAAGCACCTTGGTAAATTTGTACCCCCAACATGGAGTGCCATCACTAAAGCCAAATGACCCGGATTGTCAACCCGGGGTGGATGATCCTCTTGGCTCCACAGGATGGGTTGTTCAGACTAGCGCAAATAACGAGGTACCGCCGGTTCAACAGAGTTAACAACCCTTTTGTGAAGCTTCTGATCGCGCTTACATAGGCTAGTGATGAAGACATGATACTGCCCACTATTCAACTGTCTTGCATTGCTCTGATAACCGGATTGCTACTGCTATTGATTCCCCTGATGTTTGTAACCTCCCTGGTTGCCCTGGCTGTTCTGACAGCCATGTCCGGTTTGGTTGCTCTGAAACCCTGAACCGGAACTGCCACCACCATAACCCGGCCAATGGAAACCGCCTCCTGAACCGCCGGGCGGTCCATTGTCATATTGAAAAAGATTTTAATTTTTGAACTACCGCATAATGAAACAATCTTTCAAAATATGCGTAGCGGGTCTCTCCTTTGATTCCTGCTTTGGGCAAGGCTGATTTAATAGGCGCTCTAGGTTGGGGCCTAACCCTCCATCCCACTGGGGCAGTTTACCCTTACGCCGCTGACTGTTATCCTGGGTGTTGGTGTTAGCCACAAAGTCCAAGATATTGTCTGCCTTACGTTTACCATTGTTCCCATGACCTGCCGGATTATGTTACTGTCCCTTGGAGTTGTCGCTCTTCTTTCCCTTCCCTGTCTTGTCATCCTCAGACTCGGGGTCCTTGGTACTATCAGAGTCGGCATACTTCACCAGAGCCGCCTTGAGTGTTCCCATGTCATTGCAATGCGTTTAAGCCGTCCCAATTTCAGCTTCAAAGGTGCAAACCGACAATTGCCCTCCAATGTTAAAATGGCTGTGTCAGCGTTGATGCGGTCCGACGAATGCATAATCTCCAAAACCCGGTGTACCCAGTGGGTCATTGATTCTCCTTCCTTCTGGACACAGGCAGCTAAATCCATGATGGACATGGGCTGTTTGCACGTATCTTTGAAATTCTGAATAAATCGGGCCCTTAACTCGGCCCATGATCCAATAGAGTTGGCTCGCAGATTTTTTAGCCATGTGCGAGCTGTTCCCTCCAACATCATGGTAAAGTACTTGGCACACGCCGCTTCATCCACATCCAGCACCTCCATTGCCATCTCATAACTCTCCACCCATGACTCAGGGGATAAATCGGCGGTATAATTTGGCACCTTATGCGGGCCCTTGAAGTCCTTGGGTAACCGTACGTTGCGCAGCGCTGGAACAAGACATGGAACTCCCAAAGAACTGGAGGTAACCCCTGGTTCCACCGATGTTGTTGGACGAACCGGAGTGAACTGGCGAACTGGTGTGAGCTGACAAACCGGCGCCTCGTGCTGTGCCGCTAACTCGGCTTCCTGACGTGCCCTAGCACGATCCACTACATCCTGGGCATTGCCACTGCCACCCGTCGGGTTATTGCCATGGGGCGGATTACGATTCCTCGCACTACTTGATACGGCCGGCTCATCGATGTGCCTGCTGTAGCTCCGGCTTGGGCGGGGAGGGGACTGAATTCTTTCGCGGCTATATGAATAGGCCTGCTACTGAGTCAAAGCCGTCTGTAGGAGCTCCCTAGCCCGTCATGTCTCAACTGCTACGGGGGACTGGCCATCAATCAGGAGAGTTGCCAATCATGAAGCGTCCGCAACGATGTTGTCCAATGGGTTAGAGTAATGACCCGGAGGTGTTGAAACACGATGTAGTGGAAGGTCGTTTTGACGAGGCGGAGGAGGCGGATCCGTCGCACGAGGCTAAACCGGTGCCCCGGTCTCAGGTGCCTCCACTCGGTTTACCACAGGTTGGTTGCTGGTGCCTGCTTCTAGTGTGTTAAAGATATTCCTCGCCTCCAAGACCGACGGAAGGCACGATCGGTATCTTCTCCTCATGACGTCCTCCGATGCACTCTGATCCAGCGTAAGCCGGTATGCCTGAGCCTCCAATCCGGCCCGCTTTGCAGCCATCCCGGTATTTTCTGCTGCCAGGTCCGCTTTAGCTTGAGTGATCTGATCCTTCACCTTTGCAATCTCTGCGTTGTGCCGATCCCGGTTTTCCGCATCCACCTCCGCCGCCAGCAACGTTGCTAAAGCGTCGAATAGATCAGACAAAACCTGAGCTGGAGGCGGCGTAGAGCTCCCTACTCCCGCTGGTGTTGTTGTTGCTGAACCAGAGATCATCGCCGCAGCGGTAGAAGAGTACTGCACTGGTTGTGTACCGGCCATGAAGACCGTGACCCGGCTTGGCAGATCAAGGGGGTCTGGAATACTGTTGCCCTCGGAACCTCCACTAATCCGGCCATCCTACAGCTGGTATAGCGAGTCGGTCTCTCCGGTTGAAGACCCGTGATCGGAGCAGAAAATTGTTTCGCCACCAGACGCCGATCAATCCTCATATTCCGCTCCCTGGATGACACCTACGAAGGCATGCTTTACGGAGGGCTGAACTGGGGCAGAGCTTGCACGCTGAGCCGTCTCGATGATGTCGGTGCAGATGTCCGGCTCAGGGCCCGGTTCGCCGATCTTGCCGATGAAGACGTGAATTCCAGCAAAGGGGACCCGATACCCGTATTCGATCGAACCAGCCTCGGGACCCCATCCTGCATCGTCGATGTAGAGCTTGCCGCGATGACTTTTAGTCATCCGGCCCACCGCATATCCCTTGAGTCCTTTGAAGCTGCCCTTGAAGAACTCGAAACCATCGTGCGATCGCCCCACGATGGGCGCCAAAGGTCATGGTTTTGTCATGGCAGATGTCCTTGTTAAAGTACTTAGTCATGGAGCCATCGCTACGAGTTAGCTTAAAGGGGTTCAAGCGGACAAGGGACGCGAGAGTTTTATACTGGTTCGACCCCTTACGGTGAAGGTGAAAGCCTACTCTAGTTGTGATGCAATTGCTAGGGTTTCGATGACCAGGGAGCGAATCCGCTTTGCCTGGCTCTCGAGTTGTTCTGTTATCCCTAAACTGCCGCCGGGTCGTCCCTTTATATACATAGGTCGACGCCCGTTGGATTACTGAGTCCCGAGGCCGGATCATCAATGTGTCCAACTCGGTCTCTATTCCTCCTATCTTACAATACAAGTTTACATGATAATGTCGGTTTATGTCTATAGGCCTTAACCCAACTTTGGGCCTTGGGTATTCATAAAGCACCAACGTCCTTTGTCTGCCTGGGCTTCTAATCTTCATCGAGTTAATCCGGCGACTCCTGGCCGGTTTACGTCCAGTAGTAATATCCCCAACAACATGCATGATATTAGCAATGATACCCCCTTAATATCAGCCTAGCAAACCTGGACAGATCATTTGTGCGTCGCTTTGTGAGTTTTCATCCGTTTGTTCGAGAAGCGGGGAGAAGTTTCAAACATTTCGGTCGTGAGGTGCGGCCACTGGCGTATGCCTAGATGGTATTTTAATTATTTTAATTACAGGAAATTCAGATGGAGTTTGGACATCATCAAAATCGATGTGTTCCTGTGGCGTGCTCTCACGACCCCGTGGAAAAAAATGGTAAAGTTTGGCAGAAGTTTTGATGACCGCTCCTTCCAAACCGGAACATCTCTCATGACAATTCAAATTCCTGTGGCCGGTGATTTCATCGTTTGGCCTCATAAAAATTTCCCCATGGTACGCAATCACCAATATACCACGTGTTTCATTTTCTGGCGCATTTGAGGTATCGTTAGCTATATTTAAGACATTTTTTGAGATTAACGTGCATTTTGTGCATAAAAATAAAATTACAACCGGAACTGCATGTCCTCTCGAAAGGGATGAGGATCGCTTTTGGATCTGCGAGCATTCAATGGTGCAGACGTACGATCCGTGGGGTTTGGGTTCTAGCCAATCAGAAAGCACGACTCAGATCATGGGCGGGGTGGCGGAGTTTGGTCGGCACATGGCTTTCATCAACGAACCGTGTGCTATTCGCAAACCAGATTGCATATATTTGTTCACAAATACTGTAGTGAGATTAATTGAGTGTGCTACCTCTATGATATAATAATAATAATAACAAAAAACAGTTCATATTCATTGCCTGAGCTGGCAGCATATCAAGGTCAAGATATTAACGGTTCTTACATCAACAGAAAACCGGGCATAACTCACAAATTCAGTACACGCGACACTTCTAAATTGAACGAATTAAGTTGGAGGGTAGGCATAAAGACTAGTCTCATGGCTTCATTCCCATGTACATCGAGGAACTGGGATCATTAAGTTGACCCCGAATGAACTTGGGGTTTTTGATGATTTTACGCTCCTCTGCTGCACGAGTGCGTGATTCCTTGGTTGGCAACTCATCAAATCCATCGTACTCATACTCATTGGCAACACCGTCAACACCCAGTACCCTTCTCTTTCCATGCATCGCTAAATTTCCGTTCTTATGCAAGGGGTCTTCCACAAAGAAAATCTAGGTAGCATCGCTGGCAAGAATGAATGGGTCCGCGTGATATGCCATCGTTGTCATGTTAACACAGGTCTTCCTGTACTCATCAATCCTTACCTGACCAAGAATCCTTACCTGACCATGACCATCTACGTACCTGAATAATGCCACGTTAACTTTCACATAGTCAAGGTCCCAAATCTCTTTGATGGTTCCATAGTATACCCTTTTATCAGCTTCATTTACAGTCATGTGTTCTATTCGAACAGAGCTGTTCTGATACGAGGTCTTCTTATCATGTTCCTCAGTGTAGAACGTGTATCCATTTATGTCATATGCTTGGTACGTCAACACCGTAGGTGATGGCTTTTGTGCCAACCACATAGCAGTACCGTCAAATGGGCTTTCTCTGCCAATTCTCCGGGTGCAGCCATTTGCGTGCCAGCAAGGACCGGCTTACCTTTCAGCCTTCCCTCATGGCGAGTGAGGGAGTCCTGGATTAGGGGGTCTCCGGACAGCCGGACTGTTGGACTATGAAGATACAAGATTGAAGACTTCGTCCCGTGTCCGGATGGGATTTTCCTTGGCGTGGAAGGCAAGCTTGGCAATAGAGATATGTAGATCTCCTTCCTTGTAACCGACTCTGTGTAACCCTATCCCCCTCCGGTATCTATATAAACCGGAGGGTTTAATCCATAGGACAACAAACAATTATACCATAGGCTAGCTTCTAGGGTTTAGCCTCTACGATCTCGTGGTAGATCAAATCTTATAATACTCATATCATCAAGATCAATCAAGCAGGACGTAGGGTATTACCTCCATCGAGAGGGCCCGAACCTGGGTAAACATCGTGTCCCCTGCTTCCTATTACCATCCGCCTTAGAAGCACAGTTCGGGACCCCCTACCCGAGATCTGCCGGTTTTGACACCGACATTGGTGCTTTCATTGAGAGTTCCAGTGTGTCGTCATCATAAGGAGGGATGGCTCGTCTCGTTGTCAAGGACAACATCACCTCTGTGGGAGCCCTAGCTGTAGGCCAAACTCTCTGACTGGGCGGCTTCGCCATGACCGCCCGCTCGGCCACTGCGCCGACGATGACTTCTTGTGTCATCGAAAATAGCCTCCACATCGGCTCGAAATTCACCAAGCAGATGGATCCAATGGATCTCTCTTCTTTGAACGAGCTCATGGATCACATCGCTGCTCTAGGAGTCGCTACGGACTACGATCGGATTGGGCTTAAACCCGACCAAAGGGAGATTAACTCTCCGTCGGTCACCCATCAGATAGCGGTGGTGGAGGAGCAATGCGGCGATTCTCCCTCTATCCTAAGGACGAACTATGTCCGGAGTCCCGAGCTCTCCGAGACGGATACCCGCCCATGGGAGGACATCGCCCTAACTGTGAACCTAGAATCAGGGTGCATGCCTAACCTGCGGGGCAACATCCTGGAGCCCGAACATCCAAGATCGGAAACTCCCCCGACCCGGGATCTCAGATTGGGTCAAGGTCTGGACTTAAATCCACCCACCCACCCAGATACAAACGATCTTTCCCACATTAGGCAAGAGCCTGAAGAGACAGTACATCACTATTGAGCCAGATTCCTCCTTGTAATGAGCAAGGTCAAGGACTGTCGCGAGGAAGACACAATTTCGTTCTTTTGCAACAATTGCACGGACAAGGGAATCCTCAATGCCATAAGTCACCGTGACATCGCACAGTTTGCTGACTTGGCGGCCATAGTACGGAAGTACTGTGTGATGGAAAGCGCCTGGAAAACCCAAACAAAATTTTGGGATAATCTGGCTCTGACAAAACCCCCAGTGCGAACTAAAAGGGTGCACTCTCATAAGTCGCCCGACTCAATTACAAAGAAGCAAAAGCCCACTACAGGGCGTGGAACCGTATTGGAGGGATGGCTTAACGGGCCCTGCAATATTCATAGTACAACGGATACCATACCAACACACAGCCTTAGAGCATATTAGGTACTTCGGCAGGTGGCCAAGAGCGGTGAGGATCTCCTCATCCAAAAAACCTCAGAGCACCATCCGTGGATAACAATACAGTATTGACAGTCTTCGAGACCTTGGCCTCAAATAATAGGCGCAAGCGAGCACTCCGCAGCCTTGCCGAAGTCTGCCACATGGCAGTAATAAATCCATGGAGCGACAGGCTATGACCTTCAATGCCAGTGACGAACCTAAATTCCGAACAGCCCGAGCACCAGCCGCCTTGGTCCTCAGTCCAATTGTGGACGGCTTTCAGCTCACTAAAGTGCTCATGGATGGCGGCAGCGGATTAAACCTCATTTATGAGGAGACTTTTCAGGACCCCGATTCTAAGTCACACCGATCTAGCATGTAACACATCATATCACTTTGCGGCCTCATGCACGGTATTCCCACAGGTGCCACCTTACCAGGCCCGGGACCGTTTGCGCCTTTTGGCTCACGTTTATGATAGTGTCACTAGAATCCATATGACAGAGAACCCGGGCCGACATGACTAGTCGTGAACCCAAAGTGGCACTAACTTATGGGGACAGGCATACATGAATCAACATCGAGCATGTCGGTCAGCAGCGCCCGAATCTGGGCTGTAGCACTGGGCTAACAGGACTCCGGTGAATCGGGCTGTAGCAGGCTAGGCACGACTCCGGATGTCACCGCGTGACATTTCCCCGAAGGGACAGACAAAGGAACAAAATGAATCACATGCCAGCCAGTCATGTGTTCCGGAGCAGTAGTGCTGGGCTAGCAGGACTACAGTGAACCGGGCTGTAGCAGACTACTATGGCTCATGGAAGCACAAGACTACATTTCCCCATAAGAGAGGCTACCCAGGATAAACAACTAGGTTGTTGGATCCCACACATACCAAGCATTTCAATCATACACACAATATGCTTGATATGTGTAAATACAACATGGCATCACAACATAACTCTACGACTCAAGTATTATTCATTAGGCTCCGAAGAGCGAGATATTACAAACATGGGTCTGATGACCCAACATACAGAGCATACAAGCAACAAGCGGAAGCATAAACATGTCTGAGTATAGACAACTACAAATGAAAAAAGGCTGAGAAGCCTGACTATCTACAAGACCCTCCCAAGGTACAATATCGTAGCTGAGGTAACAAGCTAAACGTTGAAGTCCACGCAGAACTACTAGCGAGACTGAAGTCTCTCTGTAAAAAACATAAATTAAGCAAACATGAGTACAAATGTACCCAGCAAGACTTACATCAGAACTAAGTACATATGCATCGGTATCAACAAAGGGGTGGTGGAGTTTAACTGCAGCAAGCCAGCTTTGACTCAGTGGCTAACCTGAACCACGACTGCAAGTAACTCTTTTGAGGTGGCGCACACGAGTCCACAAATTCACCATACCAAAACACCACTATGGATCCGCTCCCGTCTACCTGCGAAACGCCATCCATAGCACTCACACTTATCTTGCGCATTTTAGATTATCCACTTTCACTTGTCTATGAACTATGCAAGGGGTCCAAGTTTCCATATCCGAGGAATCCGGCTATTCGAATAGATAATGATAACCCTGCAGGGGTGTACTTCTTCACACACGCTCTCACCACTTATCACCATGTACACGTCATGTATCTCGGCAACCTTCAAGCGGAAGCCTGGCGAGGGTGTCGGCCACGACCCGACTAACCACACAAGTCTCTCGTCTGGGTTTATCGCCTATTCGGGTTCCATTCGCAAGGAGATCCAGCCGGGGTGTCGCTCACTGCCCCAAACGATGTGTACAGGGTTCCCAAGCCCACCATCTGGGTGCCACTTGGTACACCGGGCCACTGTGCGTAGTCTGTCCCAAGCCCACCTATACCGGGTGCCACTTGGTAGACTACTAACACTACCTACAAGCACCAGAAACTAGTTGAGACTCCTGGACAGAGATCAAGTGGATTAATAAGTCTAGAGGGGTCGAGTTACCGGAACCCAATGTGTGGTAGTAACTGTTCATGGATGACAAACACAGAACTCAGTTCCTAAGAACGGCTGCAATGAGACAACCCACCATGTACTCCTACATGGCCTCTCACCGCTACTTTTACCAAATCGTTTTCACACACTTAGCTCTCAACGGTAGGACATGTTCCCCACATTCTAATTCATCCCCGATGAATCATACCTGACTCAACTCTAAGCAGTAGCAGGCATGACAAACAAGCATGAATGAGTAGGCACATCAGGGCTCAAACAATTCCTACTCATGCTAGTGGGTTTCATCTACTTACTGTGGCAATGATAGGTCATGTAGAGGAAAAGGGTTCAACTCCCGCAGCATGTAACAGTTGAATCGCTGTTGTCCTAATGCAGTAAAAGAGAGCAAGAGCGAGAGAGTGGGATTGTATCGGAATGAACAAGGGGGTTTTGCTTGCCTGGCACTTCTGAAGATAGTATAGTTCTTCATCGGCAATATGCTGTTATTGGGGCTAATGCAAAACAGAGATTGGGCGAAATGTACGTCTACCGAGGGGGAACAAATACCGGCAACAGAGAGGAAACACAATCAATGCAATGCACAATATGATGCATGATCATGACATTGCAATATGCTGTTATTTGGGCTAATGCAACAGGAAGTCATTTTGGTTGAAGTGGAATTCAAAACTAGATCAAATTCCAACTCCAAATCTATTATCAAATTTGTCCTAATCATATTTCATCCTAAACAGTGAGGTTAACTTGCTCAAACATGCATGAAAACAATACATATGGATAGATTGGATTTTTCTGATCATTTTTCATATATAATTTATTTCATTTGGAGCTATAGATTAATTTCTATGATTTTTAGAAGTTTTGGATATTTTCTGAAATAAATAAATCATTTAATATTTATTTAAATTCCAGAAAAGGATTACTGCATCAGCCTGACATCATCATGACATCAGCAGGTCAACGGGGCACGGTCCAGGTCAAACCTGACCAGTGGGACCCACTCGTCAGTGACCCTAACACACTTATTGTCACAGACAGGTGGGTCCGGTCAACGGCCATGTCAGCGTGGTCAACGCCGATGTGTGGGGCCACTGTGTTTAGATTAAACTTAAACTATTTTTGTTAGCTGGTTAGTTAGGCAGTGGGGCTCGCATGTCAGCGAGCCAGTGGGTTAGTTAGTGGGTCATTAGCCACTAATGACGTTGCCACGTCAGCACGCCGGAGTTGAACGCCGGCGAGCACGCGAACGCGGCAGCGACGCTCGGGAACGCGCTACGGATGGCGGCTGGACACGCGAAAACCACCAGAGGGTAGCCCGCGCTCTCCCGCATCCAGAGGAGCCGGTGGGTGGCTGCGGGGGCACTGGAGCTCGCCGGAACGGAGCTCGCGGCGGTGGCCGGAGTTCGGTGAAGATGGACAGAGCGCTACAGTGCACAGTGTTGGGGAACGTAGTAATTTCAAAAATTTCCTATGCACACGCAAGATCATGGTGATGCATAGCAACGAGAGGGGAGAGTGTTGTCTACGTACCCATGCAGACCGACTGCGGAAGCGATCACACAACATAGAGGAAGTAGTCGTACGTCTTCCCGATCCGACTGATCCAAGCACCGTTACTCCGGCACCTCCGAGTTCTTAGCACACGTACAGCTCGATGACAATCCTCGGGCTCCGATCCAGCAAAGCGTCGAGGAAGAGTTCCGTCAGCACAACGGCGTGGTGACGATCTTGATGTTCCACTGTCGCAGGGCTTCGCCTATGCACCGCTACAATATGATCGAGGTGGAATATGGTGGCAGGGGGCACCGCACACGGCTAAGGAACGATCTCAAGGATCTACTTGTGTGTCTATGGGGTGCCCCCTGCCCCTGTATATAAAGGATGGAGGAGGAGGAGGCCGGCCAAGGCTAGGCGCGGCCAGTATGTGGAGTCCTACTAGGACTCCAAGTCCTAGTAGGAGTCCACCAAGAGGGGAGGAAGGGAGAAGGAAGTGGAGGAGTAGGAAAGGTGGCCAGCCCCCTTTTCCCTAGTCCAATTCGGACTAGAGGGGAGGGGGGGGGGCGCAGCAGGCCTTTTCTCCTCTTCCCATTAAAGCCCATCAAGGCCCAATACTTCTCCCAGCGAATTCCCGTAACTCTCCGGTACTCCGAAAAATACCCGAATCACTCGGAACCTTTCCGAAGTCCGAATATAGTCGTCCAATATATCGATCTTTACATCTCGACCATTTCGAGACTCCTCGTCATGTCCCCGATCTCATCCGGGACTCCGAACTCCTTCGGTACATCAAAACTCATAAACTCATAATATAACTGTCATCGAAACCTTAAGCGTGCGGACCCTACGGTTCGAGAACAATGTAGACATGACCGAGACACGTCTCCGGTCAATAACCAATAGCGGGACCTGGATGCCCATATTGGTTCCTACATATTCTACGAAGATCTTTATCGGTCAGACCGCATAACAACATACGTTGTTCCCTTTGTCATCGGTATGTTACTTGCCCGAGATTCGATCGTCGGTATCCAATACCTAGTTCAATCTCGTTACCGGCAAGTCTCTTTACTCGTTCCGTAATACATCATCCCGCAACTAACTCATTAGTTGCAATGCTTGCAAGGCTTAAGTGATGTGCATTACCGAGAGGGCCCAGAGATACCTCTCCGACATTCGGAGTGACAAATCCTAATCTCGAAATACGCCAACCCAACATCTACCATTGGAGACACCTGTAGAGCTCCTTTATAATCACCCATTTATGTTGTGACGTTTGGTAGCACACAAAGTGTTCCTCCGGCAAACGGGCGTTGCATAATCTCATAGTCATAGGAACATGTATAAGTCATGAAGAAAGCAATAGCAACATACTAAACGATCGGGTGCTAAGCTAATGGAATGGGTCATGTCAATCAGATCATTCAACTAATGATGTGATCCCATTAATCAAATAACAACTCTTTGTCCATGCTTAGGAAACATAACCATCTTTGATTAACGAGCTAGTCAAGTAGAGGCATACTAGTGACACTCTGTTTGTCTATGTATTCACACATGTATTATGTTTCCGGTTAATACAATTCTAGCATGAATAATAAACATTTATCATGATATAAGGAAATAAATAATAACTTTATTATTGCCTCTAGGGCATATTTCCTTCAGTCTCCCACTTGCACTAGAGTCAATAACCTAGTCCACATCGCCATGTGATTTAACAACAATAGTTCACATCACCATGTGATTAACACCCATAGTTCACATCGTCATGTGACCCACACTCAAAGGGTTTACTAGAGTCAGTAATCTAGTTCACATCGCTATGTGATTAACACCCAAAAAGTGATCATGTTTTTCTTGTGAGAGAATTTTAGTCAACGGGTCTGCCACATTCAGATCCACATGTATTTTGCAAATTTCTATGTCAACAATGCTCTGCATGGAGCTACTCTAGCTAATTGCTCCCACTTTCAATATGTATCTAGATCGAGACTTAGAGTCATCCAGATCAGTGTCAAAACTTGCATCGACGTAACCCTTTACGGCGAACCTTTTTGTCACCTCCATAATCGAGAAACATATCCTTATTCCACTAAGGATAATTTTGACCGTTGTCCAGTGATCTACTCCTAGATCACTATTGTACTCCCATGCCAATTAGTGTAGGGTATACAATAGATCTGGTACACAGCATGGCATACTTTATAGAACCTATGACTGAGGCATAGGGAATGACTTTCATTCTCTTTCTATCTTCTGCCATGGTCGGGCTTTGAGTCTTACTCAACTTCACACCTTGTAACACAGGCAAGAAACTTTTTCTTTGACTGTCCCATTTTGAACTACTTCAAAATCTTGTCAAGGTATGTACTCATTGAAAAACTTATCAAGCGTCTTGATCTATCTCTATAGATCTTGAAGCTCAATATGTAAGCAGCTTCACCGAAGTCTTTCTTTGAAAAACTCCTTTCAAACACTCCTTTATGCTTTATAGAATAATTCTACATTATTTCCGATCAACAATATGTCATTCACATATACTTATCAGAAATACTGTAGGGCTCCCACTCACTTTCTTGTAAATATAGGCTTCACCGCAAGTCTGTATAAAACTACATGCTTTGATCATACTATCAAAGCGTTTATTCCAACTCCGAGAGGTTTGCACCATTCCATAAATGGATCACTGGAGCTTGCATATTTAGTTAACACCTTAAGGATCGACAAAAACCTTCTAGTTGCATCATATACAACTCTTCTTTAGTAAATCCATTAAGGAATGCAGTTTTGTTTATCCATTTGCCAGATTTCATAAAATGCGGCAATTGCTAACATGATTCGGACAGACTTAAGCATAGATACGAGTGAGAAAATCTCATCGTAGTCAACACCTTGAAGTTGTCGAAAACCTTTTGCGACAATTCTAGCTTTGTAGATAGTAACACTACTATCAGCGTCCGCCTTCCTCTTGAAGATCCATTTATTTTCTATGGCTTGCCGATCATCGGGCAAGTCAACCAAAGTCCATACTTTGTTCTCATACATGGATCATATCTCAGATTTCATGGCTTCAAGCCACTTTGCGGAATCTGGGCTCACCATCGCTTCTTCATAGTTTGTAGGTTCATCATGATCTAGTAGCATGACTTCCAGAACAGGATTACCGTACCACTCTGGCGCGGATCTTACTCTGGTTGATCTACGAGGTTCAGTAGTATCTTGTTCTGAAGTTTCATGATCATCATCATTAGCTTCCTCACTAACTGGTGTAGGTGTCACAGAAACAGTTTTCTGTGATGTACTACTTTCCAATAAGGGAGCAGGTACAGTTACCTCGTCAAGTTCAACTTTCCTCCCACTCACTTCTTTCGAGAGAAACTTCTTCTCTAGAAAGTTTCCGAATTTAGCAAAAAAAGTCTTGCCTTCGGATCTGTGATAGAAGGTGTATCCAATAGTTTCCTTTGGATATCCTATGAAGACGCACTTCTCCGATTTGAGTTTGAGCTTATCAGGATGAAACTTTTTCATATAAGCATCGCAACCCCAAACTTTAAGAAACCACAGCTTAGGGTTCTTGCCAAACCATAGTTCACATGGTGTCGTCTCAACGGATTTAGATGGTGCCCTATTTAACGTGAATGCAGCTGTCTCTAATGCATAACCCCAAAACGATAGTGGTAGATCAGTAAGAGACATCATAGATTGCACTATATCCAATAAAGTACGGTTATGACGTTCGGACACACCATTATGCTATGGTGTTCCATGTGGCATGAGTTTGTGAAACTATTCCACATTGTTTTAATTGAAGACCAAACTCGTAACTCAAATATTTGTCTCCGCGATCAGATCGTAGAAACTTTATTTTCTTGTCACGATGATTTTCCACTTCACTCTGAAATTCTTTGAACTTTTCAAATGTTTCAGACTTATGTTTCATCAAGTAGATATACCCATATCTGCTCAAATCATCTGTGAAGTTCAGAAAATAACGATACTTGCCATGAGCCTTAACACTCATCGGACCGCATACATCAGTATGTATTATTTCCAATAAGTCAGTTGCTTGCTCCGGAGAACGGAGTCTTAGTCATCTTGCCCATGAGGCATGGTTCGCAAGCATCAAGTGATTCATAATCAAGTGATTCCAAAATCCCATCAGCATGGAGTTTCTTCATGCGCTTTACACCAATATGACCTAAATGGCAGTGTTACAAATAAGTTGCACTATCATTATTAACTTCGCATCTTTTGGTTTCAATATTATGAATATGTGTATAACTACGATCGAGATCCAATGAACTTGTTTCATTGGGTGGATGACCATCGAAGGTTTTATTCATGTAAACAGAACAACAATTATTCTCTGACTTTAATGAATAACCGTATTGCAATAAACATGATCAAATCATATCCATGCTCAACGCAAAAACCAAATAACACTTATTTAGGTTCAACACTAATCCCAAAAGTATAGGGGAGTGTGCGATGATGATCATATCAATCTTGGAACCACTTCCAACACACATCGTCACTTCACCCTTAACTAGTCTCTGTTTATTTTGCAACTCCCGTTTCGAGTTACTAATCTTAGCAACTGAACTAGTATCAAATACTGAGGGTTTGCTATAAACACTAGTAAAGTACACATCAATAACATGTATATCAAATATACTTATGTTCACTTTGCCATCCTTCTTATCCGCCAATCACTTGGGGTAGATCCGCTTCCAGTGACCAGTCCCTTTGCATTAGAAGCACTTAGTCTCAGGCTTAGGACCGGACTTGGGCTTCTTCACTTGAGCAGCAACTTGCTTGCTGTTCTTCTTGAAGTTCCCCTTCTTCCCTCTGCCCTTTTCTTGAAACTAGTGATCTTGTCAACCATCAACACTTGATGTTTTTCTTGATTTCTACCTTCGTTGATTTCAGCATCACGAAGAGCTTGGGAGTTGTTTCCGTTATCCCTTGCATATTATAGTTCATCACGAAGTTCTACTAACTTGGTGATGGTGACTAGAGAATTCTGTCAATCACTATCTTATCTGGAAGATTAACTCCCACTTGATTCAAGAGATTGTAGTACCCAGACAATCTGAGCACATGCTCACTAGTTGAGCGATTCTCCTCCATCTTTTAGCTATAGAACTTGTTGGAGATTTCATATCTCTCAACTCGGGTATTTGCTTGAAATATTAACTTCAACTCCTTGAACATCTCATATGGTCCATGACGTTCAAAACGTCTTTGAAGGCCCGATTCTAAGCCGTTAAGCGTGGTGCACTAAACTATCAAGTAGTCATCATATTGAGCTAGCCAAACGTTCATAACGTCTGCATCTGCTCCTGCAATAGGTCCGTCACCTACCGGTGCATCAAGGACATAATTCTTCTATGCAGCAATGAGGATAAACCGTAGATCACGGATCCAATCCGCATCATTGCTACTATCATCTTTCAACACAATTTTCTCTAGGAACATATCAAAATAAACACAGGGAAGCAACAACGCGAGCTATTGATCTACAACATAATTTGCAAAATACTACCAGGACTAAGTTCATGATAAATTTAAGTTCAATTAATCATATTACTTAAGAACTCCCACTTAGATAGACATCCCTCTAATCCTCTAAGTGATTACGTGATCCAAATCAACTAAACCATGTCCGATCATCACGTGAGATGGAGTAGTTTCATTGGTGAACATCACTATGTTGATCATATCTACTATATGATTCATGCTCGACCTTTTCGGTCTCCGTGTTCCGAGGCCATATCTGTATATGCTTGGCTCGTCAAGTATAACCTGAGTATTCCGCGTGTGCAACTGTTTTGCACCCGTTGTATTTGAACGTAGAACCTATCACACCCGATCATCACATGGTGTCTCAGCACGAAGAACTTTCGCAACGGTGCATACTCAGGGAGAACACTTCTTGATAATTTAGTGAGAGATCATCTTATAATGCTACCGTCAAACAAAGCAAGATAAGATGCATAAAAGATAAACATCACATGCAATCAATATAAGTGATATGATATGGCCATCATCATCTTGTGCTTGTGATCTCCATCTCCGAAGTACTGTCATGATCTCTATCGTCACCGGCATGACACCATGATCTCCATCATCTTGATCTATATCAATGTGTCGTCACGTGGTCGTCTCGCCAACTATTGCTCTTGCAACTATTGCTATCGCATAGCGATAAAGTAAAGCAATTATTTGGCGCTTGCATCTTATGCAATAAAGAGACAACCATAAGGCTTTCGCCAGTTGCCGATAACTTCAAAAAAACATGATCATCTCATACAACAACTTATATATCATCACGTTTTGACCATATCACATCACAACATGCCCTGCAAAAACAAGTTAGACATCCTCTACTTTGTTGTTGCAAGTTTTACGTGGCTGCTACGGGCTTAAGCAAGAACCAATCTTACCTACGCATCAAAACCACAACGATAGTTTGTCAAATAGACTCCGTTTTAACCTTCGCAAGGACCGGGTGTAGCCACACTCGGTTCAACTAAAGTTGGAGAAACTGTCACCCGCTAGCCACCTTTGTGCAAAGCACGTCGTGAGAACCGGTCTCGCGTAAGCGTACGCGTAATGTCGGTTCGGGCCGCTTCATCCAACAATACCGCCGAACCAAAGAATGACATGGTGGTAGGCAGTTTGACTTATATCGCCCACAACTCACTTGTGTTCTACTCGTGCAAATAACATCAAATCATAAAAACCTAGGCTCTGATACCACTGTTGGGGAACGTAGTAATTTCAAAAATTTCCTACGCACACGAAAGATCATGGTGATGCATAGCAACGAGAGGGGAGAGTGTTGTCTACGTACCCATGCAGACCGACTGCGGAAGCGATCACACAACGTAGAGGAAGTAGTCGTACGTCTTCCGATCCGACCGATCCAAGCACCGTTACTCCGGCACCTCCGAGTTCTTAGCACACGTACAGCTCGATGACAATCCTCGGGCTCCGATCCAGCAAAGCGTCGAAGAAGAGTTCCATCAGCACAACGGCGTGGTGACGATCTTCATGTTCCACTGTCGCAGGGCTTCGCCTAAGCACCGCTACAATATGATCGAGGTGGAATATGGTGGCAGGGGGCACCGCACACGGCTAAGGAACGATCTCATGGATCAACTTGTGTGTCTATGGGGTGCCCCCTGCCCCTGTATATAAAGGATGGAGGAGGAGGAGGCCGGCCAAGGCTAGGCGCAGCCAGGATGTGGAGTCCTACTAGGACTCCCAGTCCTAGTAGGAGTCCACCAAGAGGGGAGGAAGGGAGAAGGAAGTGGAGGAGTAGGAAAGGTGGCCGGCCCCCTTTTCCCTAGTCCAATTCGGACTAGAGGGGAGGGGGTGGGCGCAGCAGGCCTTTTCTCCTCTTCCCACTAAAGCCCATCAAGGCCCAATACTTCTCCCAGCGAATTCCCGTAACTCTCCGGTACTCCGAAAAATACCCGAATCACTCGGAACCTTTCCGAAGTCCGAATATAGTCATCCAATATATCGATCTTTACGTCTCGACCATTTCGAGACTCCTCGTCATGTCCCCGATATCATCCGGGACTCTGAACTCCTTCGGTACATCAAAACTCATAAACTCATAATATAACTGTCATCGAAACCTTAAGCGTGCGGACCCTACGGTTCGAGGACAATGTAGACATGACCGAGACACGTCTCCGGTCAATAACCAATAGCGGGACCTGGATGCCCATATTGGTTCCTACATATTCTACGAAGATCTTTATCGGTCAGACCGCATAACAACATACGTTGTTCCCTTTGTCATCGGTATGTTACTTGCCCGAGATTCGATCGTCGGTATCCAATACCTAGTTCAATCTCGTTACCGGCAAGTCTCTTTACTCGTTCCGTAATACATCATCCCGCAGCTAACTCATTAGTTGCAATGCTTGCAAGGCTTAAGTGATGTGCATTACCGAGAGGGCCCAGAGATACCTCTCCGACATTCGAAGTGACAAATCCTAATCTCGAAATACGCCAACCCAACATCTACCATTGGAGACACCTGTAGAGCTCCTTTACAATCACCCAATTATGTTGTGACGTTTGGTAGCACACAAAGTGTTCCTCCGGCAAACGGGAGTTGCATAATCTCATAGTCATAGGAACATGTATAAGTCATGAAGAAAGCAATAGCAACATACTAAACGATCGGGTGCTAAGCTAATGGAATGGGTCATGTCAATCAGATCATTCAACTAATGATGTGATCCCCTTAATCAAATAACAACTCTTTGTCCATGGTTAGGAAACATAACCATCTTTGATTAACGAGCTAGTCAAGTAGAGGCATACTAGTGACACTCTGTTTGTCTATGTATTCACACATGTATTATGTTTCCGGTTAATATAATTCTAGCATGAATAATAAACATTTATCATGATATAAGGAAATAAATAATAACTTTATTATTGCCTCTAGGGCATATTTCCTTCACACAGTAGGAAGAGTGGGTAGGTGCTCTGGGTTCCTGGGAACGCGCTTAGGACGATAGCCTTCTCGGACGCGACGTGTGTGGATCTAGCCATGGCGACCTCGTGGCCAGCGGCGATGAGCTCTCGGGCTCAACGGAGCCCGCGGTTAGAGGAAGAAATCGGCATCAGGGAGAGGGAGGTTCGGTGCGGAGGCTCCAAGCGAGTCCAACGAGTGCGAGCGTGAGGTCGGGGACGCCCGGTAGCTCCCCAATCGATGGCGAGGATCCACAGTGGCCGGTGATGGAAACTGCGATGCTGGCGACGTTGTGGTGCGTCCTTCGTTCCAAGGCTCGGTGGAGAGGATGAGGAAGATGACCCGGAGCTCTTGGACACACTGGATGGGCGAGGGAGGGTCGGTGGCCGCGGCGAACGGTGTCGGTGGCGACGAGCTCCGCTCGGTGGTGCTCGGGAGAGAGGGGCAGACGAGGGAGTGACACGGGAGGGAGTAAGAGGGTGCCAAGGGGTCACGTGGCATCCTCAGGGCGATGTGGATACAGGCAGGGAGGCAGGAGGTGGCCGGCGCGTGCCGGCGCATGGTGAGCACACGCCCCTGTCCTACTGTCTCGAGGAGGTATATGACGGGAGGGCGCTGGTGGGCTGGGCCGACTGCTACAGCGGATGGCTGAGCTCTCTGGTGGGCTGCACAGGTGAGACCAGGTAAGTTTCTCCCTTTTCCTATTTTTTCTGTTTTCTATTTTCTGTAACTTCAGGGCTTTATTAAAAATGCTAGGGCATTTCCAAAAATCATGAAACTAATCATGGCTACTGTTTATAATGTATCCAACAGTAAACATTTTAGTTTATGATTATTTGAGCATTTAAAACATTTTATAGCATTTAAATGCCCAAATGCAAATACTATATGATTTAATTCAGTGACCCTCTATTGTCCTAGAAAAGTGTGCACCATTTTTGTCATAGGTTCTAGACCAAGACAAAGATGATGCACATTTTAGAAGGGCATTTCAGGTTCATTGAAAAAGTATTTTAGTAAACCTAGTTGGTTTGAGTGGTGTTGGGGGTTTCTGTCATCCCCATTTCATGTTTTTGAGAAAATTAAACATGATGATATGATGATCATGCAAGGACAAGCAAAGGCTAAGCTAGGGCTATGACAAGACTCTTCAAAAAATGGAAATAGAGAGAAACCGTATTGAACAAAGCAGCATGACCTTCCGAGGAATCATCCCTAGTCGGGAGGCACGTTGCGCTGGGAAAATCATAGTAGATGTGGTATTCGGCACTCCGGAGAATTACAGGTCCGAAGAAATTACATTCCAAGTGGCCCCGTTCAGTAGCGGATACAACTCCCTTCTAGGGTGGGAGGCATTCACGATCTTCCAAGCCATACCTCATTACGGGTACATGAAGCCCAAAATGCCCGGGCCCAATGGAATCATCACTCTAGCTAGTGATCCGGAGATAGCACTCCGCGCCGAGAACAAAACAGCCGCACTGGCCCTCGAGGCATTATTCGATGCCCTCGTGGCGGAGCAGTTAACCGCGTTGCGCTCCATTGTGGACAGGGACGACGTGATACTAGACAAAAGATCCAAGTCCACCTCTTTTAAACCAGCGGATGAAATAGTCAAATTCCAAGTCCATCCAACGGACCCAACAAAAACAGCATCCATCGGGTCATAGTTAGACCCTGCTGTGGACGCCACACTACAGGAGTTCCTGTGCGAGAATTGGGACATATTTGCCTGGCTCCCTTCAGACATGCCAGGAATCCCACGAAGGCTGGCCAAGCATAGCCTTAACATTCTAAAGGGATTCAAGCCGGTCATGCAGACTCTCCGGCGTTTCTCCGAACCTAAGCGACAAGCCACGGGAGAGGAGCTAGCCAAGTTACTAGAGGCCGGATTCATTAGAGATATAAAGCATCTGGACTAGCTACCAAACCTGGTGATGGAACCAAAGAGGGACATATCCTGGCACCTATGCGTCGACTTCAAGGACCTTAATAAGGCTTGCCTAAAGGATCCCTTCCACCTCCCTCGCATCAATCAAATTATCGACGCCATCGCAGGACACGACTCATTGTGCTTCCTCGACGCATACTCCGGTTACCACCAAATTAAGATGGCGGAGTCCGATCAAGCCGCAACGGAATTTATCACTCCATACGGCCCCTTTTGTTTTAACACAGTGCCCTTCGGGCTCAAAAATGCCAGCGCAATGTATCAACGCATGATTCAGACAAGTCTAGAAAAGCAGATCGGCAAAACAGTGGAGGCATACATAGATGACGTGGTCGTTAAAATCAGACACTTCGACTCCTTGATAGACGACTTGAGGCCCACGTTCGACAATCTCCGAACATACGACATTAAGCTCAATTCGGAAAAATGCGTTTTCGGCGTACCCGCCGGAAAGCTCTTGGGCTTCATAGTCTCCAGTAGAGGAATTGAAGCAAATCCGGCTAAAATCTGAGCTCTGTCGCAGTTGGCTATCCCAACTGACCTCAAGCAAATCTAGAAGTTAACTGGATGCGTGGCGGCCTTAAGACACTTTATCTCCTGATTAGGAGAAAAGGCACTCCCCCTTTATCGCCTTCTTTAGCGCACCGAACACTTCGAGTGGACGGACGCAGCCACAGCCGGATTGGAAGAAATAAAAACCATCCTGGCCACCAACCCAATCTTGGCCACGCCAAATGTCAGCGAACCAATGCTGTAATATATAGCGGCAACACACCAAGTTGTAAGCGCAGTGCTCGTCGTCAAACGAGAGACGGACAGACATAAATTCCCACTTCAAAACCCGGTATATTATCTATCCAGTATCCTCACTCCATGCAAATCAAGGTACCCACATTATCAAAAGATAGCATACGCGGTATTTATGGCATCCCGGAAATTGCGGCACTATGTTCAAGAGTGTTCAATTACGGTTGCCTCAGAAGTACCACTCAATGACATAATAAACAACCGCGATGCCACGGGCTGGATTGCCAAATGGGCTATCGAGCTCCTCTCGTTCGACATAACATATAGACCACGGCGAGCCATTAAGTCGCAAGTACTGGCCGATTTTGTCGCCGAATGGACAGAAGCCGAACTCCCTAAAGAGTACGACGCGTACTCCAATTGGATCATGCACTTTGACAGCTCTAAAATGCTGGCTGGTCTGGGAGCTGGCGTCGTCCCGAGTCCCCCACCGGAGATACAGTCCAATACGTACTCCAAATACTATACACAGACTCCAACAACGCAGCCGAATACAAGGCCCTATTACATGGTCTCCGGATGGCAGTTTCCATGGGCATTCAATGCCTGGAGGTGTGTGGGGACTCGAACCTCGCAATATCTCAAATAAATGGAGACTTCAATGCTAAGGATCCGAAAATGGCGGCATATCCCAACGCTGTCCTCAAAATGTCAACTCGGTTCGAGGGGCTTGAATTGCACCATGTGGCTCGGGAAAACAAGCAGGAGGCGGATATCCTCGCCCGTATCGGCGCTAAACGCGACCCTGTCCCACCTAACATCTTCCTGGAAAAGCTGTTTAAGCCATCCGTGGTATGGGAAGGGGACACCGGTAACAATAGTCCAGACCGAGCCACAACACCAGATACCGAACACTCTGACACAATCGGAGGCACTGCCATCGAAATAACACCTTCAGCCCATGTGATAATGGCCGTCATCACCCCGTGGACAGAACCATTCCTGGCCTACCTAACCAGGCAGGAACTACCTGAGGACCAAAATGAGGCACGCTGCATAGTGCGGCGATCTAAAGCCTACAAGGTCCACGAGGGAGAGCTTTCTAAGAAAGGCACTACCGGAGTCCTTCAAAGGTGCATCTCCGAAGAGGAAGGGTGGAAGCTTTTGGCAGAAATCCATGTTGGACTCGGCGGCCATCACGTCGCAGCCTGGGCCCTTGTAAGCAAGGCCTTCCGTACAGGTTTCTATTGGCCGACGGCCCGAGCAGATGCACATCATCTGGTCCAACATTGCGTCGGTTGCCAGCTTTTTGGA
The DNA here is from genome assembly GCF_003073215.2 of Triticum urartu. Classification (NCBI taxonomy): domain Eukaryota; kingdom Viridiplantae; phylum Streptophyta; class Magnoliopsida; order Poales; family Poaceae; genus Triticum; species Triticum urartu. The sequence continues at coordinate 165,870,618 of NC_053022.1, read as the reverse complement.
AACCAAAGCCATATGCCGCCTACCGCTCTCCAAACAATCCCCATTACTTGGCCCTTTGCGGCCTGGGGGCTAGATATGGTTGGACCCCTTAAAGGGGGAACCCATAAGAAAAAATACTTACTGGTCATGGTGGATAAATTCACCAAATGGATAGAAGCCAAACCCGTTAAAACGGCTGAATCCGGACCGGTGATAGACTTCATATCTGGGGTTGTACACCGTTATGGCATCCCCCACAGCATCATCACCGACAACGGCATGAACTTTACAGCTGACGAGGTAAAACTTTGGTGCAGCAACATGGGCATCAAGATCGATTATGCTTCTATCTATCACCCGCAAACTAACGGTCAAGTCGAGCGAGAAAATGGTCTTATCATGAGCGGCATCAAACCCAGATTAGTGCGCTCCTTAAAGGAATCAAACACGCACTGGGTAGAGGAGCTCGACTCTGTAGTATGGGGGCTGCGGACCACGCCGAATCGCACTACCGGATACACACCGTTTTTCATGGTGTACGGCGCAGTGGCGGTTCTGCCTTGTGACAGAATTCATCACTCACCTCGAGTGCGCATGTATGAAGAAAAACAGGCCGAGATCGATCGGCAGGACAGTTTGGACGCCCTGGAGGAGGAGCGCGACGTGGCAAAAGCCCGTTCCGCATTCTATCAGCAACAGGCTCGAAGGTATCAAAACAGAGAAGTACGGACCAAAACCTATAACGTTGGCGAACTAGTTCTAAGCCTGCCGGAGAAGAAAAAGAACAAGCTCAAGCCCAAATGGGAAGGTCCCTTCATTATTGACCAGGTTATGACCGGTGGAGCGTACCGTCTATGGGATGCATCAGACAATCGACTCGAGCCAAACCCATGGAACGCAGCCAGACTCCAAAGATTCTACGCCTAGTGGCGGACTCTATGTTTGTCTCCTTACCTCTGTCAATTTTTTGCATATCAATTATCTGTCTTTTCCCTCTTTCTCTCTTTTTATTCTCCTCAAGGCCTGAAAAGGCTAAACTTGTGTCTTGGTTACACAATCTTGACGCGCTAACCGCGCTCATTATACCTGGGGGCTTCTTATACAGAAGCTTAATATAACTATTTTTCTAGGCTTTATGCCCCGCACATGTGTTATTATTCCACATGTACCTTTTTCGCCATTATATGCATCGATATGACTTATGTTTTGGCCAAGCTGGGTTTCCTGGCTCTTGTATTTATGCCCTATGTTTTCGTTAATTCGGCTAGGGCATAAGGGGAGCACCTCTGCGATTGATACTGTCGGGTCAGCCGGATGTGTACCTCAGACTGGGTGAAGCCGAAAGCTAGCATTCTTAAGGGAATATTCGGTCGGTGAACAAAAGATAACTTTTATTTAATTTGACACAAGCCCCCAGATGTTTATAGCCTATGTCTCTTTTCGTAGATCGGACATGCACATTAACGGAACCCAGGGAAAGGAACCCTTAACGGAACTATTCTCCCTAGAAGATGTTTCTTACTATCCATGTAATATAACATAGCTAGTTGGGTACTTGTTTGTTCAAGCACTTATGACCCCTACGCCTGGTTTCCATGCATACCCCGGTTTTTACATAACTGAGCAGGTTTCGGATACACTCCGGACTATCGGGTCCAGAGGTCGAAGCGAAAAGGTCCGCCATGACAAATGATTTACAATCCGGCTAGGGACATTATATATGTCACTTGAAGTACACAGTCACTAAGACTGATTAAATTCTTCTTCTATACCATCCAATAGGCTGTCTAGCCTACAATCCCATTGTGAATACTTTGCAGCTAATTCTACTTGGTCATACACCAAACTGCCGGGGATCTCTTTCCCATCGGGCCCCACAGGTCTGACCTCGGCCATGTTGTTTGAGTCAGCTTTGGTATATCATGTCTTCACCATAGCCCAGGCTTCCCTTGCACCTTGTCTGCAGGCCGATATCTTCCATAATTGGAAGCGCCGTCGCGCTCCCTTGAGCTTCTCTATAAGCTCCCCCATGCCTCCTAGCGGGGACGCTGATGGCCACAAGGCTTGGGCAATACCTTGCATCACCTGCCGAACTTGTTCGTGCAGTTGTGAGAGCTCTGGTAGAAGATCACCTGCAGACCCGAGCATCGCCTCCGCATGACGACCCGTTAGCATACCTGCAGACATAACTCTGTTAGCCGGCTTCTTCACTGAAGTCCTTACAAAGTTTGTTCAAGCACTTACTGAAAATGCCGCGTCAAAGCCGCTTATTCTCCTTCACGGAGTCCGCAAGCTGGGCTCGGACATCTTTCAGTTCCACGCCTAAGGATATTGGCATCCTGGAGATTATTTTTCTCCTGCCTGACTCGCGTAAGCACGCGCTCGCCAGCATTTAGCTGTCGATCAGCACGTTCCACATTCATCGGCACGGCCTCCGAATTCACTCCGGGGTCATCTGCAACTTCTATTGTTAGATTTACATGCATGCCGCATACTATCTGGTACCTATCATTCTTTGCAATGGAAACAAGTGTTACCAGAGGGGCCCTTCTCGGACTCCTTCAATGCAGCAACAGCGGCCCGTAGCTGGGCTTTGCACTCTTCCAGCTCTTGAGACAAGTGGGAATTCTTCTCTGTAAGAACCTGCAGAAATAATGATCCTTAAATCAGTTGTGTCAACAGTTTCAAGTCTCAGGGGCTACTGATATATATATAATCATCAAATTTTCTTACCCGTATATCCTTTACATACTACTCTGTGGCTCCGGCTAGACCATTCTGAGCAGCACAGACGTACGCGTCTCCTGAGTTGAAGGCATCAAACGCCTCTTGGGAGAAACAAGCATCATGGAGTACGGCCCGACGATGGCTATGATTCATGGTGCTCTCCACTTCGAAATTTGTAGCGGATAGTCTGTCCGCATCCTTTGTAGGAGGTTCATCCGGCATTCGCCCTGTGTTAGCTTCCACCTCTACGTCCGGACCTGGACCCCGACTAGTGGAGGCGTGATCGACAACCTCTCCGGATATAGTCCGACGAGTGTTTTTTCCACTAGGAAACATGGACGTCATTATATTTTAAGAAAGAAGACAACCACGGAGCGAGGTTTTGTGTCATACCTCTGCGCCGGCGTCTCAGTCCTGACCGCCTTCCTTTTTGGCCTACCTGGCTTCGGTGCCCCTTATTGGCGAGTCACTGTGAGTTCGGCATGGTGTCCCGAAGGGCTTCCCTGTAAAACACCATGTGTGTACGGTAGGTGAAGTTCATAAAAGGGGATCCTTCTCGGAAGTTGGGACTCTGGTTTTTTCTTACATGCGATGCAGGGAGTAGCCCAGGATAGTCGGCCATGATGGCCACCATGGCGTCATCGCAGCTCAATTGATAGAATGTCCTGTCTATCAGCTCCACAAGTATGTCCGGATCCTCTTTGAGTCCGGGATCGAGGGCCTGGTCAGGGTCCTCCAGTTGTGGAGGTGGTCTGTTGACTTCCCTTACAGCTTTTTGCAGTTCGTGCCATGAAACAACAAGGTGAGTATTTACGACGAAGAATGCGGGAAGGTTGGGAGTAAAGAGTGACAGATCACCCAGCTTGGAGGGTTGTACATGGAGAATCCATCCTGTGGCTTAATACAGATGAACTCCTATTCCTCTCCCTTGAACAACTCGGATAGATATTTTGCTAGAGCAGCAACGGAGTCCGATCCCTTAATCCCGCAGCGGGTGGCATCATCTTCCTCGTTAAAGCACCACAGGTGGTGTCCTCGATATTGAAGTGGCTGCACCCCTCGCATTATGCATATTGACATAACCTCGATTATTGTCAATCCTAATTGAGCCAACACTTTAATCCGGTCCATCAGGTAAAGGACTTCTCCGTTGTCTTCCTCCTGGGGGCTCCGTGGGCGCCAGCTTCGGCGTTTCTTTAGAGGAGCATTGTTGAACTCAGGAAGACCCCTCTGAATAGGATCTGGAAGGGCACGTCCTCCATGTAAAACCACTCCGAAGGCCAGTCGTCGGACGTCTTCTTCGAGGTACCAGACAGGTATCCGGTCCCGGCGATGCGCCATATTTTGGCTCCGCCCACTTGATATAGTGACCCCTCCTGTGTACGTGGCACAAGGCAGAATAGCCTCTTCCACAGCTTGAAATGAGCCTCGCAGCCCAGAAACAGCTCACAAAGGGCAACATAACCAGCGGTGTGTAATACGGAAGCGGGGGTGAAATTATGCAACTGGAGGCCGTAAAACTCCAGGAGCCCGTGGAGGAACAGATGGATTGGAAATCCAAGTCCCCTTAGTAAATAGGGGACAAGGCATACCCGCTACCCCTTGGAGGGATTGGCAAAGCTCTCCGCTTGCTCGCCGCCATTATAGGTGGCGAGCCCATCTCGAACGGGGACCATATATGCTGGAGGGAGGAATCCCTGGGTATGCAACTCTACTAATTGGCTGTGCGGGATGGAACACTTCTCCCAATCACTAGGCTTAGGGCTATGGGAGCGGGAGGAGGAGCTGAGATGGCCGGCCATGTTTGAACGGATTTTTCCGAGCGCGTTCCGATGGATACTCACCGTGGGAGGATGGTGTGGTTTGGACCTGAGGATCCCCGTCCCTTTAATAGACAATTTATTTACATGGCTAGGATGGCGAATGTATAAATGCCCTGGCTCCTCGCATTAGCTCGACACGAGGAAGATAGCCCTTATTGGGCACAGAAGCCAAGAAGTGCAACATTTATGGTGAGCCGAACACTACTCAGCAGATATTCAGCATTTGGAGAAGAACCCGCCTTGCAATGCCGAAGACAATCTGCACGCCGGACTCATCGTCATTGAAGCCTGGCTCGGGGGCTACTGAGGGAGTCCTGGATTAGGGGATCTCCGGATAGACGGACTATATCCTTTGGCCAGACTATTGGACTATGCAGATACAAGATTGAAGACTTCGTCCCGTGTCCGGATGGGACTTTCCTTGACGTGGAAGGCAAGCTTGGCAATACGGATATGTAGATTTCCTTCCTTGTAGCCGACTCTGTGTAACCCTAGCCCCCTTCGTTGTCCATATAAACCGGAGGGTTTAGTCCATAGGACAACATACAATCATACCATAGGCTAGCTTCTAGGGTTTATCCTCTACGATCTCGTGGCAGATTAACTCTTGTAATACTCATATCATCAAGATCAATCAAGCAGGATGTAGGGTATTACCTCCATCGAAACGGCCCGAACCTGGGAAAACATCGTGTCCCCAGCTTCCTGTTACCATCCCCTTAGACGCACAGTTCGGGACCCCCTACCGAGATCCACTGGTTCCGACATCGAAAGGGCAAACCTATAGGGCTTTGTTTCATGTATTCGATGCAAAACTGAACCACCTCCTCCGCGGTATATCCTTGTAGGACGCTTGCCTCTGGATGGTTTCGGTTACGACAAAAGCGCTTCAGTATTCCCATGAACCGCTCGAAGGGATACATGTTGCAAAGAAACACAGGATGACAATACTTTATCTCGTCGACAAGGTGCACAATGAGATGGACCATGACATCAAAGAATGACGGTGGGAAAAACATCTCTAGGTTGGACAATATTCTTGCAATATCATCTTGCATATGATCCAACTCTTCAGGGTTTACAACTTTCTGCCATAGTTGGTTGAAGAAATTGCATAGGTCAATGACTGTGTTTCTTATATCTTTGTCCATCAGATTCCTGATGGCCATCGGGAGGATTTGTGTCAACATTACATGGCAATCGTGTGACTTCATGTGTCCCAACTTCATTTTACCTGAGCTCACTTCCACGAGACTTCTAATGTTTGTGCAGTAGGAAGAGGGTGCCTTAACTGACAACAAGTAGGTGAAGAACTGTGTTGCTTCTTTTGTACTGAAATTGTAACTCTAGCGAGCTTTGATGAATTTGTCATCGTCTTCTGCTTCACTCTTGCGTTGTGATTGATCAGCAAGCATATCGAGCCGTGAACCGTCACCATCCTTTATTTTACCTTTAATCTTGAGTAGAGTACCAAGGATGCTTTCACATATGTTCTTCTCTACATGCATGACATCGATGCAGTGACGTACACGTAGAATCTCCCAGTAAGGTAATTTCCAAAACAATGATTTCTTCTTAAACAATTGATCCTTGGGTGTTAGTTTCACCGTCAAAGGGTGGTTCTTGCCAAGCACAACATTAATTTTTTTAGCCATGTTGTGGACCACCTCCCATTCATAGGGTCTTGGACCCTCAGCTGCCTCTGCCGTACCATCAAATTCAGCTTTCATCTTTCGGTATGGGTGATTTTTCCGTAACAACCTACGATGAAGCAAATACACTGTTTTGCACGAGTTGGGAAGTCTTATGCTAGTTGTCCTATCCATGCATGTGACACACCCTACATCTCCACTTGTTCTCTGCCCTGATGTGTTGCCTAATGCCGGCATATCTTGAATGGTGTGCACCAGCATCGCATGTAGATCGAAAATCTCCTTTCTGTAAGCATCATAACATTTTACAAAAGGCACATCTATCCACAATGTCAGCAGTTCTTCTACCAGTAGCTGAAAGTAAATGTCGATGTCATTTCCAGGTTGCTTCGGGCCTTGGATAATCATTGACATCATAATGTATTTTTTCTTCCTACACAACAAAGGAGCTAGGTTATATATGCACAGAAGCACCGACCATGTGCTGTGATTGGTGCTCACATCGCCAAAAGGATTCATGTCGTTAGTACACTCCCCGAGCCTTATACTTCTAGGATCCTTGGCAAATTTTTCAGACTTGTTGTCGATTAATTCCCACTAAGCCCCATCTTTCGAGTGCCTCATAAACCTATCCGCAATTCACTCATCATTATGCCACCACAACCTCTTTGCCTCTCTAGGGTTTACAAACAAACGCCTCAACCTTGGAATTAAAGGCAAGTACCGAACAACCTTGAACGGGATTCCTGTCTTGATCTCGTCGTCTAATTTGTACTTGTCCTTTTCTCTCATGCGCTTGTATCGTGCATGCTTGCATGTGGGACATGCATGAAAATCTATGTACTCACCACAGTACAATATACAATCATTCACACAAGCGTGTATCTTCTGTACTTCAAGTTCTAATTGGAAAAAAAATCTTCACATCATTCGTGCTTCTGGGGAGCACATTATCGTTTGGAAGAATTTCTTTCAAAAGATCTAACATCTATGTGAATCCCTTGTTTGATAGACCGTTTGTTGCTTTAAATCTGAGAAGCGCTAGGGTGGCACTCAACCTGGAATATTTATTTTTGCAACCTAGATACAATTCTTTCTTGGAGTCCGCATCAATGGTTGGTAGATCCTTGTACCCAATCATATCCTTTTGTGAGCCCTCAAAATCTGCAATCATAGGAGAAAATTCTGGCATATCAAGATCGTCGTCATCTATGTGGACGTCATGGTTTTCGAGTGGGGGTTTCGGCTTTCCGGTGTTCCATTGGTAGCTTGACGCCTCTGCCCCGATGTCAGATTCAACAACCATGTGACACTGATCGGGGTTTGGCATCTTGCTGCCCTGGGTATCTTCATCCATGGCCTCCTCTTCACCATGTCTGGTCCAACGTATATATCCATCCATGAATCCCCTAGATACTAAGTGCATCTGGACATCTGCAACTTCATGTGACTCTGTATTGGCACAATCAGTACATGGACACAGGATGTAATCCGCATCACCAATTCTCCTCTTTGTACTTTCAGCCAAATTAATGAAATCTATCACGCCTCTTATAAAATCTGCGGTTTTCTGATTCTTCATCCATCGAGATTGTTCCATCTGCAGCTGACGAATGGTAATTAAAAACAAAACAACAACATTAATACACTGATTAACTTCTGCCCAGAGATGCGCGCATAAATCACAAGGTTTTGTTTCAATAATTACTGAGGGTGCTCCATGTTGTTATCCAGACGTGCAATGACAAAAATTAATGGCCAGTCAATTTACACGCAGAGTACTAGTACAACAATACACATAGGAATTGAATACCTTAATTAAGCCACTTATGAAAATAATGCCTTAATTAATTAGCCGTGCGGCGACCTCCACCCAGCAGACAGACAAGCATGATGCGGCGGCACGCCGAGACAGCAGGGTCGAGGAGCAAAGCTTAGTGCGGCTATCGCTTGAAGTTCGACCTCCACTATCCCGCCATCGACCGTGATGAATGTGCTCGAATCACGCCGCCACTGACCTTGATGGTTGAGCTCCTCCTATCTCCCGCCGTAGACCAATGATTGACCTCCTATGATGCCGCCACCGCCCACCTGCTGTCGGAGTAATGGGCCACGGGTAGGCTAACCCGAGTCCCAGAACCTTTCAAGACATCGGGACAAGCTGCGCCCCTCAAGACCCCAGGACGAAGAGCCGCCTTCTGAGTAGTCGGCAGCAAGGCAACCAACTAGCCACTCACGGACGAGCCCCAGGAACGACTTCAGGATAAGCCGGCTCTTGACTGACGGTTTCCCGAGAAGCCGGCCTTGGGGAGTCGGCCCGCGACTCCAACAAACCCCCTGTCCTCATCAAGAGGGATAGGGCAGGGGAGTGGCTACAGTGAAGCCTGCTTCCGCCCCTTTCCAAAGGCAGGCATGGCTACAATACGCCGTACTCACGGAGATCTCCGTGCGGCGTGGCACTGTTGCCATGCCAGCCCTGCCATCAGCACCGGTGGACCGAATCCTGCGCCCACGACGGCTTGTCCGTACGACCTTGGGGCAGCGTGTCCCACCAGCCAGCGGGACCCCAGAAGACGGCAAGTGCGCCACCAGTCGGACTTGTTGGGAGTCGGCCCCCGGGAGTCGGCCAGCTCCTCCCCCGGGTCCCACGCGCCATCAACCAGATGTGACAGGGAATGGCAACAGTGATCGCCCGCCAGACGACGGAGCTGTTGCCACGACCCATGACCGAGCCCGCGTCATTAGAAGCACGGCTACAGTAATCTGTAGCCAGCAAGACCCGCCCGCGGCGGACGCGGCCTGTTGGCTCCGTACCGAGCCAGTTGGCGGGCCCCAGGAGTCGGCGGATAAGACAGCGGCCAGAGAGACTGACGGCTGGGCCCGCGCCCAGCTGGATTACCATTGTACCCCTGGGTTAGGCCTATATACACCCCCAGGGCACCCATGCAAAGGGTTGGAATCCATTAGCACCAGACCAGACCATATAGGAAGGAGAGAGCTAGCCTTGCCATCTCCCACCTTCAGGAAACAGCTCAAGGAGCAATCGTGTAAACACTTAGCTGTAGTGATCATGCGGAGACCCCGCAGAGCAGCAATAGGGGTATTATCTCCCCGGAGAGACCTGAAGCTGGGTAGGATTCGCCAGCGTGCATGTCTTCGCCTCATCCCATTTCCAGGCACCGGCGACGTTCTAGTCGCCCCCACCATGATAAGCCATCCTTTGGCATATGTCGCACCCAACCCCCGACATTTGGCGCCCACCATGGGGCCTGGTGCACCATCGTCTGGAGGCTTGTTCTGGACGGGAACCCTTTTCCTCCCTGGCGAGCGCAGCCAGCCAGGCACGCCAGACGGAGTTTGCGCCGACGCGTTGCACGGCATTGAGACCGCCTACGCAGCTAGCCGCCTCGCCGAACTTGTCGGCGAGGTTCGCATCTCCGATGAACCTGCATCCGACGTAGGCACAGGCGGCTCCGAGAGCCTCCTCGCGGGCCTCCTCGATCAACTCCACGTCTCCGGCGAGCCTGCTGTGGACTTGGAGTCTGTAGGCTCCACCGACCCGATGCTGGTCGACTCCGACACCGCGTCGCTCGACGCATTCCCCACTAATGTGGTGGTCTACGACGAACCTCTCCCTCGCGCGGAGAGCGACGGAAGCACCGTCGCCAAGGTGCTCGTCATTAGTCATGACGAGCCTCCCGGCGGAGGAGCGCATGACCCACTTGGCGCGGTGCTACAAGACCTGACTGCGCCCATTTCGGAAGACGCTGGCGCGGAGACGCTGGAGGCCCTCCGCCTTCAGCTCATCGAAGGCGTGAAGAAGCTGGCTAGCATGAGATGCTTGTCAGAAGCCTACCAGCGGGAGATGGATCGCGCTGTTGGCGGCTCGCTAGCCCCAGCTAGGCCCAGCCGCCTCGGCGCGGTCCAGCAGCGCGCCGTAGCCCTCTGTATGCCACGCCTGCGGAGAATATTCGAGCAGCCCAGGCGGCGGCGGACGAACTGGACAATTTTGAGGGCGAAGAGCGCCGCCTGATGATGGAGCGAGTCCAGCGGCTCCTCGACGCAACTGCCGCGCAGAACGAGGCCGGCTGCCACAGAGAGCCGCCGCAGCGGCAAAACGACTATCTTCGCCGAGACCAGGGCGCGACGTCTCGAACGCCGACTGGCGGTGCCCGAGGAAGAAAGGACAAGTATCCGACTATCAGCCACAGTCGGACTCGCATTACCATAGAGCACGACCGAGAAGGCCGCCCGAGAGCAGTAGAACGACGGGACGACTGTCCGCCTCCTCCTCCTCGCAGGGAAAGGCGGGTCTCCCCGCCGCCTGTTGATCATCCGACTCTTGGCGACCGCCTTGGCCGCTGAGAGGGAGTCGGGGAAAACGACTCCCGCCACCGGATCGACCGACTTCACAGATCCCTGGCGCTGGAAGAAGAAGACGAGTTGGGTCCGCCTTGTTTCGGGCCCCGCATTCGAGACGAGCCCTTTCCCAAAGGGTTCACGCTCCCAAGAGACACGCCCAAGTACACCGGCTCTGTGAAGCCGGAAGACTGGCTAGTCGACTACTCCACGGCTGTCAGCATAGCGAACGGCAACAATCGTGTCGTCGTAAAATACGTTCCGCTCATGCTCCAGGGCACGGCCCGGACATGGCTGAACAGCCTGAAGCCCCGCAGCATCAACAGCTGGGTTGACTTCACCGAAGCATTCGTCCGCAACTTCACCAGCACGTACAAGCGTCCTCCCAAGCCTCGTCAGCTCTCCTTGTGCGTGCAAGGTCCCGACGAGTCGACTCACGACTACCTCACGCGTTGGGCCGAGCTTCGGAACTCCTGCGAGGGTGTGCAGGAGGTGCAGGCTATCGAGTACTTCACCACCGGTTGCAGAGAAGGCACCCTCCTCAAGCACAAGCTCCTCCGCGACGAGCCAGAAACCCTCGACGAGCTGCTGATCATAGCAGACAAGTACGCCACAGCCGACTCCTCCATGAAGGAGGAGATTCAAGTTAGCGCAACTAGCAAAGTGGCCCCTCAAGCTCCAAGAACTCCGGCGGGAGATGCCAGTCGGCGGCAACAGCAGAGCGACCACAAGCGCAAGGCCTCGCAGCCAGCTTCCAGCAGCCGGCAGATTGCGACAGTCGAGGCCCAGCTGCCAGATGGGCAGCCTCCGCCCAAGTGATAGAAAGGTGGCAAGCTTAACTGGTTGCCGGCCTTATCATACGAGCAAACCCTGGATGGTCCTTGCAAGTTCCATAGCAGCGTGAAGCCGTCGAATCACACCACCCGGAAGTGCCACTGGCACACCAGGATCGCCAAAGGAGACAACCTCCTACCTCCCCCGCCTGGTGGGCAGCCGCCGCCGCCTCTGCCCCAGTAGGCGACTGTCAGGCCAGTCGGCATAGTACAAGATGAATACCCCAAAGAACACGGAGCCTACGTGGTATTTACCAGTATGGCTGATGATCGACGCAGCAGGCGGCTGCAGCGAAAAGAGGTGAATGCAGTAGCGCCAGAGACGCCAGAGTTCATGCACTAGTCCGAAAAGCCTATCAGCTGGAGCAGGGCTAATCACCCAGAGGTGATGCCGAGTCCGGGCTCTTATGCCTTGGTCCTGGATGCCACCTTTGCCACAGATAGACGAGCTGCTCGTTTCTCGCGAGTTCTGATAGACGGAGGCAACAACATTAACATCCTATACAAGGACACCATGGAGAAATTAGGAATCAAGCAAAGATAGCTTCAGAACAGCCGAACTGTGTTCCACGGCATTGTTCCTAGGCTTTCTCGCTCACCAATCGGCAAGATCCTGATGGACGTCCTCTTTGGAGACAAAGATCACTTCCGCCGAGAGTCAGTTTGGTTTGAGGTGGTGGACCTTGAGAGCCCATACCATGCACTACTCGGCCGACCCGCCTTGGCCAAGTTCATGGCGGTCCCCCACTACGCCTACCTCAAAATGAAGATGCCCAGTTCCAGGGGGATTCTGACCATAGCCGGCGACTACCGGAAGTCGTCTGCCTGTGTGGCTGAGAGCAGTCGGCTAGCCGAGTCCCTGGTAATCGCGGCCGAGAAGCGGCTCCTTGAACGGGTTGTGGCGATGGCCGGCAAGCAGCCAGAGGTATCGCCCAACCCAAAGGAGTCGGAGGCTGAGGGTTCGTTCAAGCCGGCCAAGGAGACAAAGAAGATACCCTTGGATCCGGAGCGCCCAGAGAGGTACGCTATCGTAGGCGCAAACCTCGACAGCAAATAGGAAGGCGAGCTCGTCGATTTCCTCTGTGAGAATCGGGACATCTTCGCATGGTCCCCCAAAGACATGCCAGGTGTACCGACAGAATTCGCCAAGCACAAGCTACATGTCCGATCTGATGCAAAGCCGGTCAGGCAGCCCCTGAGCCGCCTATCAGAAGAGAAGAGAAGAGTTGTCGGAGTAGAAATAGCCCGGCTCCTAGCGGCCGGCTTCATTATGGAAGTATTCTTTCTAGAGTGGCTATCCTATCCGGTCCTAGTACTGAAGAAGAACAAGTAGTGGCGAATGTGTATTGACTACATGAGCCTCAACAAGGCCTGCCCCAAGGACCCGTTTGCTCTACCAAGAATTGATCAGGTGATAGACTCCACAGCCGGATGCGAGCTATTGAGCTTTTTGGATGCATACTCAGGATATCACCAGATCAAGCTGAACCCGGCTGACAGACTGAAGACCGCCTTCATCACGCCGTTTGGAGCCTTCTGCTACCTCACCATGACGTTCGGCTTGAGGAATGCCGGCGCCACCTTTCAGCGTTGCATGCAGAAGTGCCTCCTCAAGCAACTCGGGAGAAATGCCCACGTCTGCGTGGACGATTTGGTGGTCAAGATGGAAAAGCATGGAACACTGCTGGAAGACCTCAAGGAGACTTTTGAGAATCTGTGCCGATTCCAGATCAAGTTCAACCCCGAGAAGTGTGTCTTCGGAGTACCAGCCGACCAACTCTTTGGCTTCTTGGTCCCCGAACGCGGCATAGAATGCAACCCTGTAAAGATCAAGGCCATTGAGAGGATGGAGGTACCCAGCCGACTGCTAGACGTACAAAACTTCATCGGCTGCTTGGCGTCCATCAGCCGGTTCATCAGTCGGCTGGGCGAGAAAGCTCTCCCCTTATACTAACTCATGAAGAAGACCACTTTCTTCGAATGGAACCACAAGGCGGACGAAGCTTTTCTCCAGTTGAAGAAGATGCTGACTACTCCACCTGTTCTGGCGGCTCCGACTCCTAAGGAACCTATGCTCCTGTACATCGCCGCCACCAGCCGGGTAGTCAGCATGGTCATTATAGTGGAACGCAAGGAGGAAGGCAAGGCACTACCTGTCCATAGACCGGTATATTACCTGAGCGAAGTACTGTCGGCCTCCAAGCAGAACTACCCCCACTACCAGAAGATGTGCTATGGCGTACACTTTACCGCCAAGAAATTGAAGCCTTACTTTCAAGATCATCCAATCACTATGGTCTGCACGGCCCCACTTGCTGAGATCATCGGAAGCCGAGATGCTTCTGGCCGAGTGGCCAAGTGGGCCATAGAGCTGGCTCCCTACACCATCCACTACCACCCCTGCACCGCCATTAAGTCACAAGCACTGGCCGACTTTCTCGTCGACTGGGCCGAGACCCAGTACCTACCTCCAGCGCCCTACTCCACCCATTGGCGGATGCATTTTGACGGCTCCAAGAAGCGCACCAGCTTGGGAGCCGGCGTCATCCTCACTTCCCCTAAAGGCGACAAGCTCAAATACGCACTGCAAATCCATTTTGCCGCCTCCAACAACGTCGCCGAGTACGAGGCGCTCATTCACGGGCTCCGGCTTGCCAAAGAACTTGGAATTCGCCGGATCCTGTGTTATGGCGACTCGGACTTAGTGGTCCAACAGTCATCTGGGGACTGGGACGCCAAAGAAGCAAACATGGCGAGTTACCGTTTCCTCGTGCAACTATTTGCAACTCCTGGACAAGATCAAGGCGGTTAATAAGTCGAGAGAGCTTGGAGCGCCCGGAGCCCAATGTGTGGTAGTAGCTGTTCATTGGACAACTTACACAAAACTCAGTTCTTAAGGACGGTCTCAATGAGACAACCCACCATGTACTCCTACATGGCCTCTCACCGCTACCTTTACCAAATCGTGTTCAGACGCTTAACTCTCAGCACCAGAACATATCATAACACTCCAATTCATTCCTGATGAATCAGACCTGACACAACTCTAAGCAATAGCAGGCATGGCATGGTAGGAACACAACATGGCTCAAACAACTCCTACACATGCTAGTGGGTTTTAACTATTTACTGTGGCAATGACAGGTCATGCAGAGGAATGGGTTCAACTACCGCAGCATAAAGTAGCGGTTGAATCGTTGTTGTCCTAATGCAATAAAGGAGAGAAGGAGCGAGAGAGTAGGATTGTATCGGAATGAACAAGGGGGGTAGCTTGCCTAGTAGATCAATAGGGGGGCACTGCTCCACTGATAGGTGCTCCCGAACAATTTCCCGAGCAGGACCTATCGAGAAGGAACGGTGTCGAAAATCAAACACAAGCATATGCAACATTATGATGCATGAACATGGCATGAGTATGTGATGTTGTTTGAGTTAATGCATCTAGCATTTATTTAGTTGAGGTCCATTTGAACCAAGGGTTCAAATACAACTCCAAATTAAGTTCTTAAATATGCCATAAGTGTGTTTTCAAATATACAGCATGTATAGATGGTTTGTCATGCATGAAAATGGTACAGATGGATAGATTGAATTTTTTTGATAATTTTTCATACATAAATTATTTCAATCTGGGCTATGGTTGAATTTCTATGAATTTTTAAACTTTATATCATTTTCTGGAATTTCCTGATTTATTGTAATACCAGAAAATGATATATTGCGTCAGCATGACAGCAGCATTGCGTCAGCAGGTCAAAGGAGCTGACCGAGTCAAACCTGACGTGTGGAATCCACACGTCAGTGACTCAGTTAGTTAACAGGGGGTTTGTTTAGCCTAATTAGGATTAGTGGGCGCGGGCCCACTGGTCAGTGACTAACTAGGTAACTAGCCTAGGTTAATTAGTGTTAATCTAATACTAACTAAATGTCGGGGGGGTGGCCCATGCGTCAGTGACACAAGGGGGAGGTCAAACTGGGCCCACCCAGTCAACGTCAGCGGGGTCAAAGCCACCGGCGGCTTGACGCCGGCGAGCCCTGAGACGGCGGCGCGGCTCGGAAAACGCCCACAGGGCACGATTTTACTCGTGGTTTGCTGCTACGGCTAGCTAGCGATGCGGCGCATCTAATGAAGCGAACGGGAGGAGCTGGGGTGGCCTGAGCAGACGGCGGTGAGCTCATTTGCGGCCGCCGGAGTTCGGCCATCGGTGGTCTTGCTGCTGCGGCGTGCTAGCGGGCGAGCGGATGCACTAGCGAGGCTCTACGGGGTGCGGGGAGAGGTTTGGACTCGCCGGGGCGACCATTTGGTCACCGGAGCTGCGTTGGCGATGAGCTCAGGCGGCGACGGTCACGGTCATCGGCGAGGCAGCGGCTACTGCATGCCAGCGAGCAAATGGAGAGGGGAGGAGAAGCAGCCGCTCACAGCGGTCTCGGTGGCCTTGACGGCGAGCTCGGGGATGCACTGAAGACGGCGGGGCGGCGATGGGGATCCACGGCGGCCGGAGATGAAGACGGCGGCGATGGAGGCGCTCCAGGGCCTCCCGAGGCGCGTGGCTCGATTGAGAGCTTCAGGGCGAGGTGGCGGAGCTCGCGGACACGGAGAGAGGCGAGGGGGAAGGCGATGGCTGCGGCAACGGTGACCGGTGGCGACGGCAGCGCTCGGCCTTGAGCGAGAAAGCGAGAGAGAGGAGAGGAGAGAGCTGGGGAAGTGAGAGAGGGCCGAGGGGGAGTGCATGGCGTCGTCGGGGGCTTCCAGCAGCGAGCGGAGAAGCAGGAGGTGGCCGGCGTGTGCTCGCGTGCGTCGGGCACACGCGCGCCGTCCTCTTGGCAGGAGGTAGGCGACGACTGGCGTCGGCCAGCTGGCTGGGCTGGCCTGCTGGGCCGCTGGGCTGCCAGGTAGGAGGCCCAGGTAAGGATTTTTCCTTTATTTGATTTCTTTTCTATTTTTCTAACATTTGCTTTGATTTAATAAAAATACTAAATCATTTTATTTTATTCTGTAAATTTTAGTAGGGACTAGTTGGACCACTCCAAAGCCCCTCACCAAAATTCAGAATTATTGGACAATATTTTATATATAATAAAATATTTATCCAACGCAAATAATTACTGGATTAATTCCAAATGCCCAAAATAAATACTTATGAGATCCTAAAGATATTGGTTTGATTTTTATCTCTATCCAATATTTTCAGAGAGCAACATGAACATTTTCTTGGACCTTTTTGGAGAAATTTTTATCTGGGTCATTTCCAGAAATGATTTCTGAGGGTTTCACAAATCCCCTTTTCAAATTTAAAGGGAATTTAGACATGATGCAAACATGAAGGCTAGCCTAGGTCATACCAGAACTAGGGATGTGACAACTCGCCCCCACTCGAAGAAATCTCGTCCTGAGATTCAGGGGTCGATGGAAAGAAGGTGGGGTACTCTAGTCGAAGGCGATCTTCTCGCTCCCAGGTAGCTTCTCTCTCAGAGTGATGAGACCACTGAACCTTGAGAAACTTGATGTTATGACGTCGGGTGACACGCTCTGCTTGATCAAGGATCCAGACAGGGTACTCTCGATATGTGAGGTTATCTTGGAGATCAAGCGTTTCGTGGTCCACTCCGCAGATGGGATCCGAGAAGCAACGCCTGAGTTGAGAGACGTGGAAGACATCATGAACTCGAGAAAGATGTGGTGGTAGTTCCAACTGGTAGGCAACCTCTCCTTGTTTAGCGAGAATGAGAAAGGGACCAATGTAACGAGGAGCCAACTTGCCCTTGATACCGAATCGATGGGTACCCTTCAAAGGGGTAACCCGAAGGTAAGCTTTGTCGCCAATTTCATAAGCCACTTCCTTATGACTACGGTCATACTGGCTCTTTTGACGAGATTGGGCTGTTTTCAAATTCTCACGAATGATGCGAACTTGCTCTTCTGCCTCCTGGATCATATCCGGTCCAAAGAATTGTCTTTCACCGGTTTCCGACCAGTTCAAAGGTGTTCGACATCTTCGTCCATACAGAACCTCAAAAGGAGCTTTCTTGAGGCTGTATTGGTAGCTATTGTTATAAGCAAACTCGGCGAAAGGAAGACACTTCTCCCAATCCATACCGAATGAGATAACACAAGCTCTAAGCATGTCTTTGAGAATCTGGTTGACCCTTTCCACCTGACCACTTGATTGAGGGTGGAAAGCGGTACTGAAGGAAAGATGGGTGCCCCTGGCAGTTTGGAAACTCTCCCAGAAATGAGAAGTGAAAAGACTACAACGGTCTGAATTGATCTCTAGTGGAACACCATGAAGTGACACTATTCGAGAAATATATAAGTCGGCGAGCTGACTAGAAGTGATACTCTCTCGAACAGGTAGGAAGTGAGCCACTTTGGAAAGACGATCAATGACTACAAAGATATCATTATTCCCTCTCTTGGTCCTGGGAAAGCCGGTGATGAAGTCCATACCAACTTTATCCCATTTCCACTCAGGAATAGCTAAAGGTTGAAGGGTGCCAGCAGGTCTCTGATGCTCTGCCTTAACGCGACGACAGGCGTCACAGTTAGCAATGAACTCAGCGATTTCTCTCTTCATCCTAGTCCACCGGAACCTCTGGTGTAGGTCCTGATACATCTTAGTACTACCAGGATGAATCGTGAGAGGAGATTCATGCGCCTCCTTAAGGATTAATTGTCGAAGATGTTGATTCTTTGGAACCACCAAGCGACTCTCAAAGAAAACAACACCACGATCATCTATAGAGAAACTACCACCAACTCCCTTGTTAACATTTCTCTTGATCCGGGAAATTCCCGTATCCTGCTTCTGAGCAGAGATGATCTGATCCACAAGAGTAGGTTTCACCATCAAGGTAGAAAGGAATCCATGAGGAGAAATGTGAAGGTTAATTTTACATAATTCCTCATGGAGAACTGGTTGGCCCTGCTGCAACATGAGATTGTTGCAATAGGACTTACGACTTAGCGCATCAGCCGTGACATTTCCCTTTCCTGGGGTGTAGGTAATCCCTAAGTCGTAATCTGAGATCAACTCCAACCAACGTCTTTTCCTAAGATTCAAATCTGGTTGGGTGAAGATATATTTGAGACTCTGGTGATCGGTGTAAACCTCGCAATGTTTACCAGGAAGGTAATGTTGCCAGGTCTTAAGTGCATAGACTACGGCTGCAAGCTCTAGATCATGTGTAGGATAATTCTCCTCATGTGGATGCAACTGTCGAGATGCATAGGCAATCACATGGCGATCTTGCATAAGAATGCAACCTAGTCCCTGTCGTGAGGCGTCGCAGTAGATAACAAAGTCCTTAGTGAAATCCGGTGGCACAAGTATGGGAGCAGAAGTCAAGTGTCTTTTCAGTTCCTGAAAACTGTGCTCACACTGTGGGGACCACTCAAAGTTTCTATCTTTCTTGAGAAGTTCCCTGAGAGGTTTGGCCACTTTGGAGAAGTTCTCGACGAATCGGCAAAAATAATAGGCTAGACCAAGGAAACTCCTAACTTGCTTAACTGTTTCAGGTGGAGTGCAATCAAGAACGGCCTGAACTCTTTCGGGATTGACAGTAATGCCCTTACCAGAGATTACATGGCCGAGATAGGTCACTTCTGGCAACGATAATTCGCACTTGGAGAACTTGGCATAAAGGCGGTGCTCTCTGAGTTTTCCTAGCACAAGTCTAAGATGTTCGGCATGCTCTTCCTCATTCCTCGAGTAAATAAGGATATCATCGAGGTAAACCACGATGAACTTATCTAAGTACTCCATGAAGATCGAGTTCATCAAGCGGGAGAATGTAGCTGGAGCATTAGTTAGACCAAAGGACATGACGGTGTACTCGTACTGACCATAACGAGTGACAAAAGCCATCTTAGGAATGTCCCCATTTCTGATCTTGATTTGATGGTAGCCTAACCTCAAATCCATCTTGGAAAAGACTGAGGTCCAGCGAGCTGATCATACAGGTCGTTGATCCTGGGGAGCGGATACTTGTTCTTTATGGTGACCAAATTAACGGGACGATAATCTACGACCATACGGTCCGTACCATCCTTCTTCTTGACGAAGAGGACGGGGCAAGCCCAGGGAGAAGAACTAGGACGGATGAAACCCTTTTGCAAGGATTCATCGAGTTGTTTCTTAAGCTCGGCTAGCTCTAAGGGTGCCATCTTGTAAGGTCTCCTAGAGATTGGAGCGGTTCCTGGGATAAGATCTATGACAAATTCTACATCTCTGTCAGGTGGAATGCCTTGCAGTTCCTCTGGAAAGACATCCGGAAAGTCACGGACTACCGGGATATCTTCAAGGTCTGGAAGAGGGCTGGCATTAAGAGAATAGAGTTGACGCTTTGCAACTCTAGTGGAGACGGTGACTATCTTGCCAGATGGGTGTGTAAGCTAAACAGACCTTTTATAACAATCAATCTAGGCATAATGAACTTTCATCCAGTCCATACCCAAGATGATGTTAATATCTGTAGACTTGAGGGTTATAAGTGATGCAAGGAATACAAGTCTGTCGACAAGGATTTCATTACCATGGCTTACACTAGAAGTTTGCCATTTCGATCCAGGGGTTTGAATTACTAGTGGAGAGGGCATATCACAAAAGGATATGTTGTGCAAGCTAGCATAACTTTCGGAAATGAAGGAATGAGATGCTCCGGTATCAAACAGAACCGAAGCTGGATGATAGTTGACAAGGAGTGTACCAAGAACGACATCCGGATCATCAATAGTGTCTTTAGCTGAGACATGATGCACACATCCACGTTCAGTGGGAGCTGACTTGACACTAATCATCTCGCGTGATGGCTTACCACGGCCAACAGACTTCTCAGGCTGGGGTGGAGCATATTTGGTTTGAGAGCAGTCACGTGCATAGTGTCCTGGCTCTCTGCATGTGAAACAAGTCCCTGAAGTAGGACGTGGACCCGCATTGACAAGCGGTCTACCAATAGGCCTGGGTGGAGCATGTAACTGAACTGGGTGATGCTCCACATAAGATGGCCTCGGTGAATATCTGGGTGGAAGAGCGGAGTTCGGAACCCAAATCCGGCGCTTCTGCGAACTAGAACCGGAGGAGGAAACCAAATCACGGTTGTGCTTATGAGACTCCTCGTAAGTGAGCAGAGATGTCTCTGCGTTAATGGCCTTGTTCACAAGAGCCTGGAATGTATTGCGATGGTGCAAGTGGAGATCACGACGCAACTTGGGGTTGAGACCAATCCGGAACGTAGCCTACTTCTTAGCATCCGTGGACACTTCTTCTGTAGCATAGCGGGCGAGGTTCCCAAACTCTCTACTATAAGCATCAACAGCCATCTTACCCTGGGTGAAACTATAGAACTCTTCTCTCTTGCGATCGATGAGGGCTTCGGGAATGTGATGCTCGTGAAAAGCCTCAGCGAAATCTCTCCAGGTAGGAATCTGACCAGCTGGAACCATAGCCTCATAGTTCTGCCACCAAAAACTAGCAGGACCTTCTAGGTGATATGCAGCATAAGTGACCTTGTCACCTTCAGCTACGTTCGCGGAATGCAGCTTGTGAGAAATACTATGGAGCCAGTCATCTGCATCGAGTGGCTCAATGGAATGATGGAAGGTGGGTGGTTTCAGACCGACGAAGTCATGGATGGACACAAACTCTTTGTGCTGATGGGAGGTTTTCTCCTCAATACATGATAATAAGCGGTTAGACTCTCGCTTGTTCTTCTCCATCTCTAACATGAACTCTGCCAATGAATACTGGTCGGGAGGATCCTCATCCCTACCATCTCCGTGGTTCCGGATACGAGCAACAGAACTTCGGTTAACCGGCAACATCCTAAAGAACCAACCAAGGAAACAAGGATGGATTCAGCATCATCATAAGGATGTAGAATATAGTACGAGGAAAAATACTACCTCTTGAACTCCTAGGACAATTCCGGCAGCACAACGGCAGTAAAATGCTCGAAATGAGACATTCTGCAAATGATGAGGTAGCATTAAACTCAACATCATCACCCAAGGTTCTGAGATATTACTAAACAGACTACACCGGAGGTACTCGAACTGGGATATGACTCTGATTAACCAATCCTAAGAGACTGCGGAGTAGTAACACGTGATCCAGATAGACAGAAGAGGAAGCCTAGTTCCTTAACCCCGTAGGAAAGATAGGATGACTCAGATCAGAAGGCATGAGGTATAAGGAGTAAAAAGAGCCTTACGTTCCCTTCCACAATCAATTCCCCTATATAGCTAAAGAATTTCTAGACTCAACTTCGACCAGGTTGGCTTGGAAATCCTATAGGCAGTCAGGCTCTGATACCAAAGTTGTCAGGACCCCGATTCTAAGTCACACCGATCTAGCATGTAACACCTCATATCACTTTGCGGCCTCACGCACTGTATCCCCACGGGTGTCGCCTTACCATGGCCCGGGACCGTTTGCGCCTTTTGGCTCAGGTATATGATAGTGTCGCTAGCATCCATATGACAGAGAACCCGGGCCGACATGGCTAGTCGTGAACCCAAAGCGGCACAGACCTATGGAGACAGGCATACATGAATCACATCGAGCATGTCGGTCAACAGCGTATGAATCCGGGCTGTAGCACTAGGCTAACAGGACTCCAGAAGTCACCGCGTGACATTTCCCCGAAGGAACAGACATAGGAACGAAGTGGAACACGTGCCGACCAGTCAAGTGTTCTGAGCAGTAGTGCTGGGCTAGCAGGACTCCGGTGAACCGGGCTGTAGCGGACTACTATGGCTCAAGGAAGCACCAGACTAAATTTCCCCATAAGAGAGGCTGCCAAGGATAAACAACTAGATTGTCGGATCCCACACATAGCAATACACGTCACACGTACGCATAACATGCAAGTATGTGCTGTACAACATGGCATCACAACATAACGCAACTCATATAGATAAAGGCTCAGAAGAGCCACATAGCATCAACACAAACAGGGGTCACATGACCCATCATTCAGAGCATACAAACAACGGAAGCATTACATGTCTGAGTACAGACAACTACAAAAGAAAAAGGCCGAGAAGCCTGACTATCTACAAGTCCCTCCAAGGTACAAGATCGTAGCTGAGGTAACAAGCTACTCGTCGAAGTCCAAGCGGTACTACTAGTGAGACAGATGTCTCATCTGCAAAACATACATAAAGCAAACGTGAGTACAAAGGTACTCGGCAAGACTTACGTCAGATCCTATCATACATGCATTTGTATCAAGAAGGTAATGTGGGGTTTAGTTGCAGCAAGACAGCTTTGACTCAGTGGCTATCCTGTTCTATGACAATGAGAAACTTCTTTGAGGTGAGGCAGCGCACACGAGTCCACTAATCACCACATCAATACACTACTATGGATTCATCCCCGTCTCTCCTACGAGAAGGCCATCCATAGCACTCACACAATGAGAAGGCCATCCATCACCACATCAAGAAGAAGCCTGGCGAGGGTGTCGGCCACGACCTGACTAACCACGCAAGACTCTAGTCCAGGTTTATCACCTATTTGGGTTCCATCCGCAAGGAGATCCGGCTGGGGTGTCGCTCACGGCCCCAACCGATGTGAGCAGGGTTCCCAAGCCCACCATCCGGGTGCCACTTGGTACACCGTGCCACTTGTGCCTAGTATGTCCCGAGCCCACCCTGCCGGGTGCCACTCGGTAGAAAAATAGCACTACCTACAAACACCAGAAACTATTTGCAACTCCTGGACAAGATCAAGGCGGTTAATAAGTCGAGAGAGCTTGGAGCACCCAGAGCCCAATGTGTGGTAGTAGCTGTTCATTGGACAACTTACACAAAACTCAGTTCTTAAGGACGGTCTCAATGAGACAACCCACCATGTACTCCTACATGGCCTCTCACCGCTACCTTTACCAAATCGTGTTCAGACACTTAACTCTCAGCACCAGAACATATCATAACACTCCAATTCATTCTCGATGAATTAGACCTGACACAACTCTAAGCAATAGCAGGCATGGCATGGTAGGAACACAACATGGCTCAAACAACTCCTACACATGCTAGTGGGTTTTAACTATTTACTGTGGCAATGACAGGTCATGCAGAGGAATGGGTTCAACTACCGTAGCATAAAGTAGCGGTTGAATCGTTGTTGTCCTAATGCAATAAAGGAGAGCAGGAGCGGGAGAGTAGGATTGTATCGGAATGAACAAGGGGACTTGCTTGCCTGGTAGATCAATAGGGGGGCACTGCTCCACTGATAGGTGCTGCCGAACACTTTCCGGAGCAGGACCTATCGAGAAGGAACAGTGTCGAAAATCAAACACAAGCATATGCAACATTATGATGCATGAACATGGCATGAGTATGTGATGTTGTTTGAGTTAATGCATCTAGCATTTATTTAGTTGAGGTCCATTTGATCCAAGGGTTCAAATACAACTCCAAATTAAGTTCTTAAATATGCCATAAGTGTGTTTTCAAATATACATCATGTATAGATGGTTTGTCATGCATGAAAATGGTACAGATGGATTGATTGAATTTTTCTGATAATTTTTCATATATAAATTATTTCAATCTGAGCTACGGTTGAATTTCTATGAATTTTTGAAGTTTATATCATTTTCTGGAATTTCCTGATTTATTGTAATACCAGAAAATGATATATTGCGTCAGCATGACAATAGCATTGCGTCAGCAGGTCAAAGGAGCTGACCGAGTCAAACCTGACGTGTGGGATCCACACGTTAGTGACTCAGTTAGTTAACAGGGGGTTTATTTAGCCTAATTAGGATTAGTGGGCGCGGGCCCACTGGTCAGTGACTAACTAGGTAACTAACCTAGGTTAATTAGTGTTAATCTAATACTAACTAAATGTCGGGGGGTGGCCCACGCGTCAGTGACACAAGGGGGAGGTCAAACTGGGCCCACCAAGTCAACGTCAGCGGGGTCAAAGCCACCGGCGGCTTGACGCCGACGAGCCCTGAGACGGCGGCGCGGCTCGGAAAACGCCCACAGGGCACGGTTTTACTTGTGGTTTGCTGCTACGGCTAGCTAGCGATGCGGCGCATCTAATGAAGAAAACGGGAGGAGCTAGGGTGGCCTGAGCCGACGGCAGTGAGCTCTTTTGTGGCCGGCGGAGTTTGGCCATTGGTGGTCTTGCTGCTGCGGCGTGCTAGCGGGCGAGCGGATGCACTAGCGAGGCTCTACGGGGTGCGGGGAGAGGTTTGGACTCGCCGGGGCGACCATTTGGTCACCGGAGCTGCGTCGGCGATGAGCTCAGGCGGCGATGGTCACGGTCATTGGCGAGGCAGCGGCTACTGCATGCCAGCCAGCAAATGGAGAGGGGGAGGAGAAGCAGCCGCTCACAGCGGTCTCGGTGGCCTTGACGGCGAGCTCAGGGATGCACTGAAGACGGCGGGGCAGCGATAGGGATCCACGGCGGCCGGAGATGAAGACGGCGGCGATGGAGGCGCTCCAGGGCCTCCCGAGGCGTGTGGCTCGACGGAGAGCTTCAGGGCAAGGTGGCGGAGCTCGCGGACACGGAGAGAGGCGAGGGGGAAGGCGATGGCTGCGGCAACGGTGACCGGTGGCGACGGCAGCGCTCCGCCGTGAGCGAGAAAGCGAGGGAGAGGAGAGGAGAGAGCTGGGGAAGTGAGAGAGGGCCGAGGGGGAGTGCATGGCGTCGTCGGGGGCTTCCAGCAGCGAGCGGAGAAGCAGGAGGTGGCCGGCGTGTGCTCGCGCGCGTCGGGCACACGCGCGCCGTCCTCCTGGCAGGAGGTAGGCGACGACTGGCGTCGGCCAGCTGGCTGGGCTGGCCTGCGGGGCCGCTGGGCTGCCAGGTAGGAGGCCCAGGTAAGGGTTTTTCCTTTATTTGATTTCTTTTCTATTTTTCTAACATTTGTTTTGATTTAATAAAAATACTAAATCATTTTATTTTATTCTGTAAATTTTAGTAGGGACTAGTTGGACCACTCCAAAGCCCATCACCAAAATTCAGAATTATTGGACAATATGTTATATATAATAAAATATTTATCCAACGCAAATAATTACTGGATTAATTCCAAATTCCCAAAATAAATACTTATGATCTCCTAAAGATATTGGTTTGATTTTTATTTCTGTCCAATATTTTCAGAGAGCAACATGAACATTTTCTTGGACCTTTTTGGAGAAATTTTTATCTAGGTCATTTCCAGAAATGATTTCTGAGGGTTTCACAAATCCCCATTTCAAATTTAAAGGGAATTTAGACATGATGCAAACATTAAGGCTAGCCTAGGTCATACCAGAACTAGGGATGTGACACGCCGACACGTTGAAGCCGGCGCAGCGTCCGGTGAGTCGGCCGAAGGCGAGCCTCGATGCTCAGGATATGCTCATCAACGGTTCGGGGGGCGTCGGCGGCCTTCTCTGCACCTTCCGCCCTCCGACATTCACGGTCAGCCTCGATGGCTTGGATGGCGGCCTGCGAGTGCCCAGGGAAGAAGTCTGCCAAGACGGAAGAAATGAAGAAACAAGTAAAAAACCGGGAGTCGGCACGATTTATAATCGGCAGCTCGAAGAAA
This sequence comes from Triticum urartu, assembly GCF_003073215.2. NCBI lineage: Eukaryota > Viridiplantae > Streptophyta > Magnoliopsida > Poales > Poaceae > Triticum > Triticum urartu. The sequence goes on along the minus strand of NC_053022.1, from coordinate 165,844,695 downwards.
GAAAGTAAAGAAACTCACCATCAACAATGTCTTCAATCTCATGGAAGCCGGAGGCCAGCATTGCCTCTGTGTCAGTCCAGGAGGAGCGCTCGCTCGCGAACTCGACCAGGAGGGCGGTTTCCGCCTCTTCCGCCTCCTTCTGTGTCTTCGCAAGCAGCTCCCTCTGCTCTGCCAATTGAGTGGCTAGCAGATCGTGCTCCTTGGCGAGCTTGCTGCACTCCTCCCCCTTGGCGTGCAATGCGGAGTTGGTTCGCTCAGCTGCTGTTGAAGAACAGTGTTGGCTTCTGAAGAGAAGGAAGAAAGAAGGCGTTAAGTCATCAGTAAAGAAGATTGTCGGGGAGATCTGTCCTGACTGCTCAGCAGTCGGCCCGAATCTCGGGGACTACAGCCCGCGGGTGCGCTAGCGCGCCCCCGCAAAGAAGAAAAAGGACTTACTCCTGCTCTCTGACAAGTCGACGGTCCGCTTGCCCAGCTCTTCAACGTTACGATTGAAGGCAGTAACGCGGAGGTTGTGGTAGTCCTGCGACAAATATTTCAGACCAAAGTTAGAACCCAGAGCTCACCAATTGGAGTTCCGGGCCGCCTGCTCAGCAGCCGGCCCGAAACTCGGGGACTACACCCAGTGGGTGCGCTGGCGCGCCCCCACAGAGAGGAACAAGAAAACAAGGACCAAAGATAAAACATACCCGGATGGCTACCCGCGATGCCAGGTATGCCTTGGTGTAGTTCTGGATGGCGTCGCCCTCAGCTCGAAGCTTCGTTTGGACGTCTAGAAGTGCCTGGTTCAGCGGCGCTGTGCCGCCTCCCCGCACCTACCCAATGGGCGCGGCGGTTGTCGCTTCGGTATCCGGGATCGCCGAGCTGGCGGTGCCGGTCTCCAGTGGGCGTGGCGCCGAGGTCGCTTTCTCAAGACGGCGGCGCGTTGGCGAGCCGACTTGAAGGAGTAGCCTCGCCACGGCCTCGTCTTCAGTCGGCGGCACCGGAGGGTCCGCTTGCTGTTTGCCTTGCGCGCTCCCAGACGGCGGCGGAGGCGGCGGCGGAACGATCACGTCCGGTGTGGAGGAGTCGCCGCCTTCCTTCTCCATGACGGGGTTCTCGCGGCCGGCTTCCCCAGTCTGCCCCGTGAATTCCGGAGGCGGCGGCGCAGAGTTCAGCGGGGTGACGAACACTGCCGATTGGCGGTGCACGGCCTCCTCAGCCTGTCGCTTCGTCACGGCGATGGCTTCGGCCTCCGCCAGTTTCTTCTTGGCAGACGCCTCCGCCTTATCGGCCTCCACCTTCTCCAGGCGGGCAGCCTCTTCCTCGTTGCGTTTCTCCTGCGTGTTCCGCTCCGTCGCCTCCCGGAGGTTAGCAGCGGGGTCAATCCGACGAGTTGTGGCGGACGTCTCCGCTGACCCCATGACGGAAGCGGCGACAACCCTCTCAAGAGTGAGGGGAGCCCTGAAGCGAGGGAAACCAGTAAAAGACTCAGACAAAGCTACAGAGAAAGAATAAAGTGTTAAGACAGAATACTCACGCGGAGACCAGTGGCGGCTTCTTTACTTCCTTGCGGAAGCGGACGGCCTTCGCGGCCGCCTCGTCCCGCTTGGTCGCCGCAGCCGAACTCTTGGGCTTCTTCGGCCCACTGCCGAACAAAGTTGGCACGGCCCTGCGCTTCTTCCCGCCACCCGGAGCACCCGGCGCGGCAGAAGAGCCTGCGCCGGGATGGCTGGCTCCTGGCCGGGGGCGGGGGGCGACCTCCTCATCATCGTCAGGCCAGTCCTCTAGACTGGCCCCGAGCCGTAGGCCGCCTCCTCCTTCGGCGTCGTCTTCCAAAGCCGCCACCCCCAGATCGGGGTCGTCGACGTCGCTCTCCGCCCGGTCGGCAAGGAACTTGCGGGCGGCCCCAAGGTGCCGGCTGGTGGATGGAGGAGGGGATTCTGACCAAAGCCGACTGGTCAGGTCGCACAAATCAAACTCGGCAAGAAAGAAGACAACTCGAAGAAAGAAAGAAAGGGCAACTCACTGTAGGTGGGGGGTTGGCGCGGGAGTACGGCTTCTTGCCGAACCGCCAGTCCTCCAGCAGCTTGCTATCCGAGAGGTAGTTCACCATATAGGCCACCTCCTCGTGAGGCATGTCCTTGGTGCACATCCGAGTCGGGTCACGGCGCCCGCTCATTTGGCATATCATGTGGGGGCGGCCTTGGAGCGGGAGAACTCGGCGCGCCATGAAGGCGGCCAGCAGGTCCGGACCGGTCAGGCCCTCCAACTGCGTCAGCACTCGGAGTCGTGCGACGGCGCCGGTTCCCGCAGGCGTCAGCGACTTGGCCCGGAACGACCAGTTGGGCAGTCTCCCAGCCGGCGGGCCGGCTTCGAAGGCCGGCAGGTTGACCCAATCGCCCCCCACGAGGACGCTCTTCACGTAGAAGTATGATCGCTGCCACATCTTCACCGACTTTATCAGCTTGATGGTGGGGAAGGGGTTGTCGGCTCCCGTTCTCCGCCCGGCTATGAACGCGCTGCATTGAGCCGGCACGCCTGCAGCTTGGGTGCCAAGCTTGGAGTAGAAGAACTCCCCTGAGAGCTCGAGGGTTGGGAGGACTCCGAGGAAGCCTTCGCACAAGGCCACGAAGGCGGACAGCAGCACCACCGTGTTGGGCGTGAGGTGGTGCGGCTGGAGGCCGTAGAACTCCAGAAAAGAGCGGAAGAAGCTGCTCGCCGGCAGCCCCAATCCGCGCAGGCAGTGCGAGCGGAAGATGACCCGCTCGCCCTCCTCCGGCGCTGGGGAAATCTCCTCCCTCGGTGAAAGACGCACCCGCACGTAATCTTCACTGGGGAGCCGACGAGTCTTGCGGATGTACTCGATGTGGTCATCGTGAACTTCTGAGCCGTCCCAGGTGCCGGAATGCACCGAGGGAGGCACGGCGGCAGAAGAAGAACTCATGGTGAGCTGATCGCCGCGGCATTCATCAAAGCTTGGGCGCACGGCGGGGTGAGGAAGAAGAAGAAGTTATTGCGCCCACGACCCCATGACCCCCACGTTTCCGCGACAAAGTTACTGCGTGCAGTAACTTCACGGGAATCCCAACCGTCCGGTCGGACCACAGCGGATCCGATCGAGCGCCGAGGTGTGGTAGTGGCGGGCCCCGCCTACAGGCCTGTCCCGTCACGCACGTAGGCTGGCAGACTGGCCCGGCCGCGTATTGCCACGTGACAGGCCCAAAACGGGCAGTGGCCAGGAAGCTTAGCCTGCACGCTACTTGGATCCCGCCGCGACGTTCGAAATATTGCGCAAGTCAAAATTGGGCAAGTCCGACTCCTTCTAGTCGGCCCGGCAGAAGTCAAGCAAAATCCATGTCTCGGGCACCAGGAAAGAGAAACTGCTGAGTCTCCTCGGCCGATCGTCCGCGGAGCCTCATCAGCTTCGGGGACTACTGTCAAAGTAATGGGCCACGGGTAGGCTAACCCGAGTCCCAGAACCTTTCAAGACATCGGGGCAGGCTGCGCCCCTCAAGACCCCAGGACAAAGAGCCGCCTTCTGTGAAGTCGGCAGCAAGGCAACCAACTAGCCACTCGCGGACGAGCCCCAGGAAAAACTTCAGGATAAGCCGACTCTTGACTGACGGTTTCCCGAGAAGCCGGCCTTGGGGAGTCGGCCCGTGACTCCAACAAACCCCCTGTCCTCATCAAGAGGGATAGGGTAGGGGAGTGGCTAAAGTGAAGCCTGCCCCCGCCCCTTTCCAGAGGTAGGCATGGCTACAGTACGCCGTACTCGCGGAGATCTCCGTGCGGCATGGCACTGTTGCCATGCCAGCCCTGCCATCAGCACCGGTGGACCGAATCCTGCGCCCATGATGGCTTGTCCGTACGATCTTGGGGTAGCGGGTCCCACCAGCCAGTGGGACCCCAGAAGACGGCAAGTGCGCCACCAGTCGGACTCGTTGGGAGTCGGCCCCCGGGAGTCGGCCAGCTCCTCCCCCGGGTCCCACGCGCCATCAACCAGATGTGACAGGGAATGGCAACAGTGATCGCCCGCCAGACGGCGGAGCTGTTGCCACGACCCCATGACCGAGCCCGCGTCATTAGAAGCACGGCTACAGTAATCTGCAGCTGGCAAGACCCGCCCACGGCGGACACGGCCTGTCGGCTCCGTACCAAGCCAGTCAGCGGGCCCCAGGAGTCGGCAGATAAGACGGCGGCCAGAGAGACTGACGGCTGGGCCTGCACCCAGCCGGATTACCATTGTACCCCTAGGGGTAGGCCTATATAAACCCCCAGGGCACCCATGCAAAGGGTTGGAATCCATTAGCACTAGACCAGACCATATAGGAAGGAGAGAGCTAGCCTTGCCATCTCCCACATTCAGGAAACAGCTCAAGGAGCAATCATGTAAACACTTTGCCGTAGTGATCATGCGGAGACCCCGCAGAGCAGCAGTAGGGGTATTATATCCCCGGAGAGCCCTGAAGCTGGGTAAGATTCGCCAGCGTGCATGTCTTCGCCTCATCCCGTTTCCAGGCACCGGCGACGTTCTACTCGCCCCCACCATGATAAGCCATCCTTTGGCATATGTCGCACCCAACCCCCGACACCTACCGAGATTGACCTCTTCTCCGGTAGCCGCTGCCTAGGCTGCCTCCGCCATCTCTATATGCAAAGCGGCTGTTTTTGTTGACGGATATCCATGGAGCGCCTGTTTACACGGTATCTCATCGTAACTCAATTATATGGACAGTGTAGTACATCACATAGGGTTATGTAACGGCAACCGTGTCTAACCTGTGTTGTCTTCTCACACGGTTTGGTGCGGAAATCGTGTGTGACATTGTAATACCTAAAACAAACGACATGTACAAATAGTGCGTCGTATACAACATATATATAGTGCCATTAGTTGTTCCCGACCGTTATTATCTCCACATTTTCCGCATTTCCCCCAAATCCCTACATAGCCTCCAAATTCCCTCGCATGGCGCTGACATTGGGGGAATGTGGACGAGTTGTGCTGATGGTTTCGGTGTGGCTGCTCCTGCTCGTATCACTGCCACGATGGCAGTCGCCACTGAGCACTTGCCTAAGGTCATCAGAAGGCAGGTGTACTACGGATCTGAATTGTCCTATCAGGTTCCAATCTATCCTGATGTTTTTTAGCATGTCCAAAGTATAGATCCTTGCTGAATCCCTCCTGAATGACCCCCCACCCCCAAGGAAAGCGATTTGCCGCCGGATCTGGAGCCTGACTCCAGACTCCCGCAACACGAGTTCGATTCCGAGTTTTGCGCCACCGAGAAGTACGAAAAGCTGAGTTGTGTGCACGGGCACACTCCCGCTCGACGTGTATGCACGGAGGGATTCGACAATGGCAGGCGGTTTCTCAATTGCCCCTCAGAGGTTAGTGCTAATTAAGTTCATCATTTTACTTTTGTTAATGCCACCGCTCATCCAGAATACTATTTAACATTGGGAGGGATATGAGGCTTGTGCCTTTGTTAACTGGCTGGATGAAGAATGGCATGGGAGGGCTCGGAGTGTTATCACCAAGCTCGCAGAAGATAACGTAAAGCTGAAGAAGAAACTGGCTGATCTGGAATGTACAATCAGTACGATGAAGCAATAAAGAAGCAATCACATGCAATAGATGAAAGGAAGAGACCAGAAGGAACTAGCATGTGTAGTTGTGGTTGTCGCATTAGCCATGTTCTATGCGCTGCTTGCAATAATGATTAGGGGTTTTATTTGACAGTATTGCTAAAGCACATATAGATGTTCTCTAAGTAATGCACATCTAGGTCCTATGCCATTGATGTTACGTGAAGATTCGTGCAGATATTTTTCTTTGTATTTTTTATTTTCCTTTCTAGTTTGATTATTACTGGCTTTATCAATAAGAAGAGCTCAGTGTATTGCTTGCCAACTGCCCTACTCCGTTCATACCGGTACCGGTGCATATTCCCAAAACTCGTTCCTTATTTTTGTCCTGAAAAAGGAAACCAGCCAAATAGCCAATAGGAGTCCTACGCAACCCCAGGAATTTGGAGCGACTAGGTACAAACAATTGCAGTTGATTATATCAGCGGTTAGATAATACATCAACCCCCGCTTCAATCTCCGCTTCAATTGGCAGTTTGTCTTCTCTGCATACCCCGCTTAAGTGTCCATCATCTTCATCGTCCCCAGCAGGCTCCGCAACATATCGGCACACACTCTGCAGCCATGTCGAGCGACAGCGAGGATGATAGTTCAGCCAGCACTCTGGCGCCTGATGATAGGTCAACAGCGGAATCATCCCGCTCGTCTTCCATGACTCTGGCGTCGAGCCCAGACCTCTATTATATCCGGTTCATGGAAGGGACACCGCCTCGGGAGTCATCAGACGACAACCAGACAGACAAGGAGCCATCGGAGGACGAAGAAGAGGACGATGATGATAAGGAGGAGGAACGGTCGAACAAGGAGGAGGAGGACGACGACAGCAACGACGATTACGATGGCGTCGGCGATGAAAATCCAACGGTCAGTGGAAAGAAGTGTCCTCGCCAAGACGATGTCGCGCAGCCATCCAACAAGAACAACAAGAAGAAGAAGTACTAAATTAAGCAGACTGTATATCTCTGTTTATCCTATCAATCACATCACATATGGTTAGTAATATGTATTCGACAGAGATCTTCTACATTATCGCCAACAGGTTGCTTTGTTGAACTGTGTGCCTTGACGAGCACACAATTCAAAAAAAGGACTGTATGGGCTGTCTATAATGATCGCACACAATTATGATTACCAACCTGTTTGCCTGGTATCACACACATCTTGTTACGCCGAATCATTTGTGTTCACCTCACTCATCGCAAATGGTTCATCGGAGTGAACTATATGGCATATATCGTGCACACCTTGATCTGGCTGCCCGTTTTTGTTGTTCTGTCTCATCACAAACAGTTCGTACAGATCAACCGTATGCCCCTCATCGCACACGCAACTATAATCTGTACTGTGTTTGATGTATCATTCATCGCAAATGTTTTGCATCATTTCTGACGGTTTTCACACAACACCGTTTGCGATTATTGCATCGCACACAGTTTCTTGAAGGGTTTCTGATCGTAGTGTCGCGTTAGCAGCATCCTGCAGCAGTGACCTGACGAAGTCTCAATGGCCTCTTCTGACCCTGGAGCACGTCCAGGCCGACAACAAACCCAGAGGACAGGCGAAGGGGAGACACGCGCGTCGCCTTCGAGCCATGCCGCAACGACCACTGTCAGACCGATGGGCACGACGGCCCCAACGTCGACGAGCATGAGCTCAATATTCACGGTGGCCTACCTTTCGAGGTTGGGTGCCCTGCCTTTACTCACGAGCTGCGGCAAGTCCAATGGCTGTCCGTTCGTGCGTTCAAGCCAGAGATACATGAGAAGTACGATGGGAGGCTGAACCCGGCAAAGTTTTTGAGCATCTACACCATCGTTGTCCAGGCTGCCGGGGGAAGAGATGAGAATGTGTTTTCCAACTACTTCACTTTGGCTCTCAAGTTCCACTGTGAGGTCTTTCCTGATGCACCTGCCAGAGAACTCCATCTCGTCGTGGGCTGGCCTGTGCCATTAATTCATTGGCACGTTCACCGACGGCCATCAAGAGCCAGGACGACCCAGTGACTTGCAGCTTCTCCATTAGAAGGAAGGAGAAACCCTCCGTCAGTATTTATGGAGATTTAGCAAGGCCCATAGGAACATCCCCAATATCCATCCGGTAGCTGTGATAGCTGCCATTCAGTTCAATGGGCACAACCGCCGGATCCGTTCCAAGATGAACTTGAGGTTGCCCAAGACTGTGAAGGATCTCTACACCTTGGTGGATAAGTGTGTTCAAATGGAAGAGGGAAGTAAGTTGCCCGGAGAGGAAGATTGCACCAATGTCGATTCAGAGGATGATGATGAATCAACCAGTCAGAAAAGAGTAAGAAGCATGTAAGAGATGGAAGGATAAGGTTGTGATGACTATTGAAGGATCGGGTACGCCTAGTGTCGGCAAGAAGGCCAAAGCTGAGGTCCCCGGCAAGGAAGCTGTCATGTGCACTGACTGCCAGGAAGCCGCGGCTGCTGAGAAGGCCAGGAAAGGTGATGGACCGTATTGCAAAATTCATCGAACCAAAGGACACGACCTTCAAGAGTGCTATCGGGTCGAGCAGCTTGTCAAGAGAAAGAGAGCAGAGTATGAGAAGCGTGACAGAATGTCGCTGGCGGTAAGGGTCAGGTGGTGAAGTAAATCGCCCCAGCAAACCCTTCCGGAACAAAGGAAAACCCGCTAGAGGTCGAGAGAAGGAAGCCTGTGATGATGAGAGCGATGGAGGGGATGAAGAGGAAACCAGTGAGCAAGAGTTTCAGAAGGCCACTAATGCACTGTGCATTGACGGGGGTGCATCTCTGCACACCTCTCACCGCTAGCTCAAACGGTGGGTGATACATCTCCATTGTGTCTACTTTTCCAAACACTTTTTCCCTTGTTTTGGACTCTAACTTGCATGATTTGAATGGAACTAACCCGGACTGATGCTGTGTTCAGCTGAATTGCCATGGTGTTATTTTTGTGTAGAAATAGAAGTTCTTGGAATGACCTGAAAATACACAGAGATTATTTTTGGAATATATAAAAAATACTGGAAGAAGAATCCACGTCAGGGGGCCCACACCCTGTCCACAAGGGTGGGGGGCGCGCCTACCCCCCTGGACGCGCCCCCCTGCCTCGTGGGCCCAATGACGCTCCACCGACGTCCACCTTGACTCCATATACTCAATTTTGGGGAGAAAAAAAAATCAGGGAGAAGTATTCATCATGTTTTACGATACGGAGCCGCCGCCAAGCCCTAAACTCTCTCGGGAGGGCTGATCTGGATTCTGTTCGGGGCTCCGAAGAGGGGAATCCATGGCCATCGTCATCATCAACCTTCCTCCATCACCAATTTCATGATGCTCACCGCCGTGCGTGAGTAATTCCATCATAGGCATGTTGGACGGTGATGGCTTGGATGAGATTTATCATGTAATCGAGTTAGTTTTGTTAGGGTTTGATCCCTAGTATCCACTATGTTCTGAGAATGATGTTGCTATGACTTTTCTATGCCTAATGCTTGTCACTAGGGCCCGAGTGCCATGATTTCAGATCTGAACCTATTTTGTTTTCATGTATATATGAGAGTTCTTGATCTTATCTTGCAAGTCTATAGTCACGTATTATGTGTTATGATCCGTTAACCCCGAAGTGACAATAATCGGGACTATTACCGGTGATGACCGTAGTTTGAGGAGTTCATGTATTCACTATGTGTTAATGCTTTGGTCCGGTACTCTATTAAAAGGAGACCTTAATATCCCTTAGTTTCCAATAGGACCCCGCTGCCACGGGAGGGTAGGACAAAAGATGTCATGCAAGTTCTTTCCCATAAGCACATATGACTATATTCGGAATACATGCCTACATTACATTGATGAACTGGAGCTAGTTCTGTGTCACCCTATGTTATAACTGTTGCATGATCGATCACATCCGACATAATTATCCATCACCGATCCATTGCCTACGAACTTTTCATATATTGTTCTTTGCTTATTTACTTTTCCGTTGCTACTGTTACAATCACTATAAAAACCCAAAAACATTAGTTTTGCTACCGTTACCATTATTATCATATTACTTTGCTGCTTAATACCTTGCTGCAAATATTAAGTTTCTAGTTGTGGTTGAATTGACAACTCAGCTACTAATACTTGAGAATATTCTTTGGCTCCCCTTGTGTCGAATCAATAAATTTCGGTTGAATACTCTACCCTCGAAAACTGTTGTGATCCCCTATACTTGTGGGATATCAAGGCTATTTTCTGGCGTCGTTGCCGGGGAGCATAGCTCTATTTTTTGAGTCACTTGGGATTTATATCTGCTGGTCACTATGAAGAACTTGAAAGATCAAAGAACCAAGATTTTTCCCTCAACTACGAGGGGAGGTAAGGAACTGCCATCTAGCTTTGCACTTGATTCACCTTCTGTTTTGAGTAAACTTGCGACACCTACACCTTCTATTCATTCTGATATGTCGCATGTTATTGATGATGCCACTTCTGCTTTGCATGATACTTATGATGAAACTACTTATATGCTTGATACTACTGTGCCACTAGGTGAATTTCTTGATGAACAACTTGCTATGGCTAGAGAGAATGAAATTATTGAAACTGATAATATTGATAAAAGTGATGATGAAGATTCTCCCCCTAGATATGAACTGCCTGTTGTGCCTAAGGGTTATGTTATGGATGAAGAAACTTCTAGAGAATTCTTAGCTTGCATTGATAGATATGATCTTAAGAAATTATTAGCTAAGCTTAAAGAAAAGTCTTTGAATGCTAGAATGAAATATGACCCTGCTTTGCTACTTCACCTATCTTTATTATTGATAAGGATTAAGATTTCTCTGTCAATCCTGAGATAATTACTTTGGTTGAATCTGATCCTTTTTATGGCTATGAATCTGAAACTGTTGTGGCACATCTTACTAAATTAAATGATATAGCCACCCTATTCACTAATGATTAGAAAACTCGCTATTATTATATCCTTAAGTTGTTTCCCTTCTCATTAAAGGGTGATGCTAAAACATGGTTTAATTGTCTTGATCCTGGTTGTGTGCGTAGTGCCCAGGATATGATTTATTACTTCTCTGCTAAATATTTCCTGCTCATAATAAACATGCTACTTTAAGGGAAATATATAATTTTGTGCAAATCAAAGAAGAGAGTCTCCCACAAGCTTGGGGGAGGCTTCTCCGATTACTTAATGCTTTGCCTGATCATCCTCTCAAGAAAAATGAAATACTTGATATCTTTTATAATGGGCTAACCGATGCTTCCAGAGATTACCTGGATAGTTGTGGTGGTTGTGTTTTCAGGGAAAGAACTGTTGATCAAGCCGAATTGCTATTGAAGAATATGTTGATTAATGAAAATAATTGGACACTTCCTAAACCAACTCCTAACCCAACTCTAAAGAAAAGGGGTATTCTATTTCTTAGTCCTGAAGATATGCAAGAGGCAAAGAAAATCTATGAAAGAAAAAGGTATTAAAGCTGAAGATGTTAAGAATTTACCACCTATTGAAGAATTACATGGTCTTGATAACCTGACACAGGTAGTAAAGGTAAGTTCTCTCTATAGATTTGATAAGTGTGAAATCCCATTTACTAAGTTTGCTAGCCCGTGCTTGGATGAGTTTGATGACTTTATGGTTAAGCAAGAAAACTTCAATGTTGGTAGACAATTGAAACACAATGCCGATATGCTTGAACACTTGAGTTATTATATGGCTAATGTTAAAGGTGAACTTAAACTTATTGGTAAACATGCTTCTATGGTTACCACTCAAGTAGAACACGTACTTAAAGCTCATAATGATTTGCTCAATGAATTAAATAATAAGAATAATTATAATGCTGATAGAGTTATGACTAGAGATGGTAAAATGACTCAGGAACCTTTGTATCCCGAGGCCCATCCTAGAGAATTGAGCAAGATTCTCAGAGAACTAATGTAGATGCACCTAGTCCTTCTAAGAGAAAGAAAAAGAAAAATGATAGGACTTTGCATGCTTCTAGTGAACCTGTTGTTGACACACCTGAGAATCCCAATGGTATTTCTATTTTGATGCTGAAACACAATTTGGTAAAGAACATGAACCTAGTGATAATGCTAATGATGATGTTCATGTTGATGCTCAACCTAGCAACGATAATGATGTGGAAATTGAACCTGTTGTTGATCTTGATAACCCACAATCAAAGAATCAACGTTATGATAAGAGAGACTTTGTTGCTAGGAAGCACAGTAAACAAAGAGAACCATGGGTTCAGAAACCCATGACCTTTCCTCCTAAACCATCCAAGAAAAAGAATGATGAGGATTTTGAGCGCTTTGTTGAAATGATTAGACCTATCTTTTTGCGTATGCGTTTGATTGATATGCTTAAAATGAATCCTTATGCTAAGTCCATGACATATATTTTTACTAGTAAAAGAAAGATACCGGAGGCTGAAATTTCCACCATGCTTGCTAATTATACTTTCAAAGGTGGAATACCAAAGAAACATGGAGATCGGGGAGTACCAACTATACCATGCTCCATTAAAAGAAACTATGTTAAAACTGCTTTATGTGATCTTGGAGCCGGTGTTAGTGTTATGCCTCTCTCTTTATATAGTAGACTTGATTTGAATAAGTTGACACCTACCGAAATATCTTTGCAAATGGCTGATGAATCAACTGCTATACTTGTCTGTATTTGTGAGGATGTGCCTATTGTGGTTGCAAACATTGCTATTGTAACGGCCTTTGTTATTCTTGATATTCCCGAGGACGATAGTATGTCTATTATTCTTGGAAGACCCTTTTTGAATACTGTAGGGGCTGTTATTGATTGCACCAAAGGCAATGTCACTTTTCATGTTAATGGTAATGAGCATGCGGTACACTTTCCGAGGAAACAACCTCAAGTCCACAGTATCAATTCTATTGGAAAAATTTCAAAAATCACTATTGGAGGTTTTCAATTTCCTCTTCCTACCGTCAAGAAGAAATATGATATTCTTATTGTTGGGGATGTGCATATCCCCGTTGAGGTAACCTAGTGTTATTCGAAATTTCTCCAGTTTCATGCGATTCGGATGAGTTTGTTAACAAGACCTGATCAACCTTGTTAGTGGATTCCTTTTGATGAGCATGAGATGGATGAAGTTTGAAAGCACAACTCTTTGTACCCTCTTTTTACTTTCTATTATTTATATTAAATAAAGCAAAATTAGTATTTTCTGTCTGTTTTCTGAATTATCCATTCAATAAAAAATACCCCGAAAATAAAAGTTCTCCAATTGCCCGGAAATTTAAATATGATTTTTTAGAATATTTGAGAATTTCTAGCACTGAAAACACAGCAGGGGGATCAGCCACGTGCCCATGAGAGTGGAGGTCGCGCCCACCCCCTGGGCGTGCCCCTGCCTCGTGGACCCCACATGGGTCCCCTCCACTTATTCAGGCTACCACACACTCCTTCTTCCTCCCAAAAAAATCACTAGCCAACTCAAACCCGAGTTCTTGCTCATCTTGCTGCCATTTTCGATCTCCTTGCTCAAAGCTCCTCTCACAAAACTGCTTTGGGGGATTGTTCTTCGGTATGTGACTCCTCCAATGGTCCAATTAGTTTTTGTTCTAGTGCTTTATTTATTGGAAAATTTTGCTGCTTAGGTGACCCTGTTCTTGAGCTTGCATCTCAATTTTATGTGGTCAAAAGTAGTTTTAATACATGATATAGCCTCTAGGCACTTGTAGGAGTAGTTCCTATCAGTTTTGTTGAGTTTGGTTCACTTTTATTTTAAGTTACTACAAATTTCAGAAAAAGATGAAGAGATTTTTAAGGGGCTCATCGAGCCGAAGCTCGAAGGATAAGCAAAGTGAAGAGAACAAAAAGCCCAAGTATAATCTCCCTCGTACTGCAGAGGTTCGGCCATGTGAATGACCTTGTGATGAGTTCTTGAAAGAGCCGGGATTCATGAAGATTTTTATCATGTGGCTGAGAATGCAGGCCTCACCGCCTTCCTCCACGACCAGTGTGAACAGTAACTCTTACTCACCAATATCTTTGTGCAAAATTTTCATTTCCATGCTAGGAGATCAACACCTTCGGTGGAATTTTATTTATATGATGAGCATAAGAAGATTTCACTTTATGATTTTTGCTGGGTCTGTTTGATACCCTTTGAGGGCAGCATAGAGGAGCCACATCGTAATAATGTGGAGGGATTTATTGATATGATTGCTATAGGGGAAACGAGGAAAGTTTCCGATGCGATAATCACTAGCATACATTTTCCTGTTTTACATTACTTCACAATATTTGCTAGTAGATGCTTAGTTGGACGCAGGAACTGTGCCATAGTGCTCCTGATATTGCTATTTTACGCCATGCCTTGTTTTACTACTTTCATCTTAGGCAATATTGTTGCTAGACGGTTAAATCTGAATCGTACTAACGGCCCTGTCCTCGCAGGCATCTTTGCCTCGCGCCTTGCTGCACACTTTAACATACCGATCACGCATTATGAGAAAAAGTTGCTACCTCCTATTGCTCTAGGTTATAAGAGTATGGTAGCACATGAGTTTATTGTTAAGGATAAGAATAAGACACTTAAATATAAATTGATATTTAACAAAAATTATTGTGAGTTTATTACCTTGCCTACGCCCTCTTTGTTTGACATATTTTTAGGCAAGTACCTTGTTCCGCCGGAGGACATTCATGCTTACCGGAGCCAGATGTCAGCAGCAGAATCGGAGCCACCATCTGGCCCTCACCGGCAGTCTGTTCATTAATGGAATCCGGAGGAGATCACCTGCCAGTGGCAATCCGAGGACCCTTCTCAGTATGACCCCAACTACAGTTTTGATCCATGGGCATAGACCAACTTAGGCCAAAAGCCTAAGCTTGGGGGAGTACGTATCTCTCACCGACATTATATTCATGTTCACACACTCATGTTAGTTGTCGGTGCTCATACTTTTTCATTGTATCATCCATGCTAGTTTATTTTATTTTTAAGCTTTCTTCTTGTGTGTTTGAAAAACTTTAAGAAAAACAAAAATATAGTTGTAGCTTTTAGTTAGTTTACTTTCCATGCCTGTAGTAGTAGTAATAAAAAAGAAAACCCAAAAAGATTTCTCGTTCTTCTTTTGCTTGTTGGGAGCATTCCCGTGCAAATAGTTTTATTTCTTTCTTTGGGGGTTAAAAGGAGAAGACCATGATTAAAATGTCTCTCATATGCATTATTGTTGATCTCACAAAGAGCCCATATTACCTTGTCTTCTCCCATGAATTGAATGCTTGAGAATTCCATCTTAGTCCAATGCACGTGCACTATTATTATTTTCCACACTATTTGGTCGTGCAAGTGAAAGGCAATAATGATGACATAAGATGAATTGATTGAGATGAGAAAAGCTGGTATGAACTCGACCTCTCTTGTTTTTATAAATATGATTAGTTCGTCGTTCCTCATTCAGCCTATTATGAAAGAAACATATTTGCAATGACAATTAGATATTGTAGTTGCTTATGCCATGCTTAATTAGGTAGGTGTTTATAATGGTTTACCTTGCGTGCCAACATGCTATTAAAATGGTTGCAATGTTGTCAGGACCTCGATCCTAAGTCACACCGATCTAGCCTATAACACCTCATATCACTTTGCGGCCTCATGCACGGTATTCCCACGGGTGTCGCCTTACCATGGCCCAGAACTGTTTACGCCTTTTGGCTCACGTATATGATAGTGTCGCTAGCATCCATATGATAGAGAACCCGGGCTAACATGACTAGTCGTGAACCCAAAGTGGCACTAACTTACAGGGACAGGCATACATTAATCAACATCGAGCATGTCGGTCAACAATGTATGAATCTGGGTTGTAGCAACCGGGCTAACAGGACTCCGGTAAACCGGGCTGTAGCAGGCTAGCAGGACTCTGGGTGTCTCCGCGTGACATTTCCCCAAAGGGACAGACACAGGAACGAAGTAAATAACATGCCGGCCAGTCTAAGTGTTCTAGAGCAGTAGTGCTGGGCTAGCAGGACTCCGGTAAACCGGGCTGTAGCGGACTACCAAGGCTCAGTGGAAGCACCAAACTACATTTCCCGATAAGAGAGGCTACCAAGGATAGACAACTAGGTTGTCAGATCCCACACATACCAAGCATTTCAATAACATACACACAATATGCCCGATATGTGCAAATACAACATGACATCACAAGAAAACTCTACAACTCAAAGTATTTATTCATTAGACTCTGAAGAGCCAGATATTACAAACATGGGTCTCATGACCCAACATACAGAGCATACAAGCAACAAGCACATGAGGAAGCTTAACATGTCTGAGTACAGACAACTACAAATGAAAAAGGCTGAGAAGCCTGACTATCTACCATATCCTGCCAAGGGCACAAGATCGTAGCTGAGGTATCAAGCTAAACGTCGAAGTCCACGCGGAACTACTAGCTAGACTGAAGTCTCTCTGCAAAACATACATTAAGCAAACGTGAGTACAAATATACACAGCAAGACCTACATCAGAACTATCTACATATGCCTCATTATCAGCAAAGGGATGGCGGGGTTTGACTGCATCAAGCTAGCTTTGACTCAGTGGCTAACCTGAACTACTACTGCAAGTAACTCTTTTGAGGTCGCGCACATGAGTCCACATATTCACCAATCAATACACCACCATGGATCCACTCCCGTCTCCCAACGAGAACACCATCCATAGCACTCACGCTTATCATGCGCATTTTAGATTATCCACTTTCACTTGTCTATGAACTATACAGGCAACCAAGTAGTCCTTTACCACGGAGATGGCTATTAGAATAGATGATGTTGACCCTGCAGGGGTGTACTCCTTCATACACGCTCTCACCACTTACCATCGTTTACACGACATATACTTCGCAACCTTCAAGCGGAAGCCCAACAAGGGTGTCGGCCACGGCCTACCTAAACACTCAAGTCTCTAGTCCAGGTTTATCGCCTATCCAGGTTCCATCCGCAGGGAGTCCGGCCGAGGTTTCCACATACAGCCCCGAACGATGTATACAGGGTTCCCGAGACACCAAACAGGCGACTCAGTACACTGTGCCATGGTGTATCTACCACATCATAACCCACCCCTAGGGTCAGCGCTATGCACGACCTCCAACCCATATCCTATAAACACCAGAAACTAGTTGCAACTCCTGAACAGAGGACTAGGGTGGTTAAGAAGCCGAGAGGGTCCATTGGTTTCGGGCCCAATAAATGGTAGTAGTTGGTTCTTAAATCACACACACAGATCTCTGTGCTCAAGGACGGTTCCAACCAGAAAACGCACCATGTACTCCTACATGGTCTCTCATCGATACCTTTACCAAATCGTGTTGAACACACTTAGCTCACGCACAATAGGACATGTTTACAACTTTCCAATTCATCCCCGATGAATCAGACCCGACTCAACTCTGAGCAGTAGCAGGCATGACAAACAAACATGGATGAGTAGGCACATCAGGGCTCAAACAACTCATACTCATGCTAGTGGGTTTCATCTATTTACTGTGGCAATGACAGGTCATGCAGAGGAAAGGGGTTCAACTACCGCAGCAAGTAACGGATGAATCGTTGTTGTCCTAATGCAGTAAAACAGAGCAAGTGCAAGGGAGTAGGATTGTATCAGAATGAACAAGGGGGTTTTGCTTGCCTGGCAATTCTGAAGATAATACAAGTCTTCATCGGTGACATCGATCACGTCGTCGAAAACATCGTCGACTTAGAGGGGACAGTTACCGGCAAACAGAGAAGGAGACAATCAATGCAATGCAACAATATGAATGTGACATGGCAATATGAGGGTGTTGGCCTAATGCAACTACAACCAAATGCGTTTGGGTCATTTTGAACCAAAGTTTCAATCCCAAACTCAATATATGAATTTAAATAGTGCCTTATCATCTTTTGCACTAAACAGCAAGTTTAAGTTACTTTATCATGGGTGAAACCAGTACATATGGATAGATTGGATTTTTCTGATCATTTTTCATATATAACTTATTTCATTCTGAGCTACGGTTGAATTTCTATGATTTTTAGAAGTTTTAACTATTTTCTAGAATTTTCTGAGTTATTTAAACATCCAGAAAATCACTTACTGCATCAGCATGACATAGGTGTGGCGTCATCAGGTCAACTGGGTTGGCCAGGTCAAACCTGACCCGTGGGACCCATATGTCAGTGTCTCGGGCTGGTTTGGGTTGATGACATGTGGGACCGTCAACGTTGACTTGACCAAAGTCAAAGCTGACATGTGGGGTCCATGCAGATTAGCACTAATCTAAACAGGAAGTTAGACTAAACTAATTGGGCTCGAGACCCCACATGTCATCGACACAGGAACTAACTGAACGAGTTTAGCGCCTAAGCTAATGGCGCCACGTCAGCTGTCGTCTTTTAACCGCCGGCAACCTTAGATCACGGCGGCGTCCGCGTCGGGATTGCGCTACAGGCCACGGTTTGGGGCGTGGTTGGGTTCTATGGAGAGCCGAGGCTGAGCCGCGTCTGTGGGTGGTGGAGCTAGATCAGATGATTGCCAGAATCAATGCCGCCGACGAGGTTTGCGGCGGCCGTGGTTCCACCGTGCTCGAGTTCCTCGCTGGGGTGTTCGGGAGGAGGAGCTGGTGGTGGCTATGGGTGCGTGAAAACACGTTGAGCACGGTGGTGCGCTCGGTTGCGGCTCTAGGTGATGGTGGCCACGGCGGCGACATGGCTGGACGGCGGTGAGCTTCGGGCACGGCGGCGGTAGCGCTAGGGGACGTGCGAGGAGACGGGGAAAAGGGCGAACGGAAGAGGAGCTCATAGAGTGCTCGCAGAGAAGCACAGCAGGTTCGGGGAAGTGCCGGAGGCGGCGAATAGAAGGGTGGAGACCGTCGGGGCAGAGTACGACGATGAGCTTGATGGCAACGTTTCAGGCATCCCACGAGCGCGTGCTTCGTATTGGTGATCCACGGTGTCGAGGCGAGCCCGTTGGACAAAGTAGAGGGCGAGGGGACCTCAGTGGACACGGTGGCAGTGAACGGCGGCGACGGGCTACGCTCGATGCGTGAGGGATAGAGATCCAAGGGAGGGAATGAGCGCGGGGAGAGAGCGAGAGGAGCCAGGGGGCACGTGGCGACGTCCTGGGCGTCGAGGCAGCGGCGGGAAGCTGGAGGTGGCCAGGCGCGTGGGCGCGCGCAGCGGGCACACGCCCCTCGTCCTTCTGGCAAGAGGAGGGAGAAGACCGGGGATCCCCTGGTGGGCTGGGCCAGAACAGGAGTTGGGCCGGCTCTGCTGCGGGTAAGAGGCCCAGGTAAACTCTTTCTCTCTCTCTTTCCTTCATTCTAGTTTCTGTTTTCTATTTCTGACATTTGTTTTTAATTCGGTTTTTGAACCAAACAAATTTTTCTGCTTCTAACAACTTTTACAGGGACTAAATGGATAATTCCAAAGCCCCTTAACAATTATCAGAATTATTGGACATATAGTTAATATATCACATATATAATCCAATGCAAATAATTATTGGATTAACTCAAATGCCCAAAATAAATATTTCTGTGACTCCAAAAATATTGGTTTGAATTTTACCTCTTGCCAATATTTTTATAGGATAACAGGAACATTTCCTTGGACTCATTTGGGAAGATTTTAATGTTGATTAATTCTGAAGTTATTTGTGATGGTTTCAACTAACCTCAGTTCAACTTTCAGAATTTAGACATGATGCATGATGCTCTCAAATGCAACTAATATAATTATTTACACACAAGTACTTTGGGTTGTGACAGATGTGGTATGATAGGTTGGTATCCTCTTTTGAATGATTTGAGTAGCCTCTACGGTATTTTTGTTCATGGTGCATTATATCCTACTCATGCTTGCATTTTGTGTTGATTAATTTTAATGCATGTTCATGACAATTGTCGCTCTCTAGCTGGTCTCTTCACAATCTTTTTCTAGCCTTCACTTGTACTAAGCGGGAATACTGCTTGTGCATCCAATTCCATAAACCCGAAAGTTATTCCATATGAGTCCAGAATACCTACCTACATACGGTATCTACATGCTGTTCCAAGTAAATTTGTGTGTACCAAACTCTAAACCTTCAAATAAACATTATGTTTTGTATACTCGAATAGCTCATGTATCAACTAGGGCTGTCTGTATCTGCCATGCTAGGCGGGTTATTCTCAATAGGAGTGGACTCCGCTCCTCATTCACGAGAAAATGGCTGGTTACCCAGATGCCCAATCCGATGCTCAAATAAAATCAAAATAATTGCAAACAAAACTCCCCCTGGTTTGTTGTTAGTTGGAGGCACCCGTTGTTTCAGGCGAGCCATGGATTGATCCTTGTTGGTGGTGGGGGAGTATAAACTTTACCATTCTGCTTGGGAACCTCCATTAATGTGTGTAGCATGGACGATATCGAGATATCTCGGTTGTTATGTTGACAATGAAAGTATACCGCTCAAAATATTATTCATCTCTGTTTCAAAACCGAGCTCTAGAACCTCTACAAATCCCTGCTTCCCTCTATGAAGGTCTTACCCATTTACTTTTATGATGAGTCATCATCCTCTTATTAAAAATCACCAGTTGGAGAGCATGCTATCATTTGCATCCATTACTGTTAGTTTACATTGAGTATGACTATGACTGGATCTCTTTTACCATGAATTACAATGTCTAGTCAGTCCTTGATCTTTAAAGGTGCTCTCCATTTATGTTTTGTGGTCTCAGAAAGGGCTAGCGAGATACCATCTTGTTATATCATATCATGATTGTTTTGAGAAAGTCTTGCCATCCAAGATTTGTTATTATTGCTCGCTAGCTGATTATGCCATTGATATGAGTAACCATGAGACCTAAATGTTATTGTGAATATGGTTAGTTCATAATCTTTGCTGAAAACTTGAATGCTGGCATTACATATTTTCAACAACAAGAGCAAACAGAGTTTGCAAAAGTTTTTCTTTATCACTTTCAGTTTATCAACTGAATTGCTTGAGGACAAGCAAAGGTTTAAGCTTGGGGGAGTTGATACGTCTCCGTCGTATCTACTTTTCCAAACACTTTTGCCCCTGTTTTGGACTCTAACTTGTATAATTTGAATGGAACTAACCCGGACTGACGATGTTCTTAGCAGAATTGCCATGGTGTTATTTTTGTGCAGAAATAAAAGTTCTCGGAATGACCTGAAAATCAAAGGAGATTATTTTTGGAATATATAAAAAATACTGGAAGAAAAATCCATGTTAGGGGGCCCACACCCTGTCCATGAGGGTGGGGGCGCGCCTACCCCCTGGGCACGCACCCCTGCCTCGTGGGCCCCCTAACGCTCCACCGACGACCACCTTGACTCCATATATTCACTTTCGGGGAGAAAATAATTAGGGAGAAGGATTCATCGCGTTTTATGATACGGAGCCGCCGCCAAGCCCTAAACTCTCTCGGGAGGGCTGATTTGGAGTCCGTTCGAGGCTCCGAAGAGGGGAATCCGCCGCCATCATCATCATTAACCTTCCTCTATCACCAATTTCATGATGCCCACTGCCGTGCGTGAAAAATTCCATCGTAGGATTGCTGGACGGTGATGGGTTGGATGAGATTTATCATGTAATTGAGTTAGTTTTGTTAGGGTTTCATCCCTAGTATCCACTATGTTCTGAGATTGATGTTGCTATGACTTTGCTATGCATAATGCTTGTTACTAGGGCCCGAGTGCCATGATTTCAAATCTGAACCTATTATGTTTTCATGAATATATGAGAGTTCTTGATGCTATATTTTAAGTCTATAGTCACCTATTATGTGTTATGATCCGTTAACACCGAAGTGACAATAATCGGGACCATTACCGGTGATGACCGTAGTCTGAGGAGATCATGTATTCACTATGTGTTAATGCTTTGGTCCGGTACTCTGTTAAAAGGAGGCTTTAATATCCTTTAGTTTCCAATTGGACCCCGCTGCCACGGGAGGGTAGGACAAAAGATGTCATGCAAGTTCTTTCCATAAGCACGTATGACTATATTCGGAATACATGCCTACAATACATTGATGGACTGGAGGAGGATCAACGACGGACAGAGCTAGAGGAGGATCAAGGTAGTAGTGAGCATGGCAGCGAGAGCAACCCCAAGGACACGGTAAGGAAGAGAGTGGTACAGCGCCCAGTGTACTTCTTCAACTCCTTGCTACAGGGGGCTAGATCGAGGTACTCTGGCATGCAAAAGTTGATCTTTGGTCCCATCGTGGCCTCAAGGAAATTGTACCAGTACTTCCAATCCCATGAGGTCACAGTTGTCACTCGTTTTCCGTTGCAAATGATATTCCAAAGCCCTGAGGCTAAAGGCAAAATAGTGGAGTGGGCTTTGGAGCTATCTAGTTTTGGTTTGAAGTTTGAGAGCACAGCAACAATCCAGAGCAGGGCATTGGCAGAGTTTATTGCAGAATGGACGCCAACCCCTGATGAGGAAGTAATGGAGACAATTATCCCCAGCATGGAATCTCCCCAAGAATGGATTATGTATTTCGATGGCGCGTTTCCCTGCAAGGTGCAGGAGCTAGCATGCTTCTTGTCGCCCCCTCCAAGGAGCACCTGAAGTACATCATCTAGATGTACTTTTCCTGGGAAGAGGCAACCAACAATACATCAGAGTATGAAGGGATCCTTGTGGAGCTCATGATTGCCCAGAAAATGGAATTAAGAAGCAGATCATTCGAGGAGATTCACGGCTTGTGAGCAGATTCACGTCGAGGAAGTGAGAAGAATGGAGGAACGGTTTGACAGAATGCAAACAGAGCATGCACCCCGTGCGGAAAATGGCATAGTTGATCATCTATCGAAGTGTGTTGTGCAGAAGCTTCTTGTGGAACCAGGGACTTTTGTTCTCCGTCTTACTCAGCCCTCTGTATCCCCAGCAACAATGGCCCGGAAAAGGAGAAAGTCGGGCTCCGGTAAGCCTCATCCGGTAGAGTCGTCCGCTCCTGGCAGAGACCCTGTCGGAAGCAACTCCTCGCCACCTGCCAGACCGCATTCTCCAGCCGGGCCCATGGTCCCCGTGAACGAGGAATGTTCCCCATAGTAGAGGAGGTGCTGCTAGTCCTCATAACCAAGCCTCAGGATCCAACTTGGGCAAGGCACATAGTTCACTTCCTCCAAACCGGAGAGCTTCCTGGCGACCAAGATGAAGATGAAAGAGTAGCCCGGAGGGCCAGTATGTATCAGTTTTTCAATGACACTCTATACAGAAGGATGCCCAATGGTGTGAAATTGAAGTGCATCTGCTGGGAAGAAGGAAAGGAACTGCTGGCTGAGTTACACAAAGGCATGTGCGGCTCCCACATTGGATCAAGGGCATTAGTTGGGAAAGCATTCCGGAAAGGATTCTATTAGCCCACAGCCCCCCAAGATGCGGTTGAGCTAGTCACCAAATGTGGAGCCTGCCAGTTCCATTCGAAGAACATACATCTGCCCGCCCAAGCTCTTTAGACAATCCCTTTATCATGGGCATTTTCGGTCTGGGGGCTCGATATCCTCGACCCTTTCGCCCGAGCAATCGGGGGCTTTGAATTCGTATTCGTTGCTATCGGCAAGTTTACGAAATGGCCGGAAGTGACTATGGGAGAACGGTGATTGCTCAGTCAGCTATCAAGTTCTTGAAAGAATTGGTGTGCCGTTTTGGAGTCCCGGGAAGGATCATTACCAACAGTGGCACCCAGTTCACGAGCCGCGCCTTCACGCAATATGTTCGTACCCTCGGATGCGAGATCACATTCTCCTATGTGGCACATCCCAGGAGCAATGGACAAGCTGAGATGGCGAATGTTGAAGGGCTGCGAGGCCTCAAGATAAGAACCTTTGATACGCTGCAGAAGCATGACATGCGGTGGATCGATGAGCTGCTGGTAGTTCTCTAGTCCCTCAGAACGACACCAAATCGATCTACTGAGCAGACTCACTTCTCCCTAGTCTATGCGGCAGAAGCAGTTAACCCCACAGAACTCATTTATGGGTCGCCTCGAGTGCTTGCCTAGGATGAAGTAGCGCAAGAACAACACCGGCGTGATGATGCTGTGCTACTCGAGGAGAACCGTCTCCAGCACTACAAAAAAAGACACTTCCATGATGATACGTTTTTGTCACAGTAGGTCACGTTTTCTGTCATGCATGTACATCCATGACGATTTTATGACAGAATCAAGATAGTCATACCTGTGCTGTCGTAGAAGTGTTCCATGACATTACAAAAATTATCATCATGGAAGTGTCCACTTCCATGATGATAAATGGCAAGTCATGAAAGTGCTTACGTCAAGGGTGACCGACACGTGGCATCCATCGTAACGGGTCGCCGTTAAGCTGTCGGGTCAGTTTTCGGATCCGCTAACCCGTTAACAGCTCGTACCAATGGGTATTTTCCACGTGTAAAATTCTCATTGGCCCGAGGAAACACGTGTTGGCTCACCGTTTGGACAGCTGTCATCCACTCATTGGACAGGAGGCGCCTTTGATTGGTCAACATGTGGCACGGCCCAATAGTGGCCCATTCCAGTGAAAAAGGCCGCCCCAGTAAGAATTAGCAGGCCGGCCCATATAAGGCCTATGTCGGTGTCAAAACCGGTGGATCTCGGGTAGGGGGACCCGAACTGTGCATCTAAGGCGGATGGTAACAGGAGGCAGGGGACACGATGTTTACCCAGGTTCGGGCCCCCTTGTTGGAGGTAATACCCTATGTCATGCTGATTGTTCTTGATGATATGATTATTATAAGAGTTGATCTACCATGAGATCGTAGAGGCTAAACCCTAGAAGCTAGCCTATGGTATGATTGTCTGTTGTCCTATGGACTAAACCCTCTGGTTTGTATAGACACCGAAGGGGGCTAGGGTTACATAGAGTCGGTTACAAGGGAGGAGATCTTCATATCCATATTGCCTAGCTTGCCTTCCATGCCAAGGAGAGTCCCATCCAGACACGGGACGAAGTCTTCAATCTTGTATCTTCATACTCCAATAGTCCGGTTGTCCAGAGACCCCCTAATCCAGGACTCCCTCAGTAGCCCCCGAACCAGGCTTCAATGACGATTCGTCTGGCACGCAGTATTATCTTCGGAATTGCAAGGTGGGTTCCTCCTCCGAATACTCCATGAAAGATTTTGAACACAAGGATAGTGTCCGGCTCTGTAAAACAAGTTCCACATACCACCGTAGAGAGAATAATATTTCCACAAATCTAATCTGCTAACGTGTTTTGACAGCACGGCGTTATGTCATGGCCCGGTCATTATTTGAACCGATTTTCTCAACCAGCACCGCACATAACGCGAGGCGGTTTTCTTGACACGTCATGTCGAAGAAGAGATCATGTCCCCCTTATTACGAGATTCTCATCAATACGGACATGGGTAACCCACTCGTGCCCGTTGGTACGACTCCTCGATTTCAGGCGAGTCCAAAACGGCCGCGAGGAGGACGCTTGATATTCACACTTTTTATAAAGAGGCCAAGACCTGTCCCTTTTTCCTCCCGCGCTCAATCGTATCCTTCCCCCGCCTCGAGTTCCAACACCCCAGGCTCAGGTCGGGCACTTCGGACCTTCAGCCATGTCCGGATCCAACCTGTAAGGTCAGTGGATGCCTTCCTCTGTCACAGAGGAGGACATCAAGAAGATGAGAGAGGCCAGATATCTGACCGCCGAATTTTCACACAGGCTGCCCGCCCGGGGGCAGGTCATCCCCACTCCCAAACCCAACGAGAGTGTTGTGTTTGTCTCTCACTTCCTCCGAGGACTAGGCCTCGCTCTGGATCCCTTTGTTAGGGGACTCATGTTCTATTATGGGCTGGTATCCACGATCTGTCCCCAGATTCCCTCCTTCACATCTCGTCGTTCATCGTCGTATGTGAGGCCTTCCTCCGCACTACCCCTCACTTCGGCCTGTGGCTCAAGACCTTCAATGTGAAGACGAAGATGATCAAGCGGCGGCACATAGAGTGCAGAGGTGTCGTAATAAGCAAAAGCGCTAATGCTCTATGGCTAGAGGGTTCCTTCCCACATGTATCCGGTTTGTGGCAGCGGGAGTGGTTTTATATCACAGCTCCCCGAAGCACCAAGTGGGCAGCCATCCCTACCTTTCGCTTGGGCCCCCACCACAACTGACATCATGGATCAGCGAGGGGCTAAACTGGGGTCCGGTAAAGGATGTGCCGACATTGCAGAGTCGCATTCGAGATCTCATTGAGAGAGACGTCAACCTGGTCATGGTGATGTAGGTCATGCTAGTTCGCCAGGTCCCGCCTTGCAAACGTAGACCTCTCCGTTTGTGGGAGTTCAACTCGGAGGGACCGCGAATCATTCAGCACTTGCTCGGCATGACACTCGAGGAGATGTACAAGTTGTTCTTCAGATCACAAATAAAGTTTCCGGACACCACCGAGGATGCGGGTTTGAGATGTAATCGCCCGGATACCCAAGTAAGTAATCGCATGGCCGAACACACTGTTTCTCTTATTTATCATAGCATCATGCTGAAAAGTCTCTCTTTGACCAGGACTGGATAACAAAGGCGAAGATGATCAGGTGTCCGGCACCCCTTCCCAAGGGCTTGGCCAATCCAGTACTAGACAGAATGCTGGAGCCGGCGCCTTATCAGGTGCCCTCGAAGGAAGATGAAGGGGGAATAAAGAGGCCGGAAGCGAGCGTCACTCACTACTCATCCCAACCAGGGGAACGAGCGCCTCCGAGAAGGAGGACAACCAGGGAGAAGAATCTGACATCCCCTCTCCCCAAGGAATGAAGACGACCACCTCTGAAGATCCGGAAACAGAGGTTTCCAAATGAGGGAAGAAATCTTCGCCAGAGGGTCCTGCCCCAGGGGGTACCCTTGCCGCACAGTGTCCGCAAGGTAATCAGCCCTCTACGAGCTGTAAGTAATCAAAAAGTACTTAGTAGTGAGAATATCCTACCTTACTTCTGAAGAAAATAACCGAAGCTTATATCTTGTAGTTCGGATCATAGCCCTTCTCGACAGAGTTCGTCTTCGGGGGATCTTCTTCCGGAGATGATGGAGAGCGAAACACCTCCCCCTGCCACCCCGCCTTATGAGGCGGGCGACCCAGAAGTGTCGTCGTGGAGGGTTTCTCCTGATCCGCCAAGGCCAGGGGGTAATCCCTTGGCCACCCGGAGTCCTCAGTATTCAGCTCCTAAAGAGAGCAACAGAAAGAGTCCGGAACCGTATAGTGTGCGGTCGGACGCACTGAAGGATCTTATGGAGCAAGCGGCCATCTCAGAAGCGCATCATATGCTAATGAGTACGGTAGTTGAAAGGATTTCATCCTCTATAAGCGGATTGCATGAAGCTTTTATGAGCCTGTTGAAAGGCTTTGAGGTACGTGGCATAGTGTATGTTTTGGACAGTACCACACACGTTAGGTGTGCCCTATGGAGATAATAGCCCCTGAGACTCTAGTTGTCGTCGAAAACGGCGGCAAACAGAGGATCATAGTCCTAGGTAATAACCAGACCGCCTTTATGTGCAAGTCGTTAAAGCACAGGTGGCTAGCCGGACTGTTGGGTTTGCTGAGCTAAAGCGGCAACTTGATGCGGCAGATGCCGACATCGTGCTTGTCAACAAGCGGCTTGACGAGGCACAGGGTAAGTGATTTCTCCAGTGATCAGCGCAAAGTAAGAGGAGCATGATGCTAGTATCTTTTATATGTTGTGATTGCAGATGGAGCTGCCACCGTGGAGACCCTTCGGGCAGAGCTTTCCCGAGCCAAGGAACAAGCAAGGAATAGCGATGCGGCCGCTCTAAAGGCAGTCGAAGAGCTGAGGGCCGAATAGTCCGTGCATCGCCAGAGCAAGGAGAGGATACCTAAGATGGCCATTGAGTTCAAAGACGCCGTTGACCGTTACCAGCTTCTTGATAAAGAAAGTCGGGCGAGGGCGACGGACCTGGAAAAGGCCATGGTAGCAACCAAGGAAGCTCGCTCTAAAATCAGAGCGACGAAGGAGGAGTTGCATCAAGCTGCGGATATCGTGGCTGGGAAGCCCTTCTTGTTGCAGACTAAGTTTGGAGATCCGAATTATGCTCCTCTTGACCAGCTATGGAGTTCAGCGGACGCCTACGTTGATTTGGCGGCAAGTGCTGCTGATGCGGCTGAGTACTTCAAGGATCAAAAAGTTCGCGAAGTGGAAAAGCTGTTCTGGTCACATTTCCATGCTCTAGTGCGTCTGCTGCTATTGAATGAGCAAATGGTCGCGTGGGCCGAGCTCCATAGGTTGTCCGAACTCGCCATGAGGTCTGTTGTGGATCATCTGTGGCTGAGAGGGCCAAGGACGAATATTTACTTTAGTTTAGTGCAACAATTCCTCGGTGATGTGCCGCATATCGACGCTATGAAGAGGTCGGCTTGCATAGAGGGCACGCGGATGGCCTTTGCCCGTGTCAAGACATACTGGGCAGAGATGGAGGCCACCACTGTTGCAACACATGGATCGGCCGTGGGCCGAGTGGCTGCTGAGCACTACTTTGAAGAATTTCTTGAAGGCGCTCGTTCGATAGAGGCTCATTGCTCGAAGAATATTATGTTCCAGTGACATGTACTCCCATTGTAAGAACAATGTTTTATTGAGTTGTCAAGGCTGTATTTATACTTTTGCCTGAAAGTATTATGATGCCTCCTATGTGGTCGTTTATGTATATATGTATATAACCTGAAAGTTTGCAGTCGTCTTCCGCCCCCATGCATATAATGCGGGGGTGTTCGCAAAAAACGTGTATTCACACTTGATCCAATGTCTTGGTCCATTAAGGAGGTGGTAGCGCAGTGAACGAGGCAATCGGACTATATTGCTTTAACACTTTCACTTAGCCATAGGAGTTTGACGGTGGGGCTACTATATAGCCCCTGGTACTTCTGCGCTCGTCCAAATATAGGGCGCATACGTACATGACTAGGAAACAGCCCTTCGTTAATGCAGTGGAATCCCGAAGATTCCGCTTGGTCATTGAGTGGTTGACCAGTCTCGCGCTATATCATGACAGTTAGTTTTCGGCTTTCTCTACCGAGGCGCTCATCTGGATGAACCAGGGCACAATCGCAGTAGTTCTCCCAATGCTACCTTAGCCGATATAGCGGAATGTAAGGTACCAAAACATGGGAGTCGGGCAAACCCAACATTTTACTAAAGACATGATTCAGAGCTGATGCATATAAGGCCAAACTCGCGACACCGAACACTCCCTAAGGTATTCGGTCTTTATAACATATGCCAGGCTAAACCATGCCCTTAATATTAAACCTGGGTGTCCAGGTACGTGCAATATCCTGACGTGGCCACATGCCAATACGTCGGCATCCTTCTTGGTTGTATTGAGTGTCCGGAGGATGTGGGCAACAAGAGACGGTAAAAAAGGTTGACGCAAGGTCTTAATCTAAAAAGAAACCTTTGAGCGGGTCCCTGTTGCACGTCTGCGCCTGTGTCTCTGTTGTGCCGTGTCCTGGACGGGTGTAGCACGATTGTCATCTATAAAAGAGAAGAACTTAGGTGAAAAGTTGTCGTGCCAGAAAATTGGTTATTGTCAATAAACCATTAAAATTTAAGATAAGTAACGTTGAGCTAGACTAGCCCTGATTACACGCGGGAAGCCCCTGGTACTGTCTAGGAGGGCTTGATTATCAAACCAATCTCATGTATATGTAGTGGTGCACCGGACTCGTCTAACCGTGTCCGTGGTCTTGACGACCTGTCATTTTTTCTGGTTGGTGAGGCCGTCTAGTGCTCGGCGGCAAAAGCCGCCGCACATTCTTCCGCGTGTAGAGCACGCTCAGTATTTCCGCTAACTGTGATGGTGCCACGTGGACCGGGCATCTTAAGCTTAAGAGAAGCATAATGCAGGATTGCATTAAAACGAGCGAAAGCCGCTCTTCCGAGTAGTGCCTGATAGCCACTTCGGAATGGAGCGATGTAGAAATTTAAACTTTCGCTTCGGAAGTTTTCGGAAGAACCGAATACAACCTCTAGTAATAGAGAGCTCGTGTAGTGGGCCTCTAGGCCTAGTATTACTCCCTTGAAGGTAGTAGTACGGTGGCCTATTTTTGATGGGTCTATCCCCATTTTGCGGACTGGGTCCTGATAGATCAGGTTTAGACCACTTCCGCCGTCCATGAGGACTCGTGTGAGATGGTATCCGTTTATTATTGGGTCTAACACTAAGGCAGCCAATCCTTCGTGCCGGATGCTTGTCGTGTGATCCCCGCGATCAAAGGTGATCGGGCAGGCCAGCCAGGGGTTGAGCTTAGGGGTGACGGGCTCTATGGAGCGTGTGTCTCGGAGTGCATATTTCATTTTCCTCTTCGTCACTGTTTTAACCTCTGGAGGGAATTTTTTCTGTCCTCCATTGCTTTGCTGGCGAGGTTCATCCTCGTCTTCGCTTGGTGTCTCCCCCCCTTATGTTTGGTGTTTAGCTTACCGGCCTGCTTGAAGACCCAGCATTCTCTCAGGGTGTGATTTGCAGGTTTATCGGGGGGCCATGAATCTGACATAGTTTGTCAAGAATCTTGTTTAGGCCAGATGGACCGTCTCTTCTACCTTTGAAAGGCTTTTTTTGCTGACCTGGTCGAGAGCCCCTGAATCCGGCGTTTACCGCCGTATTATCTGGTATATCCTCTTTATTTCGAAGCTTGCTTTTATTGCGTCGCCATTGTTCTCGATTTTTCTTGGCCGAGGTGTCTGGCAAGCCATTCGTCTCGGACGCTGTGTTTGAAAGCTGCTAAGGCTTCAGCGTCCGGACAGTTGAGGATTTGGTTCTTCTTGGTGAGAAACCTGTTCCAAAGCTTTCGGGCAGACTCTCCGGACTGTTGAATTATATGACTTAAATCATCTGCATCCGGAGGTCGGACGTAGGTCCCTTGAAAATTAGCCCGAAAAGCATCCTCGAGCTCCTCCCAACTCCCAATTGAGTTTTCGGGGAGGCTTTCCAGCCAGTGCCGAGCTGGTCCTTTAATCTTGAGGGGCAAGTATTTAATGGCATGGAGATCGTCTCCGCGAGGCATATGGATATGGAGGATAAAGTCCTCAATCCAGACCCCAGGGTCTGTGGTCCCGTCGTATGCTTCTGTGTTCACTGGTTTGGATCCTTCTGGGAATTTGTGGTCCAGCACCTCATCGATGAAACATAGGGGGTGTGCGGCACCCCTGTACTTGGATGTACCATGTCGTTTAGACGGTTGTAGTATTTGGTTTTGATTTTGTGCTAGAGCATGCTTCCTAGATCCATAGATGGATCTGGTCGCACTGGATTTTTGGCGCAAGTCCTCACGTACATCTTGTGTTGACTTATGTGCGTATTTGTTATCCACTCTATCGCGGTCATGAGGTGGTGGATCCGGTTGGTTGGCCATTTCATTATTTGGCTGTGCGGTCTCTAAGGCCTGGTCATCGAATTTGGGTAACAGCTTGCGCTTTGGATAGCTGTTTGTGTGGTAACTTCCACCATACTTTACTTCGCTATCGAGCACTTTGTTCCACCTACTGTTGAGTGTGTTTTGTGCGGCCTTAAGCCTTTGCTTCTGCTTCTTCAGACTCCTCGCTATGGCAATAAGCCTTCTGTGGAGGTTCTCTTGCTCCAAGTGCGTTTCCGGGATGATGTGTGCATCTTCGTCCGGACTGTTTTCCTCCCCCGATGGGGTTTGATGAGGGTTATCCTCGGCGTCGCCGTGTTCGGATGTCAGATCCGTACTATGTTCGTCACTTGCAGCTTCATCGTGCTCTGCCGCCGGGGCAATGTGGTCGCCGTTTCCTCTGGAGTCGACTGGAGTGTTGTTTTGTCTTGCGCTTTTATCGCTGTTTTTGCTATGGTGGGACATAGAGCGGTGCCGCTGACGTTGGCGCTTGGGTTGCTTCTTGGAGGGGCCATCCTCCGCTGTCTCTTCGCCATTACCTTCTTTGGGTGTATCCACCATGTATATGTCATGTGATGAAGTGGTTGTCTGGCGCCCTGTGGGCGCTGGATCCTGTTCATCTCCTGCATCTTCGTCCATGCCGTCGATGTCTTTGGAGCCGAAGTTGAGCATGCCGGTTAAGTCGTCGACAGTGGCTACTAAGTGGGTGGTGGGCGAGCAGCGAATTTCTTCGTCGTCCGTATCCCATTCTAGCCGGAGATAGTTCGGCCAAGGTTCTCCTGACAAGGAGAGAGACTTTAATGAATTTAGCACTTCGCCGAAAGGCGAGTGCTGAAAGATATCCGCGGAGGTGAACTCCATGATCAGCGCCCAGTTGGATTCGATGGGCACGGATGCAGGCGACTCGGAGACCGTGGCCGGAGATGAATCCAGTGGTTCGGCGACACGGCTCTTGTAAGGGGTGCAGTCAGTATCTGGCTCCATCGCCGCTGAGAGTGCGGCCTCCATGGCGGGGTCTATCTCTCCGTCCTTGGATGGTGCAATTCGCTATGGATTGAAGGCCGGAGTAGTTGCAGATGCGATCTCCCGAACACTGTCCGCCGGCAGAGTTACGTCGTCCTCGTCATGACTGTGCGGCGCACCTGACACGGGCTCGAATCCGTCGAAGATCAAGTCTCCGCGGATGTCAGCAATGTAGTTTAAGTTTCCGAATCTGACCTGATGGCCAGGGGCGTAGCTCTCGACCTGCTCCAGGTGTCCAAGTGAATTGGCCCGCTGTGCGAAGCCGTCGAATACAAAGATCTGTCCGGGGAGGAAAACCTCACCCTGGACCGCATCGCTATCGATGATCGAAGGAGCCATCAAGCCGTATGGTGATGACACAGTGGAACTCTCAATGAACGCACCAATGTCGGTGTCAAAACCGGCGGATCTCGGGTAGAGGGTCCTGAACTGTGCGTCTAAGGTGGATGGTAACACGAGGCAGGGGACACGATGTTTACCCAGGTTCGGTCCCTCTTGATGGAGGTAATACCCTACGTCCTGCTTGATTGTTCTTGATGATATGAGTATTACAAGAGTTGATCTACCACGAGATCGTAGAGGTTAAACCCTAGAAGCTAGCCTATGGTATGATTGTCTGTTGTCCTACGGACTAAACCCTCCAGTTTATATAGACACCGAAGGGGGTTAGGGTTACATAGAGTCGGTTACAAGGGAGGAGATCTTCATATCCGTATAGCCTAGCTTGCCTTCCATGCCAAGGAGAGTCCCATCTGGACACGGGACAAAGTCTTCAATCTTGTATCTTCATAGTCCAATAGTCCGGCCAAAGGATACAGTCCGGCTGTCCGGAGACCCCCTAATCCAGGACTCCCTCAGCCTACTTTTGTCAGGTCCATTTCATCCCATAGCCCATACGAGATGTGCCAGTTCGGCCCGTCGACGGCCCCTTAAAGATTTGACACCATTGCAGCCCATCGCCAGTTCGAGCCCGTTAACAACCCGCTATATATTTGGGCTCAATTGATGTGATTTCGTCCTATTAATGGCCCATTCAAGGGATGGGCCAATTTTCAGGATGTACATCTTTCAGCCTTTTAGCGACCCATTTAAGTGTTGGGCCAATTTTCGGCCCGGTGTGTCTTTCAGCCTGTTGATGACCCATAAATGAGTTTGCCCATTTGTAGTCGGACCTTAGTTTTGGCCTTTTAGCGACCCATTTAAGTGTTGGGCCAATTCCTGGCCTGGTGTGTCTTTCAGCCTATTGACAACCCGTAAATCAGTTGGGCCATTTGTAGTCAGACCTAAGTTTTGGCCTTTTAAAGGCCATGCTCTTCATGGTCCAATACCAGCCTGGTTTCTCTTTCGGCCTGCTAAAGGCCCACAACACAGTTGGGCCATTTACTGTATGACCTGACTTTCGTCCTCTTAGCGGCCCATGCTCTTCATG
This sequence comes from Triticum urartu, assembly GCF_003073215.2. NCBI lineage: Eukaryota > Viridiplantae > Streptophyta > Magnoliopsida > Poales > Poaceae > Triticum > Triticum urartu. The sequence goes on along the minus strand of NC_053022.1, from coordinate 165,811,197 downwards.
GTCTAGTACCAGCCCGCTGTCCCTTTCAGCCTGCTAAAGCCACAGAGTATAGTTGGGCCATATGTAGCCCGACCTTAGTAACGGCCTGTTAACCACCCGTGAAATCAAATGGCCCCACTTGTCACCTGCTTCGATGTCGGCATTTTAGCGACCCGGGAGGTAAGAGGGCCGACCATTAACTTTCGGCCTGGTAACGGCCCACTAACATAATGGGCCCACTACAGTTCGTGCATGTCTTTAGGCCCAATTAGATAGTTTGAGCCCATTACGACAAGCAATTATGCACAGGACCAAAATTGATCAAGAAAGGTACGGCATATAGGGAAAAACGTTGCACATCCAACATATATTATAGGAAATTACGTCCACTAGGCAATCAAAGATTGATGCCAGCGCAAATAAATGAACAGAACCTAACGATCTACAATGTCACAATCTGCAACTCAGCGTAGATGACGCCCATAAGCATGTGAGCAAGTTCTTGCTGCTTTGCTACACTGTCTCTGAAAACATTGATCAGTTGTTCTTGCGCACGAATGTGCACCTCTGATTCCTCCACCATTTCCACATTTGCTTTAGCCATTAATTGGTTCACAAAAATACATGTTTTCCATTGCATTCGAGGCAGAGGAAACTGAACAGATTCAGATGGCGATTTTGGCAGACTTGTATTATTGATAGTGGAGAGTGTCTCGACCACTTCATCAGAACATAAATTATAAGGGGAACCGAACAGATTAATGATGAGTTATTGCCATATTACCTGGCCTAGATTTATTGGAAAAAACAATGGGGTTGCCTTGATGTTTTCAGAGTTTGCCTTCTTATCTTCAGCAGCGGCACCAAATTAACACACTAGCATTGCTATCATTGGCCAGGTCAGATAATAGAAAGCAACATTGACACAACGAATGTTTGGGCAACTAGCCTACACCAAATTAACACAATATGGCACAACTATCATCAGCCAGGTAAGGTAATAGAAAAGCAACATTGAAAAAATGAATTAATGGGCAACTAGAGCAGCACTAAAATTTAGTAATGTGCATGATATGAGATAGTACACTCATGCAGCTTAGTATGCAAAACTACCAGGCAGTTTTCCTCACAAAAATCAATATTATAGCCTTTAACATTTTGCTACAACTGAATTTAGATCAGATAAAGGTTGGATTCACACTGATTAACAAAATACATGCTGATGTAAAAATATAGTGATATACAACAGGTACTTACATCAGCATTGGAGCACAAAGAATTCCCGCAAGGTACTTTCACAGAAAGTCTTCTATACTTTAAGCTTATTTTCTGAAAGAGAGATGGGTAAGTAACATGTAGAAAATATGATCAGAATGCTATAAAATTTCATGATGCAAGGATACGCACACGCTTCTTAGAATGGAGTTGACATATTTTTGCTGGACTAGAGCGGACTAGTTCTTTGGCCACTGGAATCTACTTATTATTAGTGGGAGTTGGGTTTCTCTATGCTGGAGCAGTATCTATGAAAACTGGAGTTGGTTTTTTATCTCCTGGCATTTGGATCTTTTGCAAAGACCTGGTTTGTAACCCTTCAGATTCTAACATAGACGTCTTCCCCTTGCCTGCATTATATAGAAGAATGGTGCTTCAATTATAAAACATGCTACAACAGAAATGGAATAGGTACTGAGGAATAGAAAGGCATGACATATTGACATGTATTCCCTCCATCCGGAAATAAATGGATGGGTCGAGGCATATTTCAGTTCTAGATTCATCTAGTTTTATCCATTTCTGCGACATGTAGTCCGGACGGAGGGACTATGATGTAAGAGCTAGGGATACGACAGGAAAATAGTGTAAAAAATAATACTTGAATGTGAAACTAAATGCTAGCGGAATACATATAGAAAAACACTAAGGCAACATATGCGTGTATGATTGGGAAGCTAAGATGGCATTGCAAGAGACCACTAGAACACCACTTCAATGTAAAAAAACATGGTATGGTAGTCAGATGAAGTACATACTGATGAATAACAATGCATAAGATATTGAGAAGCATGATGTCCAAACTAAGCAGATGGCATTGCGATAGAGTAGAATGACAGTACTTGAATTTGAAAACATGTTATCATGAATGGAATAGGTACTGAAAAACAGGAAGGCATGCCATATTTACATGCATGATCAACAGGCTAAGCAGAAGGCATTGCAACAGAGTAGATGCACTCCAGGACATTATATGCATGTTGTACCCATATCAAGTGGCATGTTAGAGCAAGGGCCTTATGGGGTGAATAGGATTCGTCATCTTTCTTCAAGTCTTGTGAAGAACTACCTTTACATGTTCCATCATATTGGGTATCATTGGTGTCAAGTTTGTTGACCGTTACATTGCTCCGTGAGGTTCTTGTGGATAAATCAGTGTGCGCAATTATATCTAACATGCATGGAATACAACTAGAGGTTAGATTTATGTAAGGAGTGCCTATAGGAGACGACATAAATAGTAGGACTGGGGTTAACTAGCAGCAAGAGGTCTCAAAAACTAAAGGGAGAACATAGATGAAAGATACAAAATATGTCTTGTTTGTACTCGAGATTAACTAGATGGCACACAAAAGTATTAAGGAACAACATAGGTTATACTAGAAGTGGTATAATACTATAATCACCGGCCTTTGGGATAGCATTGGCTTATAGATAATAACTATGGAACAGCGTTACCTAAAGAACAAGTCTCTTAGCTGAACTATGGAACAACGTTAACTCCTGAACCAGACCCATAAGATATCAGCATGAACATAAAGTGAAATGTGATGATCTATTTTCCATGCTTAGATGAATAACAAAGCCATAAATGTTGCACACAAGTAAGATGACGGTACAACCTATTTGGCCACCATCCATAGGAGTGAGTATCATGTGCTGACTTGTTGATGGCCCTGCAGTTGTTGTGGCTGTCAATGTCGGGCACGCGCATTCGATGCAGGAAACTATTGAGTGGGGACTATAGCTCCCTTTTGGTGTATGCTTCCCATGTTGGAGCAACTGCAGTGAGTCGAAAGATGGTGTGGCTGAAGATGCAGAAAATGCATAATGTTAAGAACGACACATCTCTCTGATCTAAAGAAATACCCTAAGAGATCAATAGCAAGGTACGAGAGTGGTCACATGTCTGTCGAGTGAAGACTAAATTGGGGTCACACGATTTTTTTTATTTTGGTACTGTCCGATCTATGCTAGATGGCTTGATGGCCGTCTTGTGCCTCCCGGCTGACACTGTTCGGAATCTTCCCCGAAGAGCCAGTGACCACCGGCAGAACAGCATGCCTCCGCCGTCCGTGGCCCCGACCAAAACCCCGCTCCCCGCCCACCGCACTGTCGTGGTTGCGCCGCCCCCGGGCCAATCCACAAAGACTCGCTGTCATCCAGATCCGGTGGCGGTAGTACCTTCAACCCACGCAAGTCTAAGATAGCCATCTAAGCGCTGCTTCCGCGGCGAACTTGCGCCCCCGCACCCTTACGTTAGACACCAGCCAACCGGCAGCCTAGGAGCTCCGCCAGCTCGAGGGGTGTTGCTTCCCATTGGGAATCGATTGGCCCAGAATAAAAATTCAGGCAACTGACGCCTAAATAAAGTGATTTGAGATGAGGGTTTGACCAATCTGGCGGCTCGGTGAAGTACGCAGCTCCAGCTATCTACTCGGTGAGGCCCGCGCGGCTGCGGTGGCTACCGGTGGCAGGGAAGCGGAGATGTCACGATGGTCGATGGCAATGAGGAAGCAGCACTGATGCTCTGGATGGGTCCAAAGTTCGAGCCGCTCTGGTGCCGTGATAAATGGTGGGGGTGAATCGGCTCCGGTACGGTTCACGCGGCCGTCGTCGAGGCAGCTCCGGCAGCACGGAGTAGGAGGCACATGACCTAGTGCACGACGACAAATGGGCAGCGTCTCCGGGATTAGAGAGGAGCGCGGCTATGAATTTGGTGCGGTGGGGGTGCCATGGAGGAGGGGCTAAGGTTTCGCGGCTCTGGAGAAGGGAGCTTCCGGGGAGAAGGTGATTTGGCGCAGATGAGGTATGAATGGGGAATTGGGAGGGGGAACCATGTCTTACGGACGCATTTGTCTGAAATGTGGGGGGAGTTACAGTTCTACCCCTGCCTTTAGGCTTCTTGGCTTGGGTCTATGTACTAAGGGTCGGGGATAGTAGAGTAACTTTGCTTCTCCCAAATAGTTGGCGTGAGCGATTTCGGGCGAGGAGGGCGTGTTTTGAAATATAGTGGGTGCGAGCGATTTCGGGCGAGGAGGGCGTGTTTTCAAATATAGTGGGCGCGAGCGATTTTGAGCGAGGAGAGCGTGTTTTGAAATAGTGTGCACGAGCTATTTCGGGCGAGGAGAGGGTGTTTTGCCGACCATGGGTTATGAATTACTCGGCACATGTCATTTTGGCCAAGGAGAAGGTGCTTTTGGAAGAAGTTACGAACCTACCCTCGATGTACAACAATTGATGCGTGTCCCACATAGGCTTGTAATTTCGTGTCTCCCATTTTTTGCTAGGGCCAATTCCACCGAGCAGAGGGTGTTTAACGTTTCGTTCAAATTTTGGGACAACGATCATCCACGTCTATCTTACCAAGTCGATTAAAATCAAAATTTGAAATTTTAGCTTGCCACTTCTTTTTTAGATGGAGATATGATGCTCAGGAGTAATGTGTTTTTACATGCTTGTTGCTAGCGATTTACTATATGATAAATAGTTGACCAACTCAAAAAAGGGAACCAAACCCAAAATGAAATATCTCGATTCAATGAAATAGCTCGTTCACCAGGTCAAAATAGTGAACTAAATCCAAAATTGAACACCTCAATCGAGTAGCATGTTGTATAGTATTATAGTACTCCATGAACATGTTGAAAGTCAAATTAATGAACTTGTTTGATACACGCATATCTCCATTCATGTGTGCATTGCAGAGAATATGCTCTCCAGTTTAAATATTTGAATGCAACTATATATCGAAACATGGTTTATATCAGTCTTTGATGCATAAAACGCGACATCCCCCTCTTCTGGACTCGTGCTCTCTCTCTCTCTCTCTCTCCGACAATCTTCAATTCTGTCACACGCATCCAACACACAAACCTTTTTGGTCCCTATCCCTCTCTCTCTCTCTTTGTGTTTGTGTGGGGGGGTCTTTCTAGTTCGCATGCATATATACTCCATCTATAGGTCTCTCTTGCACACTTTGTATGATTCTCTAGTCCAAGCTAAATATCTAAGGTGCACTCATCGTACGTACACAAATTCCTTGGCTCGTTGCTCGTAACTCTCTCACGCACCACTCTGTCGTCTCGGAGCTCTTCCCTCTCTCTCTCTCAACCTCTCCATCTACCTGGGTCAAACATACACATGCATATCTCACTCGCACTCGATAGACCCATCTAAAACTCTATCTCTCTCCCTTGTTCTCTCTCCATCTCACAGGCACACACACAATCTCAGGCCTAGCCAAGTATGATGGTCTCTCACTCAAATGTAGGCACACGCAGTCCCCCCTATATGTGTATGACTAGCTAATCTTAGTCTCCATCACAAACATGTGCATGGTCTATCTCGATATCTCTCGGGGCATCTTCCTATCGCGCACGCACCTCCCTCGATCTCCCACCCATATAGTCCCCTCACGATCTCGAGGGGATCTCTCTATCATAAACACACCCTCTGTCCCTCCCCATGCGTCCATGTTATCCATGTGTCCCTCTCGACCTTTGTTCCTTGTTGGCCAGGCCTCTATTGGACATGTGATATATGGGTGTCTCTCTCCATTGCAAACAATCATGCACTAGCTATCTTCGTGTATCTCCTCACCTCGCTTTTCTATCTCGGAGATGCATGCGTGATATGTTTGCATAAGAAACGAAAAAACACACACACACTCTCTCTCTCTCTCATTTATCATTTGTTGTCCCTTTCTCTTTCACACACATACTCTTTTTGCACACTCACTCATTCTCCTTCACACGCATTGATCTCTCTCGACTTAGGCACTCTCTTCGGTCCATAGCATAAAGATTTATTGAAAAGTCAAACATCACAAAGTTGGACCATGTACGTGGAGAAAAACATGTACATCTAGAACGGCAAACATATACCATTAGATTCATCATGAGATGTAGTTTCGTATGATGTATCTTTGGTATTTTAGATATAAATAACATTTGCATAAACCTGATCAAAGTTTCCAAAGTTCGACTTCTAAAAAGTTTACATGCACTGAATTATCGAACGGATGGAATATCTCTTTCCCCCTCTCAGCTATCTGAGGCACCACTCAGCCTTATGGGGGCTCCTCTATCTCTCCCAAACTTTATATCTCCCTGGTTCACAGATACACATGTGTCACTCGCGCTACATATAGACCCATCCATCACTCTCCGCCCTTGTTCTCTCTCTATGTGACACGCACCCCCCTAAGTACCATAATCCCTCACTCCATCATAGGCGCAAGCACTCCCCCCTAAGTATGATTATATCTCACTAGCCATCTGGAACACACATATTGTCTCCTTCCATCCATACGTCTATCTCGATATCTCCCAGGGTATCTTCTATCACGCACACACCTCGATCTCCCACCCATGTAGTCCCGTCACGATCTCCAGGGTATCTCTCTATGCCAAACATACACTCTCTCCTCCCCATATCTGTATTTTCTCCATACGTCTCTCTAGACCTCTCTCCCTTGTTTTTCAGACCCCTCTTGGCCACGTGCTAGGGGTCTTTCTCTCTCGGTTGCACACAACCACACACTAGCTTCTCACCTTGCTTCCGTTGTCGAAGATGCATGTATGATATGTTTGCATAAGACACACATGCCTTTTCTCTACTTTTATCATGTGTTGTCCATGTCTCTTTCACACACACACACTTTTTCCACTCACTCTTTCTATTTCACACACTCTCTCTCTAGTTAGGGACTCTCTCACGTCCGTAAGCATATGGATGTTTTGAAATGTAAAACCTCAAAAAAGTTTGACCAGGTATATGTGGAGAAAAACATTTACATTTGGAACGATCATTAGATTCATCACATAATGTACTTACTTCATACTATCATTTATCTTTGGTATTGTAGATATAAGTAATTTCTTTATAAGCTTGGTCAAAGTTTCAAAAGTTTGACTTTAAAAAAATGTTGGCACTACATTATTGAACGGGGGGAGTAGCTCTTTCTCTCTCTCTCTCTCTGCTATCTCTCATGGGCTCATATACGGCCAGAGACTCGAAAATTTATTTGCCCATTAGTGACTTGTCAGGGCGGTGGATTTTAGTTTGCACGATAATGCTGCATCCACCTAAAGTAATGAAAGTTCTTATGTTAACTTCCTAGATTCACTCTTCGTTGGTGCAACATTACTCCTAGCATTTGTAATATCAGTTTGAAACTTGCAATATTGCCATGTCCAATTCCTGCATTTTCAAATTCCTGCGAATCAAAGAGGTCCTGAGTTGGTGATGATGTTGTGCCTGCCATGTTTCACCAATAGCCGTCGGATCTAGATCTGACGCATACAAACCAAATTTCTCCCATTTTGCAAAAATATGCCCGCACTTGTTCCCTATTTACAAACAACTCCTTGTCTCTCACAATCAACCTTATCTCCTCCCACCACATCTAGAAGGCCATGGAAAAATCTGGTGCGATGGCCGCTGCTGGCGCCGTCCACCCCCAATCTTGGTGTTCAGTGCAATGCACGGGCATCTACGCATGGGAAATTATGTCGAACACGGCTAGTTGTAAGCATGCTAGCTCTATAGCCATGATGATAGTGACTATAGACGGTGAGGCTGACTTATGTGTTATGCTGAACATGGTGCCTATACTCAGGTGTCATCTCCGACGCAGGGTCTTGTCACTTCACTGCGACGAGCAGCACGTACTAATTTGACAAACGGGTAGTACAGTGCTACTACATTGCTAGTACTCCTACTACTACTAGTACTAGCACCACCGTTTGGATTTAGTAGTACTACCACGTCCATCTGGATTTAGTATTTGACTAGCAATATCTAGTAATCCATGTCACAAAAAATGTACTACTCGCTATGTAAATAAATACATGGTGTATTGTTTTATTCCTTCTGGTAGATGGCTCAAATATGAAGTCTCATTAATCAGACTACTATTGTACTCACCGGGCACTCAACTTTTTAAGCTACCAACAAAAAATTGCATTCAAAGACTACTATTGTACTCCCTCCGTACTAGTGCATTAGTCACGTTACGAAAACCAAATAGTAATCCCAAAACTTTTAGGCGCGGTGCATCAATTTCCCACCTCGTTCCCTGTTTTTTTCCATGAAAAAAGAGATCACCCAATACGATCGTGGGGTGCGTATGAATCCAATGACATGGGACTACGCCCTTCGTCTAAGTGTATAAGTCATGTTACAGCAAGTGAAAAAGAGGGCTGGGCTCTCATGCAAGAGCCTAGCTATATGTGGATTCCTAGGTCGATATACAATAAATATTGAGAAAGAGAGAGAATATGAGAAAAAGTAGTACTCTTATAGCCAGCCTTATAGCTAATCTTATTGTATGAGTGGCTACAAGTGATGGCTCTACTATGACATGGCAACAACATATAGCTGGCAGCTGGCTATACTATTAAGTATTAACCATGCTCTTAGGTTGTGCACCATGACCAAGACGAAGGGTAAAGCTAGAGAACTTAATGCCTTTTTGCTAATTAATAGCATTACATGCAATGAACTAACTACTTCATGTCATGTTTGGTAGTCTCAACTCATTGAAAGCATGCACGGCCCACATCTCTCATTGGTTGATATGTCACGAAATAAGAAACAAGGAGAGAGTTAATGTACCATGCCTAAGTGTTTTGGGATGGAGGGGGACGCAGCTTCATTGACTTACTGCACCTGCGTTTGGGTGAATGACTCGTGGGCCACCAGGTTGCTGGCCCACCTGTCTGTAACACCCCAGATGTAACCTACCTTATTTGTATTCCAACTCTTGCTGTTTCCGGCACTAAGTTATTTTATTTCATCGTTGTCGTGTTTTTGTCTCCCTGTGTTTTGTCTTTGTCTTGCATCTCATATCATGTCATCATGTGCATTGCATTTGCATACGTGTTTGTCTCATGCATCCGAGCATTTTCCCCGTTGTCCGTTTTGCATTTCGGCGCTCCTATGTCCTCCGGTGTCCCTTTCTACCTCTTTTCGTGTGCGTGTGTAAAACGTTTTCGGATTGGACCAAGACTTGTCATGCGGCCTTGGTTTACTACCTGTATACCCCCTTTCATGTTTCGTACCATCTGGACTTCGTTTGATACTCCAACGGTTAACCGAGGGACCAAAAAGGCCTCATGTGTGTTGCAGCCCAACACCCCTCCAAAGTGGCCCAAAACCCACCTAAACCTGTTCCATCACCTAGGCCGTTCTATCATGATCGCGTGGCCGCAAACCGCACCTCATTTGGAGCTCCCTAGCCCTCTCTACCCCTATATAAAGACCCCCCATTTCTAAATCCCGGATCTCCTCTTCCAAACCCTAGAAAATTCCCCTCTCCAGCCGCCGGACAATGTCCATTCCGGCCGGACATTTTTCCGCCGCCGCCCTTGTCCAATAAGGATGCGCCACGTCACCTGGGGGAGAGCCCCACTTCGCCGCCGCCGCGCGGGCCCGCCAGGCCCGCAACAGCCCCCCGCGGCCCACCTGCTCCCCGCCGTCGCGGATCGGCGCCGCCCCGTCTCCTCCTCCCGCGCCGGCGTCGCTCCGCCACTGGAGCCGCCCCGCTCCGGCAGCTCTTCTCCGGCGCCGCCACCCCTGCAACGCCGGCCACCGACCTCGCCCGCGCCGCCCGAGGCCTCCGCCGGCCACCGCCGCCATCAGCGCCGCCACCGCACCCGGCGACCCCGGTGAGCTCCTCTTCCACACCGGCGACGCCCGCACTCTTCGGCGAACAGTGCTCCGGCGAGCTCGGATCTGACCTCGAGACGCGTGCAAACCCTAGATCCGGTTGACTTTTGCCTCCTCCCAGTATTGTTTTTTGCATAACTTCATCATGCCATAACTTCCTCATCGTAGATCTGATTCGTGCGTGTAGCATATCAAAATGTTCGTCTCAACGAGTACATCATTTCATCTCATTGCATCATTTTCTTTTGATCTCGTCTTGATGCCTGAAATTCTGTTGGAAGAGGGCTATGTGATGATAGTTTCAGATCTGTTTCAGCAAATGCACTTTTGTCATTTTTTCCATGATTAATGCGTGCATGATATGATCCTAAGCTCTACATGTGTTTTGAAGAATGTCATGCCATCTTTACAGGGGTGTATGCCATGTATTTTTGTGATCTTTTTGGTGACTAGCACAAGCATGCAAAGTAGCTTACTCAATGATGCTGATTTCAGGGACTTAGAATTTCACTAAGTCCATGCCCTGTCATTATTTTTATGCCATATGTTCATATTGATTCCTAGTGATCCGTGCCTCTTTTGAGCATGATCAGTAAGGATATTTTGTAGATATTTTTGTGCTCTATCCATCCATGTCTTTGTTTGCAATTATGGAGCACCCTAGCTTGAGTCAATCGAGCTCTACTTTTTCTATAAAATGTTCCTGGCAGATTGTTAACATGTTTAGCAATTTTGTCGAGCTTGTTGTTGTTGATCCGTGCATGCTATGTTGTTGTTCTTGCCATGTCTAGCTTCTATGCCATGTCTATTTGCTGGGTGTATGCTTAGTTTGTCATGAAATGCCTCGTAGTGAGTGCATCGAGCTCGTAAACATGCCTACTTGTTAACTGTTTTGCATGCTCCAGTTTTTCACAAAGTCTGAATCTGTTTATATTTTTGCTATGTTCACATGCTTGCAATTGTATTATCTGGTCCCTTTTGGCTCGTGGTCACTAAGGTAATTTTGTTATATGCTTTGAGTAGCTTCATGCCATGACTTGTTTTGCCATGATATGTTCCTGTAGCATGTAGTTTTCATGCTCTAAAGATTGCTTCCTGATGATAAATTCCTGACATGCTGTTAATTTCACTAAGTCTGAAACCAGTAATCTTTTGCATTTTTGCCATGCTTGTTTGAACCTGCTATTGAGTGAATTAGCCGTAGCTCAGTGTGAATCTTTTGTCAAGCATCATGAGTGGATCCCTGCCATGTATTTTTTTGTCATGTTGGAGTGCTGTAGCATGTTGTTCTTGATGCATTTAGAAGGCTACTTGTTGTTAATCGTAGACCGGTGCCATATTTGTTTTGCTTGCCATTTCCAAAACGTGCATCCGATTCCGGTGATCTTTACATCGATTTCGACTGAAATCAACTCACCTTTCCAGTGGCACTCTTGGATGTCCAAGTTGAGGCCAGTTTCAATCATTCTTTTCCAAATCATGCATATGCATCACATATCGCATCCCGCATATCATACCATGTTTGCATCATGTTGCTTGAGCATTACACGTGGTTGATTGTGTTCCTTTTTGTTTGTTGTTCTTGCTTGGGTAGAGCCGGGAGATGAGTACATGAATGAGGAGCCCGTTGAGTACGCTTTTGAGGATCAAGGCAACTCTGAGAACTTTGCAGGCAAGATGACCATACCCTCGAAATCACTTCTATCTTTGCTTGCTAGATGCTCGCTCTTTTGCTATGCCTATGCTACGATACCTACCACTTTCTTATCATGCCTCCCATATTACCATGTCAAACCTCTAACCCACCTTGTCCTAGCAAACCGTTGTTTGGCTATGTTACTGCTTTGCTAAGCCCCTCTTATAGCATTGCTAGTTGCGGGTGAAGATTGGAGTTTGTTCCTTGTTGGAACTTGTTTATTGTTGGGATATCACCATATTATCTTGTTTATCTTAATGCACCTATATACTTGGTAAAGGGTGGAAGGCTCGGCCTTATGCCTGGTGTTTTGTTCCACTCTTGACGCCCTAGTTTTCGTCATATCGGTGTTATGTTCCTGGATTTTGCGTTCCTTACATGGTTGGTTTATAATTGGAACCCCTTGACAGTTCGCCTTGAATAAAACTCTTCCAGAAATTCCCAACATTGGTTTTACCATTCGCCACCTAGCCTTTTTCCCTTGGGTTTCGCAGACTCAAGGGTCATCTTTATTTTAACACCACCCCCCTGGGCCAGTGCTTCTCTAAGTGTTGGTCCAACTGAGCGATGTCCGGGGCTACTAGGGGCAACTCTGGCTGGCCTACCCGACGTCTTGCTCATCCGGTGTGCCCTGAGAACGAGATATGTGCAGCTCCTATCGGGATTTGTCGGTACATCTGGGTGGTGTTGCTGGTTTAGTTTTACCATTGTCGAGAGGTCTTGTACCCGGGATGCCGAGCCTGATCGGATTATCTTGGGAGAAGGAATATCCTTCGTTGACCGTGAGAGCTTGTGATGGGCTAAGTTGGGACACCCTGCAGGGATTTGACTTTCGAAAGCCGTGCCCGCTGTTATGGGCAGATGGTAATTTGTTAATGTCCGGTTGTAGAAAACCTGAAACTTAACTTAATTAAAATGCACCAACCGCGTGTGTAACCGTGATGGTCTCTTCTCGGCGGAGTCCGGGAAGTGAACACGGTGTTGGAGTAATGCTTGACGTAGTTTGTTCTAGGATCACTTCTTGATCATAGTTGTTCGACTGTGCTTTTTCCTTCTCTTCTCGCTCTCATTTGCGTTTGTTAGCCACCATATATGCTAGTCGCTTGCTGCAGCTCCACATCATACCTTTACCTTACCTATAAGCTTAAATAGTCTTAATCGCGAGGGTGTGAGATTGCTGAGACCCCGTGACTCACAGATTACTTCCAAACTAGATGCAGGGACCGATGATACCATTCCAGATGATATGACCGAGCTCAAGTGGGAGTTCGATGAAGACTCTCGTCGTTACTATGTGTCTTTCCCAGATGATCAGGAATGGCGCCCAGTTGGGGCGATCAGGGACTTTGTCGCATTTGGGGTTTATCTTCATTTTGGTTCCACAGTCGGACCTTGAGTGTATTTGGATGAGTGTAATGACTTATTTATGTATTTGTGTGATGTGGCCAGTGTAAGCCAACTATGTATATTTTCCCCTTTATTTATTTACATGGGATCTTGTGAAGATTACCTTACTTGTGACATTGCTTTCAATGCGGTTATGCCTCTAAGTCGTGCTTCGGCACGTGGGAGATATAGCCGCCTCGAGGGCGTTACATGTCGTACAACCAAAGGCAGGTGAAGTAGAGGGCCGAGGAGTAGATGGCCAACACACACATGAATGCTACGTAGTCTGCACTTCTCCCCGCGAGTCCAATCTACGAAATCCTACGCGCCTACGCACCCTAACCACGGGCAAAAGTGATCACTCCAATCACAAGATCAGTTGACTAGAAGCTAGACCCATGGAGGCGATGAGCGCGAGCATCAGCCGGCTGTGCCAGATGGTCCACGCCGCCGGCCTGCGGCCCAACACTGAGGAACGTTTCCAGGTCGTACTTGAGGCCGCCAGGGCGAGAGGCCGATTGGACGACAGCTTCGTCTCCTTGTTCGACAAGGTCCTCTTTGGCTGCCTCGACAAGTTCACCGTCGTCAAGAAGCTCGCGGACGACCTTGACGTACGCCTTCAGCCCTCGTGCCCAGGCTCTGCGATGCCTGCCACTCTCAACGTCCTCTACGGTGACAACCTCTTCGATGCAATGGTGGCCCTGCGACTGCCCGCCGTCACGCAGGAGAATGTCCACCTCGAGGTCGCGCTCGCCGTGCATCGCCTGGCGCAGCAAGACACTGTCGACATAATCACCCACATCTACCCGCAAATCATCCACAAGGACTACTATGTGCCAGAGGAGGACGATAGGTCGCTGGCCTTCTTGACCCATAGGGCAACCTCGGACGGCATTGTTCAGAAGCATGTTGTGCTTGCTGCCAACGCCACTACTCCTCACATGTCGGTTGGTGACCCGGTGCACTAGGGCTTGAGGATGTCGTTGATGGATCCGTATGTATCTTTATATTTCTGTCAAATCCATTTAGTAGTATATGGTACCACTAGTAATTATCTTACCTTTCGCATCAACTTCATAATTTTCGTACGTACTCTATGCATGAACCGCGCCAGAACCAAACTTCTCATTACTCTAGGGAAAATCATTATTTCTACCTATCGGTCACGCCATGGAGCAGCACCAAATTTTAGAAGTTACAAGTTCAAAAGGAAAAGCCTACCATGTTCGCATACGTCGCACCCCACACGGTTGGTCCGGCATGCCGCTCAAGGTGAAATGCGTGTCATGTTGCATTTTCACTTACAAGTGAGACCGCAGTTGAGCAAACCGACTATCGGCAAATCCCCACCCCTACCACCACGCGATGGCTCAGAAAACAGGAGGGAGAAGAGATGGATGTAGCACGGACTCCAAGAAAAATGATGTCGGATGGGAGTCGTGTGGGTGGAGTGTGCGGTACTGCTAGACGTGAATGCTAGTTGCGGCCCATGCCACCCACTATATCAAGCCTATATCGAGGTGCTGGTTATGTAGAACAAAGTTCCTGGATTCCATGCTCAGCCCTCCTCTATCTCTCTTCTCGGCCAGCCAACAGATGTGCAGAGCCCATCGTCTGTTTGCTCACATGCGGTCCCACATGTCAGTGAAAATGCAAGAGGACCCACTGAACCTGCACATCTTTCACCTCGACATGCTGGTGATCAAAAACAAATCCAATAAACATCTTCGGTGGCCGCTTTTGGAGTTACTCAACAGTAGTAGGATTCTATTTATAGTTTAACCCAAGATGCACATCACGTGGCTTCAACTACCACTCCATTTTCTTGCATGACACGACCTAGAAGCTGGATGTCCCACGTGTCGGCAAAAGGAGGAAGAACTCAACCAAATCTTCTCCACATTTAGACCGGAGGAGTAGGAAACACGGCAAGCCCTGTGCCTACATCATACTACTACGTACAAGCCCACCTTAGACTACCCACAATGGGAGTAACATTGATGGTAACATCACACTTATCTAGGCAAAATAGATGATGTGGCATGTAATTAATGAAGAAAGAGAGGCATGTGGTAACATAGCTAGTTACTGTAACATCACACATATCAAGAAAAGAAGTGATGCAACGTAATAAATGAAGTGATGCATGAAACATCGCATATGTTACTACCCGTTGTGTAGGTAGTAACATAGACTAGTAACGTATGCATGTTACTACTCTAAGTTACTCGCCACTGTGACTAGTCTCACACAGTCACACTATCACCATATTTCTCGGCCTCCGTGCGACACCTAGCTCTAGTTGATCTAACTAGAACTAACTATTGGTTGGCTCCATGTGATGTGGCAACTTCATACTACTACGGATGCTGGCTATACTACTACGGCATTAACTCTCCAAGAAGTGAGCCGAAAACCATTTATAAATTGAGATTATGACATGCATATTGAAATGTACCATTCATTACATACAACAAGTCATCAACACACAACGACAACGAGGATACATGTTGGATTATAGATTAGTTCCAACAAAACATTCTAGTAAATACAAAAGTTTTCATCACACAACAAATAACAAGAAATGAGATGAACTTCAGCTCAACCACTCCTTGGCATTGGAAACACTTGCTTTGAACCAAAAGAGTTTGTCTCGGAAGGGTCAGCTACTGTCAATCTCGAGACCAACGCAGGACTGATCATCCAGGCTGAAGCAGCCGATTTTCATGAACCATATTGTGATAGCCACGGTAGGGAAGCATAGCAATGTACGAGGTATAGATACAATTGCTTCTCATAAATGGTAGTAATGTTGTGTCAACAGTTGCTGGATCGCCTTTCACCATGATTGGATAGTTTTGTCCAAGGAAGAGAGAGTTTCCTCCAAGAATTTTAATACTGAACCAGGGAGAAGGTGTTGGCGCTAGCATAGTAGTATCCATCCCGAATACCCTGCAACGAATGTTGGAATAGGTCCGGAGAGTGCGGACATGGGAGACAACACCTGCTTCCTTAGTCACATCAGCAGTGCCCTGTATATAGACAAGAAGAGGTGATCCATCGGAATAGGTTGCCAGGCACCACTGAATACTCCTATATCGGTACTCATGGTCGTGATCATCAGCATCGTCATATCCCCCTTGGTTATAAAAATTTTCAAGTATAGGTGGTGGAATGTTCACAGGACCTTGGAAACACAAGAAGCTTAATTAGTAAAGGGAAACTAGCTAACCTGCATGCATGTGGATGAAACAATATAATTACGGTGGAAGAAAAACATACCGAAAGAATCAGGATTCCATGCAAAAACAGTGCCACGAGTGGTGGCAACAAACACAAGACCCTCATTTTGAATTGCATCACAGTACTCATCCTTGTATAGAAACTGATTTTTGAGCAATATCCATCCAGTTGAACTATGAAGGAAGGCAACAAGCTTGTCGAAGATAGCGACAAAAATTCCATTAAATCCCAAGAGCGGTCGGGAACTTGACAAATTGCTATCTTCTGTAGACAACAGTCAGCATGACCGTAGTTGAAAGTACGGTCATAAACGGTGTGCTCAACCTCTGGGCAGTCTGAGATTTGTGGAAGTGGAACCCGGGGACGAGTGTACACATTCACAAGTTTCCACTCGCAGTTGGACCCAATATGAAAAACCCAATCTCCATTTGCACCTTCCCAAGCCTTATCCTCAAGCAATGGCATCTGAACATCACACGTATCATTATCAAGTGGCACCAACTTGCGCAAGGCAAGGCCTCCATCGTCCATGCGCCAGTGAGCAGGGTCACGGTGAAGAAGATAGGGGAGATCAAACCGCTCCTAGACCCTTGGATTCCTTGTAATGATGTTATTAGTTGAGTCGAGAATGGTCTTGAACGAACCTGCCATGATAGTTGAGGTGATGATGTTGCACCAATCAACGAGTTCCTCCACCACGTCATCATTCAGATCGGGGCAAGAATAACGGGGTCGTTTCCGGTTTGTTCCCTCCATGGAGAAAACGATCAAACAATGGCAGAAGGAAGGGTGAAGGCAAATGGAGGAGGGAGGAAGAGCGTGCGACAGCAGTTCCAAATCGAGAGGGAAAGGCAAAGAGTCTGTGGATGGTTGCCACGGTACACGAAGAGGCGCCCCGGCCTACATAGACGTCCATTCAGAAATTGTACAAAAGGACTTTCCGTCGTCGCACTGACGGGACCACATGTCAACGAAGAGTCTAGTGGGGAGCGGATAGTTGCCACAAAGGTCACACACTGACGAAAAGGGCATCCTGTTAGACCTAACGCCCACGCGGGATGGCTTCCATCCCCCACACGAGTGAAGCCACTTGGAACCCCCACACGGTTGGTCCGCCATGCCGCTAGGCCAACTCCAGCGCGTGCAGCTTGGACGCGCTCTCGCTCAGCCCCCTTTCCCTCGATGGCCCGGAGCTACCCACCCACGGCTACATGCCTTGGGTACACGGCGGACGGATTTGGAGCGGATCCGGTTGGGCTTGAGATCGCCCAGTTGTGTGAGGCCGCGCCGCGCCATGGACTGGCCGGGCACCGGGCCGGAAGGCCCCGGCAAGGCCACAAGGCCGCATGCAGGTACTGACTCCTCCTCTAGCCGCTCAGATCTACACTGTTGGCGGACGGCCGACAGATACATGAATGGCGGTCGGCCAGTCTCAGTGGTGGCCCAAAATCTCGTCGGCGCACCGTTGCCACTCATTACGTGCGACGATTGCCAAAAGAAGGTCTTGCGCCACATGTCTATAATGCCGGAACATCCTGGATGGGTGTTCATCATGTGCTCAAACGATGGGGTATGTGCTACTTTAGCTTCAGTTATGCTCTCGGATTAGACTTGTTGTGCTAACGTAAAATTTTATTGTGTAGAATGGATGCAATTTTTGGTATTGGGAAAAAGAGTACATGGATATATTGATAGAGTGCAATTTAGTAGATGTTGTAGCACTTTTAGCTAGCATAGAGGCTAGAGTTGAGACTAGTGCACTTGTTGACAGAATAGAGGCTCGACATGAGACTAGATGCGAGGAAGCAACGTCTACTTCTTTAAACACGAAGAAGAAAGAAGCACACAAGATCGAGCCTCCGCAGATCAACAAACAATGCATCAAGAAGGCACTAATCCAACTTACAGGAGCAGTTATGGAAGTTGGATATCTTCTAAAATGTATTCTTGTGGTTCTAGTCAAATTTTGGTGATGTATTTCCATGTACCAAAAATAAATGATGAAAAAAAGATATGTGTTTGCAAAGAAAAATGTAAGCGCCCGGGATGCGTCCGCGCGTTGGGCGCACGATCACCCCATCCGAGAAATGGCCCAGAGACGACCCCATTGCCCTAGCCAAACGGACAGAATCCATGCAAAACGAAGGTCCGTCAGGGGTCGTGCGTTGGAGTTGGCCTTACAAGTGGGATCGTAGTTGAGAAAACCGACTAGTATCGGAAAGCCTCCACCTCGCCCGTCGTGCGATGGCTGAGTTAGAGAAATGACGAGGTTGAAGAGATAGTTGTAGCATAGACTCCAAGAAATATGGTGTCAGATGGAACTCATGATGGTGGAGTGTGCCGTACTCGTGGACGTAAATGCTTGTTTTGGCCCATGCCACACTACTGTATATCAAGGATTTGAGGAGCTGCTACGTACAACGAACACATTAACATATGGCCCACCTCACACTGTGGCGAAATTTCCTGGAGTCTGTGCTAGGTTAAAAAGTGTTCTTTGTGAGGGTGCGTGGCTGGTCTCAAGTTTGAAAACTTGTTGTATTACGTATATGTAGACGTAGGGATAGTGCGGCATTTTTGAAAGTTTGAACCCAAACATCATAATGCAACTTCTACTGGACTCATCCGAGGACCTAGGATGATGGGATTCACTGCTAGAGTAAAAACACCCACCCGACGCGCGAAGCATGTGAAGCTAGTACAAATAGTAGTAGTACTATTGTTGATTGGACTCATTCGATAACCTGTTGCAATGCACGTACAATTATGTATTCAAAATATATATTTTTGCCTCGTCGCAACACCTATGCAGATAAGCGACTCGAAAGCCATTCATAAATTTAGTAAGTTTATCACAGGCATATCATTTTATTACATAAAATAGGTCATGAACCCACAACGACAATGACGATACATTCTAGTAAATACTAAAGTTTTCATCACACAACAAATAACAAGCAATGAAATGAACTTTAGCTCAACCACTCCTCGGCATTGGAAACACTTGCTTTGAACCAGAGGAGTTTGCCTTGGAAGGGTCAGCTACTGTCAATCTCGAGACTAACGCAGGACTGATCATCTAGGCTAAAGTGGCCTATGTTAGGACGCATATTGTGATAGCCACGGTAGGGAACCATAGCAATGTCCGAGGTATAGATACCTTTGCTTCCCATAAATTGTAGTAACGTTGTGTCAACAGCATTTGGATCGCCTTTCACGATGATTGGATAGTTTTGTCCAAGGAAGAGCGACTCTCCTCCAAGAGTATCAAAACTAAACCATGGAGAAGGTGTTGGCGCTAGCAGAGTAGTATCCATCCCGAATACCCTACAACGGATGTTGGAATAGGTACGGAGAGTGCGACCATCGGAGACAACACCTGCTTCCTTAGTAACATCAGCAGTGCCCTGTATACATACAAGAAGAGGTGAACCATCGGAATAAGTTGCCACGCCCCACTGAGTATATGGGTCCCCATGCTCGTTATCATCATCATTGTCATCTCCCCCTTGGTTCTAATTTTTTTCAAATATAGGTGGTGGAATTTTCACAGGCTTTGGAAAGACAAGAAGGTTAATTAGTAAAGGGAAACTAGCTAACCCGCATGCATGTGGATGAAACAATTATTTCTACGGTGGAAAACAAATGTACCGAAAGCATCAGGATTCCATGCAAAAATAGTGCCACGAGTGGTGGCAGCAAACACAAGACCCTCGTATTGAATTGCATCACAGTACTCATCCGTGTATAGAAACTAATTTTTGAGCAATATCATCGAGTCGAACCTTGAAGGACGACAAAAAGCTTGTCGAAGATAGCGACAACACAAGCATTCGGTAACCCCAAGAGCGGTTGGGAACTCGACAAATTGCTATCTTCTTTAGACGACAGTCACCATGATCGAAGTTGAACATACGTAGAATACTGGTGTGCTCAACCTCTGGGCAGTCTATAATTTTTGGAAGTGGAGCCCGGTGACGAGTGTACACATTCATAAGTTCGCACTCGCAGTTGTACCCAATATAAACAACCCAATCTCCATTCACGCCTGCCCAAGCCTTACCCTCAAGCGATGGCATCTTAACATCACACGTATCATTATCAAGCGGCACTTGCACAAGGCGAGGCCTGTATCATCCGCGCGCCAGTGACCAGGTTCACGGTGAAGAAGATAGGGGAGATCAAACCGCTTCTAGACCCTTGGGTTCCTTGTAATGATGTTATTAGTTGAGTCGGGAATGGTATTGAACGAACCTGCCATGCTAGTCCAGGTGATGATGTTGCACCGATCAATGAGTTCCTCCACCACGTCATCATTCAGATCGGGGCAAGAATAACGGGGTCGTTTCCGGCCTGTTCCCTCCATGGAGAAGACGATCGATCAATGTCAGAAGGAAAGGTGAAGAAAAATGGAGGACTGAGGAAGAGCGTGCGACCGCAGTTCCAAATAGAGAGGGGAAGGTGAAGAGTGTGTGGACGGTTGCCACGGTACACGAAGAGGCGCCCCGATCTACACAGACGTCCGTTCGGAAATTGTAAAAAAGGACTCACCGTCGTCTCACTGACAGGTGGGAACGGGACCACATGTCAATGAAACATGGTGTGTATTTTCTTGTGCAAAATGCGATCTGGCCGCGTTGGCCTGAGGTGCCGCATTAGTTATCGACCTTTTAGTTTTTTAATGGCGTGCCGTTCATTTTTTAAGCACGACTAACTGGTACTGTATGCAGAGAAAATATAAACTAGTCTACCACTACTCCACCTCTAGTATTAGTAGTATAAAAAAGATATATAGGCTGGAGCTTCAGCGCTTTCTTGGTAAGGGCTACCCACTTGCTTCTCACACTATCACCCTCTCTTCGGATCTAAAAAGTACGACCTCTCTCTCCCTCCTCACCAGTGGTCACAGATCCATCGGGGAAGAAAAGGACGTGCAATGTTGACGCACTCGTTGTCGGTGAGCGAGGTCACGCACTGACGACAAGGTCGTCCTCTCAGACCTAGCGCACATGCAGGATGGCCTCCTTCCCCAAGCTCGCTGTCGTCGTGTGTCCGGAGGACGACGACCACGAGCGAAGCCACTTCCCCCTGACCCTCAGGTATGCTACCTCTTTTCGAACCATACCCTTGTTCTATTGCCCCATCTTCCATGTCGCTGCATGTGGATCTTTTTCCACTCCACCATCTTCCCAGTTTGCTATCCTCTGCTCTGCTGGTCACGCAGACGAAAACCGTAACTTGCACTATTAAAGGAAACCCTACTTCATGCAGACTAATCCATGTCTGGGTTGAATAAGGAAAGGAAGGGAGAATGTACTGTCCAAGAGACTAGGCATCGAACCCGCATCTAGGTTGAAAAGGGGAAAATCAGTAGCTAAAGAGAACAAAAATGGGACGTAATCCACATATGCTACCAGCATATTTGTTTCTCTGGGTAACCATACCTCCCTCACCACTCTATGCTTCCATGGAGGTACATCGTACTGGTGCGCCCACTGTCCGAATGGGCCTCCCATGCTATAATTGCCACTTTTTTGCTGTTAGTATAACGTCAGCGGTCAAGTCAAGCAATGCTACTGCTAAAGTGATGCCACATTTAACTAATGTTGCACTCAGTCTAATGCCACCGATAAATTTAAGTGGTGCCATTTAATGTTAGTGGATTATTTCAGGGTTAGCTGTTGATTGTGGATGTATTAAAGATTTTTCAGCTAAGGCATTCCAATGCTGTTGCACAGCCAGTATACCAACGACGAATCTTGTTACTACCTTCAGATTTTTGCACTGTTAATCTTATAGATTACATACCTCGAGTAAGTTAATAATATTTACCTTGAAGGTACATGGTTTGCACTTTTATTATACTGTCATTAGTTAATAATGCTAGTTACCTTTAGACTTTACTATTTGGTTTAATGCTCTTGCATAACTACTATACCAATGCTGAAACTTTTTACCTTTACATTTTGTATTGTTAATTCTTATAGAAATCTTCCAGTGCTAGAGCTTATGGAAATCTGTTCAGTAAAACCATTGTACTGTACCCTGTAATAAAATAACTACTCTACTATTGCACTAGCCACTGGATTAGTCTATATTTGTACTATTGAAATGGTGTTGCATTAGCGTATGGACATATATAAAGTCTGGCAAGCTTTCCTAGATATGTGCTCAATAAAACTACTACATGTTTTTCTAAATACTAGACGTTTGGGTACTTTAAATTGAACTGCGAAAACGTCTTATATTAAGGAAAAGAGGCTGTAGAGTTCACTCAAATTATCCCGGTAAAGCTAGTCACACATTTTTTAGAATTAATGTTCATTATGTTATCAGAGGAGGTCTGCATGTTTGTCTATAATGCCTGCCGACTACATACCTGACATCATGATGTAATGTTATGTCATTTACATTTGTACAGTGTCACTGAATTGTTAAGGTGGTGATGGCATTTTATTTTAGTTGAACGACACAAAATATGCTTAAAAGAAGAGGAAAGGTCAGGAATGGCTCAATTTTTCAGAAAAAACTATGTATGCCTTCCTGACATCAGCTATTGTTGCCTTATTTATTCCTTCAAACAGGTGGTTAGAAACAGTCTTGATGCCTTTTCCCATTAAGAAATTGGAATGCTTCTATTTGTGAGTCTATGCATGAACTAGTGCCACTTTTATAGTAATCACACTTTCAATATCTATGCAAACATGGATGCTCGATTTTAGTGGAACTGCATAAAATGTCCAAATGGTTCAACATTAGGAACATATTTTCTTCCAAACCTTTATATCCAATTGGTGGCGCTATGAGTTGTTCATTACGAAGGTACATGGTTTTCTAC
The DNA here is from genome assembly GCF_003073215.2 of Triticum urartu. Classification (NCBI taxonomy): domain Eukaryota; kingdom Viridiplantae; phylum Streptophyta; class Magnoliopsida; order Poales; family Poaceae; genus Triticum; species Triticum urartu. The sequence continues at coordinate 165,788,107 of NC_053022.1, read as the reverse complement.
TATCTTGCTACTCTTTTTGTACTGTGATTAGATTGTAATACTAGTGGTTTTCATGTGAATTTCTTGGCTGGGTGGACCTACATTGGAGGTGCAGGACAGGATTCAATGGTTGGATGCTCAATTTGGGTTGTATCGATTTCACCTCTTCCATCAATGCGAACATGGATATCCTTGGTCTGATGAAGAATAGCCACTATATTTTTGTCTGAACGAGCAAATCAATTCAGTATGAAATTGTCAGGGCAAAACATGACTATATCAAATTGTCTAGTGCAAAACATGACAGATGCTAAGCGGAAGAGACGTGTTTAAACCAAAAATACAAGGTGGGGTATATGTTACTAGGTGCTTGATAATTGCGCAGACAGAGGTGTTTGCCCTTTGCTATTTGGCAAACAAACAAAGTGACAGGTATTTTGGTTGAACTACACAAGAGAATGGTATAGTCACTGCATGCAGTGCCATTTGAAAATAGACACAGAAAGATCGGATAGTTATTTCATGGACTGCAGAAAAGTAGTACTGTACTATTTATTGGCCAACACTAGGTGCTTCATTGCTTTGGTCTGATTATACAATGGGCGTCATTTTGCCTAAGTTAAAATTTGTATTCCAAAAATAGTCTCACCGCGTGATCGAGAGAAGACCAAATCATATTGCAGTGGATGTTCCTCCATCATGTGTGGTTCATTCTCATGGTTCCAGCTATTGGTGAAACCACTTACGTTTGCAAGAGGAATTGTAGACTTCACAAACAAATTTGACTTTCACTCTGTACTGAATGTTGGCCAAGAGAAGCATCCATGTTAGTAGGAAGCATATATGTTTTTTCTAGATCTTTGCTTTTGGAGCTACATATTTGTATATGATCTGTGAATCATTGAGATGAATTCACATGTTGATCTTATGTATGGGAATCGTACTAGTTGGTTTTGAATTTGGGCTACGAATGTGAACATATTACAGTGCCAGGCCTGTGAGTCTCGTGTGAACATGTCGAACGGATCGGCTCTTACTGCTATGCACAGCATGATCCTTATTTCTGTGTTCTCAGTGTTTACAAGTTACTAACAGTTCCTTATTTCTGTTCGCTCAGTGTTTACAAGTTACTGATCGATCCCTACCTAGCCTACTAATGCGGTCCTAGCAGTTTTAGTTGCAACGCAAGATCCAAAGTGGCAGTTTTTTGAATAAAAATGCCTACCTCTGAAGAAACTGACAAGCTGCTCTGAAGAAAATGCCATGAGAATTTGAAGAAACTGCCAGCAAAAACGTTCGCAAATGACTTATCTCCTACTGAACGTCCATCAGCTAATGCGATCCTACACGTACACCATCCGACCTACTCGATCCTACACGTACACTATCCGACCACCTCGATCCTACACAAATAAATAGCGGATTACGCATGTACTACCTCCTTTCCGGTTTGCAGGGCTAAATTCAAAAAACGACATACTCGATCCTACATGAATAAATAGCGGATCACGCACGTACTACCTCCTTTCCGGTTTGCAAGGCATAATTCAAAAATCTCACCAACCAAGGTATATGATGAGTGGTGGAATCATTTTTGACAAGGAGAAAGTTGCTCATCTGAATGATTTGAGTGCACTCGTTTGACAGCCATGCCGGCATGCGACCCAGCATGAACGGGGACAGGATGGCACAGTCATAATTTGAGTTTTTCTAGTTTCCACGGCAAGCTGGCGCGCTAAGCCGTGCCTGCTTATGCATTGAATTCCGATGACCGTGATGACCGTCGCATTTCCCGTGACATGCTGGTTCGCCAACCTTCCGCCTATAATTACTGTTTCCCGGGCTTCTCCGGTGGCACCATCACCCAACTCGCCCTATCCTCATATGCCCCCACCAGCCCGACGTCGCTCGCCACATATCCTTGCTCTCGCCATGCCCCAGCCCATCCACGAGAGGCGACGCTGGAGGCGGTAACCACCGGAACTAGTATTCGGTTTTTCACCGGAAGGCAGATAGAGGGAGGAGGCATTCTATCGATCTTTAGATGGCATTGCGGAGTATGAGGAGTTGTTGGAGTGTGACCACCTTGCGGAGGAGCAGCGTATTGTCGATTTGCACCGCCAGCGGGACATGGAGCAGCAGCACACCGACGATCTGAGTCACGAGCAGAGAGCCTGCAAATAGGCCGGCAACTGGCAAATAGCCCTGGAGGCTGTCGGGCAAGCACGCGTTCGCGACGCCATATTTTACTACCAGCTCGTCAAGTGGGTTTCCTGCATAGAAGCCAAAGCTTTAGTGGACCACACTGGCACGGAAAGGCCCAACGCACGTGAGCAAGTCCGAGGCGAGGCGGAGGATGCCGGTGCCGGTGTTTAGCGTGTACCGCAGATGGCGGCCGGCATCGTCTAGTTGGCTAAGAGTAAGTTAGTACTTGTACACTACTAGAGTATTAGTGGGAGTAGATAGTTAACTTGGCTATGATGTTTGTTAACGTGGAAGTTCAGTACTCTATATCTAGATTAGACTGGTTACTGTGCTCTGAATGTTGAACTTTCTGTTTGAACATATGGAATTGGCTGTTATTTTTTTAAATGGGTTGTATTTGTCCGCCATGGGTTTAGAGGCTGACTTGTGGGCCTACTAGGTTGACGTGTACACAATCAGGAGATGATTGTACATGGAGAGGATGACAGCAGGGATCCACCAAGGTCATGGCAGTACGCAATCAAGTGCCTCCTTATTTCAAGCCAATAAAAAAATGGCTCCTCCTAATGGATTTCTGACATCTGGGTCCCATGCCATTGTCAACGTAGTCAATAAACGAGAGAATTGGACCGAGCGGCTGACACCAGGGTTAATTTGATAAATGCCACTACAAATCCGGTGATTATGAGAAATGCCACTGCAATTTCCAAACTTTGAAAAATGGCATTTCATGCCACTTCCAGTGGCATTTTTCCAAGCCTGGAGTGGCATTTTCCAAAGTTTGCAAAAATTGCAGTGGGGTTTTTCAAAGTTTGCAAAATTTGCAGTGGCATTTTTCAATTTTTGGAAATTGTAGTGGAATTTTTATGAATCGCCATAATTGGAATGGAATTTATCTAATTAGTTTTTTTGACGGAAGCAGGGTGTCAACTGGGCTATGCGGGGCACTCTAACCTATTTAGACAGCCTTTTCTTTTATGTTTACCACAGACCAGCCCGGTAGAATTTTTCTTTCTTTCTGACAATGGCTAGCCCACTTTTTTTGTGATTTGTCAAGTAAGTCGCTTTGTCAGGCCTGTTGGGCTGCAAATCTTCCAAGACGAGGAGAGCTTCATTCGGCAGGCCGAGAAAATGGCCTATCAGTAATGAGAAATGGGTTGTACATTTTTAAAACACATCAAACCGGCAATTAGTTTCAAAAAAAATTTCATTTCGAGATTTTAAATTGCATTGATTTTTATGCGTGGACAATTTGTTGGATTATATATTGATATACATTTATTTTTAAAACATTTCGGAATGCACCGAAATATGCAAAATTTCATATAATTTTTTAACTGTGGCCACAATATGGGTTGTAATGCTAACAAAAATAATATGGGCTCCAAAACAACCCTTAAGAATTAGCTAATGTGCTGTAAATTATTAGAAATAATGGCAGATGAGTTTTATGCTATTTTCCACAGATTTGACACCTTCCTAAAAAAGGTTGACGCACAAGCAGTGACTGAGGATGCCCGTCCAACGGCCACCGTGCTCCTTCAATCTGCGCACTTCCTGCTCCAGCCGCTCAAACAAGCGACGACGGGACTACCTGCTTCCTCCTCCCACGGCCGGTTGTGCTCGCGCAGGCCTCACCGCCCCACCATACTCCCATCGCTAGCCTAGCCATCCCTCTACTCACCCACACCTGCTGTTATTCTCCGGCGATGGCAGATGAACCAGTAAACCCTCGTACTCCCCTCTGCGTGGGAAACAACTGCAGAGTCTTCCCTGGCTCCATGTCGTTCCTTTCCTAGGCCTCGCGTCGTCCACCGCCCAGGTGCTCTCGGTGCGGCGTGGTCAACGAACGACATGCATCGGAAGTGGACTGTACGTGGAGAGGCTAACAGCTGGGTCCACGGCCGCACGCAAGGAGATGCCTCCTTATTACGCGCAAAATAATGATTCCTCCACATGATAGTTGGGACCCACCGGAAGGGCCTCTGTATTTCATGAAAAAACGTTCCCCCGCTGATAGGTCAGACCCACCAGCTATATCTTCGCATGCAAGGAAGCGCCTCTTATTCCTCACAAAAAATGAAGTCCCCCTGCTAGCTGGGACCCACCATAGTGGGAGGCTGACTTGTGGGCCTTCTAAGATGACGGGGACGGAGGGCTTTGTCAATTAGTTAATATGAACGATCCTAGCTCCAGTGACCGTATGATGTCCATCCAACGGCCGTAGTGCTTCTTCAACCTCTCGTCTTCTTGCTCCAGCCGCCCAAACAAGCATCGGCCGTGCTGCCGGCTCCTACCTCCCGTGTCCGGCTGTGCTACCACCGCTGACCATGCCATCCCTCCATACTCACTCACACCTCCTATTATTCTCCCGTGACGGCAGCCTCACACCGCAACTGAAGCAGTCAACCCTTGTACTCCCCTCTGCGTGGGCATCCACTGGCGCATCTTCCTTGGCTCCGCATCGTCTCCTTCCTAGGCCTCGCCGTAGTCCACCGCCCTGGTGCTCTCTGCGCGATGTAGTCAACGTGGTCAAGGAACGACTTCCATTAGAAGAGTACTGTATGTGGAGAGGCTGACAGCTGGGTCAACGGTTGCAGCAAGGAAGTGCCTCCTTATTACACGGAAAATAATGATTTCACAAAAAAAACGTTTCCCCCCTAACTGTTGCGACCCACCAGCTACATCTCCGCATGCAAGGAAGTGCCTAACAGTCGGGACCCACCTGGTCGAAGCGTACATAGCGTTGTCATTCTGGTCGCGAACATGTACTTACATACTGGTCGATGTAGAGGCGCGCACGTGTCGTAGTAGAGGCGCGTATGTAGCATGTACACGTATGTATTGCGGCCAGGGTGCAAGAAAGAAAATAGGGCCACGTACATACATACGGGCGGGGTCTCGAACGCCTACTCGCGCATACATACGACCAGGGCTCGTGTACATGGCTGGGTCGGAATGGAGAAGCCGCGCCATCGTCGTGATCATGGGGAGGCAACCGGCTGGGTCGGAACAGAATGCGTCATCATGTTCATCAGGAGCCAACCGGCTTGGACGGAACAGCCGATGGAAACGAGGCCTGGCATACCGCAGAACGGAGGAAATGGCCTTATGTTCGACCGGCCACACTGGAAACGGGATCCTGTTCATCGGGAGGGGTCTGGCATACCGCAAAATGGAGGAAACAGACCTCCTACGGTCGAAACGGGGTCCTGTTGATCAGGAGGGGCCAGTCGGCACGGTACAAGACGAATACCTTGAAGAGCATGGAGCCTATGTGGTGTTCACCAGTGTGGCTGATGATCGACGCAGCAGGCGGCTGCAGCGACAAGAGGTGAACGCACTAGCGTCGGAGATGCCAGAGTTCATGCACTGGTCTGAGAAGCCCATCAGCTGGAGCAGGGCTGACCACCCAGAAGTGATGCCGAGTCCGGGCTCCTATGCCTTGGTGCTGGATGCCACCTTTGCTACGGACAGACGAGCCGCGCGTTTCTCGCGAGTTCTGATAGACGGGGGCAGCAGCATCAATATCCTGTACAAGGACACCATGGAGAAGTGAGGAATCAAGCAAAGACAGCTTCAGAACAGCCGAACTATGTTCCACGGCATTGTTCCTGGGCTTTCCTGCTCGCCAATCGGCAAGATCCTGATGGACGTCCTCTTTGGGGACAAAGATCACTTCCGTAGAGAGCCCGTTTGGTTTGAGGTGGTGGATCTTTAGAGCCCACACCATGCGCTGCTTGGCCGACCTGCCTTGGCCAAGTTCATGGCGGTCCCCCACTACGCCTACCTCAAGATGAAGATGCCCAGTTCCAGGGGAATTCTGACTGTGGCTGGCGACTACCGGAAGTCGTCTGCTTGCGCAACAGACAGCAGTCGGCTGGCCGAGTCCTTGGTAATCGTGGCTGAGAAGCGGCTCCTTGAGCGAGTTGTGGCAATGGCCGGCAAGCAGCCTGAGGTGTCGCCCAACCCAAAAGAGTCGGAGGCTGAGGGTTCGTTCAAGCCGGCCAAAGAGACAAGGAAGATACCCTTGGACCCGGAGCACCCAAAGAGGTACGCCGTCGTAGGTGCAAACCTCGACAGCAAATAGGAAGGCGAGCTCGTCGATTTCCTCCGTGAGAATCGGGACATCTTTGCATGGTCCCCCAAAGACATGCCAGGTGTACCGACGGAATTCGTCGAGCACAAGTTACATGTCCGATCTGATGCAAAGCCGGTTAGACAGCCCCTGCGCCGCTTATCAGAAGAGAAGAGAAGAGTTGTCGGAGAAGAGATAGCCTGACTCCTAGCAGCCGGCTTCATTACGGAAGTATTCTTTCCAGAATGGCTAGCAAATCCAATCCTGGTACTAAAGAAGAACAAGCAGTGGCGAATGTGTATTGACTACACGAGCCTCAACAAGGCCTGCCCCAAGGACCCATTTGCTTTACCAAGAATCGATCAGGTGATACACTCCACAGCCGGATGCGAGCTGTTGTGTTTTTTGGATGCATATTCAGGATATCACCAGATCAAGCTAAACCCGACTGACAGACTGAAAACTGCTTTCATCACGCCACTTTGAGCCTTCTGCTACCTCACCATGACGTTCGGCTTAAGGAACGCCAGCGCCACCTTTCAGCGTTGCATGCACAAGTGCCTCCTCAAGCAGCTCGGCAGGAACGCCCATGTTTACGTGGATGACGTGGTGGTGAAGACGGAAAAGCGTGGAACACTGTTGGAAGACCTCAAGGAGGCTTTTGAGAACCTGCGCCGGTTCTAGATCAAGCTCAACCCCGAGAAGTGCGTCTTCGGAGTACCAACAGGCCAGCTCCTAGGTTTCCTGGTCTCTGAACGCGGCATAGAATGCAACCCAGTAAAAATCAAGGCCATTGAGAGAATGGAGGTACCCAGCCGACTGCTGGATGTGCAGAAGTTCACCGGCTGCTTGGCATCCATCAGCCGACTCATCAGTCGGCTGGGCGAGAAAGCTCTCCCCTTATACCAACTCTTGAAGAAGACCACTTTTTTCGAGTGGAACCATAAGGCGGACGAAGCTTTTGACGAGTTGAAGAAGATGCTGACTACTCCACCCGTCCTGGCGGCTCTGACTCCCAAGGAACCTATGCTCCTATACATCGTCGCCACGAGCCGAGTAGTCAGCATGGTCATTGTAGTGGAGCGCAAGAAGGAAGGCAAGGCGCTACCTGTCCAGAGACCGGTATATTACCTGAGCGAGGTACTGTCGACCTCCAAGCAGAACTACCCCCACTACCAGAAGATGTGCTATGGCGTACACTTTGCTGCCAAGAAATTGAAGCCTTACTTTCAAGAGCATCCAATCACAGTGGTCTGCACGGCCCCACTTGCCGAGATCATCGGTAGCCGAGATGCTTTTGGTCGAGTGGCCAAGTGGGCCATAGAGCTGGCTCCTTACACCATCCACTACCAGCCCCGCACCGCCATCAAGTCACAAGCACTGGCCAACTTCCTCCTCGACTGGGCCGAGACCCAGTACCTACCTCCAGCACCTGATTCCACCCATAGGCGGATGCATTTCGACGGCTCCAAGATGCGCACTGGCTTGGGAGCCGGCGTCGTCCTCACCTCTCCCAAAGGAGACAAGCTCAAATATGCGCTACAAATCCACTTCGCCGCCTCCAATAATGTCGCCGAGTACGAGGCGCTCATTCACGGGCTTCGGCTTGCCAAAGAGCTTGGCATCCGCCGGATCTTGTGTTATGGCGACTCGGACTTAGTGGTCCAGCAATCATCTGGAGACTGGGACGCGAAAGATGCAAACATGGCGAGCTACCGTTTCCTTGTGAAGCAACTCAACGGGTATTTCGAAGGGTGTGAGTTCCTCCATGTGCCAAGAAATGACAACGACCAAGCAGATGCATTGGCACGAATCGGCTCTACCCGCCAAGCAATACCATCTGGTGTCGCTCTTCAACGCCTCCTCAAGTTGTCTGTCAAGCCTTCACCAGAATCAGACTCTATTTTGTGCAGGCTCCTCCCGAAGACGTCGGATCCGACTCCAGAGCTCCGACAGTCGGAACAAGGATTTTGGCGGAAGACCCCAAGGCTGCCACAGCCAAACCCACCCCGGGGACTGCGGTGGCGGACTCGAAGACTCCAGAACCCGGCCCAAGGACCGCGCCAGTCGGCCTGGGGACTTCATCAACCCAGCAAGCGGCTGTTGACTCCAACCCGCCGCCTCCCAGCCCAACCGCCCTCTTCCGAGTCGCAGTTCTGGTAGTCGAAGAAATAGCAGCACCCTCATGGGCCCAGCCCATCCTCAAATTCCTGGTGAACAAAGAGCTGCCGACTGATGAAACTTCAGCTCGGCAAATACAACGCCAGGCGGTAGCCTACACCATAGTCAATAGAGAGCTGGTCAGGCACAGCGTCACTGGTGTCTACCAGCGCTGCATAGAGCCAGAGCAAGGCCAAGCGATTCTCAAAGACATCCATCAAGGCGAGTGCGGCCACCATGCGGCTTCAAGGGCACTCGTCGCCAAAGCCTTTCGACACGGTTTCTTCTGGCCAACTGCCTTGGAAGAGGCCAAGGAGCTGGTCCAAAGATGCAAAGGGTGTCAGAAGTTTAGCTCCAAGCCGCACCAGCCAGCTTCTGCACTCAAGACCATCCCCATTGCCTGGTCTTTCGCAGTTTGGGGTCTAGACATGGTGGGACCATTTAAAACAGCACGAGGTGGTTTAACTCTCTTACTTGTCGCAGTGGACAAGTTCACCAAGTGGATAGAAGCAAAGCCAATCAAGAAGCTGAACGGTCTGACTGCCGTAACTTTCATCTCCAATATCACAATTCGGTACGGCATACCACACAGCATCATCACCGACAATGGCACAAATTTCACCAAAGGCGCCTTGGCCCGTTTCTGCGCAACACAGGGCATCCAACTGGACCTAGCGTCCGTCGCCCATCCGCAGTCAAACGGCCAAGTGGAGCGAGCAAACAGCCTCATCCTGTCCAGCATCAAGCCTCGGCTGATCGAGCCTCTGGAGCGCTCGGCCGGCTGCTGGCTCGACGAGCTACCAACCGTCCTCTAGAGTCTGCGCATGACTCCAAACAAGTCAACCGGCTTCACACCCTTCTTGCTCGTCTACGGTGCCGAAGCCGTCATCCCAACGGACATAGAGTTCGACTCCCCACGAGTCACCATGTACTCCGAGGAGGAAGCAGAAGAAGCACGACAAGACAACGTCGATCTGCTGGAAGAGGGCCGGCTGTTGGCACTCAGCCAGTCCAGCATCTACCAGCAGAGCCTGCGCCGATACCACAACAGGAAGGTCAGGCCAAGATCTTTCCAAGAAGGCGACCTTGTGCTCCGGCTGATCCAGCGAACAGCCGGCCAGCACAAGCTGTCGGCGCCTGGGGAAGGCCCTTTCATCATCAGCAAAGTACTGGGCAACAATTCCTACTACCAGATCGACGCTCAGAAGCCCCGAGCACGCAAGAGGGACCACTCCGGCAAGGAGACAAAGCAGCCATGGAATGCAAATCTCCTCCGAAGATTTTACAGTTGATGCAGTATGTACCACACTACCTTTTGTATTAAAGTACCAAGACTTCGGCCACCCCGAGGCGAGCTCGGGGACTGCCCTCTTTTGTCTGTATGATAAAAATTATGACTGCGAGTATGTTACTCCTTTTTGTGCCGTTTGGCACCGCGCTCGACAAGTCGGCCAAGTAGTGTGTAAACGCCTAAACCATCTCCTGTCAGAAGCCGCAGCTCGCGGAGCGACTGTACGGTGGGCAGCAGTAAGGTAGAATGGGCATGTGCATGAAAAATGGCTAAGGACTCAAAGCATAAAACATAGCTCAAGACAGCTTCCAGCCTTTCTCGCAAACCGACTCTCGGATAGTCGGATTGCCGTCTTCTATCTAACTTTCTCCAAAAATCTTGAAAACGGCTAAGTACTTGCTTTCCCAAAGTAGCCTAGCACTTGATCCAGCGACAGTCCGCAGAGTGGCTGTTCGATTGGCAAGCCAGGCAACTAAGAGAAAGCGGCAAAGGAGAAAAAGCCAAAAGAGCAATGAGCAAGAAAAGATAGAAATCAGATAAATATATTTACATAACATAGGCCCTTGGCCGAATTTTCGAGCAGAGGTTCAAAATACACTCCGTGGGTGGAATTGTGCGAATTAACAAGTTCTTCAAAGACTACTGAAGCAGACAAAACAAAGATACAGCGGCAGCTCAGGAAGCAGCAGACGGATTCAGAGGGTCGGAGGAGGCGCCAGCGCCAGGCGTCGGGGCGGCCGGCTGGCTAGTCTCGGCTTGATCGCCTCCGGCGGCCATCAGGTCGGTCGCACGCGGCTCGTTGCTGGAGGCACGGTCAAGCTGAGGCTGGCCATCTGCTCCGTATTCTGGGGCCTCCGCCTCGCCTCTGTCCTCCGCCTCGCCCTCTTCCTCGACGCTAGAGCCAATCACCTCCGCCGAGTCCTCGTCGTAGCCTGGATTCATCCCAAACCACTCTGGCGGTACCTCCTCGCCGTCTTCAGACCGCTCGGGGACGAAGATGCTAGTGTCGGTGTACTCAGCAATCGCCGCAGCACACTTGACGAGGGCATCTTCCGCGGCTGCCAGCTCCGGCTGGGCCTCCGACCGAAGCGTGGCCAGCCGGTCTAGGTCCAGCCCCGGATACCATGCCTTGATGAACTCCAAGGCCCAGCGCGCTCCAGCTCGGGCCGAAGAGCCCTTCCAGGCCTCAAGACGACCAGCCGCGACCTCCAGCCAGTCGGCCATCAGGCTAGGGGTGCGCGGAGCCTGCATATCCGGCCACAGGGCGGCAATTGCCTAGGCACCGGCACGTTGAAGCCGGCGCAGCATCCGGTGAGCCGGCCGAAGGCGAGCCTCGATGCTCAGGATGTGCTCATCAAGAGTTCGGGGAGCATCGGCGGCAATCTCTGCGCCCTCCGCCCTCTGACCTTCACGGTCAGCCTCGATGGCTTGGATGGCGGCCTACGACTGCCCAGGGAAGAAGTCTGCAAAGACACGAAGAAACGAAGAAGCAAGTCAAAAACCAGGAGTCGGCACGATTTAAGTCAGCAGCTCGAAGAAAGAAAATAAAGAAACTCACCATCAACGATGTCTTCAATCTCGTGGAAGCCGGAGGACAGCAGTGCCTCCTTGTCAGACCAGGAGGAGCGCTCGCTCGCGAACTCGGCCAGGAGGGCGGTTTCCGTCTCCTCCGCCTCCCTCTGCGTCTTCACAAGCAGCTCCTTCTACTCCGCCAATTGAGTGGCCACCAGATCGCGCTCCATGGCGAGCTTGCTGCACTCCTCCTCTTTGGCGCGCAAAGCAGAGTTGGCGTCGCTCAGCTGCTGTTGAAGAGCAGCGTTGGCCCCTGAGAAGAAGAAAGAAAGAAGGCGTCAAGTCATCAGTAAAGAAGGTCGCCGGGGAGATCCGGCCCGACTGCTCAGCAGTCGGCCCGAATCTCGGGGACTACAGCCCGCGGGTGCGCCAGCGCGCCCCCGCGAAGAAGGAAAAGGACTTACTCCGGCTCTCCGACAGATCGACGGTCCGCTTGCCCAGCTCTTCGACGTTACGGTTGAAGGCTGTGACGTGGAGGTTGTGGTAATCCTGCGATGAAAGTTTCAGACAAAAAGTTAACACCCAAAGTTCATCAATTGGAGTTCCGGGCTGCCTACTCAGCAGCCAGCCTGAAACTCGGGGACTACACCCAGTGGGTGCGCTGGCGCGCCCCCACAGAGAGGAACAAGGAAAACAAAGGCCAAAGGAAAAACATACCCGGACGACTGCCCGCGACGCCATGTACACCTTGGTGCAATTCTGGAGAGCGTCGCCCTCGGCACGAAGCTTCGCCTGGACGTCCAGAAGCGCCTGGTTCAGCGGCCCTGTGTCGCCTCCTCGCACCCACCCAATGGGCGCGGCGCTTGTCGCCTCGGCGTCTGGGATCGCCGAGCTGGCGGCGCCGACTTCCAGGGGGCGGGGTGCCGAAGTCGCCTTCTCTAGACGGTGGCGCGTTGGCGAGCCGACTTGAAGGAGTAGCCTCGCCACGGCCTCGTCTTCGGTCGGCGGCACCAGAGGGCCCGCCGGCTGTTCGCCCTGTGCACCTTCAGACGGCGGCGGAGGCGGCGGCGGAACGTTCACATCCGGTGTAGAGGTGTCACCGCCCTCCCCCTCCACGACGGGGTTCTCCCCGCCGGCTTCCTCAGTCTCCCCTGTGAACTCCGGAGGCGGTGGCGTAGAGTTCAACGGGGTAACGAGAACCGCCGACTGGCGGCGTGCGGCTTCCTCGGCCTGCTGCTTCGCCGCGGCAGTGGCTTCGGCCTCCGCCAGTTTTTTCTTGGTGGAGGCCTCCGCCCTGTTGGCCTCTGCCTTCTCCATGCGGAGGGCCTCTTCTTCGTTGCGCTTCTCCTGCGCATTCCGCTCCATCGCCTCCGGGAGGTCAGTAGCGGGGTCAATCCGCCGAGTGGTGGCGGACGTCTCCGCTAACACCATGACCGAGGCGGCGGTGACCCTCTCAAGAGAGAGGGGAGCCCTGAAGCAAGAGGGGCAAGCAGAGACTTAGACAATGTCACAAAGAAAGAATAAAACTTTGAAGACAGAATACTTACACGGAGACCAATGGCGGCTTGTTCACTTCCTTACGGAAGCGGATGGCCTTTGGGGCCGCCTCGTCCCGCCGGTCGCCGCAGCCGAACCCTTGGGCTTCTTCGGCCGACTGCCGAACAAGGTCGGCATGGCCCTGCGCTTCTTTCCGCCGCCTGGAGCGCCCGGCGCGACAGAAGAGCCCGCGCCAGGCTGGCTGGCTCCTGGCCGATGGCGAGGGGCGAATTCTCCCTCGGCGTCGTCGTCAGGCCAGTCGGCGAAAGTGGCCGAGGGCCTGAAGCCGCCTGCTGTTCCTCCTCCTCCCTCGGCGTCATCTTCCAGAGCCGCCGCCCCCAGATCGGGGTCATCGACGTCGCTCTTCGCCCGATCGGCAAGGAACTCGCGGGCCGGCCCTGAGGTGCCGGCTGGTGGGTGTAGGAGGGGATTCTAACCAAAGCCGACTGGTCAAAACAAAACTCGACAAGAAGAAGACAATCCAAAGAAGAAAAAAAGAAAGGCGACTCACCACGGGCGGGGGTTTGGCGCGGGAGTACGGCTCCTTGCCGAACCGCCAGTCCTCTAGGAGCCTGCTGTCCGAGAGGTAGTTCACCATGAAGGCCAGCTCTTCATGAGGTATGTCCTTGGTGCACATCCGACTCGGGTCGCGGTGCCCGCTCATCTGGCATATCATATGGGGGCGGCCTTGGAGTGGGAGAACTCGGCGCGAAACGAAGGCGGCCAGCAGGTCTGGACCAGTCAGACCCTCCGACTACGTCAGCACTCAGAGTCGCGTGATGGCGCCGGCTCCCGCAAGCGTTAGCGACTTGGCCCGGTACGACCAGTTGGGCAGTCGCCCAGCCGGCGGGCGGGCTTCGAAAGCTGGCAGGTTGACCCAGTCCCCCTCGCTGAGGCGTTCTTAACGTAGAAGTAGGATCTCTGCCACATCTTCACCGACTTGATCAGCGAGATGGAGGGGAAGGGATTGTCGGCCCCCGACCTTCGCACCACGATGAAAGCGCCGCACTGAGCCGCCACGCCCGCGGCCTGGGTGCTGAGCTTGGAAAAGAAAAACTCCCCCCAGAGCTCGAGGGTGGGGAGGACTCCGAGGAAGCCTCCGCACATGGCCACGAAGGCGGACAGCAGCACCACTGCACTGGGGGTGAGGTGGTGCGGCTGGAGGCCGTAGAAATTGAGGAAGGACCGGAAGAAACTGCTCGCCGGCAGCCCCAACCCGCGCAGGCAGTGCGAGCGGAAGATAACCCGCTCGCCCTCCTGCGGCGCAAGGGAAATCTCCCCCTTTGGCGCAAGACGCACCTACACGCGATCCTCGCCGGGGAGTCGACGAGTCCAGCTGAGGAACTCGACGTGGTCTTCATGAACTTCGGAGCAGTCCCAGGTGCCGGAGCGCACTGGGGGAGGCGCGGCGGCGGAGGAAGAACTCATCGCGAGCTGTCGCCGCAGCGTTCGCCGGAGCTTGGGCGTGTGGCGGAGCGAAGAAGAGAAGAGGAAGGAGGAGAGCGAGGAGCAGCAAGGAGGAAGAGAACGAGGAGTAGTGGGAAGGAGGGGCGCGCGTGCCCCCCTCTTCCTCCTACTTATAGCCTCGTGGGCTGCGAAGCCGAGGGGGCGGACGTGGGGATTTACTGCGCCCACAACCCCACGACCCCCACGATCCACGATAAAGTTACTGCGCGCAATAACTCCACGGGAATCCCAACCGTCCACCGGGGCCACAGCGGATCCGCTCGGGCGCCGAGGCACGGTAGTGGCTGTCCCCACCTATGGTCCCGTCCCGTCGCGCGCGTAGGCTGGCAGGACGGCCTAGCCACATGCCCTCACGTGACAGGCCTAGAACGGGTGGTGACCTGGAGGCTTAGCTGGCACGCTAGTTAAATCCCGCCGCGACGTTCGAAATACTGAGCGAGTCGGAATTAAGTGAGTCCGAGTTGAGCAAGTCCGACTCCTTCTAGTCGGCCCGGCAGAAGTCAATCAAAGACCATGTGTTGAGCACCCGGAAAGAGAAACTGCTGAGGCTTCTCGGCCGATCGTCCGCGGCACCTCACCAGCTTCGGGGACTACTGTCGGAGTAATGGGCCACGGGTAGGCCAACCCAAGTCCCATAACCTTTCAAGTCATCGGGGCAGGCTGCGCCCCTCAAGTCCCGAGGACAAAGAGCCGCCTCCTGAGGAGTCGACGGCAAGGCGGCCGACTGCCCGCTCACAGCCGAGTCCCAGGGACGACTTCCAGAGAAGCCGGCTTTGGGGAGTCGGCCTGCGACTCCAACAAACCCCATGACCTCATCAAAGGGGACGAGGCAGGGGCGTGGCTACAACGAAGCCCACCCCCGCCCCTCACCAAGGGCAGGCATGGCCACAGCACGCCGTACCCCGGAAGATCTCCGCGCGGTGTGGCACTGTTTCCGGGCCGCACACACGACGACTTGTCTGTACGGCCTGGAGGCAGCAGGCCCCACCAGTCAGTGAGACCTTGGGAGACGGCAGGAGAACCACCAGTCGGACCCGTCGGGAGTCAGCCCGGGGGAATCGGCCGAGCCCTCCCCCGGGGCCCACGCACCATTAATCAAGACGTGATGGGGAGTGGCAACAGTGATCGCCCGCCAGGCGGCGGGGCTGTTGCCATGACCTCATGATCAAGCCCATGTCATCAGAAGCACGGCTACAGTAATTAGCAGCCGGCAAGACCCGCCCACGGCGGACGCGGCCTATCGGCTCCGTACCAGGCCAGTCGGCGGGCCCCAGTGGTCGGCAAAGAAGACGGAGGCCAAAGGCACTGACGGCTGGGCCCGCGTCCTGCCGGATTACCATTGTACCCCTAGGGGGGTAGGCCTATATAAACCCCCCAGGGCACCCATGAAAAGGGTTGGAACCCATTAGCTCTAGACCAGACCGTATAGAAGGGAGAGAGCTAGCCTTTCCCTCTCCCACCACTAGAAAACAGCTCAAGGAGCAACCGTGTAAACACTTTCGCCATAGTGATCATGCGGAGACCCCGCAGAGCAGCAGTAGGGGTATTATCTCCTCGGAGAGCCCTGAAGCTGGGTAAGATTCGCTGGCATGCATGTCTTCGCCTCGTCCCGTTTCCAGGCACCGGCGACGTTCTACTCGCCACCACCATGATAAGCCATCCGTTGGCATATGTCACACCAAACCCCCGACACAAGTGCTATAGGAACCAAGTCGGATGCAGCCTACGGCAATGCGCGAGCGTCAACGACAATGACTTACGGGGTAAAGAACATTTGAGGTAGTTGCTCCTGACAAAGTTGCACAAGAGATTGAAGTTCCCTGACCGGGATGACGACATACAACACCCGTGGGATGATCTAAAGATGAAAAAGTTTAACAATCACACCATGGGAATGTTCATCAATGATTTGGCCTCCTGGAAAGGGAGGGTGAGATATTGAGGCTAAGGAACCCCTGTCCAAGATTCTGTAGGAAAATCTGACACATACGAAGCGCAGTTCCAAAAGTTAAAGGACACTTGCTCTGGCGAGGCAGCCAAGGCTAAGGCTGTGAAATTCAAGAGCCTTCAACAATGGAACACGGGGAACCAATGCCTCGGAAGTCGTGGATACCTTGGCATAAATCCCATATGGGATAAGGCGGATGCAGAACGTGAAGCCGCAGGTCTCCCAGACCCCTTTGCGAAGTTCACCAACCCCTTGGAGCGTGACTTCATTCGGGCCCGCTACAAGTGGGACAAGGAAAAGAAGGTTTTTTACACGGACCTGATCACGAGGAAATTGATTTGAATGCTGGTAATTATTCTTTTACCACCTCACATTTAGCTTCTAATCAAGTCAACTACACATTCATAAATGGTTCACGTTCCTTCTTCAGGAGAAGCAAGACAAGCTTGCAGCCGAAAGCCAGTCTTCATCAATGAAGCCCATGTGGGACATCCCTCTCAACCGGGCCTTGAACGAACTTAAGGGACTCCCTTTGGACTAGCGGCCGCAATATGTAAGCGTGCACAGCGCAGTAGACGGTGCCACGTGGAAGGTCTTTTACGACGAGGGCCCGAAGGCCAAGAAAGAAAAAGAAGTTTAGTCAAGCGAACATCGACGAGAGGGTGAAGCTTGCATTCGACAAAAAAAGCAGCCGAGGATGCAAAAAAGCAGCTGAGGAGAAAAATGAGTCTCTACAGCAGGCAGTCGTTGTACCTATAGATGCGTGCAGAAATGATTTCGCTACTAACTTGATTCCGACTATCATCAACTGGACGAAGGAAAACCAGACAAGACCGTAGATAATTTCCCCATGCCCACCTTCGTCAGGAGCAACTCGGTGTATAGCTGATATGTCTCCGTCATATCTACTCTTCCTAATGCATTTCCTCTTGTTTTGGACTCTAATTTGCATCATTTGAATAAAACTAACCCGGACTGAGGCTGTTTTTAGCAGAGCTACCATGCTGTTGTTTTTTTGTGCAGAAATGAAATTTATTGGATTGGAACGAAACTTTGCGAGGACTTACTTTGTAATAAAAGAGAATTACTGGAGCCAAGAACCACCGGAGCAGGGCCCCTGGGTGAGCACAACCCACCAGGGCGCGCCACCCTCCTGGCGTGCCCAGGTGGGTTGTGCCCACCTGGTGGCCCTGCAGACCCTGAATCCAACTCCATAAATATCTATTTTTCTAGAAGAAAATAAGGGAGAAATAATTATTGCATTTCACGAGACGGAGCCGCCGCTGCCTCCTATTCTTCATTGGGAGGCCAGATCTAGAGTTCGTTTTGGGCTCCGGAGAGGGGGATCGTCGATCTTTGTCATCACCAACTGTTGGGGATATTACTACTGGAGGTAAACCGGCCTTATGTAGCCGGGTTGACTCTTTGAAGACTAGAAGCCCATGAAGATGTAAAGATGCTGGCGCTTTACGGAGGGCCCAAAGGCGAGTTACAGTATGCAAATGTAAACCGGCCTAGTCATATAACTTGTATAGTAAGATAGAAAGAGAGAGGCTGAACCGGATACGTTTATAACCGGCTTCGGGACTCTGTAGCCCGGCAGGCGTCAACCTATGTATATAAATGGACGACCCGGCCACGGTTTAGAGATAGACGACAACAACTCGAGAGCCAGACAAAGCGGATTCGCTCCCTGGCCATTAAAACCCTAGCAATACCAATCACGACTAGATGTAGGATTTTACCTTCATTGAAGGGGCCGAACTAGTATAAACTCCCGTGTCCCCTTGTCTGGTTTAACCCCTTTAAGCTAACCCGTTGCGATGGCTCCACGACTAAGTCCTTTCACGAGGACATCTGCCGTGACAAACCCACGACACCAACCCTTCTCCATCGCTAATTCCATGATGCCCCCCACCGGGAGTGGGTAATTCCTTCGTAGGCTCGTTGGTCAGTGAGGAGTTGGATGAGATTCATCATGTAATCGAGTTAGTTTTGTTAGAGTTTGATCCCTAGTATCCATTATGTTCTCAGATTGATGTTGATATGACTTTGCCATGCTTAATGCTTGTCACTTTGGGACCCGGTGCCATGATTTTAGATCTGAACCATTTATGTTATCACCATTATATCTATGTTCTAGATCCGATCTTGCAATTTATACTCACCTATTATGTGTTATGATCCGTAAACCCCGGAGTGGTGGTAGTCAGGATACTTTTCGGTGATGACCGTAGTTTGAGGAGTTCATGTATTCGCTATGTGTTACTACTTTTTTCCAGTTCTCTATTGAAAGGAGGCCTTAATTTCCCTTAGTTTCCAATTGGACCCCACTGCCACGGGAGGGTAGGATAAAATATGACATACAAGTTCTTTCCATAAGCACGTATGACTATTTACGGAATACATGCCTACATCATATATATGAACTGGAGCTAGTGCCATATTACCCTAGATTATGACTATTATATGATGAATATCATCCGGCGAATTCACTGATCCAATGCCTATGAATTTATCTTATATTGTCCTTGCCAAGTTACTACCATTGTTCTTACTGTTACACTTGCGACAAAATCATTGCCATCATTGTTATTGTTACCATTGATGCTGCTTTGCTACTGTCGGTGTCAAAACCGGCGGATCTCGGGTAGAGGGTCCCGAAATGTGCGTCTAGGCCGGATGGTAACAGGAGGCAGGGGACAGGATGTTTTACCCAGGTTTGGGCCCTCTTGATGGAGGTAAAACCCTATGTCCTGCTTGATTGATATTGATGATATGGGTAGTACAAGAGTAGATCTACCATGAGATCAGAGTGGCTAAACCCTAGAAGCTAGCCTATGGTATGATTGTATGTTGTATATGATCTATCGACTAGCCTGGCCTCGGTTTATATAATGTACCAGAGGCCTATGATAACAAGAGTCCTAGCCGAATACGCCGGTGGGGAGGAGTCCTTGTCTTGATCGCCAAGTCTTGTGGAATCCTCCTTGTATACGGTAGCTGTCCGAACTGGCCCATGAGTATATGGCCATGGGGGTCCTCGGCCCAATCTAACAGATCGGGAAATGACGTGATGAGTACCCCCTAGTCCAGGACACCGTCAGTAGCCCCGTGAACCGGTCTTCAAGTTAGGGACGCTCCTCGATTCTTCTGAACCGTTCTTCATCTTCGGTCGTCGGTCTTGAAAACTGGTTCAACAAATCTTCTCATCTTCGATCTTGAGGATCACCGAAATGCATTCGACGAGTTTACACGTCGGGTATCCGAGGAGCCCCTTTAAGTTTCCGGCCTTTATCAATGCCTTGTTATTTTTATGCCACACCTCGGGTTTGAAATTGTTCCCGGGCAGCAGCGTCCTCTTGCGTCCGAGCTCCAACGCCGGACTGCATTCGAGGTATCTTTTGCAGCCGAGCACCAACGTCGGACCGCTTCCCAGCTCTAACGCCGGAATGTATCCGAGCTCCAACACCGGACTGTATCCGAGCTCCAACGCCGGACTATGTATCCGAGCTCCAACGCCGGACTGTATCCGAGGTGTCGTAAATCACCATTGTTCAAAGAAGTTTGAAGGAGTTTAGCCAAGCTTAATGTCGGAAATGCCCTCTATGGAGCCAGCCACTAGTGCCCGAGATTTATGCCGGACTGCTTCCGAGGTGGTGCACCACCCCGAATGTGGGCTGATTTTTGTCAATATTTTTGATTGGTGCATTTTATTCTCTGTCAAGATATATAGCCAGTAGCCCTCAAGGTGGGTATCGGTCTAAAACCCACCTAAGACCGCTGATCCCAGTAGCCGCTGAGACTCAGGTTGATTTGCAAAATCGGTCTGAGGATCAAGTCCTAGCTCGGCAGAATACTTCAGGACACAAAAAGCGGCGTGCTCAGTCCTCGAGACTCAGGTTGGGTGCGGCCGACCAACCTAAGGATCAAAATCTCCTCGGAAACTGTATTACACTTAAAATTTTCTGCATTGGACAGGCAATGCAGTAGCCCCCGAGACACTGGTCGGGTGGCAACACCAGATCAGGGGATCGATGTACCCCTTTAATATTTGTAAATAATAAGCCCGAAGCCTAGTAGCCCCCGAGCCTTAATGCAGGCACGGGTGGCCGAATTAAGGATTGATATCCATAGTAAAATCACAAATTATGTGTAATGACTCTATGTATCCAAGTACTTTACGTCATTAATGCTCCGATCCGCATTGTACAAAACTTTGTTGACCGACCATCGGCTTCCACCTCCTCGGCCAATAGCCGAGGAGTGTTTGTCCTACTTTATAAAGCCTTTATGAGGGCAAAGATTTACAACAAACAAGGCAATCTGGCCATACGGTTTTATAAACAAAGGTATGTCGAGAGATATGTTATATTACTGTTTAACAGAAGAAATGTCTTCCAATGAAAATAGTCCCGCTATCGGTTCCTTTCTTTGGGTTGTCATCCTAAGCATGATCATGAAACCTCAGCTCCAATGTAAGAGCAAAATATCGAGGATTTAGTTTGGGAGGCCAGTTAATAGCCCCCGGTAGTGTTCGGCGACAGTAGAGGTCAAGCCATAAACACTTCGGCCATTGTTATGAATGGCCCGTCATTTAACACCGTCATCGGATCGCTGACCAGTTTACGCTTATTGTGACAGTCAGTTTTCAGCTTTCTCCACTGAGGTGCTTAACCATGTGAGCTGGAAGCACAATCGCAGTGGTTCTCCCTTTGCACACCTAGCCGAACAAAGAGGAACGTAGGAGGCAAGCGCAGGAGCCGAGCAACCCAACTGTTGACCGAAGACACAATTCGAAACCGATGCATATATAGCAATATCCGAGAATGTTTTTGCCGGATCTCTAAAGGTGTCCGGCGTTGCACTGCGAGACTTGTGCTGAAAACATAAAAATAGTTTAAAAGTGCCACAAGCTTGGAAACCCAAAAAACGTCAGTAAAAACTTGACGTCCGAACAAGATCAAGTGTTCGGTGCCAATCCGAAAATTGGCCTTAGAAAAAAAGTGCTTCTGTCGTGCTTTAACGTGACACATCCTATCTCAAGACTTCAAGCGGGTCAGCCTACGGCTTCAACCTCCTATCCCGAAGGCGGAGTACTTCTCGTTAGGCCAGCTTAGCAAACTAAACTCTAGCGGCTTTGAGAGAGAAATTAGGCTCCCCGGCTAGTGACCACACACTCGTGTCGAAAAAAGGAGTGATAAATAATAATAATAAAACTTTGCAATGACTAAGAAGAAGAACACTTATTATAAAATGGCTCAAATAAATTTAAGAGCCCTCAAGTGACTTGGGTAAAAGAATGATTGCATGTATCGAAGTACTTATATCATATCTATGTTCAACCGAACTTTAAACGCGTCTGAACCGACCATCGGCGTTTCCCTCTTCGGTTTCGATCAAGGACCGAAAAGTGTTATGTACTCCATCTGTCGAGAATATCGACGGTGTTTCCAATAACCAGGTAATCAGGCCATAAGGCTGTAACAGACAAAGCGCGCTCAGGGAACTTATGCTATATTACTGCGAAGTGTAAGAAGCATCTTTGAAGAAAATAGTACCCCCACCAATACCTTTCTTCGGTGCTCATTGTTATTATGAGACTTGTGCAATAGATTTTTTGTACTCATGAGTTCCGTTGTGTGCCGACCATAATTGAAAACAATAAGAGCGCTAGCTTTCGGCTTCACCCAGTCTAAGGTCTGGCTCGGGTGACCCGATCGTGATAGTCGCAGAGGTGCTCCCTTTACTCCCTAGCCGAACAATCGGGAACGTAGGGGTAAACATAGGAGCGAGGCAACCCAGCTTGCAAATCGCTTAAGTTAATATGGTGCATATTGTGGCGTAATACACGAAGAAGGAACGAAGCCGTACAAGTATAATCATATGCAAGAGGAAAAGTTTCATGAAGGAAGACCCCAAATGAATTGGGTATTTGAATTTATGCGTCACAAACAAAGTTTGGACAAGGAAAAATTTTTACAAGCAACTTTTTTCCAAAAAAGTATAATTCTTGGTCGAACCGAACACAAGTTAGAAATTAAAGCTTTGAGCATGAAAGCGAGTTAGCTGATTAATGTGTTCGGTATTGATGACGCGGTCCGAGCTTGATGCGGGGCAAGGTTCCATCCCCCAAGCCGGTCCCGAGGTGGCGAAGCAGAGAGCTCAACAAGCCGAAGTGGTGACATAGAACGGTCAATGCAGACCGGCAGAGTGACGCCGAAGTCCCCGGATCATTTTCCTGTGCACAAAAAATAGTGCAAACCGGAGATAATAGTAATAATGATAATTAAAAAAATGTTGCATAATAAATAATTTATGCAAAGTGACTAATAAAATAAATATGGCCTCGCGCCGAAGTCAATGTCGGTGCAGGGCGTCGGCGTGATGCAGTGAAGGCGTAACAAAGCCTGAATTCACAGGTCGGTCCGAGCTCCAGATGCGGCGTTCACCGGACTATGTACGGAAACTGACCGAACCACCATGCGACTGTCGTTAATGTGGCCACCAATTGATAGACCTGTGTACATATGATGGACAAACCAGAGTAATAATTTCTTGGGAAAAATGAACCAAACAAGCAAAAAATACTGGGATTAATAGCACCTAGTTTATTAGTTGTAGCAATCCGAAGTAAGGTGATTCCTAAAATTGGGACTCGATCCACACACCCATTGCCTGATGGGTGATAAAACGACGGCACGACAATGCTGGCAAAGGTTGGCTCGCCGAGGCAAAGAGCTGGTCGGCTAGTGACGTCGAAGTGTCCGGAGTAGGTTGCTGAAGACATGGCGAAGCCTCCGATCCAGCCGAGATGTCGAAACCTCGATGTCAGCCGATGAGTCGAAGTAGGTCGGCGTGGTGGACACCAGCTTGAAGAAGCAATAGTGCAGCCCTGCCGATGCAGGTCCTGACATGGTCGATGCCGGCTTGATGAAGCAACCGTGCGGCGATGCCGGTATGCCCACTCCGTGTAATCCGTGGGGCAGCGATGTTGGTGATGATTTATCCTTCGCGATGCCGGACTCTTGTTCGGCTTGCCGAGATAATGATCCGAAGAAGTTGATCTCGGCTCAACAAAGTGACGACGTGTCTAGCGCTGGTCGGCAGCCGTGGAGCAATATTGCCGGACTGGTTTGACACCAGCATGATGTTGAAGAACATGTTTAAAAGATCTTAAAGTTATTGAGATGTGTTCGCAAACAAAACACAATACCCCATACAAAACTTCCTTCAAAAGGGATGTCCGAAATCCCGTTCATAAAAAAGACGAACTCGGGTCGGATTCGTGTTCACGCAGAAAACAGATCCGAAAAGTGATGCACTAATCGGAAGGTTCCCGGAGTTTCGACGGTCGGATCGATCTGAAATTTTGAGAGGTGGTAGATATAGGAATTCCGCAGCCAATCAATAGTTGGATCTTCCAAAGGACGTCCGAGCTCGAAGGTGGACACCACGCCCTAAACTCATCCAGATTCCCGTCCAGATTTGACAAGACTCCGGTATATCGTGGATTGCCAGAGATTCCTCTAACGGAACTCGACGAAATTTTCCAGGGTTGTTTTAGACTCAATTACGCACAATTACAGCAAAGAGATCGTTAAAAAGACACTTGAGGAGGCGATGGCGGCGGACACAAGTTTGCTGTCCAAAAAAACAGCATGGTCGCCCGAGGGCAATGTTGACGTTGAGCCCCCGGGCTCCCTGGATGATTCCACCATGATCTTGATAGAGATCGGAGTTTATGTTCATAAAGGCCCTCATCCGAACATGACGATCGGAGGTAGGGCGTAGTCCTTGGTCAAACCAAGGTGACCAGTCGAGCTGGTGACGAAGATGCCGAAGTCGCAGTTGATCTGCAGGCGAGCCATCAACCTTTTGTCGAACACACAGCGGAACTCTCAATGAAAGCACCAATGTCGGTGTCAAAACTGGCGGATCTCGGTTAGGGGGTCCCGAACTGTGCGTCTAGGATGGATGGTAACAGGAGGTAGGGGACACGATGTTTTACCCAGGTTCGGACCCTCTTGATGGAGGTAAAACCCTACGTCCTGCTTGATTGATATTGATGATATGGGTAGTACAAGAGTAGATCTACCACGAGATCAGAGAGGCTAAACCCTAGAAGCTAGCCTATGGTATGATTGTATGTTGTATATGATCTATTGACTAGCCTGGCCTTGGTTTATATAATGCACCAGAGGCCTAGAATAACAAGAGTCCTAGGCGAATACGCCAGTGGGGAGGAGTCCATGTCTTAATCGCCAAGTCTTGTGGAATCCTCCTTGTATGTGGTAGCTGTCCGAACTAGCCCATGAGTATACGACCATGAGGGTCCTCGGCCCAATCTAACAGATCGGGAAATGACATGGTGAGTACCCCCTAGTCCAGGACACCGTCAGCTACTTTGCTAATGATCACTTTGCTGCAGATAATTAATCTCCAGGTGTGGTTGAATTCACAACTCAGCTACTAATACTTGCAAATATTCTTTGGCTCCCCTTGTGCCGAATCAATAAATTTAGGTTGAATATTCTACCCTCTAAATCTATTATGATCCCCTATACTTGTGGGTTATCAACAACACCACCACACCATCTCCTACGCACGCAACCGCGCCCCCCACCCGCACCCACTCATATCAACCCGTCCTCAGTCTCTGGTGTGCTAGGCGGGCCTTCATCTTTGGCTGAGCTCGACGCCCTCACGATAATTAAATGTCGCACCAACATATATCTAGAATATTCCATTTTCGTTGCCTTCTGGATGTTTTACGCCACAGACATGTGTTTGCAGGCCGGCGAAACCCTGTGCACCGTACTCTACTTGATCAAAGGCCAGAAGATGGACGTGGGAAAGGCAGTGATAACGAAGACCTTAGAACTCATGTTTCACAGCCAGCCGATGCCTGGAGGGCACTTCAGGGTTACCTTTTCGAGTGTGAAATTTGGTCACGAGGATTTGCCTCCTATAGGTTAGGGGAAGAGGATGACGAGACCCCGCCGCGGCATGGAAACTGCAAGGGTTGGGTGCTGCTATGACCAAAGAATCTTCTTCGTCTGGAGCCGGCCGAGAGCACACCAACAACCAAACATCGGCAAGCAGGTGTGAATAGCACCACCCCGACTACTGATGTCTACTATGCAACCTTCTTATTGTAGACTCGTGTTGGGCCTCCAAGTGCAGAGTTTTGCAGAACAGTAGAAAAATTCCCTCAAGTGGATGACCTAAGGTTTATCAATACGTGGGAGGCGTAGGATGAAGATGGTATCTCTCAAAAAATCCTGCAACCAAATAACAAAGAGTCTGTTGTGTCCCCAGCACACCCAATACAATGGTAAATTGTATAGGTGCACTAGTTCAGCGTAGAGATGGTGATACAAGTGTAATACGGATAGTAAATATGGATTTTTGTCATTTGAAATTATAAAAAACATCAAGGTAACTAGTAACAAAATGTGAGTGAAAACGGTATTGCAATGCTTGGAAACAAGGCCTAGGGTTCATACTCTCACTACTGCAAGTTCTCTCAACAATGATAACATAATTAGATAATATGGCAATCCCTGAACGTGCAACAAAAGCCACTCCAAAGTTCTTATCGTGGAGAACATAAGATGAAATTGCTTGTAGGGTATGAAACCACCTCAAAGTTATTCTTTTCGATCAATCCATTGAGCTATTCCAATAAGTGTCACAAACAGCCCTAGAGTTCGTACTAAAGTAACACCATATGATACACATCAATCAACCCTAATGTCAACTAGATACTCCAATGTCACCACAAGTATCTGTGGGTTAATTTTATGATATGCATCAAACAATTCCAGATTCATAATATTTAATCCAACACAAAGAACCTCAAAGAGTGCCCCAAGATTCCTACTAAAGAAATAAGGGTGAAAACATGCATCAACCCCTATGCATAGATTACCCCAATGTCACCTCGGGAATCCGCGAGTTGAGTGCCAAAGCATACATCAAGTGAATCAATAGAACACCCCATTATCACCACGAGTATCCCATGCAAGTCATACATCAAGTGTTCTCAAATCCATAAAAGTATTCAATCCGATAATAGTGAAACCTCAAAGGTAAAACTCAATTCATCACAAGAAGGTAGAGGGGGAGAACCAGCATATGATTCAACTATAGTAACAAAGCTTGCGGTACATCAAGATCGTGCCAAATCAAGAACATGAGAGAGAAAGAGATCAGACACATAGCTACTGGTACATTCCCTCAGCCGCGAGGGTGAACTACTCCCTCCTTGTCATGGAGACCACCGGGATGATGAAGATGGCCATCGGTGATGGTTTCACCCTCCGGCAGGGTGCCGGAACAGGCTCCTGATTGGTTTTTCGTGGCTACAGAGGCTTGCGGCGGTGGAACTCCCAATCTAGGTTTCTTTCTGGGGGTTTCGTGATTTATAGGATTTTTTGGCGTCGGTTTCACGTGAGGGGGGTCCACCAGGAGGCGGCAAGACAGGGTTGCACCCTAGGAGGCGCCCTCCACCCTTGTCGCTTCCTCTTGAAGCTTCTGGCCCAACTTCGATGCTCCGTGGGCTTCTTCCGGTCCATAAAAAATCATTGTAAATTTTCAGCTCGTTTGGACTCCATTCGATATTCCTTTTCTATAAAACTCAAAACAAAGAAAAATCATGCTTCGACTTCATCTCATAACGGTTCACCATACGTTCATGCTACAGGAATCACAAACTTTAACCCAAGTATTTCTACCAATCCACAATTATCCACTGGCATGACTTTAATATTACCATCTTTATATCTCAAAACAATCATAAGGAATCAAACTTCTCATAGTATTCAATGCACTTTATATGAAAGTTTTTATTATATCCCTCTTGTATGCCCATCATATTAGGAGTAAATTCATATCCAAAGAAAATTACCATGATGTTTAAGACTCCCAAAATAATATAAGTGAAGCATGAGAGTTCATAAAATTTCTTCAAAATAAAACCACTCCCGTGCTCTAAAAAGATATAAGTGAAGCACTAGAGCAACTGACAAATTACTCCAAAAAGATATAAGTGAAGATCAATGAGTAGTCAAATAATTAAGTAGCTACATGAAGACTATATTGATGAGCCACAAGTATAGGGGATCTATCGTAGTCCTTCCGATAAGTAAGAGTGTCGAACCCAACGAGGAGCAGAAGGAACTGACAAGCGGTTTTCAGTAAGGTATTATCTGTAAGCACTGAAATTATCGGTAACAGATAGTTCTGTGATAAGGTAATTCATAACGAGTAACAAATAACAAAAGCAAACAAGGTGCAGCAAGGTAGCCCAGTCCTTTATGTATCAAAGGACAAGCCTAGATAAACTCTTATATAAAGGAAAGCGCTCTCGAGGACACATGGGAATTATCATCAAGCTAGTTTTCATCATGATCATTTGATTCGCGTTCATTACTTTGATAATTTGATATGTGGGTGGACCGGTGCTTGGGTACTACCCTTCCTTGGACAAGAATCCCACTTATGATTAACCCCCTTCACAAGCATCCGCAACTACGAAAGAAGAATTAAGGTAAACCTAACCATAGCATGAAACATATGGATCCAAATCCGCCCCTTATGAAGCAACACATAAACTAGGGTTTAAGCTTCTGTCACACTAGCAACCCATCATCTACTTATTACTTCCCAATGCCTTCCCCTAGGCCAAAATAATGGTGAAGTGTCATGTAGTCGACGTTTACATAACATCACTAGAGGAAAGACAACATACATCTTATCAAAATATCGAACGAATACCAAATTCACACAACTACTTATAGCAAGACTTCACCCATGTCCTCAGGAACAAACGTAACTACTCACAAATCATATTCATGCTCATAATCAGAGGGGTATTAATATGCATAAAGGATCTGAACATATAATATTCCGCCGAATAAACCAACTAGCATCAACTACAAGGAGTAATCAACACTACTAGCAACCCATAGGTACCAATCTGAGGTTTTGAGACAAAGATCGGATAAAAGAGATGAACTAGGGCTTGAGAAAATGGTGCTGGTGAAGATGTTGATGGAGATTGACCTCCTCCAGTGAGAGGATTCATGGTGATGACGACGGTGAAAATTTCCCCCTCCCAGAGGGATGTTTCCCCGGCAGAACAGCTCCACCGGAGCCCTAGATTGGTTCCGCCTCGAGACGGCGGCGCTTCGTCCCGAAAGCTTCCTTCTGATTTTTTCCAGGGAAAAAGACACCTTAACCAGAAGATGGGCGTCGAAGGCCTGTCAGGTGGCCCACGAGGCAGGGGGCGCGCCCAGGGGGTAGGGCGTGCCCTCCACCCTCGTGGACGGTGGATGGCCCCACTCTGGTGCTTTCTTCGCCCAATATTTTTAATATATTCCAAAACTGACTTTCGTGGAGTTTCAGGACTTTTGGAGTTGTGCAGAATAGGTCTATAATATTTGCTCCTTTTCCATCCCACAATTCCAGCTGCCAGCATTCTCCCTCTTCATGTAAACCTTGTAAAATAAGAGAGAAAAGGCATAAGTATCGTGAAATAGTGTGTAATAACAGCCCATAATGCAATAAATATCAATATAAAAGCATGACACAAAATGGACATATCAACTCCCCCAAGCTTAGACCTCGCTTGTCCTCAAGCGGAAGCCGATATCAAAAAATATGTCCACATGTTTAGAGATAGAGGTGTCGATAAAATAAAATACGGACATGATGACATCATGATCATTCATAGAACAACAACATATATATATTGTCATATAATTTCTTATGCTAAAGTAACAGTCTATTCACAATGTAAAGTATGAATCAGAAACTTCATTGGAAGCTAGCAAACTATATTCTCAGTCATTGAAGCAATTGCAATTTATCATAACATTGGAAAGAGTCAATATAAGAGCTTTTCAGCAAGTCCACATACTCAACTATCATTTAATTTTTCACAATTGCTAATACTCACGCAATACTTATGGGTATGAAGTTTTAATCAGACACAAAGAAAGATAGGGGATTATAGTTTTGCCTCCCAACCTTTTACCTCAAGGGTAATGTCAACAATAATACTTTATGAAAACCCACATCCAATTAGCTATATATATCAGGATCTTTCCAACATATAGTGCTTGCCAAAGGATAAAATGTAAAAAGGAAAGGTGAAGATCACTATGACTCTTGTATAAGGTATTGGACAAAAATAAAAGATATGCTTCGCAGAGGGAAGCAAAGGTTGTCATGTGCTTTTATGGTTGGATGCACAAAATCTTAATGCAAAAGAACGTCAGTTTATATTGTCACTTGTGATAGGGACCTTTATTATGCAGTCCGTCGCTTTTATTTCTTCCATATCACAAGCTCGTATAAAGCTTATTTTGTCCACACTAATAGATCATACATATTTAGAGAGCAATTTTTATTGCTTGCAACAATGACAACTTACTTGAAGGATCTTACTCAATCCATAGGTAGATATGGTGGACTCTCATGGCAAAACTGGATTTAAGGATATTTGGAAGCACAAGTAGTATCTCTACTTGGTGCAAAGAATTTGGCTAGCATGAGGGGGAAAGGCAAGCTCAACATGTTGGATGATCCATGACAATATAATTTATTTAGAATATAAGAAAACATAACCCATTACATTGTATTCCTTGTCCAACATCAACTTTTTAGCATGTCATATTTTAATGAGTGCTCACAATAATAAAAGATGCCCAAGATAGTGTATTTATATGTGAAAACTTCTCTTTCTTTATCACTTCCTATTAATTGCAACAATGACCAAAACTATGTTTGTCAATTCTCAACAACTTTTATTCATCATACTCTTTATATGTGAAGTCATTACTCTCTATAAGATCAATATGATCTCTTTATTTCTTTTTATTATTTCTTTTCTTTTATTTTTTATTCCCTCAAGATCATAGAAAGATAAAGAAGCCCTTGACTCAAAACTAATCTCTATTATATATAGCTCACAGACTCGATTACATAGATAAGGATCAACACAAAACTCAAAGCTAGATCTTACTAAACTTTATTCTGCTAGATCAAGATATAACCAAAAGGATCGAACTAAGAAAACCGGTAAAGATAGAAGTGTGATGGTGATACAATACCGGGGAACTCCCCCAAGCTTGGCAGTTGCCAAGGGGAGTGCCCATACCCGATACTCAGTTCTCCTTTGGTGGTAGTGATGATGGAGTTGTTAATAATGTAGGCTTGTCGTCCATCATCCAAGCATAGGCTCACCACCATAGAAGGATGATCGAGTCTCCGGGATCTTCAAATCTGCAGCAAAACTCATCCTCTTGAATCTATATTCATACTCACAGTTTTGGTTTTGCAGGTCATAGATCTGGGCTTGGAGGTGCTCGATTTTGTCGTGCAACTTGAAGATGGTCTCCCCAATGTTCTTGGCATCCAGCTTGTGGTTGTTGGTGAACTCCACGATCATCATGTGGTTGGCGTCGAGTGCGCATTCCACCATCCCCTAGCACTTGAAAACTTGTTGCTCCATTGCTTCAAATCTTGTCGCCATGCTTTCGGTCCTCCCTAGTCCCTCAACATCGCGGATGTGCAGCACCCCCTCACGCATCTCAATGGTTTGAGGGTGTTGCAGCACCTCCGCGAGGTAGGGGTTGATGAACCTCTCGAAAAATTTGTCCTTGGGGGCACTTGAAGACGTCATGGTGATCCAAATCTGTCAGAAAAACAGCTTGAAACAAAAGCAGGATATATTTGCATGGTACGGTGGTCAAAACTTTCGGGAGATTATATAATGAATTTTTACCAACCAAAAGAAGTATCGTGCAAGAAATCGTAGTCCGGAGGGCACACGAGCTGCCCACAAGGTAGGGGGCCGCGCCCTCCACCCTCATGGACGACTCGTATCAATAACATTGGTTTCAACATTTAAGGAATTACCTGAGATATAATGTTTGTTTCTTTGACCGTTCACCACCTTCAGATTTGTGCCTTCGAAGTTGTTGATTTTTATGGTACCGGAACGATAGACCTCCTTGATAATGTAAGGACCTTCCCATTTAGAGAGGATTTTTCCTGCAAAAAATCTTAAATGTGGGTTGTATAACAGAACATAATCACCTACATTAAACTCACACTTTTGTATCCTTTTGCCATGCCATCTTTTAACTTTTTCTTTAAATAGTTTGGCGTTCTCATAGGCCTGGGTTCTCAACTCATCAAGTGAGCTAATGCCAAATAGTCTCTTCTCACCGGCAAGTTTGAAATCATAATTGAGCTCTTTAATGGCCCAATATGCCTTATGCTCTAGTTCGAGAGCTAAGTGACATGCTTTTCTATAAACCATTTTATACGGAGACATACCCATAGGATTTTTATATGCAGTTCTATAGGCCCATAATGCATCATCAAGCTTCTTGGACCAATTCTTTCTAGATCTATTAACAGTATTTTGCAAAAATAATTTAATCTCTCTATTACTCAGTTCTACTTGACCACTAGACTATGGGTGGTATGGAGATGCAATTCTATGATTAGCATCATACTTAGCAAGCATTTTACGAAAAGCACCATGAATAAAATGTGAACCACCATTAGTCATTAAGTATCTGGGGACTCCAAACCTCGGAAAAATAACTTCTTTAAGCATCATAATAGAGGTGTTATGATCAACACTACTAGTTGGAATAGCTTCTACCAACTTAGTAACGTAATCAACAACAACTAAAAGATGTGCATACCCATTAGAGGAAGGAAACGGTTCTAGCCCCAAACATCAAATGGTTCAATAACAAGTGAATAGTTCATAGGAATTTCTTGACGTCTACTGATATTACCAATTATTTGATATTCATCACAAGACAAGACAAACTTACGGTCATCTTTGAAAAGAGTAGGCCAATAAAAACCGAATTGCAATACCTTTTGTGCAGTTCTATCTCTGGCATGGTGTCCTCCATAAGACTCGGAGTGAACTTGCATAGGATCTATTCCTGTTCATGCTCAGGTACACAACGTCTAATAACACCATCTACTCCTTCTTTATAAAGGTGTGGTTCATCCCAAAAGTAATGTCTTAAATCATAGAAAAATGTTTCTTTTGCTGGTATGTAAAACTAGGTGGTATAAATTAGCAACAATGTAATTAGCATAATCAGCATACCATGGAGCAGTACGAGAAGCATTTATGACAACTAATTGTTCATCGGGAAAACTATCATCAATGGGGAGTGGGTCATCAAGAACATTTTCTAACCTAGACAAGTTGTCTGCAACAGGGTTCTCAGCTCCCTTTCTATCAATAATATGCAAATCAAATTCTTGTAGCAAGAGAACCCATCTAATAAGTCTAGGTTTAGCATATTTCTTTTCCATAAGATATTTAATAACAACATGATCAGTGTGAATAGTTACTTTAGAATCAACAATATAAGGTATGAACTTATCACAAGCAAATACAACTGCTAAAAATTCTTTTTCAGTAGTAGCATAATTTCTTTGGGCACTGTCTAGAGTTTTACTAGCATATTGGATAACATTTAATTTCTTATCAACTCTTTGTCCTAAAACAGCACGTACAACATAATCACTAGCATCACACATAATTTCAAAGGGTAAATTCCAATCAGGTGGCTGAACAATAGGTGCAGAAATCAAGGCTTTCTTAAGTATTTCAAATGCTTCTACACAATCATCATCAAAGACAAAAGGAACGTGTTTTTGTAAGAGATTAGTGAGAGTCCTAGGAATTTTTGAGAAGTCTTTAATCAACCTCCTATAAAAACTGGCATGACCAAGGAAACTTCTTATACCTTTAATGTCCTTAGGACACAACATCTTTTCAATAGCATCAAATTTAGCTTTATCAACTTCAATACCTCTTTCAGAAACTTTATGCCCCAAGACTATACATTCATTAACCATAAAGTGGCACTTCTCCCAATTCAAGACAAGATTAGTTTCTTCACATCTCTGCAAAACTCGATCAAGGTTTCTTAAGCAATCATCAAAAGAAGTTCCATACACGGAGAAATCATCCATGAAAACCTCAACAATCATTTCACAGAAGTCAGAGAATATAGCAGTCATACATCTTTGAAAGGTAGCAGGTGCATTACATAAACCAAAAGGCACACGTCTATAAGCAAAGGTACCGAAATGGCAAGTAAAAGTGGTCTTTTCCTGATCCTCTTTCGACATAGGTATTTGGAAGAAACCAGAATAACCATCAAGAAAGCAAAAATGAGTATGTTTGGATAATCTTTCTAGCATTTGATCAATAAAAGGTAAAGGTAATGATCCTTTCTAGTAAATTTATTTAATTTGTGGAAATCAATTACCATTCTATAACCTGTAACAATTCTTTGCGGGATCAATTCGTCTTTATCATTAGGAACAACAGTAATACCGCCCTTCTTAGGGACACAATGGACAGGGCTTACACACTGACTATCAGCAATAGGATAAATTATACCTGCCTCTAGAAGGTTTAGTATTTCATTTCTTACCACTTCTTTAATCTTAGGATTTAACCGCCGTTGGTGATCAACAACCGGTTTAGTATCTTTCTCCAATTTTATTTTGTGCTGGCATAGAGTGGGACTAATGCCCTTAAGATCATCAAGCGTATATCCAATAGCAGCACGGTGCTTCTTCAGAGTTTTCAATAATCTCTCTTCTTTCTGCTCTAAAAGGTTGCACTAGTAATAACAGGATATATCTTCTTTTCATCAAGATAAGCATATTTAAGAGTATGAGGTAATGGTTTAAGCTCAAACACGGGATAACCGATCCCCTAGAATTTCAACATGCAAGTTGTGTTTCAAAATAGGTCCCTGTTTAAAGAATACTTCATCTATTTCCCTTCTTTCATTCATAAACATATCATTTTCATGGTCTAGCAAATATTGTACTAAAGGATCATTAGGAGGCACGACAATACAAGCAAGACAAATAATTTCATCTTTACTAGGCAATTCTTTATCATGGGGTTGTCTACGAAATTTAGCAAAATTAAAATCATGAGACATATCCCCTAAACCAACAGTAACAATATCCTTTTTGCAGTCTATCTTAGCATTAACAGTATTCAAGAAGGGTCTACCAAGTATAATGGGACAAAAGTCATCTTGTGGGGAACCAAGAACTAGAAAATCAGTAGAATATTTAAGTTTCCCACACAAGACTTCAACATCTCTAACAATCGCAACTAATGAAATAGTATCTCTATTGGCAAGCTTAATAGTAACATCAATATCTTCTATCTCAGCAGGTGCAATATCATGCATAATTTCTTTGTATAAGGAATGAGGTATTGCACTCGCACTAGAAACCATGTCACATAAGACATGATAGCAATGATCTCCTATTTTAACAGAAACAACATACATGCCTACAACAAGTCTATGTTTATTTTTAGTATCGGATCTAGTAATTCTAGTAGCTTCTTCATAGAAGTAAATAACATGCCCAACAATATTATCGACCAAGAAATCTTTAACCATAACAATATTAGGTTCAACTTTAATTTGATCAGGGGGTGTAGGTGTTCTAGCATTACTCTTACGAACCATAGTTGAAGCTTTAGCATAATCCTTTATTCTAACAGGGAAAGGTGGTTTCTCAATATAAGTGGTAGGAACAATAGGATCAATGTTATAAGTGATAGTCTTTTCTTCAACTTTAATAGGTTCAACTACTTTCACTTCAATGGGAGAATGATATTTAAGACACTTCTCCTTAGGGATATCAACATGAGTAGCAAATGATTCACAGAAAGAAGCTACTATCTCACAGCCAAGTCCATATTTAGTGCTAAATTCACGAAAAGCATCGGTATCCATAAAAGATTTAACACAATCAAACGTAGGTGTATACCTGACTCCTTACCTTCGTCAAGTTCCCAATCCTCAGAGTTGTGTTTAATTCTTTCCAATAGATCTCATTTGAATTCAATAGTATTCATCATAAAAGAACCAATACAAGAAGTATCGAGCATGGAGCGATTATTGAGAGAAAGTCGAGCATAAAATTTTTGAATAATAATTTCTCTTGAAAGCTCATGATAGGGGCATGAATATAACATTGACTTAAGCCTCCCCCAAGCTTGAGCGATACTTTCTCCTTCGTGAGGCCAATATATATATATATATATATATATATATATATATATATATATATATATAATTACGATCACGATGAACCAGTTGCAAAGGATAAAACTTCTGATGAAATTCCAATTTCAATCAGTTGTAGTTCCACGATCCAATATCATCACATAGCGTACACCATGTTAATGCCTTTCCCTTAAAAGATAAAGGGAAGACTTTCTTCTTGATAACATCCTCGGGCATACCTGCAAGCTTAAATAATCCACAAACTTCATCCACATAGATTAGGTGCATACCGGGATGTAATGTTCCATCTCCTGTAAAAGGATTAGCTAGCAGTTTCTCTATCATACCCGAAGGAATTTCAAAGTAAACATTTTTAGTAGGTTCAGTAGGTTGAGGAGCAACTCTTTGCTCTACTGGTCTGGGTGAAGATACCCCGAACAAGCCCCTCAAAGGATTATTTTCCATAGTAACAAATGACAGTAAATTTCAGCACACTATATAAATTTTTCCTTGCCAAATTCCACCTACCAAAGGCGCTTCACTCCTCGGCAACGGTGCCAGAAAAGAGACTTACTGACCCACAAGTATAGGGTATCTATCGTAGTCCTTTCGATAAGTCAGAGTGTCGAACCCAACGAGGAGCAGAAGGAAATGACAAGCGGTTTTCAGTAAGGCTTCCTCTGCAAGCACTGGAATTATCGGTAACAAATAGTTTTGTGATAAGGTAATTCATAACGAGTAACAAGTAACAAAAGTAAGCAAGGTGCGGCAAGGTGGCCCAATCCTTTTTGGAGCAAAGGACAAGCCTGGACAAACTCTTATATAAAGGAAAGCGCTCCCGAGGACACATGGGAATTATCGTCAAGCTAGTTTTTATCATGCTCATATGATTCATGTTCGTTTGTTTGATAATTTGATATGTGGGTGGACCAGTGCTTGGGTACTGCCCTTCCTTGGACAAGCATCCCACTTATGATAACCCCCTTCGCAAGCATCCGCAACTACGAAAGAAGAATTAAGGTAAACCTAACTATAGCATGAAACATATGGATCCAAATAGGTCCCTTACGAAGCAACACATAAACTAGGGTTTAAGCTTCTGTCACTCTAGCAACCCATCATCTATTATTACTTCCCAATGCCTTCCCCTAGGCCCAAACAATGGTGAAACGTCATGTAGTCGACGTTCACATAACACCACTAGAGGAAAGACAACATACATCTCATCAAAAAATCGAACGAATACCAAATTCACACGAGTACTTATAGCAAGACATCTCCCATGTCCTCAGGAACAAACATAACTACTCACAAATCATACGCATGTTAATAATCAGATGGGTATTAATATGCATAAAGTATCTGAACATATAATCTTCCACCAAATAAACCAACTAGCATCAACTACAAGGGGTAATCAACACTACTAGCAACCCACGGGTACCAATCTGAGGTTTTGAGACAAAGATCGGATACAAGAGATTAACTAGGTTTGAGAGGAGAGGTGCTGGTGAAGATGTTGATGGAGATTGACCCCCTACCAATGAGAGGATCAATGGTGATGATGATGGTGACGATTTCCCCCTCCCGGAGGGATGTTTCCCCGACAGAATAGCTTTGCCGGAGCCCTAGATTGGTTTCACCTCGAGACGGCGGTGCTTCATACCGAAAGCTTCCTTCTGATTTTTTCCAAGGCAAAAGACACCTTATACCAGAAGATGGGCATCAGGGGTCTGCCAGGTGGCCCATGAGGCAGGGGGCGCACCCAAGGACTTGCAGCATAGGTCTATAATATTTGCTCCTTTTCTAGCCTAGAATTCCAGCTTCCAGCATTCTCCCTCTTCATGTAAACCTTGTAAAATAAGAGATAAAAGGCATAAGTATTGGGACATAATGTGTAATAACAGCCCATAATGCAATAAATATCGATATAAAAGCATGATGCAAAATGGATGTATCATCTGTCTCATTCAAAAATTGCAGATCTTAATATTTTATGCAAACATCAAGGAAAAAAATAAAATCACATTTCAAGAATAGCACATATCATGTGAAGAAGCAAAAACTTAGGTTCAACCAAATTGGTCGATCATTGTTGAATAAGAAGAAAGGTGGTATTCCAACCAGGGAATCCCCAAGCTTAGCTGCTTGAGACTTCTTGAAATATTAATTGGGGATGCCTTGGGAATCCCCAAGCTTGATCTCTTGTGTCTCCTTAATTCCTCTCATATCATAGTTTCCTGAAATCTTAAAAACATCATGCACACAAAATTCAACAAGAACTCATGAGATAAGTTAGTAGAAATAAATGAATAACCTTACTATTCTCTACTTTAGAAAATCACTAAAATTATTATTAAACATTGCTTACTAAATGCCTCTACATATTTTATACTCCTATCCTCGAATATTATCATTAAACATGCAAACATATGCAAATAATGCAAACATAACAGCAATCTGTCTAAACAGAACATTTTGTAAATAATGCAAGAGAAGTCATGCTTCTCTAACTCCAAAAATTCTGAAAAATTACCACACTATATAAAAAAAATTTTACTCACTGTGTAAAAATTTCAAGATTTTACCATGTTCTGACTATTCACAAATATCCAGACAAAGGTAGAAAACTTTCTTTTTCAAAACAGCAACATATAATTGACCTTTTTAGTAAACTAAAAGATGCAAAACATTACTCTAAATAGTAGCAAGCAACTCGAAACAGAATAAAATGATGCTCCAAGAAAAACTAATATCACATGGTGAATAAAAATATAGCATCAAGTAAATTTACCAATGGATTGAAGACAAAAGAGGGGATGCCATCCCGGGCATCCCCAAGCTTAGATGCTTGGTTGTCCTTGAATATTATCTTGGGGTGCCTTGGGTATCCCCAAGCTTAGGCTCTTTCCACTCCTTATTCCATAGTCCATCGAAACTTTACCCAAAAATTGAAAACTTCACAACACAAAACTCAACAGAAAACTCGTAAGCTCCGTTAGTATAATAAAGCAATTCACCTCTTAGGTACTGTTGTGAACTCATTCTAAATTTATATTGGTGTTATATCTACTGTATTCCAACTTCTCCATGGTTGATACCCTAGGATACTACCCATAGATTCATCAAAATAAGCAAACAACACAATGAAAACAGAATCTGTCTAAAACATAACAGTCTGTAGTAATCCGTAAACTTCGTATACTTCTGTAACTACAAAAATTCCAAAAAATTAGAACAACCTGGGCAATTTGTATATCAATATTTTTCAAAAAGAATCGGTATTTTATCACGCTTATGTAAAAACTAAAATTATTTTACTGGGCACAAAAGTTTCTGTTTTTAGCAAGATCAAATCAACTATCACCATAGACCATCCCAAAGGTCGTACTTGGCACTTTATTGAAACAAACACTATAAAGCATGATTAATACAATAGACAAATCATGTTAACACACAAAAACAGTAGGGGTAAATATTGGGTTGTCTCCCAACAAGCGATTTTCTTTAATGCCTTTTAGCTAGGCAAGATGATTTCAATGATGCTCACATAAAAGATAAGAATTGAAACCCAAAGAGATCATCATGAGGCATATGACTAGCACATTTATGTCTAACCTACTTCATATGCATAGGGATTTTGTGAGCAAACAATTTATGGGAGCAATAACCAACTAGCATAGGAAGGTGAAACAAGCATAACTTCAAGATTTTCAACACATAGAGAGGAAACTTGATATTATTGCAATATGTAGAAGCTTATGTTCCTCTCTCATAATAATTTTCAGTAGCATCATGAATGAAATAAACAATATAACCATCACACAAAGCATTCTTTTCATGATCCACAAGGATAGAAAATTTAGTACTCTCCACATAATAAAAATTCTTCTTATTCATAATAGTGGGAGCAAATTCAACAAAATAACTATCATTTGAGGCATAATCCAATTGAAAATTAAAATCATGATGACAAGCCTCATGGTTATCCTTATTATTTATAGCATACATGTGATACGTCTCCGTCGTATCTACTTTTCCAAACACTTTTTCCCTTGTTTTGGACTCTAACTTATATGATTTGAATGGAACTAACCCGAACTAACGATGTTTTCAGCAGAATTGCCATGGTGTTGTTTTATGTGCAGAAAACAAATATTCTCGGAATGACCTGAACCTCCACGGAATATCTTAGGAAAAATAATAAAAAATCCTTGCCAAAGATGAAGACCAGGGGGCCCACACCCTTCTCACGAGGGTGGGGCCCCCCCTAGGGCGTGTCCCCTACCTCATGGGCCCCCTGGAAACCCTCCGACGCCAACTCCAACTCTATATATTCGCTTTCAGAGAAAAAAATCAGAGAGAAGAAATCATCACGTTTTACTATACGGAGCCACCGCCAAGCCCTAAAACCTCTCGGGGGGCTGATCTGGAGTCCGTTCGGGGCTCCGGAGAGGGGGATTCGTCGCCGTCGTCATCATCAACCATCCTCCATCACCAATTTCATGATGCTCACCGCCGTGCGTGGGTAATGCCATCATAGGCTTGCTGGACGGTGATGGGTTCGATGAGATTTATCATGTAATCGAGTTAGTTTTGTTAGGGTTTGATCCCTAGTATCCATTATGTTCTGAGATTGATGTTGCTATGACTTTGCTATGCTTAATGCTTGTCAATAGGGCCCGAGTGCCATGATTTCAGATCTGAACCTATTATGTTTTCATGAATATATGT
Organism: Triticum urartu; assembly: GCF_003073215.2. Taxonomy (NCBI): domain Eukaryota; kingdom Viridiplantae; phylum Streptophyta; class Magnoliopsida; order Poales; family Poaceae; genus Triticum; species Triticum urartu. The sequence goes on along the minus strand of NC_053022.1, from coordinate 165,748,094 downwards.
GAGTTCTTGATCCTATCTTGCAAGTCTATAGTCACCTACTATGTGTTATGATCCGGCAACCCCAAAGTGACAATAATCGGGACGACTCCCGGTGATGACCATAGTTTGAGGAGTTCATGTATTCACTATGTGCTAATGCTTTGTTTCGGTTCTCTATTAAAAGGATGCCTTAATATCCCTTAGTTTCCAATAGGACCTCACTGCCACGGGTGGGTAGGACAAAAGATGTCATGCAAGTTCTTTTCCATAAGCACGTATGACTATATACGGAATACATGCCTACATTACATTGATGAATTGGAGCTATTTCTGTGTCACCCTAGGTTATGACTGTTACATGATGAACCGCATCCGGCATAATTATCCATCACTGATCCGGTGCCTACGAGTTTTCCATATACTGGTTTACGCTTATTTACTTTCCCGCTGATACTGTTACAATCACTACAAAATACCAAAACGTTACTTTTGCCGTCTTTACTTTTGTTGCCGCTACCACCACTATCATATTACTTTGCTACTAAACACTTTGCTGCAGATACTAAGTTTCCAGGTGTGGTTGAATTGACAACTCAGCTGCTAATACTTGAGAATATTCTTTGGCTCCCCTTGTGTCGAATCAATAAATTTGGGCTGAATACTCTACCCTCGAAAGCTGTTGCGATCCCCTATACTTGTGGGTTATCAAGACTAATTTCTGGTGCCGTTGCCGGGGAACATAGCTCTATTCTTTGAGTCACTTGGGATTTATATCTGCTTATCATTATGAAGAACTTGAGAGATCCAAAAACCAAGATCTATCCCTCAACTACGAGGGAAGGTAAGGAATTGCCATCTAGCTCCGCACTTGATTCACCTTCTGTTATGAGTAAGCTAGCGACACCTACACCTGCTTCTGCTATTCGTTCTGATATGTCGCATGTTATTGATGATGCCACTTCTGCTATGCATGACACTTATGATGAAACTGCTTCTATGCCTTATACTACTGTGCCCCTTGGTGAATTTCTTGATGAACAAATTGCTAGGGCTAGAGAAAAAGAAATTATTGAATCTGAATATGATGATGAAAGTGATGATGAAAATATGCCTGTTATTCCTAAGGGCTATCTTTTTGATATGGAATCTTCTGTCGCTATTTTAGCTTGCAAAGATAGATATGAGCTTAAGAGGTTATTAATTAAATGGAACAAAGAATCACTTAGAGATAAAATGAAACCCGACCCTGCTTTTGCTACTTCACCTATTTGTGTTCCTGTTAAGGATTATGAATTCTCTGTTGATCCTGATATAATTACTTTGGTTCAATCTGATCCATTTTATGGCTATGAATCTGAAACTGTTGTGGCACATCTTACTAAGTTAAATGATATAGCTACCCTGTTCACTAATGATGAGAGATCGCGTTACTTCTATATACTCAAAATATTCACGTTCTCATTAAAGGGTGATGCTAAGATATGGTTTAATTCTCTTGATCCTGGTTGGTTGCGTACTCCCCAGGATATGATTTATTACTTCTCTGCTAAATATTTCCCTGCTCATAAGAAACAAGCTGCTTTGAGGGAAATATACAACTTTGTGCAAATTAAAGAAGAGACTCTCCCACAAGCTTGGGGGAGGCTTCTCAAGTTACTTAATGCTTTGCCTAATCATCCTCTTAAGAAACGTGAAATACTTGATATCTTTTATAATGGACTAACCGATGCTTCCAGAGATTACCTGGATAGTTGTGCTGGTTCTCTTTTTAGGGAAAGAACACCGGATGAAGCTGAAATTCTATTGAATAATATGTTGACAAATGAAAATAATTGGGCACCTCCTGAGCCAGCTCCCGTTCCAATTACTGAGCCTATTCCTAAACCAACTCCGAAGAAGAGAGGTGTTCTATTTCTCAGTCCCGAAGATATGCAAGAGGCAAAGAAATATATGAAATTGAAAGGTATTAAAGCTGAAGACGTTAAGAATTTACCCCGTATTGAAGAAATACATGGACTTAATATACCTCCTATTGAAAAACATATGATCTAAATTCTTTATTTATTAAACAACCTCCTGATCCCGATATCCCGACACAGGTAATAAAGGTTAATTCTCTCTATAGATATGATAAAGCTGAAGTCCCTCCTACTAAAATTGCTAGTCAGTGCTTGGATGAGTTTGATAACTTTATGTTTAAGCAAGACGACTTCAATGCTTATTTTGGTAGATAATTAAAAAAATGCTTATATGATTAGACGGTTGGGTGATTATATGGCTAATATTAAAGGTGAACTTAAACTTGTTAGCAAACATGCTTCTATGGTTACCACGCAAGTAGAACAAGTACTTAAGGCTCAAAAAGAAGTGCTTGATGAAATGAATAGTAAGAAAAATGATTATGCTATTAGAGTGGCTACTAGAACTGGTAGAATGACTCAGGAACCTTTGTATCCTGAAGGCCACCCTTAGAGAATCAAGGAAGATTCTCAGAGAAATAATATTGATGTTCCTAGTTCTTCCAAAAAGAAGAAAAAGAAAAGTGATAGAACTTTGAAAACTTCTAGTGAACCTATTGCTGAACCACCTGATAATCCAAATGATATCTCTATGTCTGATGCTGAAACACAATCTGGTAATTAACATGAACCTAGTGATAATGTTAATGATGATGTTCATGTTGATGCTCAACCTAGCAACGATAATGATGTAGAAATTGAACCTGTTGTTGATCTTGATAACCCAAAATCAAAGAATCAACGTTATGATAAAAGAGACTTTGTTGCTAGGAAACATGGTAAAGAAAGGGAACCTTGGGTTCAGAAACCCCTGCATTTTCCTCCAAAACCATCCAAGAAAAGGATGATGATGATTTTGAGCGCTTTGCTGAAATGATTAGGCCTATCTTTTTGCGTATGCGACTAACTGATGTGCTCAAAACAAATCCTTATGCTAAATATATGAAGGATATCATTACTAATAAAAGAAATATACCGGAAGCTGAGATTTCCACCATGCTTGCTAATTATACTTTTAAGGGTGGAATACCAAAGAAACTTGGAGATTCTGGAGTACCTACTATACCTTGCTCCATTAAAAGAAATTATATTAAAACTGCTTTATGTGATCTTGGAACCGGTGTTAGTGTTATGCCTCTCTCTTTATATCGTAGACTTGACTTGAATAAGCTGACACCTACCGAAATATCTTTGCAAATGGCTGATAAATCAACTGCTATACCTGTTGGTATTTGTGAGGATGTGCCTATTGTGGTTGCAAATGTTACTATTTTAACAGACTTTCTTATACTTGATATTCCTGAGGATGATAGTATGTCTATTATTCTTGGAAGACCTTTTATTAATACTCCAGGGGCTGTTATTGATTGCAACAAAGGCAATGCCACTTTTCATGTTAATGGTAATGAGCATACGGTACACTTTTCGAGGAAACAACCTCAAGTTCATAGTATCAATTCTATCGGAAAAATTCCATCGACTATATTTGGAGGTGTTGAATTTCCTCTTCCTACTGTCAAGAAGAAATATGATATACTTATTATTGGGGATGTGCATATCCCCGTTGAGGTAACCTTGTGTTATTCGAAATTTCTCCGGTTTCATGTTAATCAGAATGAGTTTGTTAACAAGACTTGATCAACCTTGTTAGTGGATTATTTTTGATGAGCATGAGATGGATGAAACTAGAAGCACAACATTCTGTACCCTCTATATACTTTTTTTAATTAGTAGAAATAAAGTAAAAATAGTATTTTTCTGTCTGTTCCCTGGCTTATCGGTGCAATATAAAAATATCCCGAAAATAAAAGTCCTCAGAATGACATGCCAATTTAATATGATTTTTTCAGGAATATTTGAGGATTTACTGTGCAAAAATTACCGCGGGAGGAGCTGCCACCTGGCCACGAGGGTGGTGGGCGCGCCCCCTGCCTCGTGGGCCCACAGTGGCCCTCCTCCACTTATCCCAGCACCCATCTTCTTTCTCTATCTCACACAAACCTAAAAAACCAACTCAAGCACGAGTTCCAGCCAGTTTTGTTGTGATTTTCGATCTCCTTGCTCATAGCACCTCTCGCAAAACTGCTTGGGGAGATTGTTCCTTGGTATGTGACTCCTCCATTGGTCCAATTAGTTTTTGTTCTATTCCTTTATTCTTTGCAAATTTGTGGTACAGAGGTGACCATGTTCTTGAGCTTGCATGTCAAATTTATATGGTTCTAAGTAGTTCTAATGCTTGATATAGGCTCTAGGCACTTGTAGGAGTAGTTGCTATCAGTTTTATTGAAGTTGGTTCACTTTTGTTTGAAGTTACTAAAAACTTCAAAAAATTTCATAGAAAAACAATATGCTTAGGAAGATATTCCAAGGTGGTTCCTCTAAGAAGCAAGGACCCAGGATTGCTATGCGCGATGCTGACGAGGATCCACCAAGAGACGCTCCAGTACGACCTTGCGAATGGCCATCGGAAAATTTTATGGACCGTGCGGGAATTAAAGAAGAATTCAAAGCATATTTGCGCAATGCCGGTCTTGAGGATTTTCAGGCTAACAAATGCCCCCAGTATCACGATCTCACAAGTTCATATGTGAGGAGGTTTGAGTATTCATCTTCGCGTAATTCTCCTTCAGTCATGTTTGATCTCTATGACAAATCGTATACCATGGACTTAGAGGATTTCACTTCTGCTTGCAAACTTCCATCATGGGGTAGTGTTAGGGATCCCCCTAAATCTGAATTCAGAAACTTTCTTGCTAGTATAACTGTGGGGGAATCTAGAGATATAACGCAGGCTACCATAGGGAGCATTTAATTTCCTGCTATACATTATTTTGCTCTCTTCATTGGTAGATGCATAAATGCTAAGGATGAAGCATGTCACATGTGTGTCCTTGATCTTAGCATTCTTAGGAGTGCTGTGTTAGGAGACCAATCTTATCATATGGGAGCCATTGTAGCACGTAGGTTGCATCATAATAGACATAATGGAGATTTCTTTGGAGGAGTTTATGCAACCCGCTTAGCTCATTTTCTTGAGATAGACATTCGTGAGGGTGATACGGAGTTGCCTCCTGCATATTTAGATTATAACTCTATGGCTTCGCACCAGTTTGTCGAGAGGCCTGGCCTATACCGTTTAATTTTTGATAAACAACGTGTTTTCCGTATTACTCTCCCTGCTCCTGCCTTCTTTGATTCACAGACAAAAAGAAGATATGTTATTACCAGAGAGGAGGCAGAAGAGTACGAGAGGAGAGCGGAGGCAGAAGAGTACGAGAGGAGAGCGGAGGCAGCTCGACTCCACGCTGCAGCTCAGCAGATGATAACCGGTGCACATCAGTATGATCCCAACTCTTTCTCATCACAGTACGACCCCAACAACTATTATTATGGATATCCGCCAGGCCAGCGTGTCCATAGAGCAACTTAGGGCAAAAGCCTAAGCTTGGGGGAGTATGTATTTCCCACCGACATTACATTTATGTTCACACACACTCATTGCTAGATGTCGGTGCTCATAATTTTTCATTGTTTCATCCATGCTAGTTTATTTTCTTTTTTTCTGCTTTCTTCTGTGTGTTTGTTAAACCTTAAGAAAAACAAAAATAGTTAGTTGTAGCTTTTAATTAATTTACTTTCCATCCTTGTAGCAGTAATTAAAAAGAAAACCCAAAAATATTTCCTGTTCTTCTTTTGCTTGTTGGGAGCTTTCCCGTGTAAATAGTTTTATTTCTTTTCTTTTCTTTGGGGTCAGTAGGACAAGACCATAATTAAATTGTTGAAGTGGCTCTTATATGCATTATTGTTGATTTAACCCAGAGCCCATGTTGCCTTGTCTTCTCCTGTTTATTGAATGCTCGCAGATTCCAGCTTAGTCCAATGCACATACACTCTTATTATTATTCACACCGTTCAGTCGTGCAAGTGAAAGGCAATTATGATGATATATGATGGACTGACTGAGATGAGAAAAGATGGTATGAACTCGACCTCTTTTGTTTTTGTAAATATGATGAGTTCCTCGTTCTTGATTCAGATTATTATGAATAAACATGTTTGCAATGACAATTAGGGATCGTAGCTGCATGTGCCATGCTTGATTAGCTATGAGTTATAATGATTTACCTTGTGTGCTGAGATGATTATGATGTGGTATGATGAGGTGGTATCCTCCTTTGAATGATTTAAGTGACTTGACTTGGCACATGTTCACGCATGTAGTTGAAACAAATCATACTTGCATCCAATGTTTACTAATTTTAATGCATGTACATGGCTGTTATCGCTCTCTAGTTGGTCGCTTCCCAGTCTTTTGCTAGCCTTCACTTGTACTAAGCGGGAATACTACTTGTGCATCCAATCCCTTAAACCCCAAAGTTATTCCAGATGAGTCCACTATACCTTCCTATATGCGGTATCTACCTGTCGTTCCAAGTAAATTTGTATGTGCCAAACTCTAAACATTCAAATAAACATTCTATTTTGTATGCTCTAATAGCTCATGTGTCAACCAAGGTTGTCCTTATCTTCCGTGTTAGGCGGGTTATTCTCAAGAGGAGTGGACTCCGCTCCTCAGTCACGAGAAAATGGCTGGTCACCGGGATGCCCAGTCCCATGCTTTATGCAAACTAAATCAAAATTATTTGCAAACAAAACTCCCCCTGGGACCTGATGTATGTTGGACCTCACCGTCGCCTCCCTCGACCTCACTGCCTCCGCCCTCGACCTCACCGCCCCCGAGCCCGCCAAGACCGCTGCATCCCGATCCTGAGCCCGCCCACCCCGCCCCTATCTCCGTCGCCAAGCACCTCCCCGCCACCGTCTCTCCCCTCTCTGTAAGCCCCCAACCCATCCTTTTTAGTTAATAGATGTTAATGTTAAGTAGTAGATAATGTTGATGTTTTTTAGTTAGGGTAATAATAGATGATGTTAAGTAGTAGATAATGTTGATGTTAATTAGTTTAGTAGGGTTTAGTTTTTGAATTGAGTTTGTTTAACTAGATGTTAATTAGGGCAGTAGGGTTTAGTTTAGAGTAAAGTTTAGTTTAGTAGTTAACTAAATATAATCTATATTTGGTTTTTGAATTGAGTTTGAGAGAGCATGTGATTTGTGTAGATTTTCTTGAAGTGTCAAATGCTAGGACATGCAAATTTGAAGTGGTCATGATATATGCAAATTCCTCAATTGTGTTTGCCCATGTTTCGATTGTGCCCAAGTGGCCTTTTGTTGTTTCCAGGGAATGAGGCTGAGTGGCCTATGTTTTGCCGGAATGTTAATTCAATTCCGTTCTAGCAAAAATCATGTTCTCGATTTGTCCACTTTTTAGCAAAGGTCATGCCAAAAATTTTCGTGAATTTCGGCATGACTTGTGCTACAAACTAGGACATATCGAGTGCCCGGGATTTGCCGCACCAGGAAGGAGTCAACGTTCCTACAAAACATAGGCCGTTTGCATGTCATTATTCATTTTATTAGGTCTAGAATTAATTTAATAGATTTAATCGTAGGAAATATGGCTAGCAACAATGAAGGACAGGGTTCTGGTGATTGCGACGACGTCTATCGGGCAGCAGAAAATTTTTTTAGCCTTGCCGACGATCAACCGGTAGCATCGGGGACTGAGACCGACACGCAGACCGGTGATGAGACTGAGACCGGCGCTGAGACTCAGACCGGCATCGAGACAGCCGGTGTAGAACCAAAAGCAAAGAGGCAATGGCTTCCTAACAAACTCAAGACTACTAGACCGGTGGTCACGGAGGTGGACGACGACAATTTTGAGCCAAAGGCGCCCACGGAAGCACGTTGATGCTACGGCAATCAAATAGGCTGCATCGTACGGACAACCGCCACCATCAATGATGAGAAACTAACGGAGATATAAAATATGAGGAGCTCCCTCCTAAAGAAGTTTCACCAGATATTCTTGTTCCCGGGCCGGAATGAGAAGGATTATGAAGATCCAGATGAGGACCCGACAATGAAGAAGATAAACAAACACGCCATGACCAAGTTTAGCAACGCGTTGGCCGCCTGGAAAAATTGAGAGAAAGCAAGGATCATCGACAAGAAGGAACCCTACTCCGAGATTGTAAAGGATAATCCAACAATCAAGGAAGAGCAGTTTCAAATATTCAAGGAGGCTTGCGAGGCCGAAGTTGCCAAAAAAAGTCTAAGTACATGAAGGGGCTTCAAGAGAGGAACATTGGGAGCCACCACCTTGGAAGCCGTGGTTACGGTGGAAAGAGGTCCAAATGGGCCAAGGAGGACGTGGAAGCCGCGAGTCTGGGCATCCCAGACCCCTTGGCGGATTTCACCGTCCCGCAGGAGCGTGACGTCCTCAGGGCCCGGCACCGTTGGGACCCAGTGAAGAAGGTTTACGAGACAAAACTGGTCATTACGGAGTTCATGAGACTGCTGGTAATTTTAGTTTCTGATCAATTCGACTGCACACCTTAGTCATATTTGTAAACGATCCTTGTGCCTTTTGTAGAGAGAGCAGCACCGGATTGCGGCCGAAAGCGACTCGCCGTCTGAGGCATTGGCGAGGCCCAAGTGGGACACTCCATTCAACCGGGCGTTGAACATATTGAAACGACAACCGGTGGATACTCGACTGTCATATAGATGCGTGCACGGTGTCGGAGACGGCGCCACATGGAAGAAGTACTACCGTGAGACCACGGAGGAGAGAAAGGAAAGACGGAGGTTAACTGAAGAAAACATCGACAAGAAGGTTGAGATTGCAATTGAGAAGAAATCATCTCAGACAGTCACAACAGCGGTAGCTGCCGCAAAACAGGTGGTTGCAGATTTGTCTACTTCCTTGGTGACGGGCGTTATCACTTGGACAATGCAAAATCCAAAAAAAATGCAGAGGACTTTCCCCTTGTTGACTTCTTGGGGAGCAGCTCGACTAGCGTTGCACCAGCACCTGCTCCCGCACCGGCTCCCGCACAGGACGTGCTCGGTGGTGCTTCGTCTTTGGATGAGCTCGACGCCCTCACGGTATCTATCACACCGGCCCCCTTCAATATAAATGTATAATCTTCCGTTTTCGTTGCCTTTCAAATGTCTCACGTCGCAGACTTTTCTTTGCAGGCCGTCAAAACCCCGTGCACCATATTGTACACCATCAGCGACCAGAAGGTGGACGTGGGGAAGGCGACGATCATGCAGCCGAAGGAACCATTGTTCCACAGCCGGCCGATCCCCCCGAACGTCTTCAAGGTTTCCGTGGCCAGTGTCAAACTGGGCCACGAGAATTTGCCTCCTCCAATACTAGTGGGGGATGACGACAAGACACCGCCGTGGCTTGGTGATTGTTGCAATGGGTGGGTCCTGTTGTGGCCAAAGAGTCTGCTTCGTTTGGAGGCGGCCGGGAGCACACCCACGAGCATGCAGCCTCAGCAAGGTATGAACATCAACACCCCACCTACCCAATTAGCGTCGGGTGTCGGGTTGGGCGATAGCGGACGAGGTAAGGAGGAGGCTCCTTTAGTCGCTGATGACGTTGCCATGGATGAGAATGAGGACGACGATGGTGCTGAACAGTATGTCTATACTGGCGCCTCCTCAGGGTTTGAGCGTCATGAGTCGGTGCCTGAATTGCCGTCTCAACGTATTATGGACGACCTTCCGGTAGTAAAGAAGTCTAGGAAGAGAGCGAGGAAAGGCAAAAAAGCTGATTCTATGATGTAGCCGCCTCAGCAGCCTCGGCTTCAGGACCGTATAGATATCCCCGATGCGGATAAATGGCATATCCCAGGTCAACCAATCCTACCTGCAACAGCACTACGGGCCAGACTCGGCAATCTAAGGAGACTTCATGATGATGTGCTGCGGGTAGAGAAAGGCCTCATCGCCTCGAAAGATCCAGGATACCCACTCTACGTGGTTAACGTTCCGCAGCAAATGTCATACGTCGACAGCTTCCCCGCGAATAAGTTCTTCCTCCGATTCGATTACATATTCGACACGTTTCACGTGAAGAAGCTGGATTTTACGTTTGTCCGCCTTTATGCCTTTCACATGAACTACATCATCGGGGTTGAGCAGATATCTCATATCTGTGTCGCTGACCCGTACTACATGCACGAGGGATTCTTGGGAGTCTGCGCAAAGTACCGGGAATATGCGAGGGATTACATCGTCAATTTCATGCTCGCCAATAAGGACAAGGAGGCGATTCTCGTGCCTTATCATCCCGTGGAAGTCATCCGCACTGCTATCCTTCCTTCGATTTCAATCATTCATTTGCACAGTGGAGGCTAATTAATTTGAGGTGTACTTATTTTGCGCAGCGGCGGGCGCGCCGTCCTCATCATCCTCTACCCCCGATTCTCCCACGCTCTTTACTTGGACTCGTCGAAGAACATTCACAAAAAGGATTACACCCACATCAAGGATGTTCTCGACAGTGCTATGTTTTACTACCAAGCAGGGGTGGAGAGGTCAGGGATAAGAAGAGAAGGGGCGGCGGGGTCGCCTTCGGCCATAAGATCGACTTCTGCTGCATCCAGCAACCGAACGATTCTCTTAATGATGGATTCTATGTCCTCACCACATACTAGAGTACAGACGGGATCACCAGAACCTTCACATGTCACCTAGATCTGGCGATGCCCATATTCTGCAATGGGCAAAGGACATAGGAGATATCGAGGATCATCGACTTCGAGCTGAGTTCTATAACATACAGCGCGAACTTACCCAAATCATTATGAAGAAGGTCATTGGAAAAATAGGGATGTTCTATGGAGAAGGACAAATGTCGCGGGAAGACGTCCGAACATGGATAGCCTCTCAGCGTCTCGACATGAAGCCTTTCACTAAGCTCGAGGACTATCTCCCTCACTTGGATGGATGGAACGACATGTTGGAGTGATTGTCTATATATGACAATGTGTCCGTTTAGTCCATACTTTCTGTATGACAAAACTTTGATTTATGCATGGTGAAACTTTATTTGTGATGTAATTAAACCGTCCTCCTCCTCGACTAGCGAAAATCACTCTAGTTAGGGCATTTTGGGGTACGATGAACTTTGTTATTTATGCTTACGATATGTTGTTTCTATTTTTTCCTAGTCTATCTCTTTCTGTTGCTCGACTATATATGTTGCATATCATCGACTCATGTGATGATGCAGGTGCATAGATCATAGATGGCGAAGAAGTGCTACACCAGGAGTATATATACGACAAGTGGCCGGAGTGTCAGGCCTAGGTGTGCCGGTTTCCGGTTTCTGAGCGACAAGCAGTAGTTAGTTTAGTTTCACACTAATGCGAGAGAGGGATACGAACTCATGTACTCAAAGTGATAGCTCTTCTCGCGTATAACATTGTTTAGATGGATGATGATGTATTTGCAAGTAATCGCGACTTGTATCGCTATTTCCGAGATGATGACGAGAGACCACTTTGTGTTTGATGATGATTATGATGATGACATGATTTGATGAGACTAATTGTATGTATATGCTATGATTACATTTGTATGTGTATGATATGCTAAAGATTATTATATAAAGCCTATTCAAATACAAAACAAATATGCAGGGAAAAAAACTAATAAAACTAGTAGTAGCGAGGGGGAAAATTTAGCAGTAGCGCCGCCTTACCAGTAGTGCTTCCCAGTAAACAGCGCTGCAGATAATATCAGCAGCGCCCTTTTCTAAAGAGCGCTATAGCTATTCATGTATAGCAGTAGCGTGGGACAACAGGCGCTACTGCTATATGTTAGCTGTAGCGCCTTATTAGTAGCGCCGGTCCCCGTGCTACTGAGAGGCCCAAAACCCGCGCTGCTGCTAGGCTTTTCCCTAGTAGTGATGTTCTGTCAACAATGATAACATAACTAGATCATATTGCAATCCCTCAATGTGCGACAAAAGTGACTTCAAAGTTCTTATCGCGGAGAACATAAGATGAAATTGCTTGCAGGGTACGAAACCACCTCAAAGTTATTCTTTCCGATCAATCCATTGAGCTATTCCTATAAGTGTCACAAACATCCATAGAGTTTGTATTAAAATAACACCATATGATACACATCAATCAACCCTAATGTCACCTAGATACTCCAATGTCACCACAAGTATCTGTGGGTCAATTTTACGATATACATCGAACAATTTCAAATTCATAATATTCAATCCAACACAAAGAACCTCAAAGAGTGCCCCCAAGATTCCTATTGGAGAAACAAGGACGAAAACTTGCATCAACCCTTATGCATAGATTACCGCAATATCACCTCGGGAATCCATGAGTTCTCTGCCAAAACTTACATCAAGTGAATCAATAGAACAACCCATTGTCACCACAGGTATCCCACGCAGGACATACATCAAGTGTTCTCAAATCCATAGAAGTATTCAATCCGATAATAGTGAATCCACAAAGATAAAACTCAATTCATCACAAGAAGGTAGCGGGGCAGAAACACCATATGATTCAACTATAATAACAAAGCTCACGGTACATCAAGATCATGCCAAATCAAGAACATGAGGGAGAGAGAGATCAAACACATAGCTACTAGTACATACCATCAGCACCGAGGGTGAACTACTCTCTCCTCATCATGGAGACAGCCGGTATGATGAAGATGGCCATCGGTGATGGTTTCCCGCTCCGACAGGGTGCCGGAACGGTCTCCCGATTGGTTTTTCGTGGCTACAAAGGCTTGCGGTAGCGGAACTCCCGATCTAGGTTTCTTTCGTGGGGTTTCATGATTTAAATGAATATTTGGCATCGGTTTTACGTCAGGGGGGTGCACGAGGCAGCGACAAGACAGGGTGCGCGCGCTCCACGCTTGCCGCTTCCTCGTGAAGCTTCTGGCCCAACTTCGAAGCTCTGTGGGCTTCTTCTTGTCCATAAAAAATCACCGTAAATTTTTGGCTCGTTTGGACTCCGTTTGATATTCCTTTTCTATAAAACTCAAAAAGAAGGAAAAAACAGAAACTGGCACTAGGCTCTGGGTTAATAAGTTAGTCCCAAAATAATATACAATCTATACCTACTAATAAAGTAAGGTGCGTTTCGCCAATTTTTTCATCCGTTCACCGCTGAAAATAATTTTGTTTCCTATATCCGAGGTTGTACTAAATTGATACAGTATATGTTTGTCTGCTAGAAAAAGAATTTTCTTACGTGGGCCGCATGCTATGGCCCAGCAAAGCCAGCCCACGTATTTTTCTGCCCACGGACTTGGAAAAATTCTATTTTCCGCACAGGGCGACAAATAGTTGAGTTTCCCACAGGACAACCAATATTGGGCTTCTTTTTTTTCTGTGTTGTACTTCTATTTTTATTCTTATTTTTGTATCTATTTTTTCCCTTCAAAGTTTATTTATCTTCTAGAATTTATTTCTTAAATTTCAAATCCTCAAAAAACGTTCAGAATTAATTTTTTTGGAAAATGTTCAAAATTCCAAAATTTTGTTACTATTTGAAAAAATATTCCAAACTTGCAAAGAGTTTCACATTTTTTCAAAAAATATTGTTTTTCAAAATTCTTCGAGATGTCTAAAAATCAAATAGCATTTAAAAAATGGTCCAAATTCGAAAAATATTCTTGTTTTCGTGAAATTTCACAATAAAAGTTTATTTTCATTTAAAAAAGATACACATTTTCTATTTTTTGAATTTTCAACACATGTTCCTCTTTTTAAAAAATGTTCACAAATTTAAATATTTTTCACGTTTTTAGTTGGAATTTCGCCGAGGACAACAAATAATGGGCTGGCCCAATTTTCTTTATTTATGTGTTTTACTTCTATTTTTATTCCCTTCCAAGTTTATTTTTATTTTAGAATTTATTTTGTAAATAAAAAATTCTCAAAAAAGTTCAGACTTAAGATTTGTTTCTTTGAAAATGTTAACAATTTCAATTTGTTTGCTATTTTTAAAAAATATTCGGAACTTGCAAAAAGGTTCCCATTTTTTCAAAAACAATTTCTTTTCAAAATAGTGTGAGATGTCTAAAAAGAAAATAACATTTAAAACATGGTCCAAATTCGAAAAAAATATTCTGTTTTACTGAAATTTTCATAATTAAAAACAATATTATGCATAGAAGATACACATTTTCTAAAAATCTTACGAATTTTGAACATATGTTTCCTTTTTAAAAAATGTTCACAAAGTCAAATAATGTTAATGTTTTTATAAAAAAATTGGTGTTTTCAGAAAATATTTGTGAATTGAAAAAGATGTTTCCTTTCATATTTTTCGCGTTTTAAAAAAGTGTACATTATTTTCAAAAAATTATTCCAGATTTAAAATATTGTTCACGTTTCCTAGAATATTCAGAAACTTCATACCTTAAAGTCCCCTGGATTGGAAGGATTGAAAGGAAAAGTAGATTGAATAACTCATGGGTCTTCCCCAAAGTACGATGACATATCAAAACTCTTAAACACCAGCGATCAATGAATGGAAAAATAACGGATTGATTCCTCCACACTCTGCGAAACCGAGAAGCTAATCGTTTCTTTTTTCTTGTGCACATAGGATTTTGCTTGCACATACAATTCTCACTGACTTTAAATGCATACTATTTTATCTCTAGTTTCAATGCACGGGCATATGCGCTAGTAGCATATTAAAGCATATAAAACATCCAAAACAGATAATATAATAGCATGGAACAATCAAAAATTATAGATACGTTGGAGATGTATCACTTATGCAATTACCAGTGCCTGTAGTGTCGGGTGAGTGCGGTGGACGACATGAGGAAGGGGTTCCAATAGTGGCTCATGTAATCGCCCCCGTAAAATAAAGAATGGATGATGAGATGGACAAGGATGACCCTCTTCGGTTCCTCAATATAGGTGCCTATGACAACGACTTACATATGATGAGTCAGCCATATGACGACTCGGGCTATCAGCTTGCTGATGAGGAGATGGATGATCTGCCTGAGTAGGAACGTCCTAGAAGGGTTGATGGCAAGAAGTCTCTCTTCATGCAATCCTCACAGGACACGCATGAAGATGCCGCCACAACACAGGCTCAACTAGCCAAGGGTTGTATAGTGCTTAGCCAAACAACAGTACTGGAGCAGGGTTTAAGGAAGGGTCTGGAAGGTTAGACCAAGAAAAGGAGAGGAGGAGACCGGCGAAGAAATGCTTTGATGCCTACAAACAAGCCAAAGCACATAGCAGCCAGGCAGAGGATTTTGAAGAGCGTGTATCCATCAAAGGTGACACCATGTTCCATGTCACGGGCGAGCCGATGCTACCGCCGATACTGCTGGAGGCAATATCAGGGGATCTCAGGAGACTGGACGACCATGTGCTATCGATAAAGAAAAGCCTACTAGCCTCGAAGGATCCAGGATATCTGACATGTGTGGCTCATGTGCCTGAGGGGAAATGCTACGTCGACACATGGCCCGCGGAGGTGTTCCTCCTGCGGTTTGAGAATATCTTCGAGATGTTTCTGACAAGGCGGCTCAATTTTACAATCGTCCACCTTTTTGCACTACATATGAACTCTGTCATGAAGAGAGAAGAAGTCTCGCAAATCTGTGTGGCGGATCCATACTACATGCATGAGTCCTTCTTGAGTCTCGGCGACTTTGAGCGTAAAACTGCTAGGCGGTACCTCGAAAATTTCATGGTACAAAATAAGGAACAGGAAATTGTCCTCCTGCCTTATCATCCAAAGTAAGTCAGTGCCGGACAACCCTTTCGTACATTTCAATCTTTCCTTCTTGCTCATATGGAGAATAATTTTAGGTGTTCTTTTCCCTGCAGCAACGGGCGCGCCATCCTTATCGTTCTTTACCCGCGAGTCTCCCACGCGGTGTATTTCGACCCTGCCAGAAACTACAAGAAGAAGGACTACACCCACATAATGAATATTCTAGATGATGCTCTCCAAGGCTACAGCTTGAGGCGTGGCCACCTGCAGATCAGGAAAAAAAGGAACCGCAAGATGGGTTTCTCGTATAAAACTAACTTCTGATGCATCCATGTCCCGAAACCAAGCAGGAATGATGGATTCTACCTCCTCCATCTCATGATGAACTTCAGAAGGGATCACCAAATGCTTCGCATGACAACCAGAAATGATGATCATATCCGCAAGTAGGTAGAATCTCAGGGAGAAGCGGATTATAAACATAGATATGACTTCTTTCGCATCCAGAGGGACATTGCGACAATCATCATGAAAGAAGTCGTCAAAGAGAAGGGGATGTTCCACCACGGCCCTGTATCGCAATCTCACGTCCGAACTCGCATAGGCATGCAACGTCAGGACCTCATGCCATTCAAGAAGCTAGGGTGCATCCTTGATGATACAGAAGGATGGAAGTTCTAGTTATTTACAATGCCGATGATGATGCTATGTGTCGGTTGAACTTGTATACTTTCTGTAACGATGAAACTTTGTGATGTCCATGGTCCCTGCCAAACTTGCATAACGCTACTTTGTTAGTTTGGGTACGATGACCTGCGTACCGCTAGTTAATTAGTTTGCGTATGATGAAAGTACGTTGATTATGTATATGTTTACTATATGTTGCATCTAGGTGCTAAACCTTTCTTTTTCGTGTTGCTCAAGTATATTTTGTTGCATATGATTGTACATTCTCTGGATGATGATGCATCTCTAACAGGTACCTAGATTCTTGATGGGGAAGAAGCAGTTCTATGTCGTGTACAAAGGGAAAGTTTCCGTTAGTGTACAATGAGTGGCCTGATGCAAGGGCCTTGCCAAGGCGCGCTTGTCAAGACATCAACCAACGGATTCGTACCAATGCCTTTACTCAAGATTTCCTGAAACAGGGGAAATATTGGAACGAGCATAACATGGTAGTCATCGACATTTATGATGCCAGGGCTGAGACGGCTCGAATCCTAAAGAAGGGAAGGGGCGGGAAGGAGGGAGCTCGTGCCCGCACGTCTTATCCCCATTCTCTGAACGGCGCCCGAACAACGGGTATGCCATATGGGCCACTGTGATGAGTATACTACCACCAGCGGCGATCTTCGCCGTAGCCGTGGCTGCGGCGAGGCGCGAAGATGAGCAATAGGGCGTGGGGATGACCCCGCTTAGTTTCCATGTCCTCGTGGGCGCCGCAAACGCCAGGAGCTTCGAGAGGACGACCACGGACAGAGCGCGCTGCACACGCCCTCAGGTTCGTGCAAGAAATCCCCCTACCTGGCGCGCCAAAGATGTCGTGGGAAACCACGGCCACCTATGGGACCGGAGGGCCCCTTGCTGTTTCGGTAGGGGGGACGTCGCATTGCACAAAGAGCAGACAAGCATGGGGCAGTGCGACAGAAATCATACAGGCAATTTACACAGGTTTGGGCCGCCACAACGCATAAAACCCTACTCCTACTTTGGTGGATTGATGGTGGAAGAGAGGTGGTGGAGCGTAGGACACTTGCCAGGAAGGGGCGGCAGTGGCTACGCGCATATGGGGGTATGAGTTATCCAAGCTTCCAACCCTTTCTACAGATGCCAATGGCCTCCTTTTATAAATCAAGGGGTCACCCCAATGGCAAAGTATTCATTTTCCACTGATAAGATATCAAATAGTGCTATCATACCTAACTCTGTAGGCTACCAGGGCGCATAAAATGCACCGGTCAGTGTCACATCATTGGGTGCCCGGCAAGCCTTGTCGGGCTATGTCGCTAGCTCCGCGCCTGCTTGCTTGACACGCTGCAAGACTGGTGTCATTTGTAGGCATTTCCTATAGAAAGTGGCCGCCATGTGGCGAATGGCTGCCACTTAGTCACTTTGCGGCTTAACACTGCACTGATTGACGATGTTGGTCGTGGCGGAGTGGTTGGGTTAGGTGGTTTTGCCGCCGTGAGCCCGGGCAGGCCATGCCGGGACGTATTTGACGTCTTCTTCTGGGGGCGGCCACATCATTGCCGAACTCGCCTGCCCGGCAAGGGAGGCTTTTCTCTTGATGGCATCTTGCTTCTCTGGTTTGATCTTGGTCATCTTGATCTGCTTGTTGATTCTTCCAAGTTCTTGGTCTCTTGTGCTCTGGCTTGGCCTTGGCTTGTCTGTGCATAGTCAGGGGGAAATATATACCCCTGTTTGTTTTCCCCGACACACCGCTTAACGTCACGTCGTTGGTTGCCCGGCAATCCTTACCAGGCTATTCTGCCAGCTTCACACCTGCTCGCTTGACACGTCGCAGGACGGGTGTCGTTCCAGGGCATCTTCTGCCGAGAAAGGCTGCCATGTGGCGAATGGCTGCTACTTAGTCACTTTGCGGCTTGACACCGCACTGATTGTCGACGCGGGTCACGGTAGAGTAGTTGGGTGAGGCGGTTTTGCCCTCCCGAGTCCCGGCAGGCCCTGCCGGGATGTCTTCTTCCGGGGGTGGTCCTGTCCTTGTCGAGCTCGTCTGCCCGGCAAGGGAGGCTTTTCTCCTGGTGGTATCTTGCTCCCATGGCTTGACTTTGGTCCTCCTGGTCTGCATGGTGGTCCTTCGAAGCTCTTGGTCTCCTGTACTCTAAGTTTGGTTGGTGCCTCAATCTTTTTCCCGTTCCTGTGCACAGTCTGGACAACAAAACCAGGGTTTGTTGCACCGACAGAAGCCCCTGGGCCTGCCCCAAACGCGCTGCCGGGCATTGTCGGGGTAGGGCCTAATAAGTGCATAGGTGGAGGTGCTGAAGAGGATGGCCTCTTGAGGTCTTCTTTTCCTTCTTCATTAATCTTGAGCCCGGGCCAGTTTCCAATTTCCCCGCGCGTTGCGTAAAGCAAATAGTGGTGGGGCCGCTGTTGTAATGGCCCGTGGATGACTTTAACACACGGGGTAGAAACTTCCAATTCACTCTTCCCACCACGCCCTTATCCCTAGCCACGTATGTTGCATGCATCACGCGGGGTAGGTGATGGAGGTGTGTGGTGTTGAAGATCGTCAAGGCGAGGGCCCGGCCTTCTTGAATTGGTGGAGGAGGACGGTGACCGCCCGTTGACAGAGCGGCTCCCTTCCCCGGCCCGCGTATAAAAAGGGGAGGTGGAGAAAAAATGGAGACATTCATCCTTGCGCTCCCCCCCCTCTGTTCTCTACTTCTTGCTGGTCATGTCGAAGGGAAGGGCCTGGGGCGAGCCCCCGGGCTCTTGCTTGACGTTGGTGTCGTCAAATGTTGGTGCCTGAGGAGTGAGCCTGGTCGATGCTGTGGCAAATTTCTCGGCATCTCCGGGGCTCACCTAGGAGGTAGGGCGGAGACAGTTGGTCATCCCGGCACTGCCCCTCCTGGAGGTCTTGGGGCTGATGGCGACGAGAGGTGTGCCTTCCTGCCCGCCGAGGTGGGGAGCGGTGCGCCTCGGGCCCCCTGGCCGTCTTGTTCGCTTGCCATCTCACCGGGGAAGGTGCCGGACTGCGAGGCCGGCGCTCCCCAGGGATGGTGTTGACGAATATGAAGCCAAGGGAGAATGAGAACACGGGAGGTAGGCCGTCCAGTCGGAGTACGATAGCACTGACGCATTTGTCTTGTACTGGCGACCTACTGCCTGATACGTCTCCAATGTATCTATAATTTTTTTATTGTTCCATGCTATTATATTATCTGTTCTAGATGTTTAATGGGCTTTAATATGCTCTTTTATATTATTTTTCATAGTAGCCTATTAACCAGAGGCCCAATGCTAGTTTCTGTTTTTTTTTCTATTTTAGAGTTTCGCAGAAATGGAATACCAAACGGAGTCCAAATGGAATGAAACCTTCGCGATGATCTTTCTTGGATTGAAAGCAAACCAAAAGACTTGGAGTTGAAGTCTGGAACGCCACGAGGCGGCCACGAGGCAAGAGGGTGCGCCCAGGGGGGTAGGCGCGCCCTCCTAATTCGTGGGCCCCTCGTAGCTCCACCGACGTACTTGTTCCGCCTATATATACTCTTATAACCTAGATCGATCGCAGAGAGCCACGAAACCACTTTTCCACCACCACGACCTTGTGTACCCGTGAGATCCCATCTTGGGGCCTCTTTCGGTGATCTGCCGGAGGGGGAATCGATCACGGAGGGCTTCTACATCAACACCATAGCCTCTCCGATGAAGCGTGAGTAGTTTACCATAGACCTTCGGGTCCATAGTTATTAGATAGATGGATTGTTCTTTCTCTTTGATTCTCAATACAAGGTTCTCCTCTCTGTTCTTGGAGATCTATTCGATGTAATACTCTTTTACGGTGTGTTTACCGAGATCCGATGAATTGTGGGTTTATGAACAAGGTTATCTATGAATATATTATTTGGTTCTTCTCTGAATTCTTATATGCATGATTTTATATCTTTGCAAGTCTCTTCGAATTATGGATTTAGTTTGGCCTACTAGATTGATCTTTCTTGCAATGGGAGAAGTGCTTAGCTTTGGGTTCAATCTTGCTTTGTCCTTTTCCAGTGACAGTAGGGGCAGCAAGGCAGGTATTGTATTGTTGCCATCGAGGATAAAAAGATGGGGTTTATATCATATTGCTTGAGTTTATCCCTCTACAGCATGTCATCTTTCCTAAAGCGTTACTCTGTTCTTATGAACTTAATACTCTAGATGCATGCTGGATAGCGGTCGATGTGTGGAGTAATAGTAGTAGAAGCAGAATCATTTCGATCTACTTGACACAGATGTGATGCCTATGTTCATGATCATTGCCTTAGATATCTTCATAACTATGCACTTTTCTATCAATTGCTCGGCAGTAATTTGTTCACCCACCGTAATACATGCTATCTTGAGAGAAGCCACTAGTGAAACCTATGGCCCATGAGTCTCTTTCTTATTATATTGCATCTCCTTTATTTACATCGAATCTCGTTTACTATTTCGCAATCTTTACTTTCCATTCTATACAAAAAATACCAAAAATATTTATTTTACTATCTTTATCAGATCTCACTTTTGTGAGTGACCATGAAGGGATTGACAACCCCTTTATCGCGTTGGTTGCAATGTTATCGATTATTTTTGCAGGTACTAGGTGACTTGTGTGTTGTCTCCTAGTGGATTGATACCTTGGTTCTCAGAAACTGAGGGAAATACTTACGCCACTTTGCTGCATCAGCCTTTCTTCTTCAAGGGAAAACCAACGCATGCTCAAGATGTAGCACTGCTTGTATGTCTTCCTCGTCCCCCCTTGCCCTCGCGCCGTCATCGCCGTTTCCCCGGCTCCTGGGGAAAGGCTTGCCCCTCCAGTGCTTATGCTTCCTCCAGTAGTCTTCCAGCTGGGCCTCGACGTCCTCGTCTGCCGGGGCTTGTGCTAGAGTCTTCCGACTGGTCCTTCCGCCCTCCTCCATCAGAGCCTTGCCACTCTCGACCTTGTAAGGCTGCGTTTGGCACGCCCTGATGGGATCGGGGTGGCGTTGTGTCGGTGCGTGTGCCGCCCTCCTCTCTTCCCATTCCAATACCTTGGACAAAAGGGCCAGAGAGAGGAGTTTACGGAGCACTTATCTTTTTTCAATCTTAAATCTGTGGGCACTCACCAAATTTTAATTCAAATAATGTAATCACTTGGGTCCATGTTTGTGTTCTGTAATGGTTATACTTGTATTATCAACATATTAATGAAAAAGATGAATCTTGCCAGGAACCCATGCATGTATATGTCCATGCAGAGGTGGGATGCCTTCCTTGTTTAAATAAATGAGTTTTCTCCAGCAGGCTATCCTGCCGACACCCTTTTCTTTGCCGAAGAACGTGTCTACCGATAAAAAATAAAGGGACGAGCCCCCACTAAATTCCTTTTACCAAAGGCCACTATGACCATCCTGACCGAAGCAACATTCGAGTCAAGGATGGGAGCACCTAAGTCTCAAGAGAGTAGCGAGGTTTCTCATGCACAAGTTATAGCTTACAAAACACTAATGGACAAGAGGTAGAACTTATCTGTTTGGCTTGCCGGATATCACAATTTTTATTCATCTTCCCAACTCCTTGTCGAGGCCAAGTTCACAGCAAGAACTTGCAAATTCATGAAGATGGGAATGATGCAAAATGTGATCCTATCTATATGCATATGCAAACGCTCATGAAATGCTTATGCAATGCTCTTGGAATGCTCATGCATGAATGCGACTTGGTCGGGGGGCCCCAATGCTTCGTTTATTTCTCTCTTGCTTAGGGTCATCTCCATGGCTTTGTACAAGGGGTTACATGTAGCTAAGGCAAGGCATGTACAAAAGGGTGGCTACCGGGCAGGGCCCGACATCCGCGCCTTACGGGTAGAGCTTGCGGAAATGTTCAATATTCCATGAGTTTTGCATTTGAATGCCATCTCCGATCTCCAAACGGATTGCGCCAGGTCTGGTGACTCGTACTACCCGCTAAGGGCCTTCGCACTTCGGCGTCAACTTGTTTGTACCCTTGGCAGACTAAATGCGCCTAAGGACAAGGTCGCCTTCCTCAAAACACCATGCATGAACCCTACGGCTATGATAGCGATGCAGGGCTTGCTGATAGTGTGGAGCACGCGTAGCAGCCCGCACTACAAAAAAAAGACACATCCATGTCATTTTGGGCTGAACGAATTTTTTTCTGTCATACTTATGACACTTCTATGACGATAATTGTGACAAAACCCGGTATCATCATAGATGTTGTGGACTCCTACTTCTATGACAAAAAATCATGACAGAAAATGGGCTTTTCGTCCTGGGCGGGCCGGAGACACAGTTGCGTTACATTCTTTGGGCCGTACATGATGGGAAAATCCATGGTAGAAGAAACGGCGAGGAAAATATCGGGGAGTTCCTGGTTCTGGTGGGTGGTCGGGGGCCGAGCGATGCGCGTTTCCCTCATATGTATGCGCGTGTGTGTGAGTCGTTGGGCTCTAACTAAATCCGAGCGAGGGGTTGGGCTCTAACTGAACCCGAGCGACTGAACTGCAGGCTACGCGCTACTGAACCCGAGCGATCAATCGATCCCTTGCTGTTAATTGAACCCGAGTGATTCCTTTGCTAGTGTGGCTAACTCAAGCCGATCGATGCTGCCTCTGGATGAACAGTGAACGTTGTTCGGGGCTTTGGATGAACAGTTCCCGTTGGGGGGTTAGATGAACATGATATCTTGGTAGTAGAGGCCATTGCCGCTGGATGAACAGTACCCCGATCGATCGAACCGGTGGATGAAGAGGACCCCGTGGAGGGCTGGATGAACAGGACCCCGTGGAGGGCTGGATGAACAGGAGCCAGTGGAGGGCTTGTTGAACAGTAGCCGGTGGAGGGCTGGATGAATAGTAGCCCGTGGAGGGGTAGTTGAACATGACCCCGTGGAGAGGGCTGGTTGAACAATAGCCGGTGGAGGAGCGCGCGGTGGAGGGCTGGCTGAACAGGAGCCCGTGGATGAATAGTCACAGGTGGAGGCTAGAGGAGGTCGACAGTGGATGAACAGGAGCCCGTGGAGGCTGGAGGAGGGGGATGCTCAAGATGAACAGTATCCCGTGGAGTCCCGTTTTGCGATATGCCACACCCCTCCTGATGAACAGGACCCCCGTTTCGACCGTAGCGCTCCAACACAAGTCCGTTTCCTCCGTTTTGCGGTACGCCAACAACCGGCTGCTGGGGCGGAGGCGGAGGCAGCTGCCCAGCAGGCGGGGGAGGCAGGAGGCCGTCTCCCTTGGCGATCCTGGTGAGCCAGTGGCACTTCCAGGTGGTGTGATTCGACGGCTTTGCGTCACTGTGGAACTTGCAAGGTCCATCCAAGGTCTGCTCATAGGAGAAGGCAGGCAACCATTTTGGCTTGCCGCCTTTCTGTCGCTTTGGCGGGGGCTGCTCATCTGGCTGCTGGGCTTCAACGGTCGCGACCTGCCGGCTGCTGGAAGCCGGCTACGGGGCCTTGCGCTTGTTGTCACCCTGCTGTTGTCGCCGGCCGGCATCTACCGCCGGAGTTCTTGGAGCTTGAGGAGCCACTTTGCCAGTTGTGCTGATTTGAATTTCCGCCTTCATGGAGGAGTCGGCTGTGGCGTACTTGTCCGCTATGATCAGCAGCTCGTCGAGGGTTTTTGCCTTGTCGCAAAGGAGCTTGTGCTTGAGGAGGGTGCCTTCTCTGCACCCGGCCGTGAAGTACTCGATGGCCTGCACCTCGTGCACGCCCTCGCAGGAGTTCCGGAGCTCGGCCCAACACGTGAAGTAATCGCGAGTCGACTCGTCGGGGCCTTGCACGCACAAGGAGAGCTGACGAGGCTTGGGAGGATGCTTGTACGTGCTGGTGAAGTTGCGGACGAACGCTTCCGTGAAGTCGACCCAGCTGTTGATGCGGCGGGGCTTTAGGCTGTTCAGCCATGTCCGGGCCGTGCCCTGGAGCATGAGCGGAACGTACTTTACAGCGACATGCTTGTTGCCGTTTGCTATGCTGACAGCCGTGGAGTAGTCGACTAGCCATTCTTCCGGCTTCACAGAGCCGGTATACTTGGGCATGTCTCTTGGGAGTGTGAACCCTCTGGGAAAGGGTTCGTCCCGAATGCGGGGCCCGAAAGAAGGCAGACCCAGCTCGTCTTCTTCTTCCAGCGCTAAGGATCGGTGGAGTCGGTCGATCCGGTGGCGGGCGTCGTTCTCTCCAACTCCCTCTCGGCGGCCAAGGCGGTCACCGAGAGTCGGATGGTTAACAAGCGGCGGGGAGACTCGCCTCTCCTTGCGGGGAGGGGGAGGCGGACAGTCGTCCCGTCATTCCACTGCTCTTGGGCGGCCGTCTCGGTCGCGCTCTATGGTAATGCGAGTCCGACTGTGGCTGACAGTTGGCTCCTTATCTCTTCTTGCTCGGGCGCCGCCAGTCGGCGTCCGAGACATCGCGCCTTGGTCACGGTGAAGGTCATTGACGGGCCGTTGAGGCGCCTCCGCGCATCAGTCGGCCTCGTTCTGCGCGGCAGCCGCCTCGAGAAGCAGCTGGACTCGCTCCATCATGAGGCGGCGTTCTTCGCCCTCGAAATTGTCCAGCTCGTCCGCCGCTGCCTGGGCGGCTCGGATGTTCTCCGCTGGTGTAGCGTACACAGGGCGGCTTGCCCCAAACAGGTTGGCGATGGCTACGCCGCGTTGCCGGACCGCGCCAAGGCGGCTGGGCCCCGCCGGGGCCGGCGAGCCGCCGACGGTGCGATCCATCTCCCGCTGGTAGGCTTCTGACAAGCGCCTCATGCTGTCCAGCTTCTTCACGCCTTCAACGAGCTGAAGGTGGCGCTCCTCCAACGTCTCTGCATCAGCGTCATCCGGAATGGGCGCAGTTAGATCTTGCAGCACTGCGCCGAGCGAGTCATGCGCTCCTCCACCGGGGAGCTCGTCATGACTGATGACTAGCACCTCGGTGACGGTGCTTCCATTGCTCTCTACGTGGGGGAGAGGTTCGTCATAGACCACCACATTGGTGGGGAACGCGTCAAGCGACGCGGTGTCGGAGTCGACCAGCATCAGGTCGGTGGAGCCTACGGACTCGAAGTCTACGGCAGGCTCGCCGGAAACGTGGAGTTGATCGAGGAGGCCCGCGAGGAGGTTCTCGGGGCCGCCCGTGCCTGTGTTGGATGCAGGTTCGTCGGAGAGGCGGACCTCGCCGACAAGTTCTGCCAAGGAGCTGCCCGCGCAGGCGATCTCGACCCGCTTAGCGTGTCGGCGCAAACTTCGTCTGGTGTGCCTGGCTAGCTGCGCTCGCCAGGGAGGAAAAGGGTTCCCGTCCAGAGCAGATCTCCGGGCGGCGGTGCACGGGGCCCCACGGTGGACGCTAAATGTCGGGGGTTTGGTGCGACATATGCCAACGGATGGCTTATCATGGCGGGGGCGAGTAGAACGTCGCCGGTGGCTGGAAACGGGATGAGGCGAAGACATGCACGCCGGTGAATCTTACCCAGCTTTGGGACTCTCCGGGGAGATAATACCCTTACTGCTGCTCTGCGGGGTCTTCGCATGATCACTATGGCGAAAGTGTTTACACGATTGCTCCGTGAGCTGTTTTCTGGTGGTGGGAGAGGGCAAGGCTAACTCTCTCCCTTCTATACGGTCTTGTCTAGAGCTAATGGGTTCCAACCCTTTGCATGGGTGCCCTGGGGGGTTTATATAGGCCTACCCCTGAGGGGTACAATGGTAATCCGGCAGGACGCGGGCCCAGCCGTCAGTGCCTTTGGCCTCCGTCTTCTCTGCCGACTGCTGGGGCCCGCCGACTGGCCTGGTACGGAGCCGACAGGCCGCGTCCACCACGGGTGGGACTTGCTGGCTGCTGATTACTGTAGCCGTGCTTCTGATGACGCGAGCTTGATCATGAGGTCGTGGCAACCGCCCCGCCTCCTGGCGGGCGATCACTGTTGCCACTCCCCATCACGTCTTGATTAACGGCGCGTGGGCCCCAGGGGAGGGCTCGGCCGACTCCCCCGGGCCGACTCCCAACGGGTCCGACTGGTGGTTCTCCTACCGTCTCCCGAGGTCTCACTGACTGGTGGGGCCTGCTGCCTCCAGGCCGTACTGACAAGCCGTCGTGGGTGCAGGATTCGGCCCTGCGGTGCTGATGTCAGGGCCGGCATGGCAACAGTGCCACGCCGCGCGGAGATCTTCCGGGGTACGGCATGCTGTGGCCATGCCTGCCCTTGGTGAGGGGCGGGGATGGGCTTCGCTGTAGCCACGCCCCTGCCTCGTCCCCTTTGATGAGGTCATTGGGTTTGTTGGAGTCGCAGGCCGACTCCCCAAAGGCGGCTTCTCTGGAAGTTGTCCCTGGGACTCGGCTGTGAGCGGGCAGTCGGCCGCCTTGCCGTCGACTCCTCACGAGGCGGCTCTTTGTCCTCAGGTCTTGAGGGGCGCAGCCTGCCCCGATGTCTTGAAAGGTTATGGGACTCGGGTTGGCCTACCCGTGGCCCATTACTCCGACAACTTGTGAGGTTCTTTCGGCTCTAATGGCTCAAACTTGCCAGGGGCAATCTTTGTGATCACCAGTCGTCTGATGTCGATTTTCATAGGCTTTCGTATCCTCTGATTCTTCTTTTCGGTAGCAGCTTTGGTGCCGGTACCCCGTCAGTACCTTCACCGCCAGTCTCGGCACCGCCATTGATGCCGGCGCCATCGGTGTCGATGTCGGCGTCAATACCATCATCGAGGCCACGCTGCAAACCTTGAATGTGCTTAGCAGACAAAAAGTCGAGGGACTGTTGTTCACTCTCATAATCCATCTCATCTGCATCGTATTCAGAAGGCCTGGTTTCTTCGTTGTTCGACATGCTTACTACGATTAAGTCTCCTCGTTTAATTCTTAAACTATAATAAAATGAGAAATGACATAAAAAAGGTCTATGGTTTGCCGGAATGGCGTTTCTTTCCCGTCGCAGCAAATCCCGGCACTTGATATGCCTACTGTCTAGCACAAGTCATGCCAAAATTGATGGGAAATTTTGGCATGACCTTTGCTAAAAAGTGGACATATCGAGCGCCTGCTGGAACGGAAACGAATCAACATGCCGGCAAAGAAGAGGCCACTCGGATCATTTACCCTGCACATAACCATTATTTTTCAAATATCACATGTCCACTTCAAATATAATCTAGCTAGTGGGGGGTTGTTCCACCACGGCCCTATTTGAATCACATGTCCAAATCACATGTCCACATATCATATAGGGTTCATATAGCAACACTAGCTTTAACTAAAAAATAACATAGCAACCATCCTGTTGTTTCTTTAAATACCAATAGAACTTCCTTGAATAAAATTTGATACATAGCTAAATACCAATAAAAATTCCTTCAATAAAATTTATGTCCTAGTTTCATACCTAGCTTAATTCATAATTAAATTTGATACCTAGGGTTCATAACTAAATTTGATAAATTCATCACCGCAAAATTGATAACTAGGCTTCATACCTAGCTAAATTCATAACTAAATTTGATACCTAGCTAGGGTTCATAACTAAATACATCACCGCAAAAAAAATAACTACCTAGGGTTCATAACTAAAACCTAGGTTTCATACTGCCATAACTAAAACCTAAGTAAATTAACCTAAGAACCTAATTAACCTACTTCCCTACATAGTGTGGGCAGATCTGGCCTCCCGCCGCACACCTAGCCACATCCCGATGACCCTAAGGTATAATTTCCTTTGAAACCGTCATTGCTCTAGCTGCATGCGGATCTTTTCCAATTATGTAGTCGAATCTAGGCCCTGGTTCAAAGAGGAAATGGTGGGGTGGGGTGGAGCATGAATCTAGGACGTGGTTCCATGAGGAATGGAGTGAGGGAAAGTAGTATAGACTGGCTATCCAGCCGCTTTGTTGGTCGAAAAGGGAAAAAGGGGGTAACCCAGTACACACATCTGTAAGGAACCGATCTCTTTGTTGAAGAAGGAAAGAAACTAGGGGTCGGGTAGTTTGTGCAGGACTAGATTTGCTACCATCACATAGGAAAAAATTTCAAAGAGAACAAATATGGGACCAATGCAGATATGCTACTTGGCAACATACTCTGCATGACCCATTTATACGTGTGGACGCACATGGCTCTGGCATGTCCCATGTCCCATACAACTATTTCTCTATTGCTAATCTAAGAATGCCGCTGGAAAATTGAACCAATGCCACTGTTAAAAGTAAATTACATTTTTAACAAATGTTGCTTTAAGAGAATGTCTCTGTTAATAAGAACCAATGCAACCATTTTAGAAATGCTACTGTCCTACTTTGTTTTCCATCAAGATAAGTTAGATGCTTCTTTTTGTCACCGTATGTTTCATCCTCCTTTAATGGCCATTAATTGTTTCCTTTTTTGCCTATGTTAAAACAGGGATATCTATTCAACTTGTTGTTATAGCGAACTTAAATGTCACACCGATGACTTTGCTTGATTTCAGTGCAACTACACAAAAAGAGATTGGATTTCCTATTCGTGTTCGCAGATTCATACGTTATCTTGTGTGCGTCATAAAAGGTTGGTACCTTCCTTCATCCACATGATCGTGAAGTGTGCCTTGAGATGTTGTGCTACTTGTATTGGTACGGTTTTAAATAAATGTTGAATTGAAGCTATTGACTTGTTGTCTTTTCCCATTATGTAGTGGACAAAAATGTGACCAACCTAGACATGATGCTTGTTGCTTTGTTACAACAAAGTACCCCCTTTATAAGTAGATGGAAGTTGATAGTGTTCTTGCACCCACTCTCCCCTAGAACTATTTATGCTTTTTGTTAATGTAATGCCGCTGGTAAAATTAAGAAATTCCACTCTCAGAATTAACTACTGAATCTTAGTTCAGAACTGCAACACTTGTTAGGGATCGACAGGAGTACCATTTCTGTTAGGGATCTGCCGGAGTACATGTTTAAGGAAAGTATTGTTGAGATAATGTATCTATTATTATATATCAGTAACAGTGTTTTACAAATGGTACTATCCTGCTTTGTAGTTCTTTCTACATGTTTAACCAAGGTATTGGTAAGATAATGTCTCTATTAATATGAATTAGTCGCATTGTTTTAGGAATGGTACTTTTCTACTTTGTCGTTCTTTATACATGTTGAAACAATGCATTGTTAAGCTAATGTCTCAGTTAATATGAATGAATCACACTGATTGAGAATTTCTACTCTCCTACTTTATTTCCCATTAAGATAAGGTAGATCAGTAGCTGTTTTTCTTCTGGGAGTATAACTCATCAACCATTATTTCTCAGTAATTGTTTCCCTTATACCTATTGTCGCATAGGAAAAAGGTTCAAAGAGAACAAATATGGGACCAACACAGATATGCTGCTTTGCAACATACTCTGCATCACCCATTTATGCGTGTGGAGGTACATGGTGCTGGCCTGTCCCATGTTCCATACAACTATTTTGCTATTGTAAATCTAAGAATGCCGCTGGAAAATTGAAGCAATGCCACTGTTAAAAGTAAATTACATTTTTAATGAATGTTATTTTAAGATAATTTCTCTGTTAATATGAATCAATGCAACCATTTTAGAAATGCTACTCTCCTATAATTTTTTCCATCAAGATAAGGTAGATGCTTATTTTTGTGGCCGCATGTTCATCCTCCTTTATTAGCCAGTAATTGGTTCCTTTTTTACCTCTGTTAAAACAGGGATATCTATTCAACTTGTTGCTATTGCGACATTTTGCTTTGCTACGCGAAACATTTTTGTTTTAAGAATGTTTTATGTAGTTCAACTTGAATGTCACACTGGCGACTTTGCTTAATTTTGGTGGAACTTCACAAAAGGAGATCAGATTTCCATACATGTGTTGAGATTTATTTCAAGTCCTCGTGATTTGTTTCAAATCTTGGTCAAGAAATGTCAGTACCGACTTTCATCCACATGATGCTGAAGTGTGCTTTGAGATGTTGTGCTACTTGTATTGGTACTATTTTGAATAAATGTTGAATTGAAGCTATTGAACTGTTGTCTTTTACCATTAAGAGAGCAAAAATTGTTCCAACCCAGACATGATGCTTGTTTTTTTGTTACAACAAAACTCTACATCACCCCCTTTATAAGAAGATGGAAGCACATGGTGTTGTTGCACCCACTCTCCGTTGGAATTGTTTATGCTTTTTGTTAATCTTATACCGCTGGTAAGATTAAGCAATGCCACTCTCAGAATTAACTACTGGATCTTAGTTCAAAACTGCAACACTTGTTAGGGATCGGCGATAGGGATCGGCCAAAGTATATGTTTAAGAAATGTATTGTTCAGATAATGTCTCTGTTATTATATATCAGTTACAGTGTTTTAGAAATGGTGATATCCTGCGTTGTAGTTCTTTCTACATGTTTAACCAAGGTATTGTTAAGATAATGTCTCTGTTAATATGAATCAGTCGCATTGTTTTAGGAATGGTACTTTTCTGCTTTGTCGTTGTTTATACATGTTGAAACAAGGCATTGTTAAGATAATGTCTCAATTAATATGAATGAATCACAGTGATCGAGAATTGCTACTCTCTTGCTTTGGTTCCCATTAAGATAAGTAGAATAGTAGATGTTTTTCTTTTGGGAGTATAAGTCATCAACCGTTATTTCTCAGTAATTGTTTCCCTTATACCTATTGTTGTATACAGGGATATCAAAGTTTCTGCTCAGTCTTATTTTGACTTTGATTTTAGTTGAACTGCATAAAAGGAGCCAATGGGTCTAAGGCAAACTGCTGCATTAGTGGGTCCAGTTTGTCTTACCACTTTGTAGAAAGAAGCAATCACTGTTTGCACTACATTACAGAAGGGATGACCGAGAAGCTTTACAGAGTATTAGTAGACACTGGTGACATGACTAGTCTGCAGAGAGCATGGGCAACTCAACAACACATGGAGTGCAAAATTCACTCCACAAGGAAAGGTATGACTAACTCAGTTGTCGACGCACCTGTAACAAACGAGGTTAGTATCGGCCTTCATCCACATGATTAGGCTTTGGTATGTTGTGCTACTTATATTGTTGTATTGTTTTGAATAAATGTTTAATTCAAGCTATTGTATTGCTATCTTTTCCTTTTAAGATAATCAAGATGATTATTTTTATAAGCGTATGTTTAATCAACTAGTACCACTATTATATTCATCACAATTTTTCTGTATTTATGCAAATAGGGATGCTCAGCTTGATTTTAGTGGAAGTGTGTGAAATGTTCATATCGTTCGTGTCCTCCATCATTCGTCGTCACCTTGAGCCACTGGACAATCTGTTTGAATGGAGTTGCCAAGGTGTTCAATGTCTTGCAACATATAAATATGAAATCCACCATGCTACTCAAGACATCGTTTGATTTCAGTGGAATCTACACAAAAAGATACGCTGGTTAATTGGGCTCCATGTGCCATTTCAATTTGCAAACAGATGATAAACCATGACCGTCTGAATGGAGCTACCAATGTCTTCAATGCAGAATAGTACCTTTAAGAAGGGTAGGAAGAAAGACAAAAGGAGAGATGGCTGCTTTACTTGTGGTTCAGAGGAACACTGGGCAAACAAGTGCCCAAATATGTACAAGAAGCCAGGACAGGACTCCAAGTCTGTCAATGTCACTCTAACCAACAATGATGGGGCATCTGGGTATGGTAATCCGTTTACCGTACTTTCAGTTTGTCAGTCCACTGATTGGTGGGTTGTCACTGGGGCCAATATTCATGTGTGTGCTAATGTGTCTTTGTTTTCTTGCAGCATATAAATACGAAATCCACAGGGATGCTCAGCTTGATTTTTGTGGAACCGTACAAAACGTTGAGATGGTTCGTGTCCTCCATAATACTTCATCATGCACAATACATCAAATGGTTCTCTAATCATTCGTCGTCACCTTGAGCCACCAGACTATCAGATGACAAACTGATAACAATCCCTGCCCGTTCCGCAATCGTAGGCATTACATATTTTGAATGGGAAAAGCATGTCAAAGTTTAATCATTGATGTTATCAAGAAGACATTAGTTTAGCAAGAAGACATGCATTTGATATTTTTGCGTGGGATGCCCTTTGTTGTGCACAACGTCGATCGTTTTTTCCTATTCCTTTCTTCTGTTTAGAAGTAAACATTTACTGTGCTGAGATGCATAGTCACATGAATGTTGACTTGTGTAACGTATTTTAAGATTTTGTTCTGAATGTTGTCTATGTAATGCCAGGCCTTGTGAGTTTGATTGCAAAGTAGAGCTTGGAATGTCGTGGCATGCGGCATCACGAGCTGTTCACCGTGCCTCCTGAGAATAATGATTCATATTGTTTTGCATGTTGATCTAATGCGTGTGATTTGCTTGTTAAGAAGATCATCCTCTTCTGTTGTTTCTGTGCTTAAGAAGTTCGTTGTCTTATGTTTCATTAATCGTAGGCATTAATGGGAGGTACAGTATTACAAATCGCAAATGGGCTATATGTTCTCTGCCACAGATGTGATGCTCACTTGTGGGCCTACTTCTTTTTAGAATTGTAGTCAGTGATGCGTACGGAAGGCTTGTGGGCCTACTAAGGTGTACGGAAGGCTTATAGTCAAGACACGATTCTAGCAGTAGTGGCCGTTGGATGTCCATACAATGGCTGGAGTGCTTCTTCAATCTTGGATATTCTTGCTTCAGCCGCCCAAACCACCACCGTCGGTACCGCCTCCCATGGCCGGCTGTGCTGCCACATAGGCTTCACCAGCCCACTATACTCCCAAACGCCGTCCAAGCCATTCCTCTACTCACCAACACCTCATGTTCTTCACCGGCGACAGCAGCCTCACACAGAAGCTGAACCAGTGAACCCTCGTACTCCCCTCCACGTGGGCATCCACTATTGTGTCTTTGCAGGCTCCAGGTCGTTCCCTTCGTAATACTGGCCATCGTTCACTGGGTTGGTTCTCTCGACGCGGCGTGGTCAACTTTGTCAACAAACGACAACCATCGGATGAGGCATGTACGTGGATTGGCTAAAAGTAGGGACCCACATGGCCCATGGCCGCACGCAGCAAGTGCCCCCGTATTATGTGAAAACAAATAATTTCTCCCCCTGACAAGTTTGACCCACCAGCTACATCTTAGCACGCAAGGAAGTGCTTCCTTTATTACGCGGAAATAAAAATTTTCCTCTCCCTGACAGCTAGGACCCACAAGCTTCATTATGATCCTTTTCGTGAAAATAAAGATTGTACCAAAGATGCTAAATTTATTTCTTTTTATTCTAGCTCGAAAAAGAAGAAATAAATAAACCAGAAAACATCTTCGCATGCAAGGACGTGCAACCTTATTATGCAAAAAAAATTGATTTCCCCTGCTAGCTGGGACCCACCAGATTTGGAGGCTGACTTGCAGGCCAACAAAGTTAATGCGTACGTAGGGCTTTGTCAACTTAGTCAATAAAAAATTCTAGCTGCACTAGCTGTTCGATGTTAATCCAACGGCTAAGTTGCGTCTTCAACCTCTGGTCTTGTTGCTCCAGCCGCCCAAATCTGTGCCTGTCATACCGCCTGCTCCAGCCTCCACTGGCCGGCTGTGCTCTCTTGCAGGCCTCACCGCCCGACCATACTACTACTGGCCATGCCTTTCCTCTACTCACCCACACCCCCTGTTAGTCTTCGGAGACAGCAGCCTCAAACCGGAGCTGAAGCAGTCAACCCTCGTACACCCCTCTGCGTGGGCATCCACTGCTTCGTATTCCCTAGCTCCGGGTCGTTCCCTTCCTAGGTCACGCTGTCATCCACCACCTTGGTGCTCTCGGGTGGTACGACATCGTCAGCGTGCTAAATGAACAATAGCCATTAGAAGAGGACTGTAAGTAGAGAGGCTGATAGCTGGATCCATGGCCACACGCAAGGAAGTGCCTCCTTATTACGCGCAAAATAATGATTCTTCCACCTGACACCTCGGACCTACCAGAAGGGCCTTTGTATTTCACGAAAAAACATTCCCCCTGATAGCTGGGACCCACCGGCTTTATCTTTGCACGGAATGAACTGCCTTCTTACCGCCTGACAGCTGGGACCCACCAGGTTGAAGCGAAGGTAGCGTTATCTATCCGACCGCGAACGTGTATGTACATAGCGATCGATTGGTGTCTCTGCAGCGATATACCATGACCCAGTAAGGAGGAGCACATATGGAAGTAGAGGCGCCGACATAGCATGTCACACAGTCCCGTCTAATAGTGTACACGTACGTACGACCAAGTTGCAAGATAGTAAATACGGCTACGTACGTACATACGGACGGGGTCTCTAATGCGTACATCGACTAATCCTTTTCATCAGAAGCCAACCGGCTGGCTCAAAACAGAGAAATTGTGTCGTGTTCATGGGGAGGCAACGGAATGCGCCGTGTTCATCGGGAGGCAACGAAATACATCATGTTCATCGGGAGCCAACCGACTTGGACGGAACAGCCGAAACGAGGTCTGGCATACGCAGAACGGAGAAAACGTGCCTTGCGTTCCACCGCGTACGGTTGAAACAGGGTCATGTTCATCGGGAAGGGTCTGGTGTACGCAAAACGGAGGAAACGGACTTGTGTTCGACCGCGTACGGTCGTAACGGGGTCCTGTTGATCGGGAGGTGTGTGGCGATGCAAAACAGAGGAAACGGACTAGTGTTGGAGTGCCTACGGTCAAAACGGGGTCCTATTGATCGGGAGGTGTGTGGCATACCGCAAAACGGGACTACACGGGCTACTGTTCATTCACCGTCAACTTCCTCTAGCTTCCACCTGCTATTGTTCATCCACCGTCGACTCCATTGAGCCTCCACTATCTACTATTCATCCACGGGGTCGTATTCATCCAGCCATCCATGGGGTCCTTTTCATCCAGCCTCCATCGGCTACTGTTCAACCAGCCCTCCACGGGGTCATATTAAACCAGCCCTCCACTAGGTCCTGCTCAACCAGCCCTCCAAGTATGGGGTCCCTCCACCGGGTACTATTTATCCACCCCCACGCCTCCTGGGTCGGGGTCCTGCTCATCCAGCGGCAATGGCTTCTACTACGACGTGATCCTGTTCTTCAAACCCCCACCGGGAACTCTTCATCAAGAGGCAGCTTCGATCGGCTTCAGTTAGCAGCAGTGGCGAAGGAATCACTCGGGTTCAGTTAACAGCATGGGATCGATCGGGATTCAGTAACGTAGCTAGTTCAATCACTCGGGTTCAGTTAGAGCCCAACGCCTCGCTCGGGTTCAGTTAGAGTGCAACAGCTCGCACACACACGCGTACGTGTACGAGACAAACATGCAAACCTCCATGCATCGCTCGGCCCCGACCACCCACCGTAACTGGGAACTCCCTGATATTTTCCTTGCACTCGCTTCTACCATGATTTTTTCCGTCATGGACGGCCTAAAGAATGTCATGCAGCTGCGTCTCCGGCCCGCCCAGGACGAAAAGCCCATTTTCTATCATGATTTTTTATCATACAAGTAGGATCCCACCACATTTATGATGATACCGTTTTTTGTCACAACTATCATTATAGAAGTGTCATAAGCATGACCGGAAAAAAATTCGTTGGACCCAAAATGTCACAGATGTGTCTTCTTTTTGTAGTGGTGAGAGAGATGTTTGTGCAGAACAGAGGAAATGTGTCGATGATATCTCAAACAAAAAAATGTAACATATGCAATGTGTGTGAAACAGAGTCATGGATATATCATATATAGAGGGAGCGATCCACGAGAAGGTTGTGTGGGTGCGCGACCGATAAAGAGTGCCATAGATTTTGTGTTTTCCCACGTCAAAGATACAGGGTGGCTGGCCTACTAGAATGTGAGAGGGAAGAGGTGTAGTTTGTCCCTCTGGCTTGGATACCTACCTACAACGTTTGACTATCAGTGTGTGTAGGGGGGTGAGGGCGCAGAGACCTAACTATAGAGAGGTAGACCGACTGGTATATGTGTGGAGAAGGAGAGAAACCTAGCTATGTATTGAGGGAGATCGATCGGTATCCATGCATATGTGTAGCAGAGGAATAAGGTTGGGAGAGAGACAAAGGTAGAGTGTCGGAAGGTTGGTGGTGGTGTTGCTTCTCACAAATGGTGGGAGAGGTCTGCTAGACAAACGGAGGGTACGAGTGCAATATCTATAAGAGAGGGGATGTCTGCCTATCCATGCACGTCCTTGTGAGAGACGGGTCGGGAGGTATGCAAGGATGATGAGCGGGGATAATATGGTTGTGCTAAGGAGACATAACTACATAGGAGGATCAATTGTCGTGTGTCGGAGAAAGGGAGAGACATAACTACTAAGGTATGTCAATCAGTGCATGGGGAAAAAGACTTGTAGTCGACCTAGCTGTATGTAGGGAGATCAGTAGTTATACATGCATGCACGTGTTAGAAGCAAATAAGGTCCAGAGAGACGGAGAGGGGGAGAGGGGTGCGGCTATGAGGTGGTGTGTGAGGCCTACTATATCTAGGGGGAGGAGTTTGCGACTATGAGATCGATGAAAAGAGGGGTGGCTATGAGGTGGTGGTGGAACCGTATTGGACATAGGGGGCATGGACGGTAAGAAGATAAGAGGAGAAGTGTGTGTTTGTGGTAGGCACACTTGTCAACAGAGGTATATCGACCAGTGTCTACCGGAAAGAAGGAGCCGGGTGGCCTACACACACCATGGGTGAATGACCTAAAGAGAAACAACGAATGTGTGCGATGGAGGGGACGCCGAGGGAGGGTGAGAGGGGGGTGGGCGTGTGCATGCATGAGAGAAAGTTAGCGCTAGCCACAAAGAGAAGAGGATTGTGTGTGTGTAAAAGACGAACAGAGATCATAATTCATTATAAAAAAGTGGATTCGGATATTCGAAGAAGATATCATAGTGTTATAAACCGACACATGCATGAATATATATAATGGTGGTACGGATGGTGTGGTTATGAACATGTTACACTACATATAATAAATATAACATTTATTTGAATTTGTGATAATGTGTGGCTTTCGCAGCTCAGGGCTACATACTTGTCATAATGTAGGGGGCGGGGCACTATACTATGTGCGATAAACACATTGTACGTATGAAACATGGTTTAGATTATGAAGATATAGTTAGTACATCAAATGTACTATTATTTGGAATCAACATCAAGTGTATTCAAATTTTTTACTTTGAGTTCATATAGTACACATAGTTCATATCTATCTCAATATTAATCATGTGGTGTGTTTCTAAGATAAGACATGAATGATAGTTTAAGTTGGCAACAATCATGATTGTAGATTCTTATTAAAATAGAGAACAGAATTCAAATTTATTTTGAATTGCAGCGGCAGCATAGACATTTGGAATGCACTAAAATGTTGGTATGATTAGATTACATGCATTATTCAGCAAGCAAAAAAATTAATTGGACATAACATGGATTCATAGCTTTTATTAGCATTTGTACAGTAAAATCGGACAAGACTCTCTCTTTGTGTGGTGCGAATAGTTTTTTTTCATTTTTTTCATTGAGGGAAGTGCGAATTGATTTGGTACGTACATTAGTACACAGGAGGGTTGTCGCTAAATTTCAACCCGTGCCTTGTTATCCCGAAATTTTAGAAATCATGCTCCCAAAACTCACGCCTTGCTATCCTGAAATTACAACGCGTGCGGAAACTCCCTCCACCAGCCAAATCCCGACAAGTGAAATCCCCCTTCTAATCCCGAGCCGAAACAGCGGCATGTTCAAATCGGTGGGCGTACTTTCATAACACACCGTACATTTTGGACAACCGCATCCCTAAGTCATGGTTCCCCCTCCCATCAGCTCCTTTTCGCCATTCGAAAACCCAGGCCGCCATAACCTCTCTACTCTAGCCGCGAAACCCCACCCTCTGCTGTCCGCCACCCCACCGCGGCCTAGCCGGAGCCTCATCCCCGACGACGTCGTCCACTGCAACAGTTCGACGTCCCTCATCCATTGCCATGGATGAGGATCCATCGTCGATCTCATCGTCCTGCCGGTTCAGCCACCCCTTCCTCCACCTCCAATGAGCTGCCACGTGTATCGCAGCTGCTCCATCCCCATAGCGCCGCCTTAACATGTTCCACTGAAACCGCATCATCCTCACCGACTCCTCGGACGAAGCCGAGGCCTACTCAGCGCCAATAAAGAGGTTGTACACTCATCGCATCGCACCTTCTCCTAGACTTGACCTCCTGGCGCCACCGGTGCTTGATCCCACTCCCCCATGGCATAGCTACCTCGTAGTCGGCACCGTCAATGACATATCCTAGAGTCAATAGTTTTTACCTCATCTGTTGTAGTGAGATGTTTTTTGGTGATGTAAATTTTACATCTATCACTTTTTTGGTACTATACACTGGTACAGCAAGGTGCTATACAAACGGGTTTTAACCCCTTTCCGCGACGGCATTTGGAACCGTCACCAAGTGAGTGTGGGTGATAGGGGGTCCTTCCCACACGACCCATAAACCGTCGGAGATAGGGAGCTAAGAGGCATATACAATACTCCAACTCATTTGTGCTCGCATTGCCATCGCAATCGGTATTCTGTGGTGATACCTTTACAATGCGCGACCCATCACAAACGATTCACTCTTATAGAACGTGTATGATAAGAAGACAATCACAGACATTGGATTTTCCCAAAGGGTATGCAACAAATAATTGAGAAGATTAGCTAATCGTCGTACTAGTGTCGGATAGGATTATGAAACGTCGGACCATCAAAACATCGTCGTTCACGACAACTATCGCACAAGCTATTATGTGGTGCAATGTTTACGAGGCATACTTCATTAGAAAGAGTTCATGGTTGCGAATCATGTACGATAAGGAAACTATCTCAAATGTTTAGTTCGCTCGCACCGTTTTTATATTGTCTGACATCGCACATTGAGGGAGTCCTAGATTAGGGGGTCTCCGGATAGCCGGACTATAAACTTTGGTTGGACTGTTGGACTATGAAGATACAAGATTGACGACTTCGTCTCGTGTCCAAATGGGACTCTATTTGGCGTGGAAGGCAAGCTTAGGCAATATGGATATGTATATCTCCTCCTTTGTAACCGACCTTGTGTAACCCTAGCCCTTTCCGGTGTCTATATAAACCGGAGAGTTTTAGTCCGTAGGACAACATACAATCATACCATAGGCTAGCTTCTAGGGTTTAGCCTCTTCGATCTCGTGGTAGATCAACTCTTGTAATACTCATATCATCAAGAATAAATCAAGCAGGACGTAGGGTTTTACCTCCATCAAGAGGGCGCGAACCTGGGTAAAACATCGTGTTCCCTGCCTCCTATTACAATCCGCCTTAGACGCACAGTTCGGGACCCCTATCCGAGATCCGCCGGTTTTGACACCGACATGGTGCTTTCATTGAGAGTTCCTCTGTGTCGTCGCCGTTAGGCTTAATGGCTCCTTCTATCATCGATAGCGATGTAGTCCAGGGTGAGACTTTTCTCCCCGGACAGATCTTTGTGTTTGGCGGCTTTGCACTGCGGGCCAATTCGCTTGGCCATCTGGAGTAGATTGAAAATTACGCCCCTGGCCACCAGGTCAGGTTTGGAAGCTTAAACTACATGGCCGATATCCGCGGAGACTTGAACTTCAACGGATTCGAGCCTCTGCCTTGTGCGCCACGCGGTCACGATGAGTACAATTTAGCTCTACCATCAGACAGTGTTCAAGAGATCGCACCTGCAGCGGCTCCAACCCTCAATTCAGAGCCAGTTGTGCCGTCCATGGACGGGTGGATGGACCCCGCCACGGAGGCCTTACCCTTAGCGGCGATCGAGCCAAACATCGAGCTTCCCCTGCACGAGAGCCGTGTTGTCATACTGCCAGATCCTTCTCCGGCCATGGACTCTGAACTGCCTGCGCCCGTTCCTATCGAATCCAATTGGGCGCCGATCATGGAGTTTACCTCCGCGGATATTTTTCAGCACTCGCCCTTTGGTGACATACTGAACTCATTAAGGTCTCTCTCCTTGTCTGGAGAATCCTGGCCGAACTATGTCTGGCAGGACTGGGATGCAGATGACGAAGAAATTCGCTGCCCAGCCACCACCCACTTAGTAGCCACTATCGACGACTTAACCGACATGCTCGACTTCGACTCCGAAGACATCGACGGTATGGATGGCGATGCGGGAGACGAAGAGGAACCACTGCCCATAGGGCACTGGACAACCACCTCATCATACGATATAGACATGGTGGACACACCCAAAGAAGGCAATGGCGATGAGATAGCGGAGGATGCCCCCTCCAAGAAGCAACCCAAGCGCCAACGTCAGCGGCGCCGCTCTAAGTCCCGCCAAAGCAAAAGTGGTGATACCGGCACAGGAGACAATAACACTCCGGATAGTGCCGAAGATGGAAACAATCCCCTCCAACATGATCCAGGACAGGAGGATGGAAAGGCCAGCCCTCCAGAGAGAGCGGCAGATGGAGAGGCAGAGGATTATAATTACATGCCCCCCTCCAAAGACGAGCCAAGCCTCGACGATGATGAATTCGTCGTGCCAGAGGATCCCGTCGAACAAGAGTGCTTCAAGCGCCGGCTTATAGCCACGGCAAATAGCCTTAAGAAAAATTAGCAGCAGCTTCAAGCTGATCAAGATCTCCTAGCTGACAGATGGACTGAAGTCCTCGCAGCCGAGGAATATAAACTCGAACGCCCCTCCAAGAGTTACCCAAAATGCAGGTTGCTACCCCGACTGGAGGAAGAAGCGTATGACGCGATTGACCGGCCACCTCGTGGCCGCGATAGAGAGGCATTCCAGCCAAAAGCTCAGCCCGCACCCCGACATCATTCAAATAAAAATGCATGGGGAAATACACCAGACCTGCGAGACATATGGGAGGACAAAGCAAAACATGCAAGATTGATCTACGGATCACGAGGGCGCGCCACTATGCGAGACGTTAAACATCATGCCGGATACAGTAAAAGTAAATCCGGCCGGGCCGAACACAGCGGGCAAGACCCATTTGAGCTGCATCGTGATATAGCCCAATACAGAGGTGCCGCACACCCCTTATGCTTCATAGACGAAGTCATGGATCATCAAATCCCAGAGGGTTTCAAACCCGTAAATATAGAATCATACGACGGCACAATAGATCTTGCGGTATGGATCGAGGATTTCCTCCTGCATATCCACATGGCACGCGGTGATGATCTACACGCCATTAAATACCTCCCACTCAAACTCAAAGGACCAGCTCGGCAATGGATCAACAGCTTGCCAACAGAGTCCATTGGCTGTTGGGAAGATCTGGAAGCCGCATTCCTCGACAACTTTCAGGGCACTTACGTGCGACCACCAGACGCCGATGACCTAAGCCATATAATTCAGCAGCCAGAGGAATCGGCCACGCAATTCTGGACACGGTTCCTAACAAAGAAAAATCAAATCATCAACTGTCCGGATGCAGAGGCCTTAGCAGTTTTTAAACACAACATCTGCGACTAGTGGCTAGCCCGGCACCTTGGTCAGGAAAAGCCGAAATCTATGGCAGCCCTCACGACACTCATGACCCGCTTTTGTGCGGGAGAAGACAGCTGGCTGGCTCGCAGTAATAACATATTAAGGGGCCGTGGTACTTCGGATACCAAGGACGGCAATGGCAGGTCACGTCGAAATAAACATAAGCGCCACATTAACAGCGACAATACCGAGGATACGGCAGTCAATGCCAGATTCAAAGGCTCTAAACCTGGTCAGCGGAAAAAGCCATTTAAAAGAAGCACTTCGGGCCCGTCCAGTTTGGACTGCATACTCGATCGCTCGTGTCAAATACACGACACCCCCGACAAGCCAACCAACCACACCAATAGGGATTGTTGGGTATTCAAGCAGGCCGGCAAGTTAATTGCCGAAAACGAAGATAAGGGGCCACATAGCGAGGACGAGGAAGAGCCCCGGAAGCTAAACACCAGAGGACAGAAGAGGTTCCCCCCACAAGTGTGGACGGGGAACATGATATATGCAACCCACATCCCCAAGATGGAGCGGAAGCGTGCGCTCAGGGACGTATATGCGTTGGAGCCAGTCGCCCCAAAGTTCAACCCATGGTCCTCCTGTCCGATCACCTTCGATCGCAGGGACCACCCCACTAGTATCCGTCAAGGCGGATTCGCCGCACTGGTCCTAGACCCAATCATCGATGGATTTCAACTCACTCGAGTCCTTATGGATGGCGGCAATAGCCTGAACCTGCTTTACCAGGACACAGTGCACAAAATGAGTATAGACCCCTCAAGGATCAAACCCACAAACACGACCTTTAAAGGCGTCATTCCAGGTGTAGAGGCCCATTGCACAGGCTCAATTACACTGGAAGTGGTCTTCGGATCCCTGGATAACTTCTGAAGCGAAGAATTAATCTTCGATATAGTCTCGTTCCACAATGGCTATCATGCACTGGTCGGGCGAACCACATTTGCGACATTCAATGCAGTACCGCATTATGCATACCTCAAGATCAAGATGCCAGGACCTCAGGGGGTCATCATAGTTAATGGAAACACAGATCACTCTCTCCGCACGGAGGAGCACACTGCGGCCCTCGCAGCAGAAGCGCAAAGCAGCCTCTCAAGGCAATCCACCAGTTTTTCGTTTCAAGACCCGGACACCTTCAAGCGCGCTCGAAGTAATCGGCAACTAGACAGCCTGGCACGATCTGAGCTCGCGTAGCAATGCGGCCCCCACCCCAATCACAGCCAAACGGCGAAATCCGTGCCATGCGTACATAATTACACATTAAAAATACCACGGGCATAGGTGGGGAGGGGGGCACAGCTACGACACGCCCCAAGACGCGGCTTAAACCGCAATAGGGGCTTCCCGCTTTGTTATCTTTCTCTTTTCAGGACTTTAATCTCTTGAAACTCTGACCAGCAGCATGGTTGCTGAACACATGATGCAGCAACCAAGGAGGCAGAAAGCTACGTCACACCACGGAACTCGCAGGTGGATTACGATAACGAGTGAAATATTTGCTTTAATACTATTCCTCAGCTTGCCCTTGGAAGGGACATGTCAAACAGTCCTAATTTTTGCTTATTGCACTGCATGTATCATTCTTCTTTAACGCACCTTTTCGAATAAACAATGCATAGCATTAAGACTATTATTGCATTCTTCTTTTTATATATGTGTTCATTAATGACACCTTGCAACCTTACACTCTAGTACGGACAATATGCTATGGGCTTACGCATACCCCACAATATGGTGTGAGAAGTCCGAACACTTTCACAAGTGCGACACCCCGAACTTATAGCATTATATGCATCAGCTCTGAATCATGTCTTTGGTCAAATGTTGAGTTTGCCCGGCTCCTATGTTTGGGTACCTTACGTTCCGCTCTATCGGCTAAGGTAGCACTAGGAGAACTACTGCGATTGTGACCCGGTTCGGCTGGGCTAAGCACCTCAGTAGAGAAAGGTAAAACTGACTGTCATGATAAGGCGAGAGACTGGTCGCTGTTCGAGAGGTTTTTGAGTCCCTAAAGGCTTATGCCGCTTAGAGCGAGGAGTCGTTCCTGTCTGGCTTAAAGGCATGTATCGCGCCCCGAATTCGGCCTTCCGAATACCAAGGGCTTCGCCGAAATTTAAAATTATAGAATTCTATGGCTAAGTGAGAGTGATAAAGCATTATTAGTCCGGTTGCCTTGTTCGTTGTGCTGAGCACCTCCCTCGAAGGACCCAAAAATGGGAACAATAGTGCTCTGGTTTATCCCGAACACCCCAGCCTCGTGGCATGGGGGCAGAAGCCGAGGACTAGCCATCTCTCAGATTGGATAAACAGCCAAACAGAAGGTAATATTTTAAATTGAAACAAGCGTTGCATAGCGCATATGGACAATTTTTCATAACTACAGGATTACACAAGCAAGTTTACTCGAATATTATATCTTTGGTACACTCGTCCGCTACGAGACGGGCACCCTTCAGGACACCCTCATAGTACATCTCAGGGTGGCGATGCTCCTTGCCCTCCAGCGGCCCTTCCTTGATCAGCTTCACAGCGTCTAGCTTGGCCCACTGCACTTTCACACGGGCGAAAGCCCGGCATGCACCTTCGATGCAGACGGACCGCTTGACGACTTCCAGCTGTGGGCAGGAATCCACAAGCCGCCTCACC
This sequence comes from Triticum urartu, assembly GCF_003073215.2. Lineage (NCBI taxonomy): Eukaryota > Viridiplantae > Streptophyta > Magnoliopsida > Poales > Poaceae > Triticum > Triticum urartu. The sequence goes on along the minus strand of NC_053022.1, from coordinate 165,703,599 downwards.
AGGCCGAAGTAGCTGTTCGGAAGGACGTCACCAGGCCACAGCCGGACTATAAAGCCCTTCATGGCCTGTTCGGCCGCCTTGTGTAGCTCGACCAGCTGCTTCAGCTGGTCGCTCATAGGCACCGGTTGTTCGGTCCCAGTATACTGGGACCAGAACAGCTTCTCCATTGAGCTTCCCTCCTCGGCCTGGTAAAACTGTGCGTCATCCGACACGCTGCACGGCAAATCTACGAATGCTCCTGGAGAGCTCCGGATTCAGGTAAGTAATAGGTAATTTACTTTCACATGCTTGCTTTGCATATAGAATGCCTTACCCGCCACAATTTTCTTCATCGCGTTAATCTCCTGGAGGGCCTTTTGGGATTCAGCCTTGGCATTCTTCACGCTCTCAGGGGCCGCGGCAAGCTCAGACTCTCACGTCTTCGAGTCAAGCTCCAACGCCTCATGCTTCGTCACGAGAGCTTGGAGCTCGTGCTGCACCTCGCCCACCCGAGCCTCTTGCCTGTCCTGCTCGGTGCGCTCCTTGGCCGCTTTGTTTTCGGCCTCGGATAGCGCTTGCTTCAGGGTTGCCACCTCGGTCGTGGCCCCTGGCAAATTTACGATGATCCTATCATTTTGCAATCGCACCTTTTTTATATATTTATCTCTATAGACTAGGTACTACTTACCTTTGTTCTCCTCGAGCTACCTCTTGGCAAGGCCGAGCTCGTCCTTGGACCCTTTAAGGTCCTGCTTTAGTGTGGCGACCTCCGCAGTCAGTGCGGCACATGCCAGCAGCGAAGCCTGCATACGCATATTGACATACTTATATTAGACTCCTGCGATATTGTTTGATCCTCTGTTCGGCTTTTCTTTGTGAACACCGAACAGAGCATGAGGGGCTACTGTCTATGCGGTAATATTTTTCCCCATATTTTAAAAACTTACCTCAAAGCCTATTAGAAGGCCGGCACATGCTTCAGTCAATCCGCTCTTGGCGGATTGAACCTTCTAGATCACCGCACTCATAATAGTGCGGTGCTCTTCGTCGATGGAAGCGCTGCGAAGCGCTCCCAGCAGAGTATCCGGTACCTCTGGTTGGACAGGGGTCACCGGCACAGGCGTCTTACCCCTTTTGGAAGGAGACCGCCTGCCTGAGTCCGAAACCATTGGAGGTTCCGACGCAGTGTTCGGCTGAGGGCCGAACTCGGAGCCCTCAGGAGCTTTGCTCCCTTCGCTCCCGGAGTCCGGAAGGTCGCCTTGAGGCACCTCCGGGACTGTCTCCCCTCGACACAGTGCCTCTTGAGACAACACCAAGACATCGTCCGCAGGGCAAGGGGAGGTGGCGGTCAGAAGTGGATCGCTATCCATATCCGACGAGCCCAGGGAGCCGTCCGACGATACATCGATACGGGCTCGTGGCGGTCTGCATAATTATAATTCGGCATTAGGAGAAGCGGTGCGACAAAGGTATGCTATGAATTACTCTGGCATCCGAATACTTACGAATTTACTACGGGCTTGGCCCTGAGCAGCCACTCGTCTTCGCCTTCGGCGGCGGTGGTGGAGTAGTCCGGAGGGAGAGTCCTTCCCTTCTTGGACCCTTCGCCCCCCCCCCGGTTGGGGCGGCCTTCCTTTTCTTGTCTCCCCCAACTGAAGGGGGAGCATCTTCTTCTTCCTCCTCATCTTTGGGGGAGGAGTGTGTCGTAGAGTTATCGGACGATGAGTCCGATAACGCCAGGCATCGGGAACTCTTTCGGGTTCCCTTGGCCTTCTTGGTCTTCTCCGGCACCTTATAAGGGGCCGGAGTCAGCATCTCTGTAAGGAGAGCGTCCGCAGTGTCTTCGGGCAGAGGGGCCGGACAGTTAATTTGGCCCGACGTCTCCACCCAGTCCTGTCAAAGGCATGGAGATCAGACCCCGCACATAATTAAGCTAGGGGAAATAAAATATCCTACCGGATGTATAGAACTCACCGAATGCGCTCGACGCTTCGCGCTTAGCCCGTGGTCCTTGGTGAGGAAGGGAGGGACCTCGGCGCCCTTGAATAGCACCTTCCAGGCATCCTCGTGTGTTGTATCAAAGAGCCTGTTCACAGTTTGGTGCTGGGCCGGGTCGAACTCCAACAAATTGAAAGCCCGTCGTTGACACGGGAGGATCCGTCGGATGAGCATAACCTGGACTACATTGACGAGTTTGAGCTTCTTACTCACCATGTTTTGGATACATGTTTGGAGTCTGGTCAGCTCTCCCAAACTACCCCAGGATAGGCCCTTCTCTTGCCAGGAGGTGAGCCACATGGGGATGCCGGATTGGAACTCGGGGGTCGGTGCCCATTCGGGGTCACGCGGTTCGGTGATATAGAACCACCCCGATTGCCACCCCTTTATGGTCTCCACGAAGGAGCCCTCGAGCCATGTGACGTTGGGCATCTTGCCCAACATGGCGCCTCCGTACTCTTCCTGGCGGCCTCTCACTACCTTCGTCTTGATATGAAAGGTCTTCAGCCATAAGCCGAAGTGGGGCTTGATGCGGAGGAAGGCCTCAGACACGACGATAAACGCCGAGATGTTGAGGATGAAGTTCGGGGCCAGATCGTGGAAATCCAGGCCGTAGTAGAACATGAGCCCCTGGACGAATGGGTCGAGAGGGAATCCCAATCCGCGGAGGAAATGGGTAAGGAACATTACCCTCTCATGGGGCCTGGGGTTGGGGATGAGATGCCCCTCATCTGGGAGCCGGTGCGCTATGTTGTCGGACAGGTATCTGACTCTCCTCATCTTCTTGATGTGTCCCTCCGTGACGGAGGAGACCATCCACCTGCCTCCCGCTCCGGACATGGTTGGAGAGGGTTCAGGTGGGAAGTGCGGACTTGGGCGCTGGAGTTCGAGTGTGCGAAAATGGATGAGCAAAGGAGGAAGAAGGCATGGATGAAAAGTTGAATCCTTATCCCTTTATATGGGCGGACAAAACTATGCGTCCCCACTAGCCTGGTATAACTCGCTTATCCCCCAAGCGCCGTAATCGATGGCGCAGTTGGATTACCCACGACCATATTGATGAGAATCCCGTAATTAGGGGAACACGATCTCTACTTTGACAAGAGGTGTCAAGAAACCGCCTCTAGTTAAAGGAAACGGTTCGAAAGATCACCGGGGCATGGCACAATGTCGTGTTGCCAAAACAAGTCAGCAAATTAGATTTGTGGAAATATTATTCTCTCTACGGTGGTATGTGGAACTTATTTTGTAGGGTCGGACACTATCCTTGTATTCAAATTCTTCCGTGGTGTATTCGGAGGAGGAACCCGCCTTGCAATGCCGAAGACAATACTGCGCGCCGGACTCATCGTCATTGAAGCCTGGTTTAGGGGCTACTGAGGGAGTCCTGGATTAGGGGTTCTCCGGACAGCCAGACTATATCCTTTGGCTGGACTGTTGGACTATGAAGATACAAGATTGAAGACTTCGTCTCGTGTCCGGATGGGACTCTACTTTGCGTGGAAGGCAAGCTTAGGCAATACAGATATGTATAACTCCTCCTTTGTAACCGACCTTGTGTAACCCTAGCCCTTTCCAGTGTCTATATAAGCCGGAGGGTTTTAGTCCGTAGGACAACATACAATTATACCATAGGCTAGCTTCTAGGATTTAGCCTCTTCGATCTCGTGGTAGATCAACTCTTGTAATACTCATATCATCAAGAATAAATCAAGCAGGACGTAGGGTTTTACCTCCATCAAGAGGGCCCGAACCTGGGTAAAACATCGTGTTCCCTGCCTCCTGTTACCATCTGCCTTAGACGCACAGTTCGGGACCCCCTACCCGAGATCCGCCGGTTTTGACACCGACACACATGCTTTGCGAACAGCAACTGTCTGCATGCTTGCACACATTTCCTCTCTGTGAACCGTGTCGGATTATAGTATATATCACAAACGTTTGTGTTTTACCAATAGTGTGTGCTGTAATGACCTAGAGGGAGAAATTACACCATAATTTAATTGCTGCTATTTAAAATTATATGGGATTTGAATTTGAATGTATAGTATAGCTTTATTCAAATCCATCAGGTTCAAACAACCAATGCATTATTCGATTCATAGGTACATATGTTCAAGAATTACATAAAAACCAAATAAAGAATGATGAACCACAATTGTATACTGGTAGTGTTAAAGACGGTAAAGAAAGAGGCAAAATACATTCTGGTTGCTGAACAAGGTGAAGCAGAATGCCCATATTGTGCCCTCCTCCATGCAGAAGGCACGCACGACTCTAGTCCAACCTCTTGTGATGGCCGACCGCCCCTACTTCACGGTCTTCATGAAAACATCTAGATAATCATCGTGTTCTGGTAGAAATACTTTAACTTTGCATGCCCACCAATCATGTAGTTTGAGAGGTAATCCTGAGTAAACTGCTTTGGGAACCACTTCAAATGAAAAAGATTCATACATTGTCATCTAACACAACTCATTAAGGGTAGTAAAAAGAAGACTGCAGAGTTCTTACTTACCATCCTATTGTTTGCTGTTGTCTTGGATAAAGTGTAAACAAATAGTGTAATTGCCATCTTTTGACCCATTTTACTAACAATCTTTATCAACATCCTCACTTGATGGTGGTTCATCGATATCTCATTGCCCCATACGCTGAAAGGGTCGAAGCACGGATCTTTACCAATGACATATGTACCTAAAAGCACCAAGTTAATATTAGAAGCTAAACAACAATTGCACAATGATGTAGTACAACACTCTTTTATAATATCTTATAACATCCAATATACTCACATATTAGATGAATTACCATCTTATATTATGGGCCGGAAGGAGTTTATTGCATTCTTTCAAACTATCGGCTGATTAACTATTGTTGTATCCATGGGTTAGAGTTAGTTTGAGCTAGTTCAGGCTCAAATAGCCGTAAAGTATATCCAAACATGAGGGCTAGTTTGAGCTAGTTGCACCTAACCCACCCAAAAAACTATACAACCCAAAAGGTGCCAATTGGAGCTAGTTCTCCTAGTGCATTTATTGTCAATCAAACCTATCATCCAAACACCTCTTTGGATGGAGTTAGTTCAAGGTTAGCCATGAGCTAGAAACTAACTCTAATCTCTAGCTAAGTTGGGTATCCAAACATGGTTGTGTTGTTGTTGTTGATACTGCTGCTCTTCTACGTATATCTAGACATCATCAGAACATTAAGGTAACACTCTTCCTTGTTGCTATGTAGCCTAAGATTGCATATTTAGACATGAAGTACAGTGCATGTTGCTATGTAGCCTCTGATATATTACATATGGCCCTAGTTAACCTAACGATAAATGGGTTACAGAGATATATCCAGTTAAAAGTATGATGCAACAATTAGTCCCTTATCAGCCCTCGGCCTATATGATACCAACTACCGATATCCTGAACAGTGAGTATGTATAAGCCATGGGATGAAACTAACCTCAATGGAAAACAACAGTCGTTCACAAAATTGTCCTGTGCAGGTACATCGAGAGGCATGCTAAGCACAACAAGCTTAACATCAACCAAAATTATCCATGACAGACAAAATAATCTCCAAAAGATAGCTTCAGTGTGCAGGTTTATGAATCCTAGTAAAACAAAACAAGTGGAAAGGTGTGTTAACTGCAATAGGGCTAACATTGAACAACAAGCAAACATAGTCATTCAAACTGGTATTGTGCCAGTCTAAGTACACTAGTTATTATTAAATATAAATGGAAAGGTGTGTTAACTACAAGATGCAGCAAACAAATGTAGTCATTCATATTGGTATTGTTGAAACTGGTATTGATGAAATTGAACTGCACAATTCATACTTGCACATATAGAACATCACATTATGAATAACTAGAATAAACGAGGCATACTACGAACAACCAAAGATAGCATTTGAAATTGGACATATGCTATCTACAAACATCCAAACAATCAACAAAACTTTAAAAGAGGCATATGCTAGCTATAACAGGCTTAACAACAAGCAAATATATGCTTTCCTATCGGTATGTTTAAAACTGGATTGATGAAATGTACTGCAAAATAAATAATTACACCTATAGAGCATCACATTGTGAACAACTGAAATAAACAAGGCATACTACAAACAACCAAATATAGCAATTAAAACTGGACATTTTCTCACTACACGACAAAAGGGACTCGATAAAACAAATCATGGGTTCCCCCCTATGAAGAGGCACAACAAAACAAATCATGGGTTTCCTCACTTGTCATAGATGGGCTCGTTCCCGTGGGAAGAGCACACACCCTAGATGCGCTCCATGTTGTCGCAGATGGGCTCCTTCCCCTTCGAAGAGCGTGGCTATAGGGTGCCCTCCCTCATATGTAGACGGGCTCTTTCCCCCTGGAAAAGCAGATGGGATCTTTCCCCTTGGAAGAGCTGGAGAGGGTGCGCGCATCGTGGTCACTGTCGATGAGGTCTGACTTGGAAGTTGTGGATCCCAAGCCAGCGTCACAGAACATGTCCTTTTGAAATGACAAAAGGGGCTCGATGATGTAGGATGGAAAATTCTTAACAGTGAGCTAGAGGAGATCAGTGGCGGGGCCATGAATGAGATCGACGGCTTTTGAACCCGAGGGGTTGGGGGTGGGCCACCTAACCTGTGACATAGCTCGCCTTAGGTCGTCGTTGTCAATGACCTCGATGTCGTAGTCGGCATCCATGACATACCCGCATACTCTAGGCCGCTGATTGATTGCCTACGACCAGTAATGGTCATCAGCTTCCTCGGCGAGGTTGAGCGAAGAGACAATGATACACCTCTTTTGGGCCAGTCGCTCCTCGAGCTCCATGGAAAGTGTAACTGGGCTTAGGCTGTGACGCTATAGAGTGGGCATGGGGATGGGGATCATTGGGAAAGGGGGTGTGGCAGGCGTCATCTAAGAAACTCAGGGCAGCCTGGATATGGAGGTCGATGGGTAAGCTACATGGGCAAACCGGGATATGTTGACAGTGGAGGCCTTGCGGCGGCGGCAGCGGGGACCTTGCTAGGGTTTCGAGCGAGGGAGGGTGTGTGTGTGTGTGTGCGCACGCGTGCCCGAGGAGGTTTTTGTTTGTGTGTGTGTGTGTGTGTGGAGGGGCGGTGGGGGCATGTTTGAGGAAATGGCGCGGTTACTGATAATTTAACTACACAGGAGTCAAATGCCGGGGCTATTGAAAATTTGGATGATGGTGCATCGCACATGGTTCGCAGATAACAACCGTGTGTTATGAAATAGAAAAACCCTCGAGGAGGGCAGATATTTTTGAGGGATGTAGGTAGGATTGGGAACAAGAAACATCACACACGGTGGAAACATTATAAGAGCATGTTATCAAACAGAAAAAGGTGTAGGCGGGTATATATTTTTGAGAGGGGAAGCCTTGTGGAGCCCAATGTACTGTGCGGATGTGCGTGACAGGGGCACCGGCATGACACACGGTTAGTGTGATGACCCGTGTCTGTTGTGCCATCTGACTTTTCTAATGTTCATAAATTTGGCAAAAAATGACGCGGGAGAGGGTTAGAACACGAACACACTTGCATGTGGATCAAATTTATGTATGAAAAGGGTGGTTTGATGTTCAAATACCAAACGCAACTTTGATGTGGCACCTATCTCGCAAAGCGTATGGTATTGCTTGCCCCCCCTCGTGTCGGCACGCAGGGAATCCTAAGCTAGGAATGCATGCCACCCCAACCGAGGTTCACCTAGCAAAGTGCAAAGTAGCAGCCCCCTCCCCCACACCCACTTTCCGTCGGCGGGCCAGAGAGGCATCTCACCAAGATGGATCGTAAAACAGATGAAGAATAATCCACCTTAGTCGTACAACCTCTCTCTTGTTGTTGGTCAAAGTGATGGCCGTCCATGCGACCCCGGAGATGGGCTAGCTCGCCAATAATCACGCAAGTAGCTAGACCCCAAAGACAACCACTGCATGCGTGCGGCCCAAACATATGTATGGAGAGGTGTGTTTTGAATACACAATGGAACAACTTTGATGTGGCACCGTGCTTTCGAACCAGAAATCCCCACACTGAGTGAGGGTTAGGTTGACGATGCATATGTATGTCACACAACACTTCAAGACGATGACGGGGATTCATGCTTGCATGCGTGCACCGTATGCACTCAAACTTAATTAGGTCTGAATCTCACCATAACCTATACTATGATAAAACGAACCAAAGGAAGAATCTGCCATGGTAACCTATCTTGTTGTCATTCAAGGTGATCATGGATGTCCACACGGGCCCACGAATATATAGGCTTGTCACTGATAACCATGCGAGGGAGTGTACCATTCAAAGACAACCACTACATGCATATGTATGGAGGTGCTGCGTGCATGCATGTTTGAATACTATTTCACAACATTGATGTGGCGCGTGCGTCGAAAATCGTACAGTCACCACATAGGTCGAGATCGGTTCATGACATGTCGTTGTACTGGCCACTTTCACTCGATGGGAGGGATTCATGTGTGTGTGCTCAAGCTGGATCATGTCATCCCAGATCATGACCTATATATATATTGTATTACAAACAAAAAAATAATCCCCTCCTAAGTCAAATTAACCTCTCTCATTGTCTGGCAAAAAGTAGTCATGGACCAAGCAGGCCCACATATGGAAAGCATCGATATCGCTGACAACTGCTTATAAGTGGGTGCGAGAGGACAACCACCATTACTTTGCATGTGGGCCAAACATATGTTGAATACCCAAAATGCACAACTTTGATGTGCCACATGCCTCAAAAACCATAAAGTCCCCACACAGAGCGAGGTTCATGAAGCTTACTACATATGATGGTCCCCTTCCCCCTCTTCGACGTATACTATATGCTCCTACCGTAATACAACCCACGAAGAATCCTCCTCGGTGGTGAAATTAATTAACCTCTCCCGATGTTGGTCAAAGTGATGCATGCATCAACGATGGCCTCGTGGGCCCACAGATGGAAGCGTCACACGTGAGGGTGCTAGCTAGGATAACCACCGCCTGCATGCATGTGGTCCAAAGAGGTGTTGTGTGATGTTTGAATAGCCAATCTCACAACTTTGATGTGGCACGTGCCTCGGAAACCGAAAAGTCCCTACATCGAGTGAGGTGTACTTGTTCACGGATGCATACGTATAGTATGTATGCTAGTCCCCTCCCACCTCTTTGACGCGTACTATATATATACTCCCACCATAACACAAACAAAAAAGATTCTACCTTGCTGGTCAAATTAACTTCACCGCCGTCTGTTCGTCAAAGTGATGGACGAAGACCTTGCGGGCCCACAGAAAGCGTCACACGAGAGTATCGAGTGTCACATAGGACAACCATCGGCTGCATGTGGCCAAAACATGTATGTATGAAAGGGTTGTGTAATGTTTTAAATAATGAATTCATTACTCTGATGTGGCACCTGCCTAACAAAACGACCAACCCACACTGTGGCTCACAACTCGTAGTGTATTGTGAGCCACCCACCTACCCCAGACGCACACACCCAGACACACACCACGAATCCACCGCAACTACGATGCATGTTAAATTATTCTGTGGTGAACATATGTTACCAAAGGAGGGATGTTTTAATTTCGAAAAAAATAGAGATCATTAAGACAGTTTAGTACAGTGATTGATTTTCTAGTGGTATAATGTGCAAAAATCAAATTTGAGCTACATGCACACGTGACAGTGCACCTAAATGGATTGCAAAAACACATGTGTCTCACTAGGAGCATGTTTACTCCCTATGCAAGAAATTTCAAACATTGAGAATCTTGATTTTTAAATTCTAGTACATCCCAAACTTATTTGAAGTTCATGAAACTTATCGTGTTGTCATATGGACACCAATACAAAGTGGCATTGTACTTTTTTGTCAAATTTGAGACCAGTTTTGATGTAATCTTTATCTTCTTACAAACAGGAGATTATTAATAATTGGGAACCAATATCCCAAACGGATTATTTATTTGAACCATGAGTGTTAGACCAAAAATGGATAAGTGCCATGCTTCGGTTAAGTAATAAAGCAGAAACATTAATCATCCAAATAGAAAAACAATATATGTGCCACCACAAGAGCTATGTGCCGTGCGAGCAGGCGTGAGTTGACGGGACGCATGCAAGCAGTCCGGTGCACAGGCAGACCGGGAGGCGTGTGTGTAGGTGTGTGAATTGACGGAGGCGTGCTCGCTGTGAAGTGTCATCGGGAGGCGTGCAAGTAGCTCTATGAAATGACGGTAGGTATGCCAGCGGTCCAGTGCACAGGCTAACCGGGAGGCGAGCCAGCGGTTTGACCGCCGTCCGCCTCTCTCCCACTACCCCATATTAATGGTGCGCCCGAGCGGCCGCACCCCCGTCGTCGCCACACACGCAATCCTCTCTCTCCGCTTGCCTCCTCGATGCCGCTCTCAGTCCTCAAAGCCATCAGTGTATGAGGATGCCGCCGAAGCGCCCCATCGGAGGGAGTGGCAACGCTGAGGCTGCTAAAGCACCGGAGCACAGCGTGGAGATGGAGACAGAGGTTGCCGTCACCGCCGGTGAGGTATCGCTGCACCCTGACATCGTCGACGGCATCGATCTTCCATAGCCGGTTGTGTAGTTCCACACCAACTTTGGTGACCACTCGAGCAATGACCCCGGCGATGAATCCGACAACCACTCCGGCAACGACTCCGACAACGACAGACAACTGGTTAGTCATCTATACCCATTTATATGTCAAATAGATCCTTGGGTTTCTATGGTTACTCCTGCCTCCCCATTTTGGAATAGAAATCCTATGGTTATGTTCCCAATCCATGAAATCTGAGTAAGTTTCATTAGATCCGTGTAGTGTATTGATTGTTTGAATTGTACAAGTGATAAGTGATTAGTTGTTTCATCTGTGCAAATGATTTCTAAACGAAATCCGACTAGGGTTAGTGTTCGTGCGAATAATTCCGAGCCAGGACATGAAAATTGATTTTGAATGACCTACCACTGGTACAACGACGTGCCATACAAACGGTATTTAATCCCTTTCCGCGATGGCGTTTGGAACCATCGCCGATTGAGTGTGGGCGATAGCGGGGGCCTTCCCACACGACCCAGAAAAACCATTGGGGATAGGCCCTCCTGGTACACAGGCTGGGGAAAAATGAGCTCGTGTGCGATCTAGCAGGGCATCAAAACTCAATTGTTTCCTTTAGTATGTATATCCCACATGGTGAACCCCAGAAAATCATTTCAGTTCATATGTATATCACACACAATTTTTTGTGTGGAGACATTTGTGCAAGGTGGCCTAACGCAAACAGTTCTCTGCCAGAAGCCGTGTGTGATTGTTAGTTGATCGAACATGCCTACTTTCTAGAAACTGTGCGGGTTGTTTGGGTTCATCGCCCACGGTGTTGTCTGATTAACCGTCTCCAATAGAAAACCCCAATAAGCAGCGTAATTAGCATATTATTGATAATCCATGTACTAATCAAATTGATATTTCTTATAAAACACTCTAGATATTTCATATCCGTATAACAACAACCATGATTTCATAATCGAATTACATCAGATAGCTTCAACACTCAGTTACGCCATTACACAACAGCACCAAGTTTCACACGCAACATCAAAAACCTTTGGAAAGTAGCATCATACATGGTAAATTGACAAATGAATCTCATGTGGGAAACTGCAGAAGTGGAAGGCAAATATTTAGCCTTCAGTGATGTTGAATGTCCTTGCAACTTTTGGCCAGTGGCCATGGATAATTGCCCGCCCAACCTTCGTCCACTTCAGCAAGACTTCAGTATTGTACCATGGGTGTTGAATGAATACCTTCCTCGCATCTTGACCATGAAGGTGGTTTGAGAGTTAATCATCGGTGAACTGATTTGAGAAGTACTGAAAGCAAAGATATGCATAAATCACTGTTATAAATTTTGAAATGGCGCAAGGGATAAAAACAAGGTAAAATAGTTAGTACCATCCTATAGTTAATTGATGTCTTCTTCATTGTGCAAATGAAGATCTTGCTATTATTTGTCGCAAGTTTCTTCATCCTAACAATCTTTCTGAGTTTCTTGACTTGACTGATAATCATGGACATCTCATTTCCCCATATGCAAAATGGGTCGAACTGTGGGTTTATGCCTCTGATAGCAGGACCTGCATGTGCAAGGCCAAATTGTAAGAAACCTAAATTTTAGAATGATTCATGCAACTACACAATAATGTGCTATTAGCCAAAGGACCATGCTTGAACAAACATGGATGGTAAACCACGGTGTCTCCCATTGTTTCCCTTCAACAGACATAAGGAAGACCTTGAACATGTTAACTGAGAGTTGCCATACTATTAGTAGATTATGTACTGAGTACAACCAAATTCAATTTATTTCACATGCATAACAATACAAAATTGTACCCACAGCAAATGGAAATCAAATTGCAAAACTGAACCAAACAGTTCAATGGATAGGAGACCAAATGAACCAAAATAGTTAACTGAGCATGACATTGCAGAATAGAAACATGTACTAGAAGATAAGACAGTTAACAAAACGAAGAATGCTTGAGAACGGTACTACGAAATGTAGCAATTGTTGGACCAAACTATTAACTAAAAATTACATTTCAGAGGACCAAAGTGTTAACTGAACATTACATTTCAGAGGACCAAACTGTTAACTGAACATCAGATTGTATATTAACATTACAGAGGACAAATCACTAGAAGGCACTAGCGTCGGCCTCGAGAGAACAGCACGAACTGTATTTTAAAGTAGACAACCACGTGGCGGTGTCGACGGTGGCCTCAAAGACGAGGTGCTCCTCCAAGATTTGGCAGTCGGCATGCATGGCAGCCATAGCGACCTCTGATACGTCTCCAATACATCTATAATTTTTTATTGTTCCATGATATTACATTATCTATTTTGGATGTTTATGTGCATTAATATGCTACTTTATATGATTTTTGAGACTAACCTATGAACCTAGAGCCCAGTGCCAGTTGCTATTTTTTTTCTTGTTTTAGAGTTTCCAGAACAGGAATACCAAACGGAGTCAAACGGAATAAAATTTTCGCGATTATTTTTCTTGGACCAGAAGACACCCAAGAGACTTGGAGTGCAAGTTAGAAGAGCCACGAGGCATACACAAGGGTGGAGGGCACGCCCAGGGGGTAGGGGGCGGCCCCCAACCTTGTGGGCCCCTCGGTGACCTCCTGCCCTGAAAACTCCCAGGGGAGCCACAAAACCACTTTTCCACTATCGCAACCTTGTATACCCGTGAGATCCCATCTAGGGGCCTCTTCCGGCATCTTGCCGCAGGGGGATTCGATCATGGAGGGCTTATATATCAACACCATTGCCTCTCCGATGAAGCGTGAGTAGTTTACCACAGACATACGGGTCCATAGCTAGTACCTAGATGTCTTCTTCTCTCTCTTTGGTTCTCAATACCATGTTCTCCTCGATGTTCTTGGAGATCTAGTAAATGTAATACTCTTTTGCGGTGTGTTTGCCGAGATCCGATGAATTGTGGATTTATCATTAGCTTATCTATGAATATTATTTGAATCTCCTCTGAATTCTTTTATGCATGATTTGACATCTTTGCAAGTCTCTTCGGACTATCGATTTGGTTTGGCCAACTAGATTGCTTTTTCTTGCAATGGGAGAAGTGCTGAGCTTTGGGTTTAATCTTGTGGTGTCCTTTCCCAGTGATAGTAGGGGCAGCAAGGCACGTATTGTATTATTGCCATCAAGGATAACAAGATGGGGTTTTCATCATATTGCTTTAGTTAATCCCGCTACATCATGTCATCTTACTTAATGTGTTACTCCGTTCTTATGAACTTAATACTCTAGATGCAGGCATGAGTCGGTCAATGTGTGGAGTAATAGTAGTAGATGCAGCATTGTTTCGGTCTACTTGACACAGACGTGATGTCCATATTCATGATCATTGCCTCAGATATCGTCATAACTTTGCGCTTTTCTGTCAATTGCTCGGCAGTAATTTGTTCACCCACCGTATTATTTACTATCTTGAGAGAAGCCTCTAGTGAAACCTATGGCCCCCAGGTCTATTTTCCATCATATAAGTTTCCGATCTATAATTCTAGTTTCCTATATACTTTCTTTGCAATCTTTTACTTTCCGTTCAATAAACCAAATATACCAAAAATATTACTTTACCATTTATCTATCTCTATCAGATCTCAACTTGCAAATAATCGTGAAGGGATTGACAACCCCTTTATCGCATTGGGTGCAAGTTGGTGTTTGTTTGTGGAGGTATTCGGTGTCTTGCGCGTTGTCTTCTACTCGATTAATACCTTGGTTCTCATAACTGAGGGAAATACTTACTCTACTTTGCTGCATCACCCTTTCCTCTTCAATGGAAAAACCAACGCAAGCTTAAGAGGTAGCACGAAGGATTTTTGGCGCCGTTAACGGGGAGATTTATGCCAAGCCACGACATACCTAGTACCCACCATAAAATCTCATCCCTCTCATTACAGTATTCACCATTCGCCTGTCATTTTCCTCTCCCCCACTTCTAAAATGATTTTCGAAAAGATTTTCCTTTTTCTATGCCCTTCTTCCGTTCGTCCTTCCATTTGCTCGTGTTACCATCTGCCTTCTATTTGCTTGCATCTTCGCGTGCTAAAACTCTATTGATATGGATCCTCATGCACTTGCTAATCTTTTTAATAGATCCAATTATGACGAACCTATTGCCAGTGAGTTGAGTACACTAGATTATCTTTATGAGGTTTTGCTTGAAATTCGTGAATCTGAAACTTGTGATGAAGTGTTGAAAGAAGAAATTTATGAATTGATAAACTTATAGCTCTAGTGCATCCGCGGCACGACCAGACCAGTCTGCTGCATCGATTGTGCGGCGGGACCTCCCTGCTGCTTCGGCGGCACGGCGGGACCTCTGTGCTGCTACGGCTGCATGGCGGGACATGCCGGCTCTTTCGCGGCGAGGCAGTACATATCTCGTGCTTCCGCTTCCATGCTCGCCTCTCCTTGGTGGCAATTTCTCGACCCAGAACTCACGTTGGCCATGGAAGACCCAAGGGAATGATGATGAATGATTTGTTTGTTTTTGTGGATGAGGAGTTGAGGAGGAATGTGTAGTCATGAGTACTAATACGCTCCTAAGTGTGAAACCGTTTAGGTTTTGATCGGTGTGAACAAGTATGCAATTAAATATAGTGTGGCAGTAATTTGGAATGTGAGGGCACACAGGCTCAAAATTTATTGACAGTTCTAAGTGTGGCACTATTCCCGGCAGGCGTAATGTGGGAACGCTTTCTCTGCTGTGTACGTGGCATTTGCACCATAGGGTGCACCGCAATATGCAATGTCAGCACACGTCTTGTTCCAACAACCGTGTACGCTCATTATTACCATCACACATGCTTCTTTTAATTAGAATGTGTGTGCCCGTCTAGTGCACACACGTTGATCTATCTAATTGTTTATGTTTGTTGTGGCTAATCACAAACAGTCCATCTGTGTGAAGTGTATGCCATCAACCGCATACACTTTGATCTGGCTGAACGTTTCTGTTCTGTTACCTAATTGCAAACAGTTAATCCTTCTGAAGCGTATGCCGTCAATCGCACACACCTTTATCTAGCTGCCATTTTCTATTCTTCCTCCTCATCACAAACAGTTAATCCGAGTGAACCGTATGCTGTATATCGGACACGCCTTCATCTGGCAGCCCATTTCTTTTGTTCCGCCTCATCATAAACAGTTCATTGAACTGAACCGTATGCCCTATATCGCACACGCAATTAAAATCAAAAATGTGTTTGATGCATCTGCCATCGCAAATGTTTTGCGCCTTTTTTAACGGTTATTTTACACCACAGTTTGCGATTATTGCATCGCACACAATTTCGTGGAAGGGTCTCTGATCATAGTGTCATGTTAGCAGCATCCTACAGTAGTGTACATATATGTTTGTGCCATTATTTTCTTCAAGATTGGTCTGTACATAGATGATTGTGCTTAAAATTCGAACCATAATCTCTGAACATGTATAAAGAATAGCCATAAATTCCCAATCCTACTTCACGACATGTAAACATTGATTTGATGCCAAATTTTGGCAACTGCCAAATGTTCGCTAGAGATTAGTATGCAAACAATAATTTGACACCACATTTTTTTACTATTTGTATAGGTGTTGTTTGACGATGTGGACAATGAGGATGAAGATGGCCGGAGGAGGTACAAGAAGCAAATACTGAGGGAGCTTTATGCGGGAATGCATAACAGGCGTATTAGAACATGGGATGGAGGCTATGAATGCCCATTTTGTAACCAAGAGCTTCATGACGTGTATGAAAGTGTTTTGGCGCATGCAAGAGAACGAGGCGTTGCTCATTCAAGCAGAAGTATTCTCGTAGGGTGGCGGATGCCAAGTACTTTGAGAAGCTTCGGGATCGTGGCGGTAGATGAGATTTGATGTGGGATCGAACTATGTACGCTTGAGTATGCTTAATGACGGTTAAACTATGTACTTATGGTTGAATTATACTTGTGTACGCTTATTTTCTATGTCTGAGTATGTTTAATCTATGTTTACTTATGTCTAAATGTGGGATATGGATACAATCAGTTCAGTTGATGGAATCTACCTCCGTCCTGGTGTATCAGTCCAATTCGTAAATTGTGTTAAATTTTGACCAAAGATTTAACTAACAAAATGTTAGTGTACGTCAGCCAAAATTATATCGTTGGATGCGTATTTGAACATAGTGTTCAATGATATATTTTTTGGTGACATGCATAAACATTTCTTATTAAATATTTGGTAAAAATTTGGTACGAATTAAAAAGGGGACCAATAAACCAGGACGGAGGTAGAACGTTAATCACACACGGTTCCCAAAATTGGAACCAGGTGCAATGACGTTTATTTTTTCTGTTGCGTCAATCACACATGGTTGGCTCTAGCAAACCATTGCCTCCAAAATTCTTTGTGCGACAGAAAACCCTCACCACCCATTTCAAAAAAGAAAAAATAAAACCCTCACCCCACCCGCCACCCCCTCCGGTCCCCATTCACACCTGCACAAGCTCCTCCACGTCTATGTATGGCACCGCCTATTACGGTGGCAACCACTTAGCTCGACGCTTCCGGCGCTACCAGGCTGCCGGCAAACCCCACCACCTTTCGCCACATCCGCTTGCCGCTGCCTATCGTCATCAAGTTTCTCGACGATGCTCGCGGTCGACCTAGCTCCGCTCGGCTAGGGAATCCGTTGTATTAAGGGTTCTTTCTCATGGACAACAAGGTAACTAATTTAATGAGATATTATCGCATCTCTTATCCCAGTTCATCTACCTCCTTTAATCACCCGACAGAAATCATCGTGAATTCATTTTTATTTGAGCTAATTTGAGGGTTTTCTTTCATTCATAGAGTGTATAGTGCGTGGACACATCAGGACTTTGCGGCCTCCGCCAGACATACATGGAGTTCCATCTCACCGTACCAGATGACTTGAGGATGCGCGCGATATGTTCAATCTCAACGAAAATCGGTTGGCATGGCCTACTTCATAAATATATACTAAATATTGCTACATTTGGATAAAAGGTGCCACTTCTTTCGATTACCATACATTTTCCCCCTCTTCTTTCTATATTAGGAAAATTAATGATGTATTGTTATTTCGATTACTCTCATATTTCCATGACATCAAGTTTACCGTATCTGTTTAATTATAGATTTTTGTCCTTCGATTTCAAGTTTGTACAGTTCTTTCAATTTGCGCCCATATTTGCATGTTACCATATTTTCTTTAACAATCCGACCATTTTCTGCAGCACGTCCCTTGCTAAGCGACATAATTTGTAGTGCACAATCTTTCCCTTTACAAAATCAAGACTGCAGGGATGTCATACTGAACACAAACCATGGATTTACAATCGTTGTTACTATAAGACTTGATCAATGTGGTGACTCCTATTTTGGCACTGGCCTTTGGAAACAAATTTCTAAGTTTTATGTACTCAAAGCTGGCACTAAAATTGCACTGCATATAAAAGAGCCTCGTCATGAGATATATGCTAACTTCTCCGGTGATATCTTCCATCCAGACTTTGTTCGAAGTAAGTTTTCTTTTCAAGTATCTGCATGTTGACTTACCCAGCAATATCAAATGAATTGTGTAGTATTTAAGCAACCAATTATTATTCCATTTTCTTACTATATTCCTATTGTCGGTGCAACAAACCCTGGGTCTGTTGCCCAAACTGTGCATAGGCACGGGAACAAGATTGAAGCATCGGCCCAAGTCAGAGTTCAAGAGACTATGAGATTCTAAGGACCAACATACAGATCAGAGAAACCAGGATCGAGCCAGAGAAGCAAGACACCACCAAGAGACAGGCCTCCTTTGCTGAGCAGGCGAGCCCGGCAACGGGCGAGGCCATGCCTAGAAGGAGCCAACGAAGGCGTCCCGGCAGGGCCTGCCGGGACTCAAGGAGATGAGACCACCTCACCAACTACTCCGCTATGACCCCCATCGTCGATCAGTGCGGTGTCGAGCCGCAGAGTGACTAAGTGGCAGCCCTTAGCCACATGCCAGTCTCTCTCTACAGGAAAAACCCACAAATGACACTCGTCCTGCCATGTGTCAAACGAGCAGGCGTGGAGCTGGCAAGATGGCCCAACAAGCCTTGCCGGGAAACCAACGATGTGACATTGAGCGGTGCATTAAATGAGCCCTATCAACCCGCAGAGTAAGGTATGATAGCACTATTTGCCATCTTATCAGTGCATAATGACTACTTTGCCGTTGTGGCAACCCCTTGATCTATAAAAGGAGGCCCATGGCAACGGTAGACAGGGTTAGAAGGTTGGATAACACACACCCCGTACGGATGTAGCCATTGTCGCCATAAGGCAACCCATGTGGGCAAGTGTACTACACTCCACCACCACCTTTCCACCATCAGTCCACCAAATCAGGATTAGGGTTTTAAGCCTCGCGACGGCCCGAACCTGGGTAAAACTGCCCGCGTGATCTCTGATGTGCTACCCCACGCTCGTCTGCTCTTTGTGCAACGCAGTGTCCTCTTGCTGAACCAGCAAGGGGCATCCTGGTCCCATAGGTGGCCGCGGTTTCCCGCGACATCTTTGGCGCGCCAGGTAGGGGGCTTGCTTGCGCGAACCTGAAGGCATGTGCAGCGCGTCATCTTCATCACCATCTTCATCTTTGACGGCGCCATCGACATGGCACCCAAGAAGAAACCCAGCCATTCGGCTCACCCATCCACCTCGAAGGCTCCGCTGCCTGCGGCCTCTAACACCGTGGGAGGTGTAGAGCCACGCGAGGACGCGGACGCTGCTGGAGATGTGGCCGGAACAGGCGGCACCATCACCACTTCCCCTGCGGCCGACGGAGGAGCCAGAGGCATTGGAGGACAGCAGCATCAGCAACACCCCCACGGCCATGCCCCACAAGGTACGGGCGATGGTGCCACTCCATCTGCGCCCCTCTCTCTCACCGCAGGCATAGCCGCAGTAATGGCTTGTGGACCGGGGCGAATCGCCGCCCTCCCGCCGCTCCCACCATGGCTGCGGCCGTAGCACATGCACCTCCCTCGGGACGGGTCGACCAAGCCGCTACGCCCGATGGAGCCACTGGCCTTAGAGCGTCTTCGCCACAACACATCCAGGTAAGTGCCCCACAGCATCAACGGGGGCACACCGCTGCCATCGCCGGCATCGTCAGGAGCCGAGCAACGGTGCGCTCGACTTAATCATCATCCCAGCCAAGTACAGATTCGGAGGCCATGGCGCGGGCTCAACTGTTGCTGAGTTTTCCGCCAGTGGCCGAGCAGATGGACGAATGGCGTGCCACCATCCAAAGTCTTCTCAGTTTCGCCAAAGCTGGGGGCTCATGGTGAGCGGGCCCGCCGCGACCTCCTCAAGCAACAGGAAAGGCTCGTGCTGTTGACCGTGCGGAAGGGGCTATCCCCATGGTGCAGTCCCTGCCGCGGCAGCCAGCGTGAGCACAACAGAATCAAGACCCCGACGATGCTTCGATGGCCTCTTCTGACCCTCAAGCGCATCCAGGCCAACGGAGAGCCTCGGAGGATAGGACAAGAGGAGGGACGTGTGTCGTTGCTGAGCAATGCCGCGATGACCTCCGTCGGACCGACGGGTGCAACGGCCCCGATGTCGATGAGCTCGCGCTCGGTGTTGGTGGGTGCCTACCTTTCGAGGTTGGCTGCCATGCCTTCACTCGTGAGTTGCGGCAAGTCCGTTGGCCGTCACGTTCAAGCCAAGGATACCAGAGAAGTATGATGGGAGGCTGAACCCGGCAGAGTTCCTGAGCCTCTACGCCATCGTTGTTCAAGCTGCCGGGGGAAGAGATGAGAAGGTGTTTTCTAACTACTTCCTATTGGCCCTCAAAGTCCAATGTAAGGTCTTGGCTGATGCACCTACCGGAGAACTCCATTTCGTCATGGGATGACCTGTGCCCCGAGTTCATTGGCGCCTTCACTAGCAGCCATCAAGAACCTGGCAGGCTCAGTGACTTGCAGCTTTTCCAACAAAAGGAAGGAGAAACCCTCCATAAGTATTTACAGAGTTCGGCAAAGTTTATAGAAATATCCCAAATATCCATCTGGCAGCTGTGATGGCTGCCTTCCAGTCCAATGTGCGCAACCGCCGGATTCGTTCCAAGATGAACGTGTGGTTGCCCAAGACTGTGAAGGAGTTCTACACCCTAGTGGATAAGTGTGCTCGGATGGGGGAGGGGAGGAAGTTGCCTAGAGAGGAACACTGCACTACGGTTGATTCAGAAGATGATGATGAAGCAACCAGCCAGAATAAGAGCTAGAAGCACAGTAAGAAGCATAAGGATAAGGGCGTGATGACTGTTGAAGGATCGGGTACGCCTAGTACCGGCAAGAAGGCCAAAGTTGAGGCCCCCGGCAAGGAAGCTGCCGTGTGCGCTGACTGCCGGGAAGCCGCTGCTGCCGAGAAAGCTAGGAAAGGTGATGGGCTATATTGCAAGATTCATCGTACCATGGGCCACGACCTTCAAGAGTGTTATCAGGCTGAGCAACTTGTCAAGAGACAAAGAGCAGAGTATGAGAAGCGTGACAAGGAGAACGGTCGGAATTTTGCTGGCGGTAAGGGCCGGGGTAGTGAAGTAAATCACCCTGGCAAACCCTTTCAGAACCAAGGAAAGCCCACGAGGGGTCAGCAGAAGGAAGCTTGGGATGATGAGAGTGATGGATGGGATGAAGTGGAAACCAGTGAGCAAGACTTTCAGAAGGCCACTAATGCCATGTGCATTGACGGGGGTGCATCTCTGCACACCTCTCACCACCAACTCAAGCGGTGGGCACGAGAGGTCAATGCCGTGGAACCAGCGCCAGAGGCCCAGAAGCCGCTCAAGTGGTCCCGTACACCCATCATCTTTGACGAGGATGACCACCCTAGCCGTACCACTGCGGTAGGGTGTTTGTCATTGTTTGTCTCCCCAACAATTCACAACCTCAAGGTCACAAAGTTGTTGGTGGACGATGGGGCCGAATCTGATCACCCCAACAGTTATCAGTGGACTCCAGATAGCAGAGGAAGAGCTAGAGGTTACCGGCACGTTTCAAGGAGTTAATCCTGGCAGGAGGCATCCCAAGGGAAAGATCACGTTGCCAGTAACATCTGGGGGATAACTAAACTACTGGACTGAGAGGATTGTGTTTGATGTGGTGGACCTCCCTCTGCCATACAATGGGATTCTTGGACGCTCGGCCTTGTCTAAATTCATGGTCGCATCCCACTATGCCTACAATACCTTGAAGATGCTTGGGCCGCTGGGAGTCATCACCATCCCATCAGATGAAAAGGATGCAATCATTTGTGTGGAGAAGATGTACTAGGATGCAGTCGCGGCACAGGCAGCGGCTGCAGCAGCTCCCGCCAAGGAAAGCAAAGCAAAAAATAGGGATTGTAGGGCATCCGGCAGGAGTCTGGGAAGCGTGCCCCCACCGAGTGAATGACACCCATTGACAACATGTCGGAGTGTTCCAACAGTAAGAAATCCAAGGTCAGTGCACCCCAAGTGAAGAAGGTCCCGGCAGGGCTGGCTGGCATTGATTGTACTTTCACTATCAGCGCCACCCTCGATGACAAATAGGAAAGTACGCTCGTTGCCTTCCCGCGGGAGAATGTCGATGTGTTTGCTTGCAACCATCTGATATCCTTGGTGACAAATAGGAAAGCGCGCTCATTGCCTTACCGCATATTGATCAGATTGTGGATTCCACTTCAGGTTTTGATTTGATGTCCTTTCTGGATGCATATTATAGGTATCACCAAATCTTCATGTCCAAGGAAGATGAAGAGAAGACGTCATTCATTACTCCATGTGGTACATACTTTTTTGTCTGCATGCCATTCGGATTAAAGAGTGTCGGGTCCACTTTTGCACGGGCGGTCTAGATTGGTTTTGAGCCACAGCTGCACAGGAACATAGAAGCTTATATGGATGACATTGTGGTCAAGAACAAGGATAGGTCTACCCTTATTCAGGATTTGGAGGAGACGTTTTCTACTCTGTGCAAAATCAATTTGAAGCTTAGCCCAGAAAAGTGTGTATTTGGTGTTCCCTCCGCCAAGCTGCTTGGGTGCTTCGTATAACATCGCGGGATCGAAGCCAACCCCGAGAAGATCAAAGCTATTGAGCAGATCCAAGCGCCAAGGACAGTTAAGGATGTGAGGCGTCTTACAGGTTGTGTTGCCACGCTAAGCAGATTCATCTCCAAGTCTGCCGAGTGTGCCCTGCCGTTCTTCAAAATTTTAAAGAAGGCAGGGCCTATGAAGTGGACCCCGAAAGCAGATGCATCATTGCAAGAATTGAAGGCCTTCTTGTCCTCTGTTCCTACCTTGGTGGCTCCCAAACCCCATGAGCCATTATGATGACCCACAAGTGTAGGGGATCTATCATAGCTTTTCAATAAGTAAGAGTGTCGAACCCAACGAGGAGATGAAGGAAATGATAAGCAGTTTTCAGTAAGGTATTCTTTGCAAGCACTTAAATTATCTGTAACAGATAGTTTTGTGATAAGGTAATTTGTAACGAGTAGCAAGTAATAAAAGTAAATAAGGTGCAGCAAGATGGCCCAATCCTTTTTGTAGCAAAGGACAAGCCTGGACAAACTCTTATATGAAGGAAAGCGCTCCTGACGACACATGGGAATTATCGTCAAGCTAGTTTTCATCATGTTCATATGATTCGCGTTCGGTACTTTGATAATTTGATATGTGGGTGGACCGGTGCTTGGGTGCTTTCGTTACTTGGACAAGAATCCCACTTATGATTAACCCCTATTGCAAGCATAGGCAACTACAACAGAAGTATTAAGGTAAACCTAACCATAGCATGAAACATATGGATCCAAATCAGCCCCTTACGAAGAAACGCATAAACTAGGGTTTAAGCTTGTGTCACTCTAGCAACCCATCATCTACTTATTACTTTGCAATGCCTCCCTCTAGGCCCAAACAATGGTGAAGTGTCATGTAGTCGACGTTCACATGACACCACTAGAGGGATGACAACATACATCTCATCAAATTATCGAATGAATACCAAATTCAGATGGCTACTTATAGCAAGACTTCTCCCATGTCCTCAGGAACAAACATAACTACTCACAAAGCATATTCATGTTCATAATCAGAGGGGTATTAATATGCATAATGGATCTAAACATATAATCTTCCACCAAGTAAACCAACTAGCATCAACTACAAGGAGTAATCAGCACTACTAGCAACCCACAGGTACCAATCTGAGGTTTGGATACAAGAGATGAACTAGGGTTTGAGATGAGATGGTTCTGGTGAAGATGTTGATGGAGACTGACCACCTCCCGATGAGAGGATCATTGGTGATGACGATGTTGATGATTTCCCCCTCCAGGGGGAAGTTTCCCCGGCAGAACAGCTTTACTGGAGCCCTAAATTGGTTCCGCCAAGGTTCCGCCTCGTGGCTGCGGAGTTTCTTCCCGAAAGCTTGCTTATGATTTTTTCTCAGATGGAAGACCTCATATAGCAGAAGATGGTCATCTGAGGGCCACCAGGGGGCACACAAGGCAGGGGGCGCGCCCCCAACCCTCGTGGCCAGGGTGTAGCCCCCCTCTAGAACTTTCTTTGCTCAGTATTTTTTGTATATTATGGAAATAACTTCCATGAAGTTTCAGCACTTTTGGAGCTGTGCAGAATAGGTCTCTAATATTTGCTCCTTTTCCAGCCCAGAATCCCAGCTGTCGGCATTCCCCCTCTTCATGTAAACCTTGTAAAATAGGAGAGAATAGGCATAAGTATTGTGACATAATGTGTAATAACAGCCCATAATGCAATAAATATCGATATAAAAGCATGATACACAATGGGCGTATCACGTTGTTGCTGTACTTAGCGGCAACCAACCTAGTGGTCAGTGCAGCCTTGGTAGCACAGTGAGAAGTGGATGAGGCAGAGAGTGAGCAGGGACCGGCAGAGTCGGAAAAGGATCAAGACAGCAACAAGCACGACAACGAGAGGAACTCCAGGGCGCGACAAGGAATAAGGTGGTGCAGCGCCCAGTGTACTTCGTCATCTCCCTGTTACAAGGTGCTAGATCGAGGTACTCTGGCGTCCAAAAGTTGATCTTTGATCCCATCATGGTTTCAAGGAAACTGCGCCACTACTTCCAAGCCCATGAGATCACGGTTGTCACTCGTTTCCCGTTGGAGAGGATACTTCGAAACCCTGAGGCTACTGGCAGAATAGTGGAGTGGGCTTTGGAGGTATCTAGTTTTGGTTTGAAGCTTGAGAGCACATCAACTATTCAGAGCAGGGCATTGGCAGAGTTTATTGCAGAATGGACGCCAACCCCTAATGAGGAAGTGATGGAGACATTTATCCCCGGCAAGGAATCACCCCAAAGAATGGATTATGTATTTTGATGGTGATTTTTTCCTACAAGGTGCAGGAGTTGGCATGCTACTTGTCGCCCCCTCCGAGGAGCACTTGAAGTACATCGTCCAAATGCATTTTGCCCGGGAAGAAGCGACCAACAATACCACTGAGTATGAAGGGCTCCTTGCCGGGCTCAGGATTGCAGCTGAATTGGGAATTAAGAAGTTGATCATTCAAGGAGATTCACAGCTTGTGGTGAGACAAGTCAACAAGGATTACCAAAGTCCATTGATGGAGGCCTATGTCGTGGAAGTGAAGAGATTGGAGGAAAGCTTTGACGGATTGCGAACAGAGCACGTACCCCATGCGGAAAACAACATAGTTGATCATCTATCAAAGTGTGTCACGCAGAAGCTTCCTATGGAACCATCTCACTCAACCCTCCGTATCCCCAGCAACGATGGCCAGGAAAAGGAGAAAGTTGGACTCCGTAAGCCACTCCTGGTAGAGCCATCTGCTCCTCGCAAAGACCCTCCCGGAAACAACTCCTCACAGCTTGCCGGACCACACCCTCCAGCTGGGCCCATGAACCCTGTGAATGAGGCATGTGCTCCCGCAGCAGAGAAGGTGCCGCTAGTTCTCGTTGTCGAGCCCCAAGCTCCAACTTGGGCAAGGCACATTGTCCACTACCTCCAGACTTGAGAGCATCCCGGTGACCAAGATAAAGCTGAAAAAGTAGCCTGGAGGGCCAGTATGTATCAGTTTGTCGATGACACTCTGTACAGAAGGAGGCCCAACGGTGTGAAATTGAAGTGCGTCTGCTGGGAAGAAGGAAAGGAACTGCTGGCTGAGATACACAAAGGCATGTGCGGCTCCCCCATTGGATGTAGGGCATTAGTTGGGAAACCATTCTGGCAAGGATTCTATTGGCCCACAGCACTCCAAGATGCGGTCAAGCTAGTCACCAAATGTGAAGCCTGCCAGTTCCATTCCAAGAAAACCCACCTGCCTACCCAAGCTCTTCAAACAATCCCTCTATCATGGCCATTTTCGGTCAGGGGGCTCGATATCCTCGGCCCCTTCCCCCGAGCAATCGGAGGCTTTGAATTCTTGTTCGTGGCTATCGACAAGTTCACAAAGTGGCCGGAAGTGACTATTTTGAGAAAGGTGACTGGTCAGTCAGCTATCAAGTTCTTGAAGCACCTGGTGTGTCGTTTGGGAGTTCCAGCAAGGATCATTACCGACAACGGCACCCAGTTCGCGAGTCGCGCCTTCATGCAATATGTTCATCCCCTCGGAAGCAAGATCTCAATTGCCTCTGTGGCACACCCCAGGAGCAATGGACAAGCTGAGAGGGTGAACACTGAAGTGATGCATGGACTCAAGATGAGAACCTTTGATACGCTGCATAAACACGGCAGGCGGTGGATCGAGGAGTTGTCGGTAGTTCTCTGGTCCCTCGGAATGACACCAAATCGAGCTACCGGGCAGAATCCTTTCTCCTTGGTTTACGGGGTAGATCAGTTATCCCCATGGAACTCATTTATGGGTCACCTCGAGTGGTTGCCTACGATGAAGTAGCGCAAGATCAGCACCGGCGTGACGACGCTGTGCTACTCGAGGAGAACCGTTTCCGGGCTGCTACGCGTGCTGCATGCTATCGGCAAGCCATGTGTCGCTATCATAGCCGCAGGGTTCAGGCCCGTTGTTTTCAGGAAGGTGACCTTGTCCTTAGGCGTGTTTAGTTCGTCAAGGGTTCGAACAAGTTGTCACCAAAATGGGAAGGCCCTTACCGGGTAGTACGAGTCACCAGACCTGGCGCAGTTCGTCTGGAGACCGGAGATGGCACTCAGTTGCAAAATTCATGGAATATTGAGCATCTCCGCAAGTTCTACTAGTAAGGCGCGGCTGTCGGGCCCTGCTCGGTAGCCACCCTTTTGTACAGGCCTTGCGTCAGCTGCATGTAACCCCTATACAAAGCCAGGCGATGAACCTATGCAAGAGAAAATAAAGAAGCGTTGAGGAGGGCCCCCGACCAGGATTGCATGCATGCATGAGCATTCTAAGACCACTGCATAAGCATTTCATGAGCATTTGCATATGCACATAGACAGGATCCCATCTTGCATTCATTCTCATCTGCATGAACCTACAGGTTCCTACCGCGAACTTGGCTTTGACAAGGAGTTGAGAAGATTGCCCGGCACTGCGATCCCCGGAAGAGGTCGAAGAGGCCGACGACGCTCCCAACTGGGATTCGGCGCCTCCCAAGGATCAGGGTGGTGCCGCTCCCCGATAGGGAGGAAGAAACCGGAGGGTAGGCATTGATGGTGACGCTGCCGGAGGACCAGATGGGGGACGCAGAGTCACCGGAAAACACGACTTGTCGGAACGGTCGTCCCCGTTCTTGGTGCGTCGTGGGTTGTCGGTGTTGTCTGCATCACTACCACCCGAAGACCTTGGCGCGGCCATCACGTCAGACGCCATGCTATCTGGGTCTTCCTACAGAGAGCATGGTCATCCCCAGGAGCCCTGGCGTTAGAAGTCACTTCACGTCCCGGAGAAGTGTATGAGAGCAAGGAAGACCCCTCCTGCGCGGCAAGAGGACGACGCCCGGGAGGAGTCAGATTCGCCCCTACTAACGGCGAATCTCCTCCATGACTCCTCCCCTGTGCCATGAAGGGAAGAAGAATGGGGAGAGATAGACTACCACGCGCCATGCCAGCCACGGGCTTCGACATGGTGTCGTTTGCATCCCCTCCCACTGAAGTGAAGGCCACGAGTGGCCCGGCGATGAGCACGCCGGGGTCACCACTCCAGGCGTTGTCGCCACACCGCCCGAGTCCCCCTTTCATATCCACGGAAGGCTTCAAGATGGAGCACGGCGCACATCCCCAAGCTCTTTTTATCAGCATAACCAGAAGAAGACAGAAGAGGAAGAATGCGAGGATGGGTGACTCCGCCCTCCTCCACCCCTCTTATTATAGGCAGACCGGGGAGGGGAGCCGCTCCACCAACGGGCGGCCACCGTCCTCCTCCGCCAATTCAAGACGGCCGGGCCCTCACCTTGATGCTCTCTCACGCCACGCACCTCCAGTACCTACCCCGCAAGATGCATGCAGCATGCATGGCCAGGGATAAGGGCATGGTGCACTACAAAATAAAGACACATTAATGACATTTTGGGCCAAACGAAAAAAATCTTTCATGCTTATGACAATCTATGAAAAAAATTTGTCGGAGATACATCGTTGAAGAACTTCGGTAGCGCTTTTCTTATAGAGCTCTCCATCATGAACCTTGTAGGCCATCGAACACCGGACAATGCAGCGTGCCTAACTCTAATCCTCGGGAATCTCCTTCCTGTTAAGGTAGGCTAGGAAGGGTTCAGTCCATGAGGCAATGACTGCCATGATGAGATGCGCCGTCGATGTTATTTCGGTGGCTGAGCCTCTGATGATGTCAGTGTTTTCGGAATCTGGGGTTATGTTCGGATCCGGGCTAGTGTTGCCTTTTTTCCCCTGCCACACCACGGATGGTTTACAAAGCCTTTCCAAAAAGATAGTAGGTGCGATGGGGTCGCTCTTAGTGCCGATATGAGAAAGAATGTTCGCCGCTTGATTACTTTCTCGAGCCACATGATGGAACTCGAGCCCCTCGAACCGGGCCGACATTTTTATGACAGCATTACAATAAGCTGTCATCTTCGGATCTTTGGCTTCGAAGTCTCCATTTATTTGAGATATTGCAAGGTTTGAGTCCCGTCGCACTTCTAGCCATTGTATGCCCATGGAGAAAGCTATCCGGAGACCATGCAATTAGGCCTCGTATTCAGCTGCGTTGTTGGAATCTGTGTATAGTATTTGAAGTACATACTGAACAACGTCTCCAGTAGGTGACGTTAAAACGATGCCCGCCCCAAGCCATGCCAGCATTTTGGATCCATCGAAATACATAACCCAATTGGAATATGGCCATACTCTTTAGGGAGTTCGGCCTCTTTGCATTCGGCGACGAAGTCAACTAGTACTTGGGATTTGATAGCTCGACGTGGTTTATATGTAATATCAAATGGAAGGAGCTCAATGGCCCATTTGGCAATCTGGCCCGTGGCATCGCGGTTGTTTATAATGTCATTGAGTGGTACTTTGGAAGCCACCATGATCGAACACTCCTGGAAGTAGTGACGGAGCTTTCGGGATGCCATGAAGACTACGTATGCTATCTTTTGATAATGGGGGTACCGGGATTTGCATGGTGTAAGGATAGTGGATACGTAGTATACTAGCTTCTAAAGCAAGAATTTGTGTCCATCCTGTTCTCGTTCACCGACGAGCTCGGCGCTCACTGTCGGTGTCAAAACCATGGATCTCAGGTAGGGAGGCCCGAACTGTGCGTCTAAGGTCGATGGTAACAGGAGACAAGGGACACGATGTTTACCCAGGTTCAGGACCTCTCTATGGACGTAATACCCTACGTCCTGCTTGATTGATATATATGAATATGAGTATTACAAGAGTTGATCTACCTCGAGATAATAATGGCTAAATCCTAGAGGTCTAGCTTGTATGGCTATGATAATGAATCTCTCCTATCCGGACTAAGTCCTCCGGTTTATATAGACACCGGGAGGATCTTGGGTCACATAAGGTCGGTTACAAAGAATGGAATCTACATATTCGAAGCCAAGCTTGCCTTCCATGCGAAGGAGAGTCCCATCCGGATACGGGTGCAGTCTTCGGTCTTCGTATCTTCACAGCCCATCAGTCCGGCCTATGGATAATAGGTCGGACGCCCGAGGACCCCTTAGCCCAGGACTCCCTTAGTAGCCCCCGAACCAGGCTTCAATGTCGAGGTGTTTGGTGCACAGAATGTCTTCGGCATTGCAAGGCGGGTTCCTGCTCCAACATCTGCCAAGTAATGTGTTCGGCTTTCAATTCAATGCCGCACCCCTCGGCTTCTGTGCATTTATTACTTCATCCACCATGTGTCAGACGAATGTGGACGGTCAGGGTATTTTTTTGCAAATAACACACTAGCCCTACAAGAAAGAGTGTCTATTTAAAGAGATTGGATCTCAGATCCTTTCGGCAACATGAAGATAAAATCCTCAGATACTGCCAGGCAAAACCATTCCAACATGGCCAATGTTCCCAGCTCCTCTTCCCAATACAACCTAGAGAGAGGTGACTGGGAGAGGTGCTCCATGTCCCACAGCCAATTGGTGAGGCCGCAAAATCAAGGATTTATCCCTCCTGCAGATCTGGTCCTTGTTAGAGCGGGATTGGCCTCCTTCAATGGCAAAACCTAGGCGGAGGATTTCCCTAATCCGTCTATGGGAGAAAGAGTGTGCTTCGTCCCCTATCTGCAGAGGGGCGTGGGATTTCCAATTCACCCATTCCTCCGAGGGCTTCTGGAGTACTATGGCCTCCAACTACATAATTTTACCTCGGCCTCCGTCCTGCACATTGCGGGTTATGTCGTTTTATGCGAACTATTCCTGGGTTGCGAGGCCCATTTCAATTTGTGGAGAAGACTGTTCTTCCTCATCCCTTGCAATCAAGGTGGGTCAATTTTTGAAGTGGGAGGAGCCAAAGTGTGGCGCATCGCTGGGACCGGATACATGTCTGGCATGCCGAAGAAATCTCCCAAAGAGTGGCCCTCCGAATGGTTCTACATCGACAATGTTGCTCCGCCCGACCCGTCCGCATGGGCCTCCCTGAGTTTTCAATTGCTCCTCTGAAGAAACGCCATAGCTGGCATCCTCGGAGCCTCGAGGAAGAGGATAGTGCGGAGGTCAGCCTGCTGCTGGGCAAGATTAAGGCGCTTGCCCAGTCCAGATTGTCAATAATTGAGGGGCGATCTCTATAACACGGGGGGTCCAGCCACTCCAATACAGAGGGCTACCCATGTGGCATTATAACGGGGAAGACGACGCCTCAGGCTATGGTCGGAAGGGCCCGAAGACCCCCGCTGCCCTGGCCAAAATACTAGCCGAGCTGTATAAAGGGGAGAAGGAGGAGTTCACCCGTCTGCAATATCGAGAAGTATTTTCCACGTATAATCCTCCGAGCTGGTTAAGGTTCACCTCCACTATTTTACTCTTGTCCCATGATCCTACCCCTCAGCCGGAGAATCACAACCGGGATCTTGACCCCAGATATGAGGAAGATCCGGACATATTTGTGGAGCTTGAGGATGGAATATTCTATCAGATGAGCTACAACGGTACATATGTACCCAAACCCCGGCCTCCTTCTTGCTTCACGTGTAAGTAATCCGAAGACACCTTATCCAAAAGAGTTTTCTCATTCCTCCTTACCCACTACACTTTCCTGTTCTTAGAAGGGGAAGCGTTCGGCGTGCCATGCTGCCCCAGGAGCATCTCCGAAGAGAGCGTCCCCCATACCAGGCAAGCCTTCTAAGAGGAAGGCAAATGAAGATACGGCCGAGCCTTCATCAAAGAGGTATGAATTTGCAAGTATGCACCTTGGCAGTCACATCGAAATGTGACCTTTTAGTTTACCCTGTATCAGGAAAAAGGTGTGCCGAACTATATCCGGGGGTCCGGCCGATCATACTTCCCGCAGTCAGGATACAAATCCTGCCATGAAGACGGGGGCTGATCCGGGGGTGACGTTGGACTGTCCTCCAGCCGAGGACTCGGATGATGTATCCGTCACCAACTCGGAAGTGGAGAGCACCATGAATCATCGGTGCCGCAGGGCCGTTTTATAAGACCCTTGCTTTTCAGAAGAGTCATTTAATGCCTTCAGCTCGACCAATGCATATATCCGAGATGCTCGAGATGGGCTTAAGAGAGCCACAAAACAACATTTAAAAGATGTGCAGGTAAGATTGTTTTGTCTGACTATGATAACCATATGCTAGTAGCCCCCGAGACTTAAAGTAGTTGAAACAACTGATTGAAGGATCAATGTACAACCAAGTGCTTACGGAGAAGAACACCGTGTTAACTCAGGAACTAGAAAAGTGTCGGAGCCAGCTGTCTACTGCCAATGCCGAACTGGAGAAATCCAAGAAGGCATCCCTCGGTAATGTTTCCATCCATCGAGAAATCATAATTGTACACTAATAATGCTAATCCGGTTGCTTATCTTTGTATTGGATCGTTAGACCAACTGCGAGAGCATCTAGACGCCACTCGAAGCGAAGAACACAGAGCCAAAAAACTGTTAGCAGCTGGCGAGTGTGTGTTAACAAAAGTCGTTCAGGAGAAGAAGAAGCTCCAGGATTCATACACCAAACGGGGTGAAGAACTGAAAGATGTGCGAGCTCAGCTAGCTGACTCCGCGAAGAAGAATGAAAAACTGCGAGGCAGCATATTCAGTATGTGGCCGCATTTATCTTATAACAGTTTGGAAGTAACAATAGCTGATATAGCTGTGATTGCAGGTGTATTGACGGGCCGCCCCGAAGAGGAGGTGTCCGGATCATCAAGTGATCTTCTGCAAGGGCTGTCACAGTTGCACGAGCAAGCTCGGCAGGAAATGCGGAGTGTAGCCAAGGCCTTATGGCCATCTGACTCCCGTCCATGGAGTATGGAGAAGCTGGTAGAGCTGTTCAAGGGAGCGCGGCGGCATATCCGACTATGATAGGTATCGGCCTGCCGAGAGGGTGTGCGAGAGGCCTGGGCTATGGTAAAAATGCGATATACCAAGATGGATCCGAATCACATGGCCTGGGTTGGACCGTTAGGGTCGAATGGGGAAGAAATTCCCGTTAGTTTAGTATATGACCAAGTGGAGGTGGCCGCTAGATATTCCCAACAGGATTGTAAGTTAGACTGCCTGTTGGACGGTATAGAGGAGAAAGTCTTTAAGTCTTGAGTGACTATGTACTTTCCTTCTAGCTGGATAATAAAGACAATTGTCATGGCCGACCTTTTCGCTTCGACCTCTGGACCCAAAGGTGCGGAGTGTTTCCGAATACCCTATCGGTAGAATATATCGGGGTATGCATGGGAACCAAACGTAGGGGTCATAGTTGCTTGAATAGACAATGTGTATCCGGCTAGTTATGTTATATTACATTATGTAAGAAACATATTCCAGAGAGAATAGTTTTGTTAACGGTTCCTTTCGCTGGGTGTGCATGTGTTTAATGTGCATGTACGAACTGTGATTGAAAAAATCATAGAGTAAGTAACATTTGGTGTTTCACAATGGAGTGAATGCAGAAACGTCTTTAATTCGTCGACCAAATATTCCCTTAAGAATGCTAGCTTTCGGCTTCACCCTGTCTGAGGTACACATTCGGATGACCCGGCACTAACAATCATAGAGGTGCTGCCTTTATGCCCTAGCCGAACTAACGGGAATGTAGGGCATAAGCACAGGAGCCAGGCAACCCAGCTTGGCCAAAACTTAAGTCATATCGATCCATATAGTGGCGAAGAAAAGGTACATATGGAAAAGCGCATATGTGGTGAGCTTGATGCTCAAAGAATAATAGCAAGCTTCTATACGAGAAGCCCCCAGGTATAATGAACGTACATATGTAGAGATGTACGCATCAGGTAAGGACGGTCTATCCGTACTGAAGCCGTAATGCTAAAGAGCAAATGAAAAAAAGATAAAAATGAAAAGAGAGACAAAATAATGTTAATAACATGAGGGAGGAGACGAACACAGTGTTTGGTGCAAGGCATAAAATTGTCGTAGTCTAGCCGCATTCCAGGGGTTCAGCTCCAGTTGATTGTCTGACGCATCACGCAGGCGGTACGCTCCTCCGGTGAGAACTTCGTCAATGATGAAGGGACCCTCCCACTTGATCTTGAGTTTGTCCTTTTTCTTCTCCAGCAGGCGTAGAATGAGTTCACCAACGTTATAAGTCTTGGCCCGCACGTCTCTGCTCTGATACCTGCGACCCTGCTGTTGATAAAATGCGGAACGGGCTTTTGCGACCTCGCGCTCCTCCTCCAAGGCATGTAGGTTGTCCTGCCAATCAAGCTCGGCTTCTCTCTCTTTGTACACGCACACTCGAGGTGAGTCATGAACAATGTCACAGGGTAACACTGCTTCTACACTGCACACCATGAAGAAAGGTGTATATCTAGTAGTGCGGTTGGGCATGGTCCGCAGCTCCCACAGTACGGAGTCAAGTTCCTCCACCCAGTGCTTGTCTGATTATTTCAATGACCGCACTAGTCTAGGTTTGATGCCGCTCATAATAAGACCATTAGCCCGTTTGACTTGACCGTTTCTCTACGGGTGATAGACAGAGGCGTAATCGAGCTTAATGCCTAGATTAGTACACCAGGTTTTCACTTCATTGGCTGTGAAATTAGAGCCATTATCAGTGATTATGCTATGCGGGACACCATAACAGTGTACCACGCCGGATATGAAATCTATTACTGGCCCCACTTCGGCCGTTTTGACTGGTTTGGCCTCTATCCACTTAGTGAATTTATCCACCATGACCAGCAGATACTTTCTCTTATGGCTTCCTCGTTTAAGGGGTCTGACCATGTCGAATCCCCAGATCGCAAAAGGCCAACTGATGGGGATTGTTTGTAAGGCACTGGGGGCATATGGATTTGGTTGGCAAAGAGCTGGCATCTGACGCAACGTTGGACAAGGTCCTGTGCATCTTCTCAGGCCGTCGTCCAATAAAACCCTGTACGAAAGGCCTTTCTAACAAGGGCCCGAGCTGCGGCGTGGTGACCGCCGAGTCCGGGGTGAATTTCAGCCAAGAGCTGCCACCCCTCTTCCTCGGAGATACATCGTTGAAGAACCCGTTAGCGCTTTTCTTGTGGACCTCTCCATTATGAACCTTGTACGCCTTTGATCGCCGGACAATGCAGTGGGCCTCATTCCGGTCCTCATGAAGCTCCTTCCAGTTAAGGTAGGCCAGGAAGGGTTCGGTCCACGGGGCAATGATTGCCATGATGAGATGCACCGATGGTGTTATTTCGGTGGCTGAGCCTCCAATGACGTCGGTGTTTCCGGGATCTGGGGTTATGTTTGGATCCGGACTAGTGTTGCCGTTTTCCCCTTGCCACAACACGGATGGCTTAAAAAGACGTTCTAGAAAGATATTAGGTGGGACGGGGTCGCGCTTAGCGCCGATACAAGCAAGAACGTCTGCCGCTTGATTACTTTCTCAAGCCACATGATGGAACTCGATCCCCTCGAACCGGGCTGACATTTTTATGACTGCGTTATGATAAGATGCCATCTTCGGATATTTAGGGTCGAAGTCTCCATTTATTTGAGATATTGCAAGGTTTGAGTCCCCGCGCACAGCCATCCGGAGACCATGCAATTGTTGGGGAACGTAGTAATTTCAAAAAAATTCCTACACACACGCAAGATCATGGTGATGCATAGCAAGGAGAGGGGAGAGTGTCAACCACGTACCCTTGTAGACCGTTAAGACGAAGCATTATGACAACGCGATTGATGTAGTCGTACATCTTCACGATCGACCGGTCCTCAGTACCGAATGTACGGCACCTCCGCGTTCAGCACACGTTCAGCTCGGTGACGTCCCACGAACTCACGATCCAGTAGAGCTCGGTGAAGAGTTTCGTCAGCACAACAGCGTGGTGATGATGTTGATGAAGCTACCGTTGCAGGGCTTCGCCTAAGCACCGCTATAGTATGACCGAGGTGGATTATTGTGGAGGGTGGCACCGCACACGGCTGGGAGAGATCAATGATCAACTTGTGTGTCTAGAGGTGCCCCCTACCTCTGTATATAAAGGAGCAAGGGGGGAGACAGGCCGACCCTAGAGGGCGCGCCAGGAGGAGGATCCTCCTCCTAGTAGGAGTAGGATTCCCCTCTTTCCTACTCCTACTAGGAGGGGGAAAGGAAGGGGGAGAAGGAGAAGGAAAGGGGGGCGCCCCCCTTCTCCTAGTACAATTTGGACCAGAGGGGGAGGGGGCGCGCGGCCTGCCCTGGCCGGCCCCTCTCTCTCTCCACTAGGGCCCAATAAGGACCATTAACCCTCGGGGGGTTCCGGTAACCCCTCCGGCACACCGGTAAAATCCCGATTTCACCCGGAACTCTTCCGATATCCAAATGTAGGCTTCCAATATATCAATCTTTATGTCTCGACCATTTCGAGACTCCTCGTCATGTCCGTGATCATATCTGGGACTCCGAACTACCTTCAGTACATAAAAACATATAAACTCATAATACCGATCGTCACGGAACTTTAAGCGTGCGGACCCTACGGGTTCGAGAACTATGTAGACATGACCGAGACATGTCTCCAGTTAATAACCAATAGAGGAACCTGGATGCTCATATTGGTTCCTACATATTCTACGAAGATCTTTATTGGTCAAACCGCATAACAATATACGTTGTTCCCTTTGTCATCGGTATGTTACTTGCCCTAGATTTGATCATCGGTATCCCAATACCTAGCTCAATCTCGTTACCGGCAAGTCTCTTTACTCATTCCGTAATAAAACATCCCGTAACTAAATTATTAGTCACATTGCTTGCAAGGCTTATAGTGATGTGCATTACCGAGAGGGCCCAGAGATACCTCTCCAACAATCGGAGTGACAAATCCTATTCTTGATCTATGCCAACTACACGAACACCATCGGAGACACCTGTAGAGCACCTTTATAATCACCCAGTTACGGTGTGACGTTTGGTAGAACACAAAGTGTTCCTACGGTATTCGGGAGTTTCATAGTTTCATAGTCATAGGAACATATATAAGTCATGAAGAAAGCAATAGCAGTAAACTTAAACGATCAAGTGTTAAGCTAATGAAATGGGTCATGTCAATCACATCATTCTCCTAATGATTTGATCCCGTTGATCAAATAACAACTGATGTCTATGGCTAGGAAACCTAACCATCTTTGATCAACGAGCTGGTCAAGTAGAGGCATACTAGTGACACTATGTTTGTCTATGTATTCACACATGTATTATGTTTCCGGGTACTACAATTCTAGCATGAATAATAAACATTTATCATGAAATATGGAAATAAATAATAACTTTATTATTGCCTCTAGGGAATATTTACGTCAGCAATAAGGCCTCGTATTCGGCTGCATTATTGGAGTCTGTGTATAGTATTTGGAGTACGTACTGAACGACGTCTCCAGTAGGGGATGTTAAAACGACGCCCGCTCCTAGCCCAGCCAGCATTTTGGAGCCATCGAAATACATAACCCAATTGTAATATGTGTCATACTCTTTAGGGAGTTCGGCCTCTGTCCATTCGGCGACGAAGTCAGCCAGTACTTGAGATTTAATAGCTTGACGTGGTTTATATATAATGTCAAATGGGAGGAACTCAATGGCCCATTTAGCAATCCGGCCCATGGCATTGAAGGAAATATGCCCTAGAGGCAATAATAAAGTTATTATTTATTTCCTTATATCATGATAAGTGTTTATTATTCATGCTAGAATTGTATTAACCGGAAACGTAATACTTGTGTGAATACATAGACAAACAAAGTGTCACTAGTATGCCTCTACTTGACTAGCTCGTTAATCGAAGATGGTTATGTTTCCTAACCATAGACATGAGTGGTCATTTGATTAACGGGATCACATCATTAGGAGAATGATGTAATTGACATGATCCATTCCATTAGCTTAGCACCCAATCGTTTAGTATGTTGCTATTGCTTTCTTCATGACTTATACATGTTCCTATGACTATGAGATTATGCAACTCCCGTTTATCGGAGGAATACTTTGTGTGCTACCAAATGTCACAACGTAACTGAGTGATTATAAAGGTGCTCTACAGGTGTCTCCAAAGGTACATGTTGGGTTGGCGTATTTCGAGATTAGGATTTGTCGCTCTGATTGTCGGAGAGGTATCTCCGGGCCCTCTCGGTAATACACATCACTTAAGCCTTGCAAGCAATGCAACTAATAAGTTAGTTGCAAGATGATGTATTATGGAATGAGTAAAGAGACTTGCCGGTAACGAGATTGAACTAGGTATTGAGATACCGACGACAAAGGGAACAACATATGTTTTTATGCGGTCTGATCGATAAAGATCTTTGTAGAATATGTAGGAGTTAATATGAGCATCCAGGTTCCGCTATTGGTTATTGACCAAAGACGTGTCTCGGTCATGTCTACATTGTTCTCGAACCCGTAGGGTCCGCACACTTAACGTTACGATGACAGTTTCATTATGAGTTTATATATTTTGACGTACCGAAGGTTGTTCGGAGTCCCGGATGTGATCACGGACTGGAAGAGGAGTCTTGAAATGGTCGAGACATAAAGATCGATATATTGGATGACTATATTTGGACACCGGAAAGGTTCCGGGTAAGATTGGGACAATACCGGATCACCGGGAGGTTATCGAAACCCCCCGGGAGGTATATGGGCCTTATTGGGCCTTAGTGGAAAGGAGGGGAAAGGAGCAAGGGAGGGCCCCCCCCCAATCCCAATCCGAATTGGGAGGGGGGCCGGCCCCCCTTTCCTTCCTCCCTCCTCCCTCCTTCCTCTTCCTTCCCTCTCCTACTCCTAATAGGAAAAAGGGGAGTCCTACTCCCGGTGGGAATTGGACTCCCCCCCTTGGGCGCGCCACCCTCCTTGGTCGGCCCCCCCCTCCACTCCTTTATATACGGGGGCAGGGGGGCACCCCAGAGACACAACAATTGATCATTGATCTCTTAGCCGTGTGCGGTGCCCCCCTCCACCGTAATCCTTGATAATATTGTAGCGGTGCTTAGGCGAAGCCCTGCGACGGTAGGACATCAAGATCGTCACCATGACGTCATGCTGACAGAACTTATCCCCGACACATTGCTGGATCGGAGTCCGGGGATCGTCATCGAGCTGAACGTGTGCAAAAACTCAGAGGTGCCGTAGTTTCGGTGCTTGATCGGTCGGGCCGTGAAGACGTACGACTACATCAACCGTGTTGTTATAACGCTTCCGCTTCCGGTCTACGAGGGTACGTAGACAACACTCTCCCCTCTCGTTCCTGTCCATCACCATGATCTTGCGTGTGCGTAGGAAATTTTTTGAAATTACTATGTTCCCCGACAGTGGAACCCGAGCCTAGGTTTTATGTGTTGATGTTATATGCACGAGTAGAACACAAGTGAGTTGTGGGTGATATAAGTCATACTGCTTACCAGCATGTCATACTTTGGTTCGGTGGTATTATTGGATGAAGTGGCCCGGACCGACATTACGCGTACGCTTACACGAGACTGGTTATACCGACGTGCTTTGCACACAGGTGGCTGGCGGGTGTCAGTTTCTCCAACTTTAGTTGAACCGAGTGTGGCTACGCCCAGTCCTTGCGAAGGTTAAAATAGCACCAACTTGACAAACTGTCATTGTGGTTTTTGATGCGTAGGTAAGATTGGTTCTTGCTGAGCCCATAGCAGCCACGTAAAACTTGCAACAAACAAAGTAGAGGACGTCTAACTTGTTTTTGCAGGGCATGTTGTGATGTGATATGGTCAAGGCATGATGCTAAATTTTATTCTATGAGATGATCTTGTTTTGTAACCAAGTTATCGGCAACTGGCAGGAGCCATATGGTTCTTGCTTTATTGTATGCAATGCAATCACCCTGTAATGCTTTACTTTATCACTAAGCGGTAGCGATAGTCGTAGAAGCATAAGATTGGCGAGACGACAAGGATGCTACGATGGAGATCAAGGTGTCGCGCCAGTGACAATGGTGATCATGACGATGCTTCGGAGATGGAGATCACAAGAACAAGATGATGATGGCCATATCATATCACTTATATTGATTGCATGTGATGTTTATCTTTTATGCATCTTATCTTGCTTTGATTGACGGTAGCATTATAAGATGTTCTCTCACTAAATTTCAAGATAAAAGTGTTCTCCCTGAGGATAAGCTCTACATCCATCTACAACGGGTGCAAGCCAGTTTTTCACACGTAGAATACTCAGGTTAAACTTGACGAGCCTAGCATATGCAGATATGGCCTCGGAACACTGAGACCGAAAGGTCGAGGGTGAATCATATAGTAGATATGATCAACATAGTGATGTTCACCATTGAAAACTACTCCATTTCACATGATGATCGGTTATGGTTTAGTTCATTTTGAATCACGTGATCACTTAGAAGATTAGAGGGATGTCTTTCTAAGTGGGAGTTCTTAAGTAATATGATTAATTGAACTTAAATTTATCATGAACTTAGTACCTGATAGTATCTTGCTTGTTTATGTTTGATTGTAGATAGATGGCCCGTGTTGTTGTTCCGTTGAATTTTAATGCGTTCCTTGAGAAAGCGAAGTTGAAAGATGATGGTAGCAATTATACGGACTGGGTCCGTAACTTGAGGATTATCCTCATTGCTACAAAAAAGAATTACGTCCTGGAAGCACCGCTGAGTGCCAGGCCTGCTGCTGATGCAACTGACGACGTTAAGAACGTCTGGCAGAGCAAAGCTGATGACTACTCGATAGTTCAATGTGCCATGCTTTACGGCTTAGAACCGGGTCTTCAACGACGTTTTGAACGGCATGGAGCATATGAGATGTTCCAGGAGTTGAAGCTAATATTTCAAGCAAATGCCTGGATTGAGAGATATGAAGTCTCCAATAAGTTCTATAGCTGCAAGATGGAGGAGAACAGTTCTGTCAGTGAGCATGTACTCAAAATGTCTGGGTATAATAATCACTTGATTCAACTGGGAGTTAATCTTCCGGATGATTGTGTCATTGACAGAATTCTCCAATCACTTGCACCTAGCTACAAGAGCTTCGTGATGAACTATAATATGCAAGGGATGGATAAAACAATTCCCGAGCTCTTCGCAATGCTAAAAGCTGCGGAGGTAGAAATCAAGAAGGAGCATCAAGTGTTGATGGTCAAAAAGACCACTAGTTTCAAGAAAAAGGGCAAGGGGAAGAAGAAGGGGAACTTCAAGAAGAACAACAAGCAAGTTGCTGCTCAGGAGAAGAAACCCAAGTCTGGACCTAAGCCTGAAACTGAGTGCTTCTACTGCAAGCAGACTGGTCACTGGAAGCGGAACTGCCCCAAGTATTTGGCGGATAAGAAGGATGGCAAGGTGAACAAAGGTATATGTGATATACATGTTATTGATGTGTACCTTACTAGAGCTTGCAGTAGCACCTGGGTATTTGATACTGGTTCTGTTGCTAATATTTGCAACTCGAAACAGGGACTACGGATTAAGCGAACACTGGCAAAGGATGAGGTGACGATGCGTGTGGGAAATGGTTCCAAAGTCGATGTGATCGCGGTCGGCACACTACCTCTACATCTACCATCGGGATTAGACCTAAATAATTGTTATTTGATGCCAGCGTTGAGCATGAACATTATATCTGGATCCTGTTTGATGCGAGACGGTTATTCATTTAAATTAGAGAATAACTGTTGTTCTATTTATATGAGTAATATCTTTTATGATCATGCACCCTTGAAGAGTGGTCTATTTTTGATGAATCTCGATAGTAGTGATACACATATTCATAATGTTGAACCCAAAAGATGCAGAGTTGATAATGATAGTGCAACTTATTTGTGGCACTACCGTTTAGGTCATATCGGTGTAAAGCGCATGAAGAAATTCCATACTGATGGACTTTTGGAACCACTTGATTATGAATCACTTGGTACTTGCGAACCGTGCCTCATGGGCAAGATGACTAAAATGCCATTCTCCGATACTATGGAGAGAGCAAAAGATTTGTTGGAAATCATACATACAGATATATGTGGTCCAATGAATGTTGAAGCTCGTGGCGGATATCATTATTTTCACACCTTCACAGATGATTTAAGAAGATATGGGTATATCTACTAAATGAAACATAAATCTGAAACATTTGAAAAGTTTGAAGAATTTCAGAGTGAAGTTGAAAATCATCGTAACAAGAAAATAAAGTTTCTACGATCTGATCGTGGAGGAGAATATTTGAGTTACGAGTTTGGTTTACATTTGAAACAATGCGGAATAGTTTCGCAACTCACGCAACCCGGAACACCACAGCGTAATGGTGTGTCCGAACGTCGTAATCGTACTTTACTTGATATGGTGCAATCTATGATGTCTATTACAGATTTAGCGCTATCGTTTTGGGGTTATGCTTTATAGACGGCCGCATTCACGTTAAATAGGGAACCATCAAAATCCGTTGAGACGACGCCTTATGAACTATGGTTTGGCAAGAAACCAAAGTTGTCGTTTCTGAAAGTTTGGGGCTACGATGCTTATGTGACAAAACTTCAACCTGATAAGCTCGAACCCAAATCGGAGAAATGTGTCTTCATAGGATACCCGAAGGAGACTGTTGGGTACACCTTCTATCACAGATCCGAAGGCTAGACATTTGTTGCTAAAAATGGATCCTTTCTAGAGAAGGAGTTTCTCTCGAAAGAAGTGAGTGGGAGGAAAGTAGAACTTGAGGAGGTAACTGTACCTGCTCCCTTATTGGAAAGTAGTACATCACAGAAACCGGTTTCTGTGACACCTACACCAATTAGTGAGGAAGCTAATGATGATGATCATGAAACTTCAGAACAAGTTACTACTGAACCTCGTAGATCAACCAGAGTAAGATCCGCACCAGAGTGGTACGGTAATCCTGTTCTGGAAGTCATGCTACTAGATCATGATGAACCTACGAACTATGAAGAAGCAATGGTGAGCCAAGATTCCGCAAAATGGCTTGAAGCCATAAAATCTGAGATGGGATCCATGTATGAGAACAAAGTGTGGACTTTGGTTGACTTGCCCAATGATCGGCAAGCAATTGAAAATAAATGGATCTTTAAGAAGAAGACTGACGCTGACGGTAATGTTACTATCTACAAAGCTCGACTTGTCGCAAAAGGTTTTCGACAAGTTCAAGGAATTGACTACGATGAGACCTTCTCACCCGTAGCGATGCTTAAGTCTGTCCGAATCATGTTAGCAATTGCCGCATTTTATGATTATGAAATTTGGCAGATGGATGTCAAAACTGCATTCCTGAATGGATTTCTAGAAGAAGAGTTGTATATAATGCAGTCGGAAGGTTTCGTCGATCCAAAAGGAGCTAACAAAGTGTGCAAGCTCCAGTGATCCATTTATGGACTGGTGCAAGCATCTCGGAGTTGGAATAAATGCTTTGATAGTGTGATCAAAGCATTTGGTTTTGTACAGACTTTTGGAGAAGCCTGTATTTACAAGAAAGTGAGTGGGAGCTCTGTAGCATTTCTGATATTATATGTGGATGACATATTGCTAATTAGAAATGATATAGAATTTCTGGATAACATAAAGGGATACTTGAATAAGAGTTTTTCAATGAAAGACCTCGGTGAAGCTGCTTACATATTGGGCATTAATATCTATAGAGATAGATCAAGATGCTTAATTGGACATTCACAAAGCACATACCTTGACAAAGTTTTGAAGAAGTTCAAAATGGATCAAGCAAGGAAAGGATTCTTGCCTATGTTACAAGGTGTGAAGTTGAGTAAGACTCAATGCCCGATCACTACAGAAGATAGATGAAAGATGTTCCCTATGCTTCAGCCATAGGCTCTATCATGTATGCAATGT
Source organism: Triticum urartu (assembly GCF_003073215.2). NCBI lineage: Eukaryota > Viridiplantae > Streptophyta > Magnoliopsida > Poales > Poaceae > Triticum > Triticum urartu. Next base: position 165,660,094 of record NC_053022.1, on the reverse strand, counting down.
TGTGTACCAGACCTCATGTGTGCATTGCTATAAGTCTAGCAGGGAGGTACCAAAGTAATCCAGGAGTGGATCACTTGACAGCGGTCAAGAACATCCTGAAATACCTGAAAAGGACTAAGGATATGTTTCTCATATATGGAGGTGACAAAGAGCTCATCGTAAATGGTTACGTTGATGCAAGCTTTGACACTGATCCGGACGATTCTAAATCGCAAACTAGATACGTATTTGCATTATACGGTGGAGCTGTCAGTTGGTGCAGTTCTAAACAAAGCGTCATGGCAGGATCTACATGTGAAGCGGAGTACATAGTTGCTTCAGAAGCAGCAAACGAAGGAGTCTGGATGAAGGAGTTCATATCCGATCTAGGTGTCAAATCTAGTGCATCGAGTCCAATGAAAATCTTTTGTGACAATACTAGTGCAATTGCCTTGGCAAAGGAATCCATATTTCATAAGAAAACCAAGCACATAAAGAGACGCTTCAATTCCATCCAGGATCTAGTCCATGTGGGAGACATAGAGATTTGCAAGATACATACAGATCTGAATGTAGCAGAGCCATTGACTAAGCCTCTTCCACGAGCAAAACATGATCAGCACCAAGGCTCCATGGGTGTTAGAATCATTACTGTGTAATCTAGATTCTTGACTCTAGTGCAAGTGGGAGACTGAAGGAAATATGCCCTAGAGGCAATAATAAAGTTATTATTTATTTCCTTATATCATGATAAATGTTTATTATTCATGCTAGAATTGTATTAACCGGAAACGTAATACTTGTGTGAATACATAGACAAAGAAAGTGTCACTAGTATGCCTCTACTTGACTAGCTCGTTAATCGAAGATGGTTATGTTTCCTAACCATAGACATGAGTGGTCATTTGATTAACGAGATCACATCATTAGGAGAATGATGTAATTGACATGATCCATTCCATTAGCTTAGCACCCAATCGTTTAGTATGTTGCTATTGCTTTCTTCATGACTTATACATGTTCCTATGACTATGAAACTATGAAACTCCCGTTTATCGGAGGAACACTTTGTGTGCTACCAAACGTCACAACGTAACTGGGTGATTATAAAGGTGCTCTACAGGTGTCTCCAAAGGTACATGTTGGGTTGGCGTATTTCGAGATTAGGATTGGTCGCTCTGATTGTCGGAGAGGTATCTCTGGGCCCTCTCGGTAATACACATCACTTAAGCCTTGCAAGCAATGCAACTAATAAGTTAGTTGCAAGATGATGTATTATGGAACGAGTAAAGAGACATGCCGGTAACGAGATTGAACTAGGTATTGAGATACCGACGATCGAATCTCGGGCAAGTAACATACCGATGACAAAGGGAACAATGTATGTTGTTATGTGGTCTGACCGATAAAGATCTTCATAGAATATGTAGGAGCCAATATGAGCATCCATGTTTCGCTATTGGTTATTGACCGGAGACGTGTCTCGGTCATGTCTACATTGTTCTCGAACCCGTAGGGTCCGCACGCTTAACGTTACGGTGACAATTTCATTATGAGTTTATATATTTTGATGTACTGAAGGTTGTTCGGAGTCCCGGATGTGATCACGGACTTGAGGAGGAGTCTCGAAATGGTCGAGACATAAAGATCGATATATTGGATGACTATATTTGGACACCGGAAAGGTTCCGGGTAAGATTGGGACAATACCGGATCACCGGGAGGTTATCGGAACCCCCCGGGAGGTATATGGGCCTTATTGGGCCTTAGTGGAAAGGAGGGGAATGGAGAAAGGGAGGGGGCGCCCCCCCAAGCCCAATCCGAATTGGGAGGGGGGCCGGCCCCCCCTTTCCTTCCTCCCTCCTTCCTCTTCCTTCCCTCTCCTACTCCTAATAGGAAAAAGGGGAGTCCTACTCCCGGTGGGAGTTGGACTCCCCCCCTTGGGCGCGCCACCCTCCTTGGCCGGCCCCCTCCTCCACTCCTTTATATATGGGGGCAGGGGGCACCCCAGAGACACAACAATTGATCATTGATCTCTTAGCCGTGTGCGGTGCCCCCTCCACCATAATCCTCGACAATATTGTAGCGGTGCTTAGGCGAAGCCCTGCGACGGTAGAACATCAAGATCATCACCACGCCGTCGTGCTGACGGAACTCATCCCCAAAACTTTGCTAGATCGGAGTCTGGGGATCGTCATCGAGGTGAACGTGTGCAAAAACTCGGAGGTGCCATAGTTTCGGTGCTTGATTGGTCGGGCCGTGAAGACGTACGACTACATCAACCGCGTTGTTATAACGCTTCCGCTTCCGGTCTACAAGGGTACGTAGACAACACTCTCCCCTCTCATTGCTGTGCATCACCATGATCTTGCGTGTGTGTAGGAATTTTTTTGAAATTACTACGTTCCCCGACAGGCATCGCCGTTGTTTATAATGTCATTGAGTCGTACTTCGGAAGCCACCGTAATCGAACACTCTTGGAAGTAGTGATCGAGCTTTCGGGATGCCATGAAGACCGTGTATGCTATCTTTTGATAATGGGGGTACCGGGATTTGCATGGTGTAAGGACAGTGGATACGTAGTATACTCGCTTCTGAAGCGGGAATTTATGTCCGTCTTGTTCTCCTTCAACGACTAGCATGGCGCTCACCACCTGATGTGTTGCCGATATGTTTAATAACATCGGTTCGCCGTCGTTTGGCGCGACCAGGATTGGATTGCTCGCGAGGAGGGTTTTTATTTCCTCCAGTCGGCTATTGCCACGTCCGTCCACTCAAAGTGATCGGTTCATCGTGGAAGGCGATAGAGTGGCAGTGCCTTTTCTCCTAATCTGGAGATGAAGCGGCTTAGAGCTGCCACGCAACCCGCAAGCTTTTGAACTTGTTTAAGGTCTGTTGGCGTAGCCTATTGTGACAAAGCTCGGATTTTTGCAGGATTTGCTTCAATTCCTCTATTGGAAACAATGAAGCCCAGCAGTTTTCCGGCCGGGACGCCGAAAATGCACTTTTCCGGGTTGAGGTTAATGTCATACACGCGGAGGTTGTCGAATTAGAGATGTAAATCATCTATTAGTGTTTCGATGTGCCTAGTTTTGATGACGACATCGTCCACATAAGCTTCAACTGTCTTGCCGATATGTTTCTCCAGGCATGTTTGAATCATGCGTTAGTATGTGGCGCCTGCGTTCTTGAGTCCGAAAGGGCATGGTGTTGAAGCAGAATGGCCCATATGGGGTGATTAATGTTGTTGCGGCTTGATCGGACTCTTTCATTATGATTTGATGGTATCCGGAATATGCGTCAAGGAAGCATAGTGAGTCGTGTCCTGCGGTAGCGTCAATGATTTGATCAATGAGGGGGGGATCCTTGGGGCAAGACTTATTGAGATCTTTGAAATCGACGCACAAGCGCCAGGATTTGTCCTTCTTTCGTACCATTACCAAGTTTGCCAGCCAGTCTGGATGTTTCCTTTCTCTAATGAATCCGGCCTCAATTAGTTTGGTTAGCTCTTCCCCCATAGCTTGACATTTGGCTTCCGAAAAGCACCCCAGTGTCTGCTTGACTGGCTTATATCCCTTCAATATATTGAGGCTGTGTTCGGCCAACTCGCGTGGGATTCCTGGCATATCAGAAGGATGCCAGGCAAATATATCCCAATTCTTGTGCAGGAACTCTCGTAGAGCGGCGTCAACCGTCGGGTCTAGTTGTGCTCCAATGGATGATGTCTTCTTGGGGTCCGTTGGATGGACTTGGAATTTGACTATTTCTTCTGCCGGTTTGAAGGAGGTGGATTTAGGTCATTTGTCTAGGACCACGTCACCCCTGTACACCATGGAGCGTAGCGCGGTTAACTCTTCGGCCGTGAGGGCTTCAGATAATGCCTCGAGGGCCAGGGACGTGGTTTTATTCCCGGTGCGGAGTGCTATGTCCAGATCACTAGCTAGAGTGGTTATACCATTGTGCCCGGGCATCTTAAGCTTCATGTACCCGTAATGGGGTACTGCTTGAAAGCGTGTAAAAGCATCTCGCCCTCAGAGGGCGTGATATCCACTGTTGAAGGGGGCCACTTGGAAGGTTATTTCATCGGACCGATAGTTCTCCGGTGTGCCGAATACCACGTTGAGTCTAATTTTTCCCGCACACGTTGCCTCCCAACTGGGAATGATTCCTTGGAAGGTCGTGTGGCTTTTCTCGATGCGGCTCATCTCTATTTCCATTTTTCGTATTGTATCATCATAGATGAGGTTTAGTGTGCTGCCGCCGTCCATGAGAACCTTGGTGAGCTGAAAGCCATCCACAATTGGGCTGAGGACCAAGGCGGCTGGTGCTCGGACTGTCCTATGTTTTGGCTCATCGCCAGCGTTAAAGGTTATCGTCGTGTCGTTCCAGGGGTTTATTGTTGCGATCTGGCAGACTTCGGCGAGTTCGCGGAGTGCCCTTTTGCGCCTATTATTTGAAGCGTATGTCTCAAAGACCGTCAGTACTCTGGGGTCGTCGTCTTCTGGAGGGTGTTGCTCTGTGGTGTTTTTGGTAAGGATGTCCTCGCCGCTTTTGGCTACCTGCCGGAGTATCCAACATGCTCTACGACTGTGGGTTGGTATGGTATCCGGTGTGGTGTGTATTTTGCATGGGCCATCGAGCCATCCCTCCAGAACGGTTCCGCGCCTCGTAATGGGTTTTTATTTCTTGGATGTTTGACTGGGTGCGTCACAGGGGTGCGCCCTTTTCTCCTGGACCAGTGTTGAGTTGGGACCGGTGGCTCCCAAGATGTCTGATCTCTCCAGGCGCTTTTCATTGCACTGTACTTTTGTACGATATTTGCCAAGTTAGCGAAGTGCACTATGCAGTGGCCATTAATGGCATTGAGAATTCCTTCATTCGTGCAGTTGTTGCAGAACGCTGAGATCACGTCCTCGTCGCGGCAATCTTTAACCTTGTTCTTGACAAGGAGGAATCTGGCCCAAAAGTGGTGGACCGTTTCCTGAGATTACTGTTTTATGCTCGTGATAGCGCTTATGTTTTGGTGGGTGGGTGGAGTTGGATTCGAACCCTGACCCGATCGATGATCCGGAGTCTGAGGTTTTTCCAGACTGAACAGTCCAGGCTCCGGAGTATCTTCTGATTTTTGAAGCTTATCGTCCAACTCTATGTTCGCAGGACAAGGCATGCCTTTTTGCCGGTAGGTGTCCAGCTTCTCGAGGTCGGATATCCGAACATAGTTCGTCCTGAATATAGAGGAGGGGTTATCTTGCTCCTCGACTACCGCTATCTGGTGGGTGATCGGTGGAGAGTTAATCTATCTCTGGTCGGGTTTAAGCCCAATCTGATCGTAGTCTGTAGCGACCCCCAAGGCGGCAATGCGGTCTAGGGGTTCATTCAAGGACGACAGCTCCGTCGGATCCATCCGTCTGGCGTATTTAGAATCAATGTAGAGGCGATTTTCAATGACTCGAGAGGTCATCATCGTCGGCTCAAAGGCCGAGCGGGCGATCATGGTAAAACCGCCCAGCCGAAGGGTTTGGCCTGAGGCCAGAGCTTGTCCGGAGGTGATATTTTCCTTGACGATAAGTCAAGCCATCAAACCTTTCGACGACGGCATAGTGGAACTCTCAATAAAAGCACCAATGTCGGTATGAAAACCGGCAGATCTCGGGTAGGGGGTACCGAACTGTGCGTCTAAGGTCGATGGTAACAGGAGACAAGGGACACGATGTTTACCCAGGTTTGGGCCCTCTCTATGGAGGTAATACCATGCATCTTTCTTGATTGATATAGATGAATATGAGTACTACAAGAGTTGCTCTACCTCGAGATCGTAATAGCTAAACCCTAGAGGTCTAGCTTGTATGGCTATTATAATGAATCTCTCCTATCCGGACTAAGTCCTTTGGTTTATATAGACACCGGGAGGATTTAGGGTTACATAAGGTCGGTTACAAAGAAAGGAATCTACATATTCGACACCAAGATTGCCTTCCACACCAAGGAGAGTCCCATCCAGATACGGGTGCAGTATTCGGTTTTCGTATCTTCACAGCCCATCAGTTCGGCCCATGGCTAACAGGCCGGACGCCCGAGGACCCCTTAGTCCAGGACTCCCTCACTCACCACCTGATGTGTTGCCGATATATATAATAGCATCGGTTCACCGACATTTGGCGCAGCCAGGATTGGGTTGCTCGCAAGAAGGGTTTTTATTTCCTCCAGTCCGGCTGTTGCCGCGTCCGTCCACTCGAAGTGATCAGTTCGCCGTAGAAGGCAATAGAATGGTAGTGCCTTTTCTCCCAATCTGGAGATAAAGCGGCTTAGAGCTGCCATGCAACCCGGGAGCTTTTGGAGTTGTTTGAGGTATGTTGGCATGGCCAATTGTGCTAGAGCTCGAATTTTGGCTGGATTAGCTTCAATTCCTCTGTTGGAAACGATGAAGCCCAGCAGTTTTCCAGTGGGGACGCCGAAAACGCACTTTTCCGGATTAAGCTTCATGACATACGCGCGAAGGTTATCATAGGTGAGACATAAATCGTCTATTAGTGTTTTGACACGCCTAGTTTTGATGACGACATCGTCCACATAAGCTTCAACTGTCTTGCCGATCTGTTTCTCCAGGCATGTTTGAATCATGCGTTGGTATGTGGCCCCGACGTTCTTGAGCCCGAAGGGCATGGTGTTGAAGCAGAATGGCCCATATCGGGTAATGAATGGTGTTGCATCTTGATTGGACTCCTTCATTTTGATTTGATGGTATCCGGAATATGCATCAAGGAAACACAGTGAGTCGTGTCCTGCGGTAGCATCAATGATTTGATCGATGCGGGGAGGGGGAAGGGATCTTTAGCGCAAGCCTTATTGAGGTCTTTAAAATCGACGCACAACCGCTAGGATTCGTCCTTCTTTGGTACCATCACCAGGTTTGCCAGCCAGTCCGGATGTTTTATTTCTCTGATGAATCCGGCCTCATTTAGCTTGGCCAGCTCCTCCCCCATAGCTTGGTGTTTGGTCTCATAAAAGCACCGCACTGCTTGTTTGATTGGTTTGTATCCCTTTAAGATATTAAGGCTATGTTCGGCTAGCTCACGTGGGATTCCAGGAATGTCATAAGGGTGCCAGGCGAATATACCAGTTTTCACGAAGGAAATCCCTTAGTGCGGCATCGACCGTTGGGTCTAGTTGTGCCCCACTGGATTCTGTCTTCTTTGGGTCCGTTGGGTGGACCTGGAATTTGACTATTTCTTTTGCCGGTTTGAAGGAGGTGGATTTGGGTCGGTTGTCTAAGATCACATCGTCCCTATCCACCGTGGAGCGCAGTGCGGTTAATTCTTCGGCCGCGAGGGCTTCAGATAATGCCTCAAGGGCCAGGGATGCGGTTTTGTTTTTGGCGCGCAGTGCTATGTCCGGATCACTGACAAGAGTGATTATGTCGTTTGGTCCGGGCATTTTGAGCTTCATATACCCGTAATGAGGTATAGCTTGGAAGTGTGTAAAAGCATCCCTCCCAATAGGGCGTGGTATGCGCTACTGAAAGGAGCAACTTGGAAGGTGATTTCTTCAGACTGATAATTCTCCGGCGTGCCGAATACCACGTCAAGTGTGATTTTTCCCACACACCGCGCCTCTGTCCTGAGAATGATTCCTCGGAAGGTCGTGCTGCTTTGCTTGGTGCGGCTCCTGTCTATTTCAATTTTGTGGAGTGTACCCTCATAGATGAGGTTTAGTCTGCTGCCACCGTCCATGAGGACCTTGGTAAGTCGAAAGCCGTCCACGATAGAGCTGAGGACTAAAGCGGCTGGTGCTCGGACTGTCCTGTATTTTGGTTCGTCGCCGGCATTAAAGGTTATAGCCATGTTGTTCCAAGGATTTACTATGGCGATTTGACAGACTTCGGCGAGGCCGCGAAGGGCCCTTTTGCGTTTTTTGTTTCAAGAGAATGTCTCAAAGACCGTCAGTACTCTAGGGTCGCTGTCTTCTAGAGGGTGTTGCTCTGGGGTGTTTTTGATAAGGATGTCCACACCGCTTTTGGCTACCTGCCAGAGTATCCAACATGCTCTAACGCTGTGGGTTGGTATGTTATCCAGTGTTGTGTGTATTTTGCATGGGCCATTGAGCCATCCCTCCAGAACGGTTCCGCGCCACGTGATGGGTTTGTATATCTTGGCTATTGGACTGGGCGCATCACGGGGATGTTCCCTTTTCGCCTGGACCACTGGTTGAGTTGGGACCGATGGCTCCCAACAAGCTTCCTAATCCCTCCAGGCGCTTTCTATTGCGCTGTACTTCTGTATGATAGTTGCCAAGTCAGCGAAGTGTAGTATGCGGCGACGATTAATCGCGTTGAGGATTCCTTCGTTTGTGCAATTGTTGCGGAACGTTGCTATCACGTCCTCGTCGCGGCAATCTTTAACCTTGTCCTTGACAAGGAGGAATGTGGCCCAGAAGTGGTGGACTGTTTCCTGAGACCGCTATTGTATGCTCGTGAGAGCGCTTATGTCTGGGTGGGTGGTGGAATTGGATCTGGACCCTGACCCGATCGATGATCCGGAGTCTGAAGTTTTTCCAAACTTAACAGTCCGTGCTCTGGATTATCTTCTGGTTGCCTTTGCCCGCCGGCCGATTCTATGTTCGGAAGGCCGGTCACCTCCTTTTGCGGGTGGGTACCCGGCTCTACAGGGTCGGCGCTCCAGACGTAGTCCGTCTTCAGTATAGGGGAAGAGTCGTCGTCTTGCTCCTCGACTACCGCTATCTGGTGTGTGATCGGTGGAGATTTGATTTCTCTTTGGTTGGGTTTGAGCCCAATCCGATCGTAATCTGTGCCGATTCCTAGGGCGGCAATACGATGAAGGAGTTCGTTTAAAGACTAAAACTCCGCCGGATCCATCTGCTTGGAGTGTTTGGGGTCTATACGAAGAGGATTTCGATGGCCCGAGAGGTCATCGTCGGCTTAACGGCCAAACGGGCGGTCATCGTAAAGCTGCCCAATCAGAGGGTTTGGCCTGGGGCCAATTCTCCTATGGTAGTCATATTGTCTTTAAGGATGAGGCGGGTCATCGATCCCGTTGTCGATGGCACAGTGGAACTCTCAATGAAAGCTCCAATGTCCGTGTCAAAACCGGCGGATCTTGGGTAGGGGGTGCCGAACTGTGCGTCTAAGGTCGATGGTAACAGGAGACGGGGGACACGATGTTTACCCATGTTCGGGCCCTCTCTATGGAGGTAATACCCTACGTCCTGCTTGATTGATATTGATGAATACGAGTATTACAAGACTTGATCTACCTCGAAATCGTAATGGCTAAACCCTAGAGGTCTAGCTTATATGGCTATGGTAATGAATATCTGGCCTATCTACAGTCCTAGCCCTCCGGTTTATACAGACACAAGAGGGATCTAGGGTTACACAAGGTCGTTTACAAAGACAGGAATCTACATATTCGGCTGCCAAGCTTTCCTTCCACGCCAAGGAGAGTCCCATCCAGACACGGGTGCAGTCTTCGGTCTTCGTGTCTTCACAGCCCATCAGTCCAGCCCATGGCTAACAGGCCGGATGCCCGAGGACCCCTTAATCCAGGACTCCCTCAACGGGGCCTCGAGGGAAAGGGGGCTGAGCGACTACGTGTCTGAGCTGCACGCGCTAGAGTTAGCCTAGCGGCATTGCGGACCAACCGTGTGGGGGTGCGAAGTGGCTTCGCTCGTATGGGGGACCGAAGTCATCCTGCGCGGGTGCTAGGTCTGACAGGGCGGCCATGTCGTCAGTGTGTGACCTCTGTGGCAACCGTTCACTCCCCACTAGCCTCTTCGTTGACATGTGGTCCCGTTCCAACATGTCAGTGAGATGACGACGAGTCCTTTTGTACAATTTCCAAATGGACGTCTATGTAGGCCGGGGCGCCTCTTCATGTACCGTGGCAACCGTCCACCGACTCTTCGCCTTTCCCTCTCTATTTGGAACTGCTGTCGCACGGTCTTCCTCCCTCCTCCATTTTCCTTCACCCTTCTGCCATTGTTCGATCGTCTTCTCCATGGAGGGAACAGGCCGGAAACGACCTCGTTATTCTTACCCCAATCTGAATGATGACAAGGTGGAGGAACTCATTGATCAGTGCGACGTCATCACCTCGGCTAGCATGGCAGGTTCATTCAAGACCATTCTGGACTCAACTAATAACATCATTACAATGAACCCAAGGGTCTAGGAGCGGTATGATCTCCCCTATCTTCTTCACCGTGACCCTGCTCACTGGCGCACGAATGACGGAGGCCTCGCCTTGTGCAAGTTGGTGCCGCTTGATAATGATATGTGTTATGTTAAGATGCCATCGCTTGAGGGTATGGCTTGGGCAGGCGCAAATGGAGATTGGGTTGTTCATATTGGGTACAACTACAAGTGGGAAGTTGTGTATGTGTACACTCATCACCGGGTTCCACTTCCAAATATCTCAGACTGCCCAGAGGTTGAGCACACCGGTTTTCTATGTACATTCAACTACGATCATGGTGATTGTCGTCTATAGAAGATAGCAATTTTTCAAGTTCCTGACCTCTCTTGGGATTTAATGGACTATGGAGTTGTTGCTATCTTCGAGCAGGTTGTTGCCTTCCTTCATAGTTCGAATGGATGGATAATGCTCAAAAATCAGTTTCTATAGACGGATGTGTACTGTGATGCAATTCAATACGAGGGACTTGTGTTTGCTGCCACCACTTGTGGCACTGTTTTTGCATGGAATCCTTAGGCTTTCGGAATGTTTGTCTTCCACTGTAATTATAATTGTTTCATCAACATGCATGCGGGTTAGCTAGTTTCCCTTTACTAATTAACCTTCTTATGTTTCCAAGGTCCTGTGAACATTCCACCACCTATACATGAAAAAATTTATAACCAAGGGGGAGATGACGACAATGATGATCACGAGCATGAGGACACCTTATTCCGATGGATCACCTCTTCTTGTCTGTATACAGGGCACCGCTGATGTTACTAAGGAAGCAGGTGTTGTCTCCCATGGTCGCACTCTCCGGACCTATTCCAACATCCGTTGCAGGGTATTCTAGATGGATACTACTGTGCTAGCGCCAACACCTTCTCCCCGGTTTAGTATTGATACTCTTGGAGGAAACTCGCTCTTCCTTGGACAAAACTATCCAATCATGGTGAAAGGCGATCCAGCTGCTGTTGACACAACGTTACAACCATTTATGAGAAGAAACTGTATCTATACCTCGGACATTGCTATGCTTCCCTACCATGGATATCACAATATGGGTCATGAAATAGGCCGCTTTAGCCTGGATGATCAGTCCTGCGTTGGTCTCGAGATTGACAGTAGCTGGCCCTTCCGAGAGAAACTCTTCTGGTTCAAAGCAAGTGTTTCCAATGCCGATGATTGGTTCAGCTGAAGTTCATTTCATTGCTTGTTATTTGTTGTGTGATGAAAACTTTAGTATTTACTAGAATATTTTATTGAACTAATTTATAATCCAACATATATCCTCTTTGTCGTTGTGTGTTGATGACTTGTTGTATGTAATGAATGGTACATTTGCATATGCATGTCATAACTCAATTTATAAATGGTTTTTGACTCACTTCTTGGAGTGTTAGTGTCGTAGTAGTATAGCCAGCATCCGAAGTGGTATGAAGTTGCCACATCACATAGAGCCAACCAATAGTTAGTTCTAGTTAGATCAATTAGAGCTAGGTGTCTCACGGAGCCCGACAAATATGGTGATAGCGTGACTGCGTGAGGTGGGCTTATACGTAGTTTGATGTAGGCATAGGGCTTGCCATGTTTCCTACTCCTCTAGTCTAAATGTGGAGAAGATTTGGTAGTGTTCTTCCTCCTTCTGCGTACATGTGGGATATCCAGCATCCAAGTCGTGTCATGCAAGAAAATGGAGCGGTAGTTGAAAAGCCACGTGATGTGCATCTTGGGTAAAACTGTAAATAGAATCTTACTACTCTTGAGTAACTCCAAAAGCGGCCACCAAAGATATTTATTGGATTTGTTTTTCATCACCAACACGTCGAGGTGAAAGATGTGCAGGTTCAGTGGGTCCTCTTGGGTTTTCACTCCCATGTTGGACCGCATGTGAGCAAACAGATGATGGGCTCCATGCGTCTGCAAGCTTGCTGAGAAGAGAGATAGAGGAGGGCTGAGCACGGACTCCAGGAAATTTGTTCTATGTAACCAGCACCTCGATATAGGCTCAATATAGTGGGGTGGCATGGGCCATAACTAGCATTCACTTCTAGCAGTACGGCACACGCCACCCACACGAGTCCCATCGGACACCAATTTTCTTTGAGTCCATGCTATAGCCATTTCTTACCCCTCCTGTTTTCTCAGCCATCATGCGGTGGGCGGGGTGGGGGTTTGCCAATAGTCGGTTTGCTCAACTGCGGTCCCACTTGTAAGTGAAAATGCAATACAACACACATTCTCCCTTGAGCGGCATGCGGGACCAACCGCGTGGGGGTGCGACACGAATACGGCAGGCTTTTCCTTTTGAACTTGTAACTTGTAAAATTTGGTTCTGCTCCATGGCACGACCGATAGATAGAAATAACGATTTTCCCTAGAGTAAACAAAAGTTTAGTTCTGGAGCAGTTCATGCTTGGAGTATGTACTAAAATTATGAAGTTGATGTGAAAGGTAAGATAATTACTACAATAGTACCATATACTACTAAATGGATTTGACAAAACGATAAAGATACATACGGATCCATCAACAACATCCTCACGCCCTAGTGCACCAGGTCACCAACCGATGTGTGAGGAGCAGCAACATTGGTGGTGAGCTCAACGTGCTTCTAAACAATGCTGTCCAAGGGTGCCCTACAGTACAAGAAGGCCAGCAACCTATCGTCCTCCTCTGGCACGCAGTAGTCCTTGTGGACGATTTGCACGTGGACGTGGGTGATTATGTCAACGGTATCTTGCTACGCCAGGCGTTGCGCGGTGAGCTCGACCATGAGGTGGACATTCTCCGGCGCGACGATGGGATGTCGCATGGCCACCAGTGCGTCGAGGAGGTTGTCATCATACAGTCCATTGAGGGTTGCGGGCATCGCAGAGCCTGTGCACGTGGGCCAGAGGCGTACGTCAAGGTCGTCCGCGAGCTTCTTGATGACGGTGAACTTGTCGAGGAGGCCGACGTGGACCTCGTCAAACAAGGAGACGAAGCTATCGTCCAAGCGGCTCTCGCCCTGGCGGCCTCAAGCATGACCTGGAGACGTTCCTCGGTGCCGGGCCGCAGGCCGGCATTGTGGACCATCTGGCACAGCCAGCTGATGCTCGTGCTCATCACATCCATGGGTCTAGCTTCTAGTCAACTGATCTTGCGATTGGACTTATCCCAACAAATTACTGGTGGGCAGTTGATAGAACTTAAAATAATTAAGACGATATCCAGGCAATGATCATTACATAGGCCTCACATCCAGGATTAGTAGACCGACCATCGACTACTATTACTCCACACATCGACCACTATCCAGCATGCATCTAGTGTATTAAGTTCATGGAGAAGCGGTGTAATGTAATAAGAACGATGACATGATATAGATAAGATCTATCTATGTAGAGATAGACCCCATCATTTTATCCTTAGTAGCAATGATACATACGTGTTGTTTCCCTTTCTGTCACAGGGATCAAGAACCGTAAGATCGAACCCACTACAAAGCACCTCTTCCCATTGCAAGATAAATAGATCAAGTTGGCCAAACAAAACCCAAATATCGGAGAAGAAATACGAGGCTATAAGCAATCATGCATATAAGAGATCAACGAAACTCAAATACTTTCATGGATATAAAAAGATAGATCTGACCATAAACTCAAAGTTCATTGATCCCAACAAACACACTGCAAAAGAGTTACATCATACGGATCTCCAAGAGACCTTTATATTGAGAATCAAGAGAGAGAGAGAGATGAAGCCATCTAGCTACTAACTACGGACCCGAAGGTCTACAAAGAACTACTCACGCATCATCGGAGAGGCACCAGTGGAGGTGGTGAACCCCATCTGAGATGGTGTCTAGACTGGATCTGGTGGTTCTGGACTCTGCGGCGGCTGGATGAATATTTCATCGACTCCCTAGGGTTCTGGTATTTTTGGGGTATTTATAGAGCAAAGAGATGGTCCGGGGGGCATCCGAGGTGGGCACAACCCACCAGGGCACGCCTGGGCTTCCTAGCGTGCCCTGGTGGGTTGTGCCCCCCTCGGGGCACCCCCCAGGTGCATCCAGGGCCCATTGCCTTCCTTCTGGCCCATAAAAAATCTTCGTAAAGTTACATGGCGTTTGGACTCCGTTTGATATTGATTTTCTGCCATGTAAAAAACAAGGAAAAAACAACAAATGTCACTTGGCACTATGTCAATAGGTTAGTACAAAAAAATAATATAAAAATACTATAAAATGATTACAAAACATCATGGAACAATCAAAAATTATAGATATGATGGGCTAGGGATAACTTATTTTAGCATTGATATTTTGAAAGACATGGTTGCTTGTTGATATGCTTGAGTATCTAAATTATTATGTCAAAACTAGACAATTGCTTTGAATCACATAAAAGTCCAAATGACCATGCTATAAAGAAAAGAATATGATATGACTTGATGAACAACACTCCACATCAAAAATTCTGTTTCTATTGTTCCATGCTGATACATCTCCAACGTATCTATAATTTTTTATTGTTCCATGCTGTTATATTATCAATCATGGATGTTTTATAATCATTTTATATAATTTTTTGGGTACTCACCTATTGACATAGTGCCAAGTGCGAGTTGATGTTTTTTGCATGTTTTTTACATCGCGGAAAATCAATACCAAACGGAATCCAAATGCCACGAAGCTTTATGGAGAATTTTGATGGACCAGAAGACACCTAATGGGTCAAGGCAGCGCCTCAAGGGTGCTACAAGGAGAGCACAACCCACCAAGGCATGCTAGGAGGCCCAGGCGCGCCCTAGTGGGTTGTGCCCACCTCGGGTGCCCCCGGACCGCCTCTTTGGTCTATAAATACCCCAATATTCCAGAAACCCTGGGAGAGTAGACCAATTCCAGCCGCCGCAGAGTC
This sequence comes from Triticum urartu, assembly GCF_003073215.2. Taxonomy (NCBI): domain Eukaryota; kingdom Viridiplantae; phylum Streptophyta; class Magnoliopsida; order Poales; family Poaceae; genus Triticum; species Triticum urartu. The sequence continues at coordinate 165,645,021 of NC_053022.1, read as the reverse complement.
CACAACCACCAGATCCAATCTAGACATCATCACGGATGGGCTTCACTACCTCCATTGGTGCATCTCCGATGATGCGTGAGTAGTTCTTTGTAGACCTTCGGGTCCGTAGTTAGTAGCTAGATGGCTTCATCTCTCTCTCTCTTGATTCTCAATACAATGGTCTCTTGGAGATCCGTATGATGTAACTCTTTTGCAGTGTGTTTGTTGGGATCGATGAACTTTGAGTTTATGGTCAGATCTATCTTTTTATATCCATGAAAGTATTTGAGTTTCTTTGATCTCTTTTATGCATGATTGCTTATAGCCTCGTATTTCTTTGATATTTGACACCTTGGTAGTGGGTTCTCTCTTACGGTGCTTGATCTCCGTGACAGAAGGGGAAGCGACACGTATGTATCATTGCTACTAAGGATAAAACGATGGGGTCTATCTCTACATACATAGATCTTGTCTACATCATGTCATTGTTCTTGTTGCATTACTCCGTTTCTCCATGAACTTAATACACTGGATGCATGTTGGATAGCGGTCGTTGTGTGGAGTAATAGTAGTAGATGCAGGCAGGAGTCGGTCTACTAATCTTGGACGTGATGCCTATGTAATGATCGTTGCCTGGATATCATCACGAGTATTTGAAGTTCTATCAATTGCCCAACAGTAATTTTTTTACCCAGTGTTTGCTATTTTTCTTGAGAGAAGCCACTAGTGAAACCTACGCCCCCTGGTCTCTTTCTCAAATTATTTTCCTTTACGATCTATTTTTCTTTGGATTTTAATTTCAGATCTACTAAACCAAAAAAACAAAAATACCTTGCTGCAATTTATTTTATTTGGTCTACGATCTATCAATATTTACAATTTCACCCGTCAACGCACCAATTTCTGGCACCGTTACCCGAAAGGGATTGACAACCACTTTAACACGTCGGGTTGCGAGTATTTTTTTGTGTGCAGGGGCTGTTTACGTTGTGTTGCTTGGTTCAACTACTTGTTCGATAACCTTGGTTTCATATCTAAGGGAAATACCTACCGCCGATGTGCTGCATCATCCCTTCCTCTTTTGGGAGGATCTTCAACATATACTAGGTTCCTAATCACAAATCTCATCTCGTCGCAATTTACATTATTTTCCATTTGCCTCGCGTTTTCCTCTCCCCCACTTCACAAAAATTTACCATTTTATTCGCCCTCTTTTCTGTTCACCTTTTTCTCATCAGATCTTTTATTTGCTTGTGTTGCCATGTGCCTTCTATATGCTTGTATCTTCGCTTGCTAAAAATCTATTGATATGGATCCACATCCACTTGCTAATATTTTTAAAAGATCCAATCAGGATGAACCAATTGCTAGTGAGTTGAGTGCACTAGATCATCTTTGTGAAGTTTTGCATGAGATTCGTGAATTTGAAAATTGTGATCAAGAAATTTATGAAGTGATTCATGATAGTTCCTTGGATGAAAAGCATGATTGCAATGATTTTACTATAAATTATATTAATGTCAATTGTGTTAATACTATGCAAAACCCCAAGCTTGGGGATGCTAATTTTTCTATGTCCACTGCTTGTTGCAATGATCATGATTGGGGTGATAGATCGAAGACCAAGTAAACTAAATATTTTGTTTTCTAAACCTCATGATGAGTGTGCTTGCAATAATATTCAAAGTGGGTTCGAAAGAGTGTCAACTTTAGCTACAAATAATCCCACATATTTGAATAATGCTCAATCTTATTAAAGTTTTGATAAAAGTGGGCTTGGAGAGGTCATGACTTTATTTGATGATAAACCAACTATTTTGGAAAAGTGTCAACTTTGCATGCATGTGGACCATGAACAGAAAACTTTATATGATAGCTATATTGTTGAATTTTATTATGATCCTACATGTAATTATTATGAGAGAGGAAGATATGTTTTTATAAATTTTCATGTTACTTAATTACCTCTCGTTGTGTTGAGATCGTCAATGTTTTATTCCTCTTATTTGCATATGTTAGATGTTTCTTGTCTTGATAATTTGTTTGCTTATAAAATGCCTATGAATAGAAAGTATGTTAGACTTAAATGTGTTTTCACATGCTACATCATGCTCTCTTCGTGTTCCAATTACTATCTTTCATGTGAGCATCTTTGAAATCTTATGCCTAGCTAGGGGCGTGAAACAATAGCGCTTGTTGGGAGGCAACCCAATGAATAAAATTTATTTTTGTCTTTCGCTTTATGTTTTTTAGTGTCAAAATTATGCTACTGTTATGAATTTTTTATGTTTTAATTAGTGTTTGTGCCAAGTAAAGCCTTTAGGATCTTCTTGGGTGATAGTTGTTCGATCTTGCTGGAAAAATAGAAACTTTTATGCTCGCGAAAACAATTCTCATTTTTAACCAGTGAGTGATAAAATACCCATTCCTTTTGCGGAAGATCAATATACAAATTCTTCAAGTCGTCCAAGTTTGTCAGAATTTTTGGAGTTACAGAAGTATTCGAAAGAGTCAGATTGCTATAGACTGTTCTATTTTAACATATTCTATTTTCTTTGTGCTGTGTGGTTGTTTTGATGGCTCTATGGTATTATTTGATGAGTTTTTGCCATAGAAAAGTTGGAATACAGTAGATATAATGCAAAAACAAAATATGAATTGGTTTGATACAGTACTTATAGTAGTGATTTGCTTTCTATTACTAATGGATCTCACAAAGGTTTTCTTGAGTTTTGTGTGATTGAAGTTTTCAAGTTTTGGGTTATCTTACGATGGATGAAGTAATAAGGAGTAAGAAGAGCCAAAGCTTGGGGATGCACCGGAATCCCAAGCTATTATCCAAAAGAGAGCAAGAAACTAAGCTTGGGGATGCCCCTGAGTGGCATCCCCTCTTTCTTCTAACGACCATCGGTATTTTACTCGAAGCTATATTTTTATTCGTCACACACTATGTGTTTTGCTTGGAGCGTCTTGTATGATATGAGTATTTGCTTATTTTATTTTGTGTTTTAAATCTTGATTCCTTTCTAGACACACCTATTTGAGATAGCCAAAATTATGTCATGACTTGTTACAATAACTCGCTATGCTTCACTTAAATTTTTTATGAGCTATGGACTTGCTCTAGTGCTTCACTTATATATTTTTGAGCATGGTGTGATTTTGTACTTTTGAAGAAATGCTCTATTGCTTCACTTAGATTTATTTGAGAGTTAGTAAAAATTTCAAGAAAATCTCTCTTTCTTCACTTAAACTAATTTGAGAGAAAGAAAAATTATGATCATGATCTTCACTTATATTATTTTAAGCTTGTCAAAAGCAACACATGAAAGTTAGTTCCAAAGTGATAGATATCCAAGAAGGATATAACAAAAACTTTGGGCAAAATAAACTTAATTCTTAGTAATTGTTTTGAGATATAATGATGTGATATGTGAGTTATGTTGATGAGTAATTATTCTTTAGTAAGAATGTTGGTGTTAAGGTTTGTGATTCCCTATGCAAGCACAAAAGTCCATAATTATGCAATGAAATTATATCCTACTTGTGGTGCATTATTCACTGTTATTTATGCTTAATGGTCGCTTATGAGATTATTCGTTTCTTGGTTGGTCGCTTCTCAATCTTTTGCTAGCCTTCATTTCGCAGTAAGTATGATCTCTGCTTCTGCAGCCAAAGTCCTTTAAACCAGTTTTGCCACATGAGTCCACTGTATCGACATATATGTGGTATTCTTTTGCCGTTCTAAGAAAATTTGTATGTGCCATCTCTAATTTTCATAATAAACTTCTCTTTTGTGTGTTCGTTTCGCTCGCCGAGCGGTGAGGGGTGGCTAATATTTTCCATGCTAGATGTGTTATTCTCACGATGAGTGTTTATTCACTTGTCATTGCACGAGAGTAAGGCAAAGGTGTTAGGGATGCCCAGTCTCGAAATGAAAAATGAATTTACTTTTTGTTGTCAAATAATAAATTCCTTGGAAAGTGTTGGCATTGAGGGAAACCATGGATACGACTAGCCTAGGAAAGTGAAAGTATCGTTGAAAATGGAATAAACTTTATTTTCTGTTTGGAATCTGCCTATGATATATCTAGCATGGAAAGTGTTGGGAACTCTAGGTCGTTTTTGTTGGTGGGAAGGACACACCTCCCAAAATGTTTTTATCTCTATGTTTTTTTCTTTGAGCTCTGGCACCTCTACAAATCCCTACTTCCCTCTGCGAACGGCATTTCTTCTACTTTATGCAATTTTTATTTTGAATTTGAGTCTCCATCTTATCTTATAAAAGCACCAACTAGGAGGCACTATGATCGTACTTCAGCATTGGGTGTAGTTAATATGTGAGTGTGTTCCATGAATGGATCAATGATTGAGCATGATGGGCTAGGGATAGCTTACTATAGCATTGATATTTGGAAAGACATGGTTGCTTGTTGATATGCTTGAGTATTTAAGCTGTCAAAACTAGACTATTGCTTTGAACAATATAAAAGTCCAAATGTCCATGCTATGAATAAAAGGAATATGATATGACATGTTAGGCACCATTCCACATAAAAAATTCTGTTTTTATCACTTACCTACTCGAGGACGAGTAGGAGTTAAGCTTGGGGATGTTGATATGTCTCCAATGTATCTATAATTTTTGATTGTTATGTGCTGTTATATTATCAATCTTGGATGTTTTATAATCATTTTATATCATTTTTTGGTACTAGCCTATTGACATAGTGCCAAGTGCCAGTTGCTGTTTTTTGCATGTTTTTAAATCACAGAAAATTAATACCAAACGGAGTCCAAATGCCATGAAACATTACGGGGATTTATGGACCAGAAGACACCTAATAGGCCAAGGCTGCACCTAGGGGTGCTCTGAGGAGAGCACAACCCACCAGGGCATGCTAGGAGGCCCAGTCATGCCCTAGTGGGTTGTGCTGACCTCGGGTGGCCGACGGACCGCCACTTTGCTCTATAAATACCCCAATATTCCAGAAACCCCATAGGAGAGACGAGAAATCAATTCCAGCCACAGCAGAGTCCAGAACCACCAGATCCAATCTGGATACCATCACAGATGGGGTTCACCACCTCCATAGGTGCCTCTCCAATGATGTGTGAGTAGTTCTTTGTAGACTTCGGGTCCGTAGTTAGTAGCTAGATGGCTTCCTCTCTCTCGTTTGATTCTCAATACAATGGTATCTTGGAGATCCATATGATGTAACTCTTTTTGCAGTTTGTTTGTTGGGATCGGATGAACTTTGAGTTTATGATCAGATCTATCTTTTTATATCCATGAAAGTATTTGAGTTTCTTTGATCTCTTTCATGCATGATTTCTTATAGCCTCGTATTTCTTCTCCGATATTTGAGTTTTGTTTGGCCAACTTGATCTATTTATCTTGTAATGGGAAGAGGTGCTTTGTAGTGGGGTCGATATTACTGTTCTTGATCCTAGTGATAGAAGGGGAACCGACACATATATATCATTTCTACTAAGGATAAAACGATGGGGTCTATCTCTACATAGATAGATCTTGTCTACATCTTGTCATCATTCTTATTGCATTACTCCGTTTCTTCATGAACTTAATACACTAGATGCATGCTGGATAGCGGTCGATGTGTGGAGTAATAGTAGTAGATGTAGGCAGGAGTCAGTCTACTAATCTTAGACATGATGCCAATGTAATGATCATTGCCTGGATATCGTCATGAGTATTTGAAGTTCTATCAATTTCCCAACAGTAATTTGTTTACCCACCGTTTGCTATTTTTCTCGAGAGAAGCCACTAGTGAAACCTACGCCCCCGGGTCTCTTTCTCATATTATTAGGCTTTGCGGTCTATTTTCCTTTCCCTTTTATTTTCAGATCTACTAAACCAAAAATACAGAAATACCTTGCTGCAATTTATTTTATTTGGCATTAGATCTATCAATATTTACAACTTTCTCCCGTCAACGCTCCAATTTCTGACACCGTTACCCGAAAGGGATTGACAACCCCTTTAACATGTCGGGTTACGAGTATTTGTTATTTGTGTGCAGGGCTTATTTATGTTGTGTTGCTTGGTCTCCTACTGGTTTGATAACCTTCATTTCATATCTGAGGGAAAATACCTACCGCCGTTGTGCTGCATCATCCCTTCCTCTTTGGCGAAATACCGACGTAGCTTCAAGCGACATCAAGTAGCTTCCACATCACCTCCATGACTCTTTGGACTATTTATGTGTGTTGCTGGTGTGGCAAGAAGACATCACAAGATGTGTACCACAGTATGGTTGTTGATACGTCCATTTTGCATCATGCTTTTATATTGATATTTATTGCATTATGGGCTGTTATTACACATTATATCAGAATACTTATGCATATTCTCTCTTATTTTATAAGGTTTACATGAAGAAGGGAGAATGCCGGCAGCTGGAATTCCAGACAGGATAAGGAGCATATATTAGAGACCTATTCTACGCAAATGAAAAAGTCATGAAACTTCACGGAGCATGTTTTTGGAATATATAAAAAATATTGGGCAAAGAAAGTACTAGAGGGGGCCACCAGCCAGCCACAAGGCTGGAGGGTGCACCCTACCCCCTGGGCGCACCCCCATCCTAGTGGGCCCCCTTGCAGGCCTCCGGTGCCCTTCTTTCACTATATAGTTTTTTTTGACCTGGAAAAAATCAGAAGGAAGCTTTCAGGACGAAGTGCCGCCGTCTTGAGGCAGAACCAATCTAGGGCTCTGGCGGAGCTATTCTGCCGGGGAAACATCCCTCCGCGAGGGGGAAATCGTCACCATCGTCATCACCATTGACCCTCCCATCGAGACGGGGTCAATCTTCATCAACAACTTCACCAGCACCATGTCCTCTCAAACCCTAGTTCATCTCTTGTGTTCCATCTTGGTCCCAAAACCTCAGATTGGTACCTGCGGGTTGCTAGTAGTGTTAATTACTCCTTGTAGTTGATGCTAGTTGGTTTATCCGGTGGAAGATTATATTTTCAGATCCTTAATGATAATCAATACTCCTCTGATCTTGATCGTAAATATGTTTTGTGAGTGGTTACGTTTGTTCCTGAGGACATGGGAGAAGTCAATTTGGTATTCGTTCGATATTTTGATGAGATGTATGTTTTCTTTCCTCTAGTGGTGTTATGTGAACATTGACTACATGACACTTCACCATTATTTCGGCCTAGGGGAAGACATTGGGAAGTAATAAGTAGATGATGGGTTGCTAGAGTGACAGAAGGTTAAAACCTAGTTTATGTGTTGCTTCGTAAGGGGCTGATTTGGATCCATATGTTTCATGCTATGGTTAGGTTTACCTTAATTCTTCTTTCGTAGTTGCGGATGCTTGCGAGAGGGGTTAATCATAGGTGGGAGGCTTGTCCAAGGAAGGGCAGCACCCAAGCACCGGTCCACCCACATATCAAATTATCAAAGTAACGAACGCGAATCATATGAGCATGATGAAAAATAGCTTGACAATAATTGCCATGTGTCCTCGGGAGCGCTTTGCTTTATATAACAGTTCATCCAGGCTTGTCCTTTGCTACAAAAAGGATTGGGCCACCTTGCTCCATGTTAGTTACTTTATTTACTTGTTACCCATTGATACGTCTCCATCGTATATTCTTTTCCAAACACTTTTGCCCTTGTTTTGGACTCTAACTTGCATGATTTGAATGGAACTAACCCGGACAGACGCTGTTTTCAGCAGAATTGACATGGTGTTATTTATGTGCAGAAAAAAAGTTCTTGGAATGACCGGAAACTTCAGGGAGCAACTTTTTGGAAAATATAAAAAATCCTTGCAAAAGATGAAGGCCAGGGGGCCCACCACCTGTCCACGAGGGTGGGGGGTGCACCTGCCCCACTAGGGCGTGCCCCCCTACCTCGTGGGCCCCTAGAGCTCCTCCGACTCCAACTCCAACTCTATATATTTGGTTCCGGGGAGAAAAAAATCAGAGAGAAGAATTCATCGCGTTTTACGATACGGAGCCGCCGCCAAGCACTAAAACCTCTCAGGAGGGCTGATCTGGAGTCCGTTCGGGGCTCCAGAGAGGGGAATCTGTCGCCATCATCATCATCAACCATCCTCCATCACCAATTTAATGATGCTCACCGCCGTGTGTGAGTAATTCCATCGTAGGCTTGCTGGATGGTGATGGGTTGGATGGGATCTATCATGTAATCGAGTTAGTTTTGTTAGGATTTGATCCCTAGTATCCATTATGTCCTAAGATTGATGTTGCTATGACTTTGCTATGCTTAATGCTTGTCACTTGGGCCCGAGTGCCATGATTTCAGATCTGAACCTATTATGTTTTCATCAATATATGAGAGTTCTTGATCCTATCTTGCAAGTCTATAGTCACCTATTATGTGTTATGATCCGTTAACCCCGAAGTGACAATAATCGGGATACTTACCAGTGATGACCGTAGTTTGAGGAGTTCATGTATTCACTATGTGTTAATGCTTTGTTCCGGTACTCTATTAAAAGGAGGACATAATATCCCTTAGTTTCCGTAAGGACCCCGCTGCCACGGGAGGGTAGGACAAAAGATGTCATGCAAGTATGACTATATTCGGAATACATGCCTACATTACATTGATGAACTGGAGCTAGTTCTGTGTCACCCTAGGTTATGACTGTTACATGATGAACCACATCTGGCATAATTCTCCATTACAGATCCATTGCCTACGAGCTTTCCACATATTGTTCTTCGCTTATTTACTTTTCCGTTGCTATTGCTATCATCACTACAAAATACCAAAAACATTACTTTTGTTACCTTTACCTTTTGCTACAGTTACCACTACTATCATATTACTTTGCTACTAAACACTTTGCTGCAGATATTAAGTTTCCATGTGTGGTTGAATTGACAACTGTTGCGAATACTTTACCCTTGAAAACTGTTGCGATCCCCTATACTTGTGGGTTATCAAGACTATTTTCTGGTGCCGTTGCCGGGGAGCATAGCTCTATTCTTTGAGTCACTTGCGATTTATATCTGCTTATCATTATGAAGAACTTGAGAGATCCAAAAACCAAGGTTTATCCCTCAACTACGAGGGGAGGTAAGGAACTGCCATCTAGCTCTCCACTTGATTCATCTTCTGTTATGAGTCAGCTTGCGACACCTAAACCTGCTTCTGCTATTCTTTCTGACATGTCGCATGTTATTGATGATGCCACTTCTGCTATGCATGGTACTTATGATGAAACTACTTCTATGCTTGATACTACTGTGCCACTTGGTGAATTTCTTGATGAACAACTTGCTAGGGCTAGAGAGAATGAAAATATTGAATCTGATAATACTGAAGAAATTGGTGATGAAGACTTGCCTGTTATTCCTGAGGGTTATGTTTTTGATAAAGAAGCTTCTTTAGCTATTTTAGCTTGCAAAGATAGATATGAACTTAAGAGGTTATTAGCTAAATGGAATCATCAATCTCTAAATGCTAGAATCAAACCTGACCCTGCTTTTGCTACTTCACCTATCTGTGTTACTGATAAGGATTATGAATTCTCTGTTGATCCTGATATAATTACTTTGGTTGAATCTGATCCTTTTCATGGCTATGAATCTGAAACTGTTCTGGCACATCTTACTAAATTAAATGATATAGCTACCCTGTTCACTAATGATGAGAGAACTCGCTACTTTTATATCCTTAAAATATTTCCGTTCTCATTAAAGGGTGATGCTAAGATATGGTTTAACTCTCTTGATCCTGGTTGTGTGCGTAGTCCCCAGGATATGATTTATTACTTCTTTGATAAATATTTCCCTGCTCATAAGAAACAAGCTGCTTTAAGGGATATATATACAATTTTGTGCAAATTGAAGAAGAGAGTCTCCCACAAGCTTGGGGGAGGCTTCTCAAGTTACTTAATGCTTTGCCTGATCATCCTCTTAAGAAAAATGAAATACTTGATATCTTTTATAATGGACTACCGGATAGTTGTGCTGGTTCTGTTTTTAGGGAAAGAACATCGGATGAAGCTGAAATCCTATTGAATAATATGTTGACAAATGAAAATAATTGGACACCTCCTGAGCCAGTTCCTGAGCCTATTCCTAAACCAACTCCGAAGAAGAGGGGTATTCTATTTCTCAGTCCTGAAGATATGCAAGATGCAAAGAAATCTATGAAAGAAAAAGGTATTAAAGCTGAAGATGTTAATAATTTACCTCCTATTGAAGAAATACACGGTCTTAATTTACCACGTGTTGAAGAAACATATGGTCTTGATAACCCAACACAGGTAGTAAAGGTAAGTTCTCTCTATAGATATGATAAAGCTGAAATCCCATTTACTAAATTTGCTAGCCCATGCTTAGATGAATTTGATAAATTTATGGTTAAGCAAGAAGATTTTAATGCTTATTTTGGTAGACAATTGAAATACAATTCAAATATGCTTGAACACTTGGGCGATTATATGGCTAATGTTAAGGTGAACTTAAACTTATTAGTAAACATGCTTCTATGGTTACCACTCAAGTGAAACAAGTACTTAAAGCTCAAAATGATTTGCTCAATGAATTGAATAGTAAGAATAGTGATAATGCTATTAGAGTTATGACTAGAGGTGGTAAAATGACTCAGGAACCTTTATATCTTGAAGGCCATCCTAAGATAATTGAGCAAGATTCTCAGAGAAATAATGTAGATGCACCTAGTCCTTCTAAAAGCAAGAAAAAGAAAAATGATAGGACTTTGCATGCTTCTAGTAAACCTATTGCCGAAACACCTGAGAATCCAAATGATATCTCTATTTCTGATGCCGAAACACAATTTGGTAATGAACCTGAAACTAGTGATATGTTAATAATAATGTTCATGATGATGCTCAACCTAGTAATGATAATGATATAGAAATTGAACCCGTTGTTGATCTTGATAACCCACAATCAAAGAATCAACGTTATGATAAGAAAGACTTTGTTGCTAGGAAACACGGTAAGGAAAGAGAGCCTTGGGTTCAGAAACCCATGCCTTTTCCTCCCAAATCAACGTTATGATGATGATTTTGAGCGCTTTGCTAAAATGATTAGACCTATCTTTTTGCGTATGCGATTAACTGATATGCTCAAAATGAATCCTTATGCTAAGTATATGAAAGATATTGTTACAAATAAAAGAAAGATACCGAAAGCTGAAATTTCCACCATGCTTGCTAATTATACTTTTAAAGGTGGAATACCTAAGAAACTAGGAGATCCAGGAGTACCCACTATACCATGCTCCATTAAAAGAAACTATGTTAAAACTGCTTTATGTGATCTTGGAGTCGGTGTTAGTGTTATGCCTCTCTCTTTATATCGTAGACTTGATTTGAAAAAGTTGACACCTACTAAAATACCTTTGCAAATGGTCGATAAATCAACTGCTATACCTGTCGGTATTTGTGAGAATGTGCCTATTGTAGTTGCAAACGTTACTATTTTAATGGACTTTGTTATTCTTGATATTCCCGTGGATGATAGTATGTCTATTATTCTTGGAAGATCCTTTTTGAACACTGTAGGGGCTGTTATTGATTGCACTAAAGGCAATGTCACTTTTCATGTTAATGGTAATGAGAATACGTTACACTTTCCGAGGAAACAACCTCAAGTTCATAGTATCAACTCTATTGGAAAAATTCCATCGATTTTATTTGGAGGTTTTGAATTTCCTCTTCCTACTGTCTAGAAGAAATATGATATTCTTATTATTGGGGATGTGCATATCCCCGTTGAGGTAACATAGTGTTATTCGAAATTTCTCCGGTTCCATGTTATTCGGATTGAGTTTGTTAACAAGACCTGATCAACCTTGTTAGTGGATTCCTTTTGATGAGCATCAGATTGATGAAACTAGAAGGCACAACCTTCTGTACCCCACTTTTACTTTCTGTTATTTATATTAAATAAAATAAAAATATGTATTTTTCTACCTGTTATCTGATTATCTGTGCAATATAAAAATACCCCGAAAATAGAAGTTCTCCAAATGCCCTGAAATTTAAATATGATTTTTTCTAGAATATTTGAGAATATTTGGCACTGAGAACACAGTAGGGGGGTCATCCACCTGGCCACGGGGGTGGAGGGCTCACCCTACCCCCATGGGCGCGCCCACTGCCTCGTGGGCCCACGGTTGCCCTCCTCCACTTATCCTTTCACCCACACACTCCTTCTTCCTCCCACAAACACGAATAACCAGCCCAAACCCGAGTCCAATCTCGTTTTGCTGCTATTTTTGATCTCCTTGCTTAAAGCACTTCTCACAAAACTGCTTGGGGGGATTGTTCCTTGGTATGTGACTCGTCCATTGTTCCAATTAGTTTTTGTTCTAGTGCTTTATTCATTGCAAATTCGTAATGCCTAGGTGACCATGTTCTTGAGCTTGCATGTCAAATTTATATGGTTCCAAGTAGTCATGATATAGGCCCTAGGCAGTTGTAGGAGTAGTTGCTATCAATATTATTGAGTTTGGTTTACTTTTATTTTGAAGTCACTAAAAATTTCAAAAAAAATCAGAAAATAATGAAGAGACTTTTGAGGGGCTCATCGAGCCGAAGCTCGAAGGAAAAAGCACAGAAGCCCAAGTATAATCTGCCTCGCACCGCGGAGGTTCGGTCATGTGAATGGCCTTCTGATGATTTCTCGAGAGCAGCCGGGATTTATGAAGATTTTTATGAATTGGCTAAGAATGCAGGCCTCACCACTTTCCTCCACGACAAATGCGATCAGTATCTCTTACTCACAAATATCTTTGTGCAAAACCTTCATTTGCATTCTAGGAGCTCACCACCTAAGGTGGAGTTTTATTTATACGATGAGCATAAAGAGATGTCACTTTATGACTTTTGTCGGGTTTGTTTAGTCCCTTTCGAGGGCAAGACAGAGGAACCACATCGCGAGGATGTGGATGGGTTTATTGATACTATCACTATAGGGGAAACAAGTAAGGTTTCCGATGCACGAATCACTGGCATACATTTTCCTGTTTTACGCAATTTTTCACTATTTGCTAGTCGTTGTTTAATTGGTCGCAGAAATTGTGGAAACCTTAGTGTTCCTGATATTATTATTTTGCTCCATGGTTTATTCAGTGATAACTCTATTAGTATGGGCGGCATTATTGCTAAACGGTTAAGTCTGAACCGTACAAAAGGCCCCATCTTTGGAGGCATCTATGCTTCACTCCTAGGTGCACATTTTAACATACCTATTAGGCATTATGAGAAGGAAGAAAAAGTGTTGCCTCGTGTTTATATAGATTATAAGGGTATGGTGGCACATGATTTTATTGTTAAGAATAGGGAAGGAGAGCTTAAATACAAATTTTTCTTTGATAAACATCATCCTGAGACTATTACCTTGCCTGCTCCTTCCTTGTTTGATTTATCTGCAGGCCAGTACCTTGTTCCGTTAGAGGCTATTCACGCCTACCGGAACCCTACACCAGCCATAGAGCCAGAGCCGGAACCACAAGTTGATCCCCCACGACAGTGTAATTACAAGTGGGATCCGGAGATGACTGCCAACCAGTGGCAATCGGAGTCTTCTTCTTCTTCGCAATATGACCCCAACTACTATTATGGATATCCTCCAGGCCAGCCGTGGACATAGAACAACTTAGGCTAAAAGCCTAAGCTTGGGGGAGTACGTATTTCTCACCGACATTACATTTATGTTCACACACTCATTGCTAGATGTCGGTGCTCATACTTTTTCATTGTATCATCCATGCTAGTTTACTTTCCTTTTTATGCTTTCTTCTTGTGTGTTTGATAAACCTTAAGAAAAACCAAAAAAATTAGTTGTAGCTTTTAATTAGTTTACTTTCCATGCTTATAGTAGTGATTAAAAAGAAAACCCAAAAAGATTTCCTGTTCTTCTTTTGCTTGTTGGGAGCTTTCCCGTGTAAATAGTTTTATTTCCTTTCTTTTCTTTGGGGGTCGATAGGAGAAGACCATGATTAAATTGTCGAAGTGGCTCTTATATGCATAATTGTTGATCTGACAAAAGAGCCCATATTGCATTGTCTTCTCCTGTTTATTGAATGCTTGCAAATTCCAGCTTAGTCCAATGCACACGCACTATTATTATTATTCACATCATTCGGTCGTGCAAGTGGAAGGCAATTATGACGATATATGATGGACTGATTGAGATGAGAAAGGCTGGTATGAACTTAACCTCTTTTGTTTTTGTAAATATGATTAGTTCATTGTTCCTGATTCGGCTTATTATGAATAAACATGTTTGCAATGACAACTAGAGATCATAGTTCTTGTGCCATGCTTGATTAGCTATGAATTATAATGGTTTACCTTGTGTGCCAACATGCTATTGAAATGGTTATGATGTGTTATGATAGGGTGGTATCCTCCTATGAATGATTTAAGTGACTTGACTTGGCACATGTTCACGCATGTAGTTGAAACAAAATCAACATAGCCTTCATGATATTTATCTTCATGGTGGATTATATCCTACTCATGCTTGCATTCAGTGTTGATTAATTTTAATGAATGTTCATGACTGTTATCGCTCTCTAGCTGGTCACTTTCCAGTCTTTTGCTAGCCTTCACCTGTACTAAGCGGGAATATTGCTTGTGCATCCAACTCCATAAACCCCAAAGTTATTCCATATGAGTCCACCATACCTACCTATAGACGGTATCTACCTGCCATTCCAAGTAAATTTGTATTTGCCAAACTCAAAACCTTCACATAAATATACTGTTTTGTATGCTCGAATAGCTCATGTATCACCTAGGGTTGTCCATATCTTCCATGTTAGGCGGGTTATTCTCAAGAGGAGTGGACTCCGCTCCTCACTCACGAGAAAATGGCGGGTCACCGGGATGCCCAGTCCCATGCTTTATGCAAACTAAATCAAAATAATTGCTAACAAAACTCCCCCTGGGACTCTTGTTAGTTGGAGGCACTCGTTGTTTCGAGGAAGCCATGGATTGATGCTTGTTGGTAGAAGGGGGAGTATAAACTTTACCATTCTGTTTGGGAACCGCCTATAATGTGTGTAGCATGGAAGATATCGCCATCTCTTGGTTGTTATGTTGACAATGAAAGTATAACTTTCAAAATATTATTCCCCTCTATTTCAAAACCGAGCTCTGGCACCTCTACAAATCCCTGCTTCCCTCTGCGAAGGGCCTATCTATTTACTTTTATGCTGAGTCATCAACCTCTTATTAAAAAAAGCACCAGTGGGAGAACATCGCTGCCATTTGCATTCATTATTGTTAGGTTACATTGGCTATGACTTGACTGGATCTCTTCTACCATGAATTGCAATGTCTAGTCAGTCCTTGATCTTTAAAGGTGCTCTGCATTTATGTTTTGCGGTCTCAGAAAGGGCTAGCGAGATACCATCTTGTTATATCATATTATGATTGTTTTGAGAAAGTGTTGTCATCCGAGATTTATTATTATTGCTCACTAGTTGATTATGCCATTGATATGAGTAAACTTGAGACCTAATCGTTATTGTGAATGTGGTTAGTTATAATCTTTGTTGAAAACTTGAATGCTGGCTTTACATATTTACAACAACAAGTGCAAACAGAGTTTGTAAAAGTTTTTCTTTATCACTTGAGTTTATCAACTGAATTTCTTGATGACAAGCAAAGGTTTAAGCTCCCATTATGACTTATCTTATCACAAAACTATCTCTTACCGTTAATTTCAGTGCTTGCAGAGAATACCTTGGTGAAAACCGCTTGTCATTTCCTTCTGCAGCTCGTTGGGTTCGACACTCTAACTTATCGAAAGGACTACAATAGATCCCCTATAATTGTGGGTCATCAAGACTCTTTTCTGGCGCTGTTGCTGGGGAGTGAAGCGCCTTTCGTAAGTGGAATTTGGTAAGGAAACATTTATATAGTGTGCTGAAATTTACTGTCACTTGTTACTATGGAAAATAATCATTTGAGGGGGGGTTTTCGGGGTATCTTAACCTCGAAAGGAACCACAATTAGTTGCTCCTCAACCTACTGTACCTACTTGAAATATTTATTATGAAATTCCTTCGAGTATGATAGAGAAATTGCTAGCTAATCCTTATGCGGGAGATGGAACATTACATCCCGATATGCGCATAATCTATGTGGATGAAGTTTGTGGATTATTTAAGCTTGCAGGTATGCCCGAGGATGTTGTCAAGAAGAAGCTCTTCCCTTTATCTTTGAAGGGAAAGGCATTGACATGGTATAGGCTATTGGATGATATTGAATCATGGAACTACAACCGATTGAAATTGGAATTTCATCATAAGTTTTATCCTATGCATCTGGTTCATTGTGATCAGAATTATATATATAATTTTTGGCCTCATGAAGGAGAAAGTATAACTCAATCTTGGGGATGCTTAAGTCAATGTTATATTCATGCCCCAATCATGAGCTCTCAAGAGAAATTATTATTCAAAAAAATTATGCTCGGCTTTCTCACAATGATCGATCCATGCTCAGTACGTCTCGTACTGGTTCCTATATGAACAAGGATATTGAATTCAAATTGGATTTATTTGAAAGAATTAAACACAACTCTGAAGATTGGGAACACGACGAAGGTAAAGAGTCAGGTATAAACCTTAAGTTTGATTGTGTTAAATCTTTTATGGATACCGATGCTTTTCGTGATTTTAGCACTAAATATGGACTTGACTCTAAGATAGTAGCTTCTTTTTGTGAATCTTTTGCTACTCATGTTGATCTCCCTAAGGATATGTGGTTTAAATATAATCCTCTCATTGAAGTGAAAGAAGTATAACCTATTAAAGTTGAAGAAGAAACTATTACTTACAATGTTGATCCTATTCTTCCTACTTCTTATATTGAGAAACCACCTTTCCCTGTTACAATAAAGGATCATGCTAAAGCTTCAACTGTGGTTCATAAGAGTTATACTAAAACACCTCGCCCTCTGAACAAATTAAAGTTGAACCTAGTATTTCTATGGTTAGAGATCTCTTGGTTGATAATATTGATGGGCATGTTATTTATTTTTGTGATGAAGCTGCTATAATTTCTAAACCCGATACTAAAGATAAACATAAACCTGTTGTTGGCATGCCTGTTGTATCTGTTAAAGTAGGAGATCATTGTTATCATGGCTTATGTGATGTGGGTGTTAGTGTGAGTGCAATTCCTTATACCTTATATAAATAAATTATGAATGATATTGCACCTGCTGAGATAGAAGATATTTATGTTACTATTAAGCTTGCTAATAGACGTACTATGTCACCAATTTGGATCGTTAGAGATGTTGAAGTCTTGTGTGGGAAGATAAAATATCATACTGATTTTCTTGTTCTTGCCTCCCCACAAGATGATTTTTGTCCCATTATATTCTGTAGACCCTTCTTGAATATTGTTAATGCTAAGATAGACTGCGAGAAGGATATTGTTACTATTGGTTTAGGGGATATGTCTCATGATTTTAATTTCTCTAAATTTCATAGACAACCCCATGATAAAGAATTGCCTAGTAAGGATGAAATTATTGGTCATGCTTCTATTGTCGTTCCTCCTAATGATCCTTTAGAACAATATTTGCTAGACCATGAAAATGATATGTTTATGAATGAAACAAGGGAAATAGATGAAGTATTCTTTAATCAGGGCCCTATTCTGAAACACAATTTTCCTGTCGAAATCCTTGGGGATCCTCCTCCACCTAAGGGTGATCCCATGTTTGAGCTTAAACAATTACCTGATACTCTGAAATATGCCTATCTTGATGAAAAGAAGATATATCCTATTATTATTAGTGTTAACCTTTCAGACCACGAAGAAAAGAAATTATTGAGAACTCTGAAGAAGCACCATGCCACTATTGGATATACTCTTGATGATCTTAAGGGCATTAGTCCCACTCTATGTCAGCACAAAATTAAGTTGGGGAAAGATGCTAAACAAGTTGTTGATTATCAACGACGGGTAAATCCCAAGATGAAAGAAGTGGTAAGAAATGAAATACTAAAGCTTCTGGAGGCAGGTATAATTCATCCTATTGCTCATAGTCAATGGGTAAGTCAATTTCATTGTGTCCCTAAGAAAGGAGGTATTACTGTTGTTCCTAATGATATGAATGAATTGATTCCTCAAAGAATTGTTACAGGTTATAGAATGGTAATTGATTTTTGTAAATTGAATAAAGCTACTAGAAAAGATCATTACCTCTACCTTTTATTAATCAAATGCTAGAAATATTATCCAAGCATACACATTTCTTCTTTCTAGATGGTTATTCTGGTTTCTCCCAAATACCTGTGTCAAAAGATGTTGAAGAGAACACCACTTTTACTTGCCCTTTTGGTACCCTTTATTATAGACGCATGCCTTTTGGTTTATGCAATGCACATGCTACCTTTCAAAGATGTATGACTGCTATATTCTCTGATTTTTGTGAAAAGATTGTTGAGGTTTTCATGGATGATTTCTCCATTTATGGAACTTCTTTTGATGATTTCTTAAGCAACCTTTACCGGGTTTTGCAAAGATGTGAAGAAACTAATCTTGTCTTGAATTGGGAAAAGTGCCACCTTTGGTTAATGAAGGCATTGTCCTTGGGCATAAAATTTCTGAAAGAGGTATTGAAGTTGATAAAGCTAAAGTAGATGCTATTGAAACGATGCCGTGTCCTGAAGATATCAAAGGTATAAGAAGTTTCCTTGGTCATGTTGGTTTCTATAGGAGGTTTATTAAAGACTTCTCTAAAATTTCTAGGCCTCTCACTAATCTCTGGCAAAAAGATGTTACTTTTGTTCTTGATGATGATTGTGTAGAAGCATTTGAAATACTTAAGAAAGCCTTGATTTATGCTCCTATTGTTCAGCCACCGGATTGGAATTTACCCTTTGAAATTATGTGTGATGCTAGTGATTATGCTTTTGGTGCTGTTCTAGGACAATGATTTGATAAGAAATTAAATATTATTCATTATGCTAGTAAAACTCTAGACAATTCCCAGAGAAATTATGCTACCACTGAAAAATAATTTTTAGCAGTTGTATTTGCATGTGATAAGTTCAGACCTTATATTGCTGATTCCAAAGTAACTACTCACACTGATCATGCTACTATTAAATATCTTACGAAAAAGAAAGATGCTAAACCTAGACTTATTAGATGGGTTCACTTGCTACAAGAATTTGATTTGGTTATTCTTGATAGAAAGGGAGTTGAGAACCCCGTTGGAGACAACTTCTCTAGGTTAGAAAATGTTCTTGATGACCCACTACCTATTGATGATAGCCTTCCTGATGAACAATTAAATGTCATAAATGCTTATCATAATACTCCATGGTATGTTGATTATGCTAATTACATTGTTGCTAAATTTATACCACCTAGTTTCACATACCAGCAAAAGAAAAAGGTTTTCTATGATTTAATACATTACTTTTGGGATGACCCACACCTTTATAAAGGAGTAGATGGTGTTATTAGATGTTGTGTAGCTGAGCATGAACATGAACAGATCCTACGCAAGTGCCACTCCGAGTCTTATGGAGGACACCACGCTAGAGACAGAACTGCACATAAGGTATTGCAACCCGGTTTCTATTGGCCCACTCTCTTCAAGCATGCTCGTAAGTTTGTCTTGTCTTGTGATGAATGCCAGAGAATTGATAATATTAGTAGACGTCAGGAAATG
This sequence comes from Triticum urartu, assembly GCF_003073215.2. NCBI lineage: Eukaryota > Viridiplantae > Streptophyta > Magnoliopsida > Poales > Poaceae > Triticum > Triticum urartu. Next base: position 165,625,341 of record NC_053022.1, on the reverse strand, counting down.
CCTATGAACTATTCACTTGTTATTGAACCATTTGATGTTTGGGCTTTGATTATATGGGACGTTTTCCTTCCTCTAATGGGTATACACATATTTTAGTTGCTGTTGATTACGTTACTAACTGGGTAGAAGCTATTCCAACTATAGTGCTGATCATAACACTTCCATTAAGATACTTAAATAAGTTATTTTTCGAGGATTGGAGTCCGTAGATATTTAATGACTGATGGTGTTTAACATTTTATTCATGGTGCCTTCCGTAAAATGCTTGCTAAATATGATGTTAAGCATAGAATTGCATCTCCATATCATCCACAGTCTAGTGGTCAAGTAGAATTAAGCAATAGAGAGCTTAAATTAATTTAGGAAAAAAACTGTTAATAGATCTAGAAAGAATTGGTCTTAGAAACTTGATGATGCATTATGGTCTTGTAGAACTACTTATAAGAATCCTATGGGTATGTCTCCGTATGAAATGGTTTATGGAAAAGCATGTCACTTACCTCTTGAGCTAGAACATAAGGCATATTGGGCTATTAAAGAGATCAACTATGATTTCAAACTTGCAAGTGAGAAGAGGTTATTTGACATTAACTCTCTTGATGAATGGAGAACCCAAGCCTATGAGAATGCCAAGTTGTTTAATGCAAAAGTTAAAAGATGGCATGATAAAAGGATACAGAAGCATGAGTTTAATGTAGGTGATCATGTTTTGCTATACAACTCTCATTAAGATTTTTTGCAGATCGTTCCGGTGCCATAAAAAAACAAAGTCGAAGGCACAAATCCAAAGGTGGTAAAAGGTCAAAGAATCAAACATTACATCTCAGGTACTCCCATAAATGTTGAGACCAATATTATTAATACTGTAACACCGGAGGAGTACATAAGGGAAAATTTACAGAATGTTTCAGATTCCGAAAAGGAATAGGTATGTGGTATGGTAAGTAAACCAACTTAAAATCATTTCCAATGATAATTTTTCTCCGTTTTGGAATATTTTAAAAAATAGGAAAATTAAAAGTAGTACGAAAGATACACGAGGCCACCACAAGGGTGGAGGGCGCGCCTAATCCCTCGAGCACGCCCCCCCCCCCCCCCCCCCCCCCCCCCCCCCCCCCCCCCCCCCCCCGTCCTTATGGCCACCTCGTGTGCCTTTCGAACTCCGTTTTCTTCTACTTCTTATGGTCGGTAAAAATTCATTATATAATCTCCTGAAGGTTTTGACCATCGTACAACGGCAAAATCCTCTGTTTCATTTTGAGTCGTTCCTGCAGCAGATTTGGAGCAAGATGTCGTCCCAAGATTCGGAGGGAGAGAGCTACATGGCTGATTATATCACAAACCCAAAGGTATATGGGGATGTGGAACATTATGGTTGGACCACAGAGGAAGAAGAAGACTATGATCCAAAGGGGAAGGAGGAGACAAGCTCCAATGAAGAGGACGATCCACTACCTCAACTTGGCAATAGGCATGTGGAGTTCAAGAAGTCAAGCGTCCCTAAGGTCCAATCTATCCCACCTCGTTTTTCCCAGGACAACAAGGCAGCATTATGCAAAAAGATAATTAAAATCAAGCTCGATAATGAGTATCCGAGGGAGGAAAATTTTAGCCTCACACGCAAGCTAGAGAAGAAGAATGCAATAACTCCATCATCACCATCCCCGAAGAAAGAGACATAAATACATGGGTATGGGCACTCCCCTTTGCAACTGCCAAGCTTGGGGAAGTGCCCCAGTATCGTATCACAATCACACCTCTATCTTTATCTCTTTTCTTAGTTCGATCCTTTGGTTATATCTTGATCTAGTAGAATAAAGTTAGTATGGTCTAGCTTTGAGTTTTGCTTTATGTTCCCTCTATGTAATCGAGTCAGTGAGTTATATAATAAAGAGTAGCTTTGAGTTGAGGGCCTCTGCTTTCTTGCTATGATCTTGATGGAATTAAATAAAAGAAAGAATAAAAAGTTCATCTATTGATCATATGGAGAGTAATGACTTCACATATAAAGAGTATGATGAACAAAAGTTGTCGAGAGTTGACAAACATAGTTTTGGTCATTGTTGCAATTAATAGGAAGTAATAAAGAAAGAGGGGCCTCACATATAAATATGCTATGTTGGACATCTTTTGCAATTGTGAGCACTCATTAAAGTATGACATGCTAAAATGTTGATGTTGCACAAGGAAGACAACATAATAGGTTATGTTTTCTTATATACGAATGGAAGTTATATTGTCATGGATCATCCAACATGTTGAACTTGCCTTTCCCGCTGATGCTAGCCAAATTCTTTTAACCAAGTAGAGATACTACTTGTGCTTCCAAACATCCCTAAACCTAGTTTTTCCATGAGAGTCCACCATACCTACCTATGGATTGAGTAAGATCCTTCAAGTAAGTTGTCATCGGTGCAAGCAATAAAAATTGCTCTCTAAATATGTCTGATATATTAGTGTGAAGAAAATAAGCTTTATACAAACTTGTGATATGGAAGAAATAAAAGAGACAGACTGCATAATAAAGATCCTAATCACAAGCGGCAATATAAAGTGATGTTCTTTTGCATTAATGTTTTGTATATCCAACCATAAAAGCGCATGGAAACCTCTGCTTCCCTGGGCGAAGGGCCTATCTTTTACTTTTATCTTCTGCCCCTTTTACAAGAGTCATGGTGATCATAACCTTTCCTTATTACACTTTTTCCTTTGGCAAGCACTATGTGTTGGAGAGACCCGGATATACATACCCACTCGGATGTAGGTTTTCATAAAGTATTATTGTTGACATCACCCTTGAGGTAAAAGGATGGGAGGAGAAACTATAAGCCCCTATCTTTCTCTTTGTCTGATTGAAACTTTGAACCCATACGTATTGCGCGAGTGTTAGCAATTGTGAAAGACTAAATGATAGTTGAGTATGAGGACTTGCTGAAAATCTCTTTAATTGACTCTTTCTGATGTTATGATAAATTGCAATTGCTTCAATGACTGAGATCATAGTTTGTTAGTTTTCAATAAAGTTTCTGATTCATACTTTATCTTGTGAATGAGTTGTTACTTTAGCATAAGAAATTATATGACATTATGTGTTGCTGTTCTAAAGATGATCATGATGCCCCCATTTCCGTATTCTATTTTTATCGACACCTCTATCTCTAAACATGCGGGCATATTTTTCGATATTGGTTTTCGCTTGAGGACAAGCGAGGTCTAAGCTTGGGGAGTTGCTACATCCATTTTGCATCATGTTTTTGTATTGATATTTATTGCATTATGTGCTATTATTACACATTATATCACAATACTTATGTCTATTTTCTCTTACATTAAGAAGGGAGAATGCCGACAACTGGAATTCTGGACTGGAAAAGGAGAAAATATTAGAGACCTATTCTGCACAACTCCAAATGTCCTAAAACTTCATGGAGCATGTTTTTGGAATATATAAAAAATATTGGGCGAAAAAGGTACCAGAGGGGGGCCACCGGCCAGACACAAGGGTGGAGGGCGCGCCCCTGACCTTCTGGGCCACCTGTCAGGACTTTGATGCCCATCTTTGGCTATATGGTGTGTTTTGACCTGGAAAAAAATCAGAAGGAAGCTTTCGGGATGAAGCGCCGCTGTCTCGAGATGGAACCTGGGCAGAACCAATCTAGGGCTCCAGCGGAGCTGTTCTGCCGGGGAAACATCCCTCTGGGAGGGGGAAATCATCGCCATCGTCATCACCAAAGATCCTCTCATCGAGAGGGGTTCAATCTCCATTAACAACTTCACTAGCACCATCTCCTCTCAAATCCTAGTTCATCTCTTGTATTCGATCTTGGTCCCAAAACCTCAGATTGGTACCTATGAGTTGCTAGTAGTGTTGATTACTCCTTGTAGTTGATGCTAGTTGGTTTATCCGGTGGAAGATTGTATTTTCAGATCCTTAATGATAATTAATACTCCTCTAATCTTGATCATAAATATGTTTTGTGAGTAGTTACTTTTGTTCCTGAGGACATGGGAGAAGTCTTGTTATAAGTAATCATGTGAATTTGGTATTCGTTCGATATTTTGATGACATGTATGTTGTCTTTCCTCTAGTTGTGTTATTTGAACGCCGACTACATGAAACTTCACCATTGTCTGGGCCTAGGCGAAGGCATTGGGAAGTAATAAGTAGATGATGGCTTGCTAGAGTGATAGAAGCTTAAACCCTAGTTTATGCATTGCTTCATAAGGGGCTGATTTGGATCCATATGTTTCATGCTATGCTTAGGTTTACCTTAATTCTTCTTTCGTAGTAGCATATGCTTGCGAGAGGGGTTATCCATAAGTGGGAGGCTTGTCCAAGGAAGGGCAACACCCAAGCACCGGTCCAGCCACGTATCAAATTATCAAAATAACGAACGCGAATCATATGAGCATGATGAAAACTAGCTTGACAACAATTCTCATATGTCCTCGGGAGCGCTTCGCTTTATATAAGAGTTCGTCCAGGATTGTCCTTTGCTACAAAAAGGATTGGGCCACCTTCCTGCACCTTAGTTACTTTATTTACTTGTTACTCGTTACGAGTTATCACTACTAGGAAAACCCTTACCAGTAGCGCTGGTTTTTTGGCAATTAGTAGCGCGGGCAGGCGCGCTACTGTTACGGCGCTACAGCTATTTTCTAGCAGTAGTGCTTGTTTGAACTAGCGCTACTGCTATCTGTATCTAGCAGTACCGCACCTCTGTCGATCGCTACTGCTAATACTAGTAGCGTGTCTCTTGAAAAAACGCTACTGGTAAGCAGCACTGCTACTACTCCAATGCCCCACGCTACTGCTGGTATTTTCTTTTTTTTATGTTGTTGTATTTGTATTTTTCAGGTTTTACACAGTTACAACATACACATACACTGGAACTATATGAAAAAGGAATGTCTCATCATCATCATCGAAGTGGTACAACATAGTCTCATCATATCAACATAGTCTCAACACAAATGATGTTGATCTCATCATCATCTCGAAATAGCGATACAAGTTAATGATCACATGTCTCTTACATTGTCACCGTAGACACATGTTTCATCATCTACTTAAACTAAGACATACATGATAAGAGCGATCACGATGATCAAAAGCGATATGATGTAGTAGTTTTTGCAGCGGCGCTGGTTCTGAATCCCCTGTTGTGCTATGAATCTCAAGTAACTAGCTTCAGCTTCCGGTCTGCTATAAAACCCTTTCTGGCTTCCGTCGGAGAAGCCAGAGACTTGGGCTTGACGCTCTGGCCACTCATCATACACACTCGGAACATGCCCTACATACATGGCATACCACTTCCTCGCCATCGTTGATCCATATACCTGTCAGAGATGCACATATATATACCATGAAGCGAATTCAACAAAATAGTTATGAAATAGAAGCAACATATATAGTAAACATAGTTAACAAATTTCATCATACCGAAAGTAATTAACTAGAGCGCGGCACCATACATCTAATAGTTTCATCGTACTGAGAGATTCGAAGGTTCGTCGTACAGAAAGTAACAAGTAACTAAATAGACACATTGTTTTTAAGTAGTGCACTCTTCCCATCTGCCCATATCCGGAAGGGTGCACCCAAGCTTAGTGAAAGGCGTCATGTCCTGACGCTGTAGGGAAATGTGGGTTCGGGCATCAGCTCGCGATATTGGGCTGCTGTAGAACATCCCATTCTCTTCGAGGACATCTTTGATGATGATGGACGCAATTTCCTGTTGGATCCGGTAGAAATCATTTCGAAGTCGATTATCCGGCACGGCTCCAAAGGCTTCGGCCCATCTCTAGATATGGGTATCGGATGAAGATTTCATGCAAAGTTATTGCACATCCCTTCTGTACTCCATCATTAGATGGATGACATACAATCCATCATTCTCACTTCTTGCCGGTTGCTGGATGCAACAGAAGTCTGTCTTGTGGCTGAAACAAAGCCTGGCCTTATTTTTTTTTTGCATTGGATGTAGCCACCCCGCATGCTGAAGCCCAGCATAGTTTTCCAAGTGCTCAATGCATTGCTGAACTTCCCTAGGGCTTTGTTGTTGATTTTTTTCATGCCCTCATCATCCCATGGGTCGACATCGTCATTCCGACCGGGGAACTGCAATCTTGCGTGCAATCTAGTTAGAAGCAGCTTCTTCAAATGTTCATCCTTCCGTATTTTTATGGTGTTGATGTTAGTGGTATCCCGTAGGATGGATCCGAGTTGGTTGCCGTAACACGCTGCCACTTCTCGCGGATCTATTGGCTCGAACTCGCCAGGGTGCACCACCGTGACCACCATTCTTCCGATGCCGAGCTCATTTGGGCGTCGTGTCCTCTTTTCCTTCTGTCCCTCACTGGCTTGGGAGGTCCCACCTTCCGTGCTGCAGTTAGGAACATCATCAGCGCCAGTCTCAGTGCCGGTGTCATTGGTGGCATCACTGTCGGCGCCGGCGCCACCACCGTCGTCATCCGTCATGACAAGGCGGTCCAGACACCCAGCTTCCTGTCTCTCCTGATCCACGAGAAAGTTGAGGTAGGCATGTGCTTGACCTAATTGGGACTGAGAACCTCCGGCCTGATCGGTGTCGGTCATGTTTCCCAGGGTTCAATGTCGTAGTGGTTTAATTATCGAGCTTTATATAATAAAGTGAATAATGACAAAAAAGTGACCTTTGTTTTGCCGGAAATGTCATTTCATTCCCGGAGCGACAAATCTCGAGCACTCGATATGTCCAACTTTCTAGCACAAGTCATGCCGAAATTCACGGAAAATTTCGGCATGACCTTTGCTAGAAAGTGCACATGTAGAGCGCCTGAAATTTGCCGGAATGGAAATGAATCAACATTTCCGGCAAAACACAGGTCACCTTGTTGCTGCTGACATATACACAATCATGAACATTGCTACCCACCATATACACAATCATGCATCATTATGAACACTTTAACAGCCACATTATGAACACTCCCGCTTGCATCATTATGTGCTGACATATGAAGAGGGAGGGAACAGGGGGTGGCGCACCTTGGGGTCGAGGTCGCCGGGGTAGTGGGGGATGGGGTCCTTCTCCTCCTCATCGATCTGCGCCTAGTTTCGATCTGCAGAGAGAGAGAGTGACCAAACTGTAAGTTAAAAATCCTCATTTTCAAAATGGACAGCAACTACATAAGCTAATTTTCAAAAACTGTAATTTTCATTTCCATTTTCATTTAAAAGCAAACACTAACAGCAAATTAAGCTAACTAACACTAACTAACTATCACTGGGCTAACACTAACTAACACTAACAGCAATTAACTAACTAGCACTAACAGCAAAAAAAGCTAACTAACACTAACAGCAATTAACTGACTAACTAACACTAACACTAACTATGCGGGGGGCATACCGGAGAGGGATGGGGTCGAGGCGGGGCGGGGCGGGGCTAGCGTCGGCCTCGGGGTCGCTAATCTGCAGAGAGCGGTAGGGTTCAGAGAGAGAGCCAGTGCTGAGGGGTCGGAGAGGAAGGAAGATGGGGCGGGGGCATACCGGAGCGGGATGGGGGTCGAGGCGGGGCGGGGCTGGCGTCGGTGTCGGGGTCGCTGATCTACAGAGAGCGGGAGGGGGTCAGAGAGAGAGCCAGGGCTGAGGGGTCGGAGAGGAAGGAAGAGGGGGCGGGGGGGGCATACCGGAGCGGGATGGGGGTCGAGGCAGGGCGGGGCTGGCGTCGGCGGCAGCGTGGGCGGGGCGGGGCGGGGCTGGCGTCGGCGGTTCGCATCAGAGGGGATAGACGAGCGGCGGTGCGAGTGAGAGAGACAAAAAGAGGGGGGCTAGGGGACCGGTGCTATAGCTAAATTAGCTATAGCGCTTGTTGGCAAAACGCGCTATAGCTAAATTAGCTATAGCGCTTGTTGGCAAAACGCGCTATAGCTAAGTTAGCTATAGCGCTTGTCTAGAAGAAACGCGCTACTGCTAATTTTTTTCTTTTTATTTTTTTATTTTTTTATTTTCCTTGCATTTCATTTTCCACAACTTATTAGTTCGTTTTTTTTTCGTTTCATTTCATTTTCCACAACTTTGATTCCGGCAAGGCACTTGAACAATTGATCGACCTCCTTCGGATCTAAGGTGAAGCAAGAGGGGGGGCAATATTGTTCTTCCTTCGTGTTTACTTTTTTGCCCCTATCTTCCATCTCCATCTCCGTCTCGGTCTCCTCTGACGACCTTTTACGGGGCATTTGGAGATATTTCCTGATTTAAAAAATTCCAAGTCTTTTCTTGGCTTCGGCCCATCCTTGGTCCTCTCCGGCATGTTCATCAATGTTCCAAGCAAACTCTCAAGGATATTTTTTGTGATATGCATCTGATCAAGGCTATGAGGCGTGTCGAGTATGGGCCAGTATTCCAAGTCCCAGAAAACAGATCTCGTCTTCCATACCTTCAGCAGGGGCTCCAGCGCCTTTTTCTTCGTCTTTCCCGGCAAGGGGCACTCTTTCCAGTTCTTCAATAACTCATATATTTCTGCACCGCTACGCTTACGTGGAGGACCTCGATGCTCAGCCTTACCATTGAATAGATCTACACGCTTTCTCCATGGGTCATCCTTCTCGAGACATCTTCGATGCCCCATGTACATGATTTTCGAAGACCCGCCATCTTTCGATAGCTGTAGAGAAGTTGTATCATCCATGCACCTCGTGCATCCGCAATATCCGTGGCACACCTGGCCGGAGAGATAGCCGTAACCGAGATAGTCCTGCACCGTCGTGATCAGCGTGGCTCTCATGTAGAAATACTCTCCTTTGCTTGCATCCCATGTCTTTGCCGGCGTTGTCCGTAAGGTCTGTAAATCCTCTTTTAGTAATCCGAGATATAGATTTATATCATTTCCCGGTTGTCTCGGCACAACCAGGGGGGAGGTTGTACATCAATACAAACACGGGCCATGTGCTATGATTGGTGTTCTGGTTGCCAAATGGATTCATGCCATCACTACTAGCGCCAAGCACGATGTTCCTTGGATCATTTGCGAAAAAATCAAATTGAGCATTTCATGCTCTCCACTAGCTAGCATCTACGAGGTGTCTCAACTTCGGCTCATCTCCGTCATCTGGCTTCACCCTCTCCGCGTGCCAGCGCATAAGCTTTCTTCCTTAGGATCTACTAAATACCGCTGTAGACACATAGTGATCGGAAAGTACCATACAACTTTCTGTGGAGCTTTCTTTCCGGCCGTTTTATATCGTGAGGCATTGCACTTTGGACAGATGGTTTCTTCAGCATGCTTGTTCCGATATATGATGCAATCATTGATGCATGCGTGATATCTAACATGTGGCAGATCAAGAGGGCACACGATTTTCTTTGCCTCCTCGACACTAGTAGGCCACAGGCTTCCCGCGGGAAGAACCTTCTTTAGGTACTTCAGAAGCTCCTCCAGGCTTGTATCTGTCCATTTGTTTTTTGGCTTCATCTTTAGAAGTTCTAGTGTGAAACTCAAGCGGGTCACCTCGGGATTATTGCAACCATCATACAAAGGAGTCATCGAGTCTACCTCCAGTTGTGCCAGTTTGGCCTCCTCTCTAGAAGCCGCTCTGTCGCTAGTCGTCTTCTTGCAAAGCAGGTCTCGAACATGCGGGTCCCGCATGGCTGAACTTAGTAGCGACGAAGACGGTGGCGTGTCCGCATCTTCTCCGCCTTGAACTGCCGCTTCGCCATCGACATTTCCGAGGCCGTCTTCCTCTTCAGGCACATAATCGGTCATCTCTTCATCTGGTCACCCCATGTCATTATTTCCTGCCCGGTCGACGTCCTCCTCCTCCTCATCATCATCATCTTCACTTATCCACCGAGTATGGCCATGCATGAAACCATGCATGAGTAGGTGCGCCTTGAATTGGCCACCCTCAAAGGGGTCGAGCCTGACAATTCCTTTGCATTTTCGACATGGACATTGTTGGGGATATTACTACTTGGCGTAAACCGGCCTATCTGGGCCGGGTTAGCTTTATCAGTAGTTAAGTATGTTAAAGCCCATGAAGGTAGATGAGGGCTTAAAGCCCATGATCATTTTAAGGCCTGTAGCCGTAAACCGGCGTCGGTATGTAAACTTGTATTGTAAGTTAGGAATAAGTAGAGACCAAACCGAACACATATATGAGCCGGTGTTGGGACTCTGTAAACTATCGGGCGTCACCCATGTATATAAGGGGACGACCCGGCGGCGGTTCAAGGACAACAGACAACAACTCAAGACTTAGGTGAAGCTTCTTTGCTCCCTAGTCATCGAAACCCCATCAATTCCATCACAACTAGACGTAGGCTTTTACCTTCATCGAAGGGGCCGAACTAGTATAAACTCTCTTGCGTCCCTGTGTCCGCTTTAACCCCTTCAAGCTAACCCGTTGCGATGGCTCCATGACTAAGTCCTTTCACGAGGACATCTATCATGACAAAACCACGACAGTTGGCGCCCACCGTGGGGCTATCACACGATGGTTTCAAGTTCTTGGAGGGCCGCTTTGAAGGACTCGAGGGCTATGCTGTGGGCTGGATGACTAAGAGTCGTCGCGGCAAGCTCTACATCGATGATGCAGGCTGGGGCCCCGAGGCCGGCTCAGTTGAGTATGGGTACCGGGTCCCCTTTGGTGGCATACACGTTTTCATCGGCAAGATCGGTGAACCGGGCCCTGAGCCGGACATCTGCACTGACCTCGTCGAAACGGCTCAGTGTGCGCGATCCGCCTGGGTTAAACCGGCCGTGAAGCGTGCCTTCGTGGGAGTCATCCATGGAGGAAGTTATGAGGACGGATCGGAATCTCGCGGCGAGACCGTCGTTTATTCCGGCGACGAGTCATCAACCGGAGAAACCGAATCTCTATATCAGCTGCAAGATGGCCGGATTGGGGGCTGTTCCGATGGCGACAGTATTCTGGACCCCTCTGATCTACCCAACCGAGTTGGAATATTCATGGCCGGCACACAAGCAGCGCTTAATTCTTTGACCGCTGCGCCAATAACCTCCGGTTCAGTAGCGGCGACAGCTGCCGGGGCAGGAAGCTCTGTACGCCTATCGGCTCAAGTTCTATCAGATCTATTTGATACATTGGTTGTGCTTATGGCAGAAGCTAACCCGGCGGATCAGGACGTCCACAACGCGGAGATTGCAAAGGTAAAGGAACAGATCACCCAGGCCAAGGCGGACCTGGCAGCTGAGAATGCCAGGATGACCACAGAGCGGGCCGCTTTAGACGCACAAGCCTACAGGCTCATGTTGGACCAGAACGTGTCGCATGAAGTCATGAAGAGGAAGTACCGATCCCGTTTGCCTTCGGTTTTCAAGGCCAGAGACCTTTTCAACACCCCAGGAGCAGGAAACAGTAATCCGCTGGAGGAAAACCGGGCGGAAGCTCCTGGGACCGGCGCGCCAGTTCAGCCCCGTCTGATGGATCTGCCTCGTCAAAACACTGTTACACCTCAGGCTGTTTCAACACCTCCGGGTCACTACTCCAACCCAATGGACAATGTCGTTGCCGCTGCTGCACGGCTGGAGGCCATTCCAATTGAAGGTGACTCACCGCAGGCGGTAGAGAGGCGACGGGTCAAGGAGCTTCTTAGGACAGCTTTGGTCCAATAGGAAGCATACTCGTACAGCCACGACCAGATCCACTCGACCCCTCGTCCAAGCCGGAGCTATAGCAGGCGTATGGATGAACTGGCCGTGTCAAGTAATGAACGACGGGGAGCACCCAGAGGCAACAACCCGGCGGGTGGTGTTGATAACGCTCAGGAAGTGGTGGACCGGGCTCGAGCACGCAGGGAGGCCGAGTTAGCCGCACAGTATCAGGCTCAGCAGCTTACGCTGGTTCGTCCAACTATCTCGGTCGAACCTGGTGTTACTTCTAGTTCTTTGGGGGTGCCTTGCCTTGTCCCCGCTTTACGCAATGTGCGCCTGCCCAAGGATTTCAAGGGCCCGCGCAAGGTACCAAATTACACGGCGGATCAACCCCCAGAGACATGGGTGGAGAGCTATGAGATGGCCATGGAGATGCTTGATGTCGATGATGCGGCATGTGCGAAGTACTTCACCATGATGCTTGAAGGAACGGCCCGCACTTGGTTAAAAAGCTTACCGGCCAATTCTATCAGTTCATGGGCCCAATTACGAGCCTGGTTTATCAGTAACTTCAAGGATACATGTAAGAAGCCTATGTCGATAGTGGACTTAGCTGCCTGTGTCCAGGAGGAAGGAGAATCGACGACTCATTGGGTGCGCCTGGTCTCACAGGTTCTGCATTCATCAGACCGCATCAACGCTGACACCGCGGTTATAACCCTAGAAGGCAATTGCCGGTTTGGGCCCCTAAAGCTGAAGTTAGGATGGATGAAGCGCCATTGCACTAACATGGGGACCCTCATGGCTGCCTTGGTAAAGTATGCTGATTCTGATAGTACCAAGGATCCTGAGTCTGATGATGACAAGACAGGGAAGGGAAAGAAGAACAGAAACTCCAAAGGTCAGCAGCATCACTCAACAGGTAATGGTAGCAGGGGCAAGCATAAAGAGGATGGCAACATGGACTTTGTGGGTAATACCAACGCGCAGGACAAGGGTCAGCGACGCAAGGGTAAACCACCGAATCGCGGTGGAGCGCCTAACCCTAACCCGGACCGCTTAAATTATCTATTGAACCAACCCTATCCAAAGAATGGGACGAAGGAGTTGCCAGCAAAACACCTTTGGAAGGATTGCTTCATTATGTAGGAGTTCAAGAATTCTAATGCCTTCCGATATGATCACGGCTCCGGCGGTGGCTCAGGATCCGGGCCGGGTTACGGTGGAGGAAATTCCAGTTCAGGGTTTAATGGTAATCCGGGCGGACATAACAATCAAAATAATCAGAACAACCAGGGTGGTTACAACGAGCAGCAGCAACAGTCGGGTTACCAGAGCAACCCAAAGCAGTTGAATAGTGGGCAGTACCATGCCTTCACCACTAGCTTGGACAAGCGAGAACGGAAAGTTCAGAGGCGGGCAGTCAACTCTGTTGAACCGGCCGTGCCCCGTTATCTGCGCTGGTCTGAACAGCCAATCACATGGAGCAGAGAGGATCACCCTCCCCAGGTTGATAATCCGGGTCAGTTCGCTCTGGTGGTGGCGCCTCGGGTGGGAGGTTACAAGTTGACCAAGGTGCTCATGGATGGAGGGAGCAGCATTAATATCTTGTACTATGAGACCTTCCATCGTATGGGACTAACAGATAAAAATCTGAAACCGTCCAATACGGTGTTCCACGGTGTGGTACCTGGCAAGTCAGCATATCCTGTTGGTAAGATAGCTCTGGAAGTGGCCTTTGGAGATGATCATGATTCCAGGTCGGAAACATTGACGTTTGAAGTGGTGAAAATCCAAAGTCCATATCACTCCCTGTTTGGGCGACCGGCCTACGCCAAGTTTATGGCACGACCCTGTTATGTGTATTTGCAGCTCAAGATGCCGGGTCACAAGGGGACAATAACGATTCACGGAAGCCGTAAAATCGCTTTGGAGTGCGAGGAAGGAGATGTGGCCTACGTAGAGTCAGTTTGTGCCACCGAGGAGCTGAAGTATTATAAGGACAATGTTGATCCGGCGGACATGACTCCATTAAAGAAGCCAACTACGGAGCATGATCCGGCCCTGAAGTTCAAATCGGCAGCTGAAACTAAGCTTGTTGACTTCGTGCCTGGCGATTCGTCCAAGCAGTTCAGCATCAGTGCCAACTTGGATCCGAAATAGGAAAGTGCGCTCATCGAGTTCATCCATGAGAATCGGGACATTTTTGCATGGAAGCCCTCTGACATGCCAGGTCTACCGAGGCAACTCGCTAAGCACACCCTTAATGTGGATCCTAAATACAAACCGGTGAAACAGTTCCTCCGGCGGTTTAACAAAGAAAGACGCAAAGCAATTGGAGAAGAGGTAGCCCGGCTCTTAGCAGCTGGCTTTATTATTGAAGTTTTCCACCCTGAGTGGCTTGCCAATCCGGTGCTGGTCCTTAAGAAAAACGGCACCTGGCGCATGTGTGTGGATTACACAGATCTTAATAAGGCTTGTCCAGCAGATCCTTTTGCCCTCCCCCGTATTGGTAAAATTATTGATGCTACGGCGGGTTATCAGTGTTTGAGTTTTTTGGATGCATATTCTGGCTATCATCAGATCAAAATGGCAGTTAAGGACCAGGAGAAGACGGCATTCATAACTCCCTTTGGAGCCTTCTGCTATGTGTCTATGCCCTTTGGGCTCAAGAGTGCCCAGGCAACTTATCAACGGTGTGTACAAAATTGTCTTCACAAGAAGATTGGCCGTAATGTACATGCTTACGTGGATGATATCGTGGTTAAGTCAAGGGAGAAGGAGACTCTGGTTGACGACCTTAAGGAAACCTTTGATAACCTGAGGACGTACAAGATGATGCTTAATCCCGCCAAGTGTGTCTTTGGTGTACGGGCTGGCAAGTTATTGGGTTTTCTGATGTCCAACAGGGGAATCGAGGCTAATCCGGAGAAGATCACATCCATCACCTCCCTGGCTAAACCGAAGTGTCTCAATGATGTTCAACGCCTGGCAGGCCGGATTGCCGCGTTAAGTCGGTTTATCAGCTGCCTTGGTGAGAAGGCAATCCCTTTGTATCAGATGTTGAAGAAGACGGATCAATTCGTCTGGAGTTCTGCTGCTGATGAAGAATTTAAGGACTTAAAGCGGCAATTGGCCAATCCGCCTATGCTCGCCGCTCCCATTGACAAGGAGCCGTTACTGCTATATGTTGCTGCTAATGCTTGTGCGGTCAATGTGGCTATTGTGGTGGAGCGAAAAGAGGCAGGCAAGGAGCATCCGGTTCAACATCCAGTTTATTATATCAGCGAGGTACTCACTGAGTCCAAGCAAAGGTATCCGCATTGGCAGAAGCTAGTATATGGAGTTTTTATGGTAGGACGGAAGCTTAAGCAATACTTCCAAGGGCACCCCATTACGGTGTTACTTCTAGTTCTTTGGGGGTGCCTTGCCTTGTCCCCGCTTTACGCAATGTGCGCCTGCCCAAGGATTTCAAGGGCCCGGGCAAGGTACCAAATTACACGGCGGATCAACCCCCAGAGACATGGGTGGAGAGCTATCAGATGGCCATGGAGATGCTTGATGTCGATGATGCGGCATGTGCGAAGTACTTCACCATGATGCTTGAAGGAACGGCCCACACTTGGTTAAAAAGCTTACCGGCCAATTCTATCAGTTCATGGGCCCAATTACGAGCCCGGTTTATCAGTAACTTCAAGGATACATGTAAGAAGCCTATGTCCATAGTGGACTTAGCTGCCTATGTCTAGGAGGAAGGAGAATCGACGACTCATTGGGTGCACCGGGTCTCACAGGTTCTGCATTCATCAGACCGCATCAACGCTGACACCGCGGTTATAACCCTAGAAGGCAATTGCCGGTTTTGGCCCCTAAAGCTGAAGTTAGGATGGATGAAGCACCATTGCACTAACATGGGGACCCTCATGGCTGCCTTGGTAAAGTATGCTGATTCTGATAGTACCAAGGATCCCGAGTCTGATGATGACAAGACAGGGAAGGGAAAGAAGAACAGCAACTCCAAAGGTCAGCAGCATCACTCAACAGGTAACGGTAGCGGAGGCAAGCGTAAAGAGGATGGCAACATGGACTTTGTGGGTAATACCAACGCGCAGTACAAGGGTCAGCCACGCAAGGGTAAACCACCGAATCGCGGTGGACCGCCTAACCCTAACCCGGACCGCTTAAATTATCTATTGAACCAACCCTGTCCAAAGCATGGGACGAAGGAGGTGCCAGCAAACCACCTTTGGAAGGATTGCTTCATTATGCAGGAGTTCAAGAATTCTAATGCTTTCCGGTATGATCACGGCTCCGGCGGTGGCTCAGGATCCGGGCCGGGTTACGGTGGAGGAAATTCCGGTTCAGGGTTTAATGGTAATCCGGGCGGACATAACAATCAAAATAATCAGAACAACCAGGGTGGTTACAACGAGCAGCAGCAACAGTCGGGTTACCAGAGCAACCCAAAACAGTTGAATAGTGGGCAGTACCATGCCTTCACCACTAGCTTGGACAAGCGAGAACGGAAAGTTCAGAGGCGGGCAGTCAACTCTGTTGAACCGGCCGTGCCCCGTTATCTGCGCTGGTCTGAACAGCCAATCACATGGAGCAGAGAGGATCACCCTCCCCAGGTTGATAATCCGGGTGAGTTGGCTCTGGTGGTGGCGCCTCAGGTGGGAGGTTACAAGTTGACCAAGGTTCTCATGGATGGAGGGAGCAACATTAATATCTTGTACTATGAGACCTTCCGTCGTATGGGACTAACAGATAAAAATATCAAACCGTCCAATACGGTGTTCCACGGTGTGGTACCTGGCAAGTCAGCATATCCTGTTGGTAAGATAGCTCTGGAAGTGGCCTTTGGAGATGATCATGATTCCAGGTCAGAAACATTAACGTTTGAAGTGGTGAAAATCCAAAGTCCATATCACGCCCTCTTTGGGCGACCGGCCTACGCCAAGTTTATGGCACGACCCTGTTATGTGTATTTGCAGCTCAAGATGCCGGGTCACAAGGGGACAATAACGGTTCACGGAAGCCGTAAAATCGCTTTGGAGTGCAAGGAAGGAGATGTGGCCTACGTAGAGTCGGTTTGTGCCACCGAGGAGCTGAAGTATTATAAGGACAATGTTGATCCGACGGACATGACTCCATTAAAGAAGCCAACTACGGAGCATGATCCGGCCCTGAAGTTCAAATCGGCAGCTGAAACTAAGCTTGTTGACTTCGTGCCTGGCGATTCGTCCAAGCAGTTCAGCATCAGTTCCAACTTGGATCCGAAATAGGAAAGTGCGCTCATCGAGTTCATCCATGAGAATCGGCACATTTTTGCATGGAAGCCCTCTGACATGCCAGGTGTACCGAGGCAACTCGCTGAGCACACCCTTAATGTGGATCCTAAATACAAACTGGTGAAAAAGTTCCTCCGGCGGTTTAACAAAGAAAGACGCAAAGCGATTGGAGAAGAGGTAGCCAGGCTCTTAGCAGCTGGCTTTATTATTGAAGTTTTCCACCCTGAGTGGCTTGCCAATCCGGTGCTAGTCCTTAAGAAAAACGGCACCTGGCGCATGTGTGTGGATTACACAGATATTAATAAGGCTTGTGCAGCAGATCCTTTTGCCCTCCCCCGTATTGATAAAATTATTGATGCTACGGCGGGTTGTGAGTGTTTGAGTTTTTTGGATGCATATTCTGGCTATCATCAGATCAAAATGGCAGTTAAGGACCAGGAGAAGACGGCATTCATAACTCCCTTTGGAGCCTTCTGCTATGTGTCTATGCCCTTTGGGCTCAAGAGTGCCCAGGCAACTTATCAATGGTGTGTACAAAATTGTCTTCACAAGCAGATTGGCCGTAATGTACATGCTTACGTGGATGATATCGTGGTTAAGTCAAGGGAGAAGGAGACTCTGGTTGACGACCTGAAGGAAACCTTTGATAACCTGAGGACGTACAAGATGATGCTTTATCCGGCCAAGTGTGTCTTTGGTGTACCGGCTGGCAAGTTATTGGGTTTTCTGATGTCCAACAGGGGAATCGAGGCTAATCCGGAGAAGATCACAGCCATCACCTCCCTAGCTAAACCGAAGTGTATCAATGATGTTCAACGCCTGGCAGGCCGGATTGCCGCGTTAAGCCGGTTTATCAGCCGCCTTGGTGAGAAGGCAATCCCTTTGTATCAGATGTTGAAGAAGACGGATCAATTCGTCTGGAGTTCTGCTGCTGATGAAGCATTTGAGGACTTAAAGCGGCAATTGGCCAATCCGCCTGTGCTCGCCGCTCCCATTGACAAGGAGCCGTTACTGCTATATGTTGCTGCTAATGCTCGTGTGGTCAGTGTGGCTATTGTGGTGGAGTGAAAAGAGGCAGGCAAGGAGCATCCGGTTCAACATCCAGTTTATTATATCAGCGAGGGACTCACTGAGTCCAAGCAAAGGTATCCGCATTGGCAGAAGCTAGTATATGGAGTTTTTATGGCAGGCCGGAAGCTTAAGCAATACTTCCAAGGGCACCCCATTACGGTGGTCAGTTCTGCTCCCTTGGGGGCTATCATCTAGAACCGGGAAGCGACTGGCCGGATTGCCAAGTGGGCTATAGAGCTTGGGCCGCACGGATTGAAGTATGTGCCTCGGACGGCGGTTAAGTCTCAAGCACTTACTGATTTCATCAATGATTGGACGGAACTGCAAGCACCTGAAGAAAAGCCGGATCACACATATTGGACCATCCATTTTGACGAATCCAGGCAATTGAAAGGCTCGGGGGCTGGAGTCGTATTAACTTCCCCACGAGGTGAAAAGTTTTGTTATGTTCTCCGCTTAATGTTCCCTTGTACTAACAATGCAGCTGAGTATGAAGCCTTGCTCCATGGTCTCCGGATGGCTAAGGAGATGAATCTAAGTCGAGTTAAGTGCTTCGGTGACTCGGACCTCGTGGCTCAACAAGTGTCTGGCACTTGGGATTCCAAGGACCCACTCATGGCAGCATATCGTCGTGAGGTGGATATTATTGCAGGTCACTTTAAAGGCTATCAGGTGGACCACGTGGACCGACGGAAGAATGAAGCGGCGGACGCTTTAAGCCGGCTGGGCTCTCAGTGCAAACCGGTCCCGCCCAATGTTTTTCTGTATGTGCTGCACAGCCCGTCGGTCAAGCTCCCTGGTGAAGCGGATTTGGCTATTCCTGATCCGGAGGCTCAATTGGTGGCAGCTCTTCATGTCATTCCGGATTGGACACTTCCTTACTTGGCGTACATGAACCGGGGCGAATTACCAGAGGATGAGACTCTGGCCTGACAGATAATCCAGCGGTCCAAGTCCATGACTATTGTCAATGGCGAGTTGCATCATTGCAGTGTATCAGGGGCGTTTCAACGCTGTGTGTCTCCTGAAGAAGGCTGTGAAATTTTGCGTGAGATCCACGAAGGATATTGTGGTCACCATGCCGGTTCAAAATCTTTGGTGGCTAAAGAGTTTCGCCATGGCTTCTATTGGTTAACTTCTCATGCTGATGCGGAGGATCTGGTCAAACGATGTGACGGTTGCCAAAAGTTTTCAAGACGTGCTCATGTGCCAGCTCAAGAATTGAGAATGATTCCAATTACTTGGCGGTTTGCGACTAGGGGGCTGGATATGGTTGGGCCTTTCAAAAGGTCCAAAGATAAGAAGACCCACCTCCTGGTGGCGGTTGACAAGTTTACAAAGTTGGTGGAGGCAGAACCTGTTAGCAAGTGTGATGCGGCCACGGTGGTTCAGTTCATCAAAAAAGTGATTTTCCGGTTTGGCTTTCCACACAATATCATCACAGATAATGGTACCAATTTGTCCAAGGGTGCCATGAAGGAGTTCTGCGAACAGGAGCACATCCGGCTTGACGTTTCATCAGTGGCACACCCATAGTCCAATGGTCAAGCAGAAAGGGATAATCAAGAGATCTTGAGAGGCATCAAGCCCCGACTTATGGTTCCTTTGCAGAGAACACTGGGTTGTTGGGTAGAAGAGTTACCATCTGTGTTATGGAGCATCAATACTACACCCAACAGATCAACAGGATACACACCGTTCTTCATGGTTTACGGAGCGGACTCGGTTCTCCCTAGTGATATCCGTCATGATTCACCTCGTGTGGTGGCTTATGCCGAAGCGGACAACGAGACAGCACAGCAAGATGCTTTGGACCGGTTGGATGAAGAGCGTGACATAGCAGCTGCTCGCTCGACGATTTACCAACAGGATCTTCGTCGTTATCACAGTCGCCGAGTTAGAACCAGAGCCTCTCAAGAGGGAGATTTGGTGCTTCGGCTCATCCAAGATCAGACTGATATGCATAAGTTATCCCCACCTTGGGAGGGACCTTTCATGGTCAGCAAGAATCTGCACAATGGATCATACTATCTGATCGATATTCGAGAGCATAAAGACTCACGTACATCAGAGGAGGAGACCAACAGGCCGTGGAACATAGCTCATCTTCGGCCTTACTATACCTGAGCCATTGGCTCTACTTATGTACATATTACAATGATGTATATATTATGATTAATATAATAAACCGGAACCTCAGATAAAGCGGGGTATCTGTTCTTTTACATCATGTGTGGTTACATGGAGTTGTTATAAAGCGGCCTCCGGTTTACCCCTTGAGTTAGCTTTTCAAAGCATCATGTAATATCACTTGGGGGCTTGGTCGTATCCGAACCAATGCAACACCTTTTGATAGGCGAAAGCCACCAGATCACTTGGGGACATGGTCAAGTCTGAACCAGTCACGCCTCTTGATCGGCCTAAGGCCACAGAATCACTTGGGGGCTTGGTCGAACCCGAACCATTGCCACGCCTCTTGATCGGCATAAATGCCACAGTTTCATTTGGGGACCTGGCTGACTTGAACCATAGCTACACCTATCGGGAGCTTGGTCGTGTCCGACCATGGTAACACCATCTGATCGGCTCAAATAAAGCCTCTTTTTGCAAACGGTTTTCTCATTGCCTTTGCTTCACAATTTTCTTTGATACATATTTCTTTCTTTTTGTTTCATTTTTTAAACCGACAACATTTTAAACCGGTTCAAACTGTCAATTGACGGAACACGGTCCATTTTTAATCCAGAGATTATTTGCCCGGTTTGATTTTTTATTAAACATCCTATTACGGAGTAACACGGTGTTTTATTATAACCCGGCACGGTTTACATGGTAAACCGGCATTATATATATACATGAGTTGCTATCTCCTCCAATAGTGTGGGTTTATAAACCTCCGTTCAAGATTGGCTAAGACAACTTCATGCCCAACGACGGCAGGTATTATGTATCTCAAAGATTTTATCATATTCTTAAATTTCAGATATTTTGATTTCATATATGCAGACATCATACTCCGCCTGACGGTACAGCCGCGGTAGCACTTTAAGATTTTTTATATTGCAGAAAATACTTTGGAAAGTTCATCACCCAAAGGAAGAACAAGTTGCACTAATTATGCACGAAGGCATATCAAAATCAAGAGTATCGGCTAGCCTATTACAAGGCAACACGGTGCCCAAAATAAGATCATTGTTTTTTCGCAAAGGAGAAGCAGTTTAAACCGGCTTCCGGTTCAAGCTTGGTCACTAGCCTGGCCTGATGGTTGTGGGTCGTCCCGCGCCGATTCAACTTCAGCTTCTCTACCCAGTGGCTGGAAATCAACAGTTGTCCAGTCGATTCCCATCAATGCTCGAAAGACAGCTTCATCATGGATCAACAATGACGGTTCAATATCGGGAGCATAAGTATGCTTACGGATTTGAGGGATAAGATTTTTCGCTTTAGGAATTGGTGCAGCTACTCACTTGTCTTGGTTGTCATATTGGGCTTGATAATGAGACAAGTCTGCTTCTTCAACCAATTGACAAGCTAGCAGACGGACCTCCCGGTTTATTGCACACAGATCTGCTTCACTAAACTCTGACCCGTCTTCCTTCAAGGTGGGATAGCCCTGAGCCGCTTCAACAGGATCAAAATCCGGCACCCAAGCTTTTGCCCGGATTAAGGCATTGATCGCACCGGTTCGAGCAGCAGATTTCTTTAGCTCTTCAACCCGGGCAGGAAGCATCGACAGTCTCTTCAGAGTGTCCTGTATCAAAGTGGGCGCCGGATTGTTGTGGGATGCAGTACAGATGATCCGTTGTGCACCAGTGTACAGTTGTTCGATCAATGTGTAGGCGGCTTTCAATTTCTTCCGCACGTCTGACCCCAAGTGACCAATGCATGTCCCTGAAATATTACAAAGGGTTAACAAACCGGCAGCTCTATAAGACGGCCGAATCAATCTAGAAATCAAACCAGCTTACCTAAGATGGCAGCGGTCATGGCATGCACATGCAGCTTTATGCTGGTCAGTTCGTCCACCACCGGTTTCAGTGCAGCCTCGGCATCTTCTACTCGTTTGGTTAAAGCGGATTTTTCAGTGGCCCAATCCGCCCGCTCTTTCTTGAAGCCCTCTTTAAGCTGTTCCATGGCGCTTAAAGCGTTGGTTAATTCCTCTTTTGCTTTGGAGGTTTCAGCTTGTTGGGACTTCAGATTTTCTTGGAGATCGGCGACTTGGTTTTCTTTTGTCTTAAGCTCAGCCTGTGTACAGACAGTTATATGATTCAGCAAGCAGTGCAAGGATTGAAGCACCAACCACATAACAAGTTATGCACTTGGCGCTTGGGGGCTAATGACTATTTGATCTTCATATTTCACTTGATTATAAAGTCCCAAGATCAATACAAGTATTCAACTTGCCACTTGGGGGCTAATGGCTATTTGCTCGAATAAATTCTAATGCTGCGATCTCAATTACTTAAAGTCCCAGTTTAACTACACTAAGTTGAACCGGCCCTTGGGGGCTACATCAGCGAATTCCGAAGCATTGGGATTTATATTAGCAAGTCCCAGTTTGGATGAAGATTCTAAACTGACCCTTGGGGGCTAGGAGAGTTAACAAGATTGAAATATCCAAACAGGAAAAAGTACATGAAAGTTACCTCAAATTTCTCTTTCATCATATTCACTAGACCAGCTTCATAATCACGGCTGGTATACAGCCGGTTCAGCTAGCCAGAATGAAGATCTTGGGCATTCAGAGCAGCATAGGTCGCCAAGTCAACATTCCACTTGCCTTTCCCCATGGCAGCAAATTCTTCTTTGGCGGTAAGCTTGGATAAAACAACAGGGTTGCTGGGTTCTGCACGGCCAATGCCAGTAATTACAACTTCATCATCCTTAGCATCACCGGTTTGCACTGGTGTAGTCGGTTTGTCAGCAAGCTGGGATGGACTGGTGGATCTTCCAAACCGGATGGGGCTTGTGGGCTGGTTGACAGGACTTGAGGTATCAATAGGCCTTTCTTCAGCAATAAAATCGTTATCTTGCTGTGGTGGATCATTGGGTATATCTTCAGGAATAGCCGCTTCAAGATCTGGTGGTTTACCCGGTTCAGGGACGGCGTCTTCCTCGGTCGCTTTATCCAGGCAAGCCTTCTTGCTCGGCCTAGGCTTGGCCCTGAAAGGAATAACAAGGTCAAGTACAGCATATGTTCCAAGGTGATGTACCGGAAATATTGTGATAATTATAGCTTACCCAAGCACCGTTTTGAGCAGTGGCAGCTGAGTAGCCGATGACTCGCTAGAGGATGAGTGGGAAGTAACCTGATAATCGGAGTCAGATGGATTAAGAGGTTGACGAAAACAGCCCGCTTTAGGATAAGCACTGACAAGCAAATAAGATACCTCTGAACGGCGTTTCCAAACCGGACTGTTCTGTAAACCGGCTGAGGTAACTACCTGGACGCTGTGCCGGGTTGTCCGGCGAGCTTCGTGCTGTTGGGTCTTCATAAGAAATTTGGGATCCAAGTAAGCAAGAGGATGAGAAAATTTAACCTTCCGGTTTGCCTGACGGATTTTTAGTGAAGGCAAAGGGTATGAATCAGAAGAGAGAATAATTACCTCTGCAGCATCAGCATGGCTGGCTTCGGCATCATCCTGACAAATATCATCATCAATAAGGCGCATGAAAAATAAGCCAAGTGAGTCAAGCTCTACCTCAAGGTCCGGATTACCCACATCATCATGAGGGGCCGGATCAGAAGAAGCAGTGGTTTTCTTCTTATGAGCAGGTCCTTTCACGACTTTAGTCTTTGTCCGGGTTTGTCTTTCTGGTTTGTCTGTTTTTTCTGGCTTCTCCTGGGAAAGCTTCTTGCTCCAAAACGGATCATTGCCCTGTTTAAACAGGCATTGATATTAAACAATGACCAGATATATCAATAACAGGTTCAGTAAAAAGAAAAATCAAACTCTTACAGCTGGCGGTTTGTTGGTGGCATAGAAGGGAAGCAGGCCGGTTCAAGCACACACGTGTTCCGATTCATTCAGCATTTTATTCACAGCCTCTGTCATTTCTTCGTCGGTGAGCTGGATGTTAGCATGTCGCAGTGGGTCATCAACACTGCCAGTATACTCGCACATCAAACCGGAGCGCTGACTAAGGGGTAGTATGCTCCACGATATCCAACAGGAAGCGAGATCAACCCCTATTAAACCGTTGGCCATGAAGGCTCTGAGCTTGGACAGTTGAGGAGCGTATTTGCTTCTCTCCTTGGCAGTCAACCTTTGCGGAAAGGGGTGTGTATTGCTAAGCCGCTCCGGACGAAAGCCAGGCAAAGGATTTTCACCAGCAGGGGAGGTGTCTTTGCAATAGAACCATGTTTGGTTCCATTCTTTGGGGTGGCTGTGCAGTTTGGCGTGAGGGTATGTGACCTCTTTCCTTTTCTGAATCGCCACACCACCCAATTCCGTATTGGAACCGTCAGTAAACTCAGTGCGGCGGTTTAGATGGAAGCAGTCTCTGAACAACTCAACTGTGGGATCCTCTTGAAAGAACACCTCACAGAGCACTTGGAAGTGACACATGTTTGTAACAGAGTTGGGGCCAGTGTCTTGTGGGCAGAGTTGAAAATTGGCTAAAACATCTCGATAAAATTTAGAACCGGGCGGCTTAAAACCCCGGGCTAAGTGATCTACGAAAATGACGACCTCTCTTTCTTGAGGTGTGGGAGGTCATTCTTTGCCAGGGACCCTCCAATGGATGGTATCTTTGTTGCCTAAGGCGCCAATTAGGACTAAATCAGTCAGTTGAGTCTCTGTGACGCGAGAAGGAACCCAGTTGCACTCATATACTTGCTTGGCCATGATGAAATCTACAAGATAGGTGATTCTGGTTCAAGAATGCATTGATTAAAGTACACTGGTATGTACAATGTTAAACCGGAGACAGCTCTATCTAAACCGGAGTTTTATGAAGCAACAGCATCTGGCGGTTCAACAAGGCGACTAATGGTATATACCGGTTTAGCAATTTTTTCTACAAAGTTAAACCGCCTGGTCTAAACATTGAAACAGTCGGGATTGCAGATGAGTAAGGATGCAAAAACAGGTTTCACAAGATTATACTACAGCGTTGGATCTGGAGCATGTTCATAAAAGAGATAAAAATTCAAGGCCCAAAAGGAGCAGTGCCGAATCAATGAGCCATTGCTACGGATAAGATCTATGGTCTTAATATGCGAAAGTGAAAACAGAGGGTAAAAACTACTGCTACACAAAAGCAAAGATTCACAGACTCGTCTAAAGATCTAGCGTATGAACAAGGAGCAGGCGATGAACACTAGACAGCACGGAAACCCTAGAACAGATCTATAATGAAAAAGATAGAAGACTTACTAGAGCGGAGGAAGATGCGGAAGGTCGCCGCGGTGCTCTGGTACGTTCAGGGTGATGCAGCGGCCAAGGTTGGTGCAGTAGTTGACGGCGGCGGCGGAGCTCCGAAGCTGGGCAACGCGAGGAAGACGAAGCAGAAGGGCACGAAGGGGAAAAAAGAAATGACCCTTTGGTCCTATTTATAAAGAAAGGGACATGTGTCAGATGCGAGAATCAAGGGGCCGCGAATTTGGAAACGGAGTTGTCACCTCGATTGTCGCAGATCTATTAAACAAGAAGGTATCATGGATAGTTTCTTTATGACGGGTGACATCACTCCGGTTTACAGTAATCAGAGAAGATGACATCACGACAGTTCACGAAACTACAAGAAGATGTGGAAGATGAAGTTTTTGCTAAAGGATTGACATGAACCTGTTCAAATCAATCTGGGGCCTAATGTTGGGGATATTACTACTGGGCGTAAACCGGCCTATCTGGGCCGGGTTAACTTCATCAGTAGTTAAGTATGTTAAAGCCCATGAAGGTAGATGAGGGCTTAAAGCCCATGATCGGTTTAAGGCCTATAGCCGTAAACCGGCGTCGATATGTAAACTTGTATTGTAAGTTAGGAATAAGTAGAGACCAAACCGAACACATATATGAGCCGGTGTTGGGACTCTGTAAACCGACGGGCGTCACCAATGTATATAAGGGGACGACCCGGCGGCGGTTCAAGGACAACAGACAACAACTCGAGACTTAGGCGAAGCTTGTTTGCTCCCTAGTCATCGAAACCCCATCAATTCCATCACAACTAGACGTAGGCTTTTCCCTTCATCGAAGGGACCGAACTAGTATAAACTCTCTTGCGTCCCTGTGTCCGCTTTAACCCCTTCAAGCTAACCCGTTGCGATGGCTCCACGACTAAGTCCTTTCATGAGGACATCTGCCGTGACAAAACCATACAGACATAAAACATCCTTCAGTCTTTTTTCATACATGTCGTCCACAGCGGATTGCCAGTATCTTTCCACCATCCTTCCATTGACCTTCATGATCACCTGCGCGTGGAGCAAATATTATAACCACATATATATGCATGCATGGATCAAATTCATACAAAAATTCAGCATGACCTTCCCTAAACATAGGACATATCGAGTTTGCCCGAAATTCGCCGAAACGGAATTGAATCGACATTTCGGCAAAACATAGGCAACTCATGTCACCCACATTATTTCATCAAATACACAATGTAGGAAACTCAATTTATGCCACACACAAATCGGTATATATATTCTCATATCGCCCATATATATAGTTGCGATCCTATCCACACAAACACCTTTTTTGGCTCACCTATGTGTTGAGAGGGATATCAAGCACCTTTCTTCTTAATTACCTAGTAGCTCTAGATATATAGCTCTAACTAGCTAGCTAGATAGGGAGAGAGAGAGAGAGCTAGCTAGGGAGATAGTGGGAGAGGAGAGGGATGTCATTAATGGAAGGGGGTAGAAGGCAAAGAAGAGGGGGAGGGAGGGCATTAACGGAGGGGTGGTGGTGGAGGGCACAAAGAACAGGGGGTGGTGGAGGGCAACGAAGAGGGCTCTAATGGAGGGGGTGGTGGAGGGCAAAGAAGAGGGGGGTGGTGGAGGGCAAAGAAGAGGGGGGGGGGGGGGGCTATAAGGGGGGGGGGGGGGAGGGGGAGCATTGAATGGAACAAGCAAGGTGCAAGGAAAGGGGGAGAAAGGAAGGGGAGAGGAAGAAGAAAGGGGAGGAAGGAGGGGAAAGGTGGTAGGTGGGTGGCGACCATAGCAGTAGCGCGGGGTACCAAAGCACGCTACTGCTATGAGTGCCAGCCAAAATATATGCTGGTATGTAAAACTAGCTATAGCGCTTGTACAAAAACAACGCTACAGGTATAAGTTTACCCATAGACGAAATTGCAGTAGCGCGTCTAGGTGCGCGGGCGCTACAGCTACTTTCTTAACAATAGCGCTTGTTAGACAACAAACGCTGCTAATATTTTTTGGTCGGGTGGTGTGCTGTGGCAAACTTACCAGTAGCATGGCTTCCAAAAACCAACGTTGCTACTATGTTGTACCAGTAGCGCGCTTTGTAACAGACGCTACTGGTAACTATCTGTAGCATGGGGTCCATAATACACGCTACTGGTAATCTTCTATGTATAAGCCTTTTCCTAGTAGTGTATCTTATCACAAAACTCTCTGTTACGGATAATTTCAGTGCTGGCGGAGAATACATTGCTGAAAACCACTTGTCATTTCCTTCTGCTCCTCGTTGGGTTCGACACTCTTACTTATCGAAAGGAGTATGATAGATCACCTATACTTGTGGGTCATCAGTCATTGGGGACACACCGACACTTGAGAGATTACTTTTAGTTGATCAAGAAGGTCCAACAAGAATTAATGTCATTTCTGTGCCGAAATTGACAGTGGTGGGCTACTCGTCTCACAAATAATCCAAACTTGTTATTGGATCCACGCGCGTTCAGGTACAATAGCCGCCTTCTACCCCTCTTACCACAAATTAACATTATTTCTAATTTTTAAGATGTAAGTTCGTCTGTCATCAAGAAAATGATTCCGACAAGCTTGACCCCAAAACTACGCACAGTGAAGGTCTTGGCACTAGAATCTATCGGCCACAGCCTGCAGCAAGTTGTTAGTTTCCTGAGATGCTTTTCGTGCCTGGAGAAGCTATATATCGAGGTGATGTTCCATTCTTGTTAAATGTTAACCATGAGGGAGTTCAATTTGTGACACCTTTTTCCATGTTTACAATGATAATGTTCTATGATTTATGAAGGATTCTTTTGGAGGATTTCAGTACATACATGCCCCCCCATATTGGTTGCTTGAACCATATGGTTACAATCCATAAGCATTTCTCCTTTGGATTCATCTGTACTAGTTTTCTTAGGGAACTTTTCATCCACTCCAACCTCTTGTGAAAAATGCTACATTTTTCTAGCTTGTAATCAAATGCCCATGTTAATCATGTCAGATCGAAGATGGCATGTTAGTGCATTTTACAAATCATGCAAACCAAATACGCCTGTAGTAGTGTTCAAAACTGCACGTAGGCACTAACTTATTTTCTTCTTTTGCAAATAAGATGAGGCCTAGTGGTGGATAATGTGATACAATATAACAATCACGTCAAATGCCTAGATATGCATCTCACAAAAATTACTTTGAACTCCTACTGAGGGACCTTACCAGAGATTATATTCTCTAGGTTCTTTGTTGTCATATCAAGGGTGCTGAAGGTAATGAGGTTAGCCCTACATTTATTTCGCAAAAATGAATGGTTTGTTGATCAGCACTGGTGGCTGCAGCAGAATGGAATAGGCTCCGACAATGTTGAATTTCATTTTTGAACTTCAGATGACAAAGTAATCGGAAGTCATCGTGTCAACCCCATACATCACTTCTCAGTGGCTGACCCCTTTGCAAAAATTATGAGGTTTCAAAACCAGACTTAGAAGTGGTAATATTAGTTTGAACCTCTATGATATCCATGTTCAGCGGATCAGCACGAGCGTTTGCAGTTGATGAGCTGAATTTCATTTCTAATATCAGTTTGAACCTTATAATCTTTGAATTTGAGCCATATAACTCTTGAATTTGAACCTTGTAATATTTTGAGCTTTTGTGGTACAATCGTTGAAATGGCATCATATGAGACTCGTATATTGGTAGCACTATTTTGACCTTAATATGCAATGATCTTAGATTTTATTAACCATTCTCGAATCTGTTTACCCTGTCGATCTCATAGAACATGATCTGTGTAGCTAACTCGACTGCGATCCTTGACATTATTGCACACAATTGGTTTCTTCAACCATGTGCCCTGTAGAGCGCATAATTAATTATCGCACTTGAGTGTCCATCATCACCATTCTGTGTAACTTTGACCTCATCACCCACGGGTAAACTTATGACCGAAGTCATTCCACACACTTCGTTTTTACAAAGCTTTTTGCCAATAAACGCCCATGATTTATCTCTCTTCTAGCCAACGCATTGCCAAACTAGCCGGGCGGGAAGCTTGCATGGTAAACTGCGCGGTAGCAGGGGAACAGGCTCACCGAAGATACATTTGCCGCCTCTTCGATCCAACGCATGGTCAAATGAAACACGTGTGGTGCGGTGTTGTCAAGCGTGCACTGGAATCCTCTGCTATGAACGTTGTGACAAGACATGATGATTACATGCCGGCTGGGCCCCATTTATTATAGCGGCCATTTAACCCTTGTGTATCTTCAATCTTCGATCGCGCCCCACCATTACAAGAAGCACAACCACCACGACAAATTCTTAGAGGGTATCCTACGTGGCTTCAATGGCCCTCCGAGCGGCTGCCGACAACGAGAAGCAGTTCACCATGCACGCCAAGGTGGACACTCACATAAGGTTCACAAAGCTCTCGGTGGTGTACACCAACAACCCGGTCTGGCTGGAGCACTCACTGGTATGCGTCGGTCCTAAACAAACGGTTTTTAACCGCTTTCCGCGACGGCATTCGAAACAGTCGCCAAGTGAGTGTGGGTGATAGGGGGTCCTTCCCACACGACCCAGAAACCATTGGGGATATGCCCTCCTGGCACACACGCTCGGAAAAATGAGGTCATGTGCGACCGGCGAGCGCTCAAATACATGAATACGTACAGTAGTGCTAAAAATACAATTATACGGCAAAATTGTTTCTGGTCGCAAGTACATCCCACACAGTCAGTCCCCGCTAAATGTTTCCGTTCGTATATACATCCCACACAGTCGCTACAAGGAAAATGTTTGCGCAAGGTGGCGTAATGCAAACAGTTTTAAAAAGAATGTCGTGTGTGATTGTTCATTGATCCAACATGGTTTATTCTTAGAAACTGTGTGCGTTGCCTGAGGTCATCGCCCACGGTGTTTTCTCATTAACCGTTTGCAATAGGAAAACCCAATTAGCAAGCTAATTGACCAATTAGTGGGCTAATTGCCCTATTATTAATAATCCATTTACTAATCTAATTGATTCATATTAAGGAAGTAGGATTTCATAATTGAAATACATCGGAGTACAACATGATATAGCTTCAGCACTCAGCTACCCCATCGGAGTACAACTGCACGAGCAACAAGTTTCACATGCAACATCTAGAACCTTTCGAAATTAGCATCATAGATGGTACATAGAGAGATGCATCTCATCTGGAAAACTGTTGAAGTGGAAGGCGAATATTGAGCCTTCATTCATGTTGAAGGTCTTTGCAACTTTAGGCCAGTGCCTATGGATGATTGACCGTCCATCCTTCGACCTCTTCAGGAACACTTCAATATTGAACCATGGGTGTTGTATGAAAACTTTCCTCGCCTCTTGACCACAGAGGTGGTTTGAGAGGTAATCATCACTGAACACCGAAAACAAGGATGTGCATAAATATATTCGCTATATTGGAAACGGGGTAAAGGAATAAAAAAGACAAGGTATAATAGTCAGTACCATCTTGTAAACCTTAGTGCTTCCCATTTTTTTCCCTAAATCACATATAAGGTAGTTAGTCATCAGGTTAAATAAGGGTTCACATGCTATCAGTAAAATATGTTGATGAAAAATAAGCACATTGCAGATTCATTAGATTAATTCAAGCCACATGGAAAACCCATTTATCCAAACCAAGCATGACTAAGAACTAGGAAATATAGCACTTGTATATGTTTCTCATGTAGTAAGTGCAGCCAAATTCGATTTATTCCTCACATGGTATACAATAACAAAATGCAGCCACAACAATTGAACATCGCATTGCAGAATTGAACGAAGCAGTTAACTAAACACCACAACAAATGAAAGAAACGTTAACTGAGCACGACATTGCACAATATAAAATACTCCTAATAGAAAATCATATAGTTAACCAAACTAAGCATGCTTAACAACTTGGAAATATAGCAATTGTATTTGTTTCTCATGTATTTTGTACAGCCAAATTCGATTTATTCCTCACATGGTATACAATAACAGAATGCAGCCACAACAATTGAACATCGCATTGCAGAATTGAACCAAGCAGTTAACTAAACACCACAACAAGTGAACCAAGCCACAACAAATGAACCAAGAAGTTAACTAAACACCAATTGAACAATATAACATACTCCTAATAGAAGATCAAACAGTTAACCAAACCAAGCATGCTTAACAACTTGGAAATATTACACCCTGAAGAATTGAACATCACATTTGCAGAATTGAACCAAGCAGTTAATAGAACATCACATTGCACGGCATATAGAACATATACACTATAGCCGAAGATTGCATAGTAAAAGTAGATAGCACAATTCACTAGAATTTGTTAAGGAAAGGCATTAGCTAGCAAACTGAACATGGGTCCTTATAGTGAGCTAATAAGACAAACTACTCCTCATTGTCGGAGATATCAATGACAATTGGCTCCTTAGACATAGAAGAGGGCGAGGCCTCGGCATCGTGGGTGCCCTCGTTGTAGTGGTGAGTTGCCTGAGCCGCTCCGGGCTCTCGAGATGAGGTAAGCAAGTGCACGCTGAGAGAACACCTCGTAGTCTTCGTCGAAGGCACTAAAGGTGGCCTCGAGAAAACACCATGAACCGTCGTTTAAAGCAGCCAAACGCATCGCGACATCGGCGTGCGAGGCGTCAAAGGTGTCATCGATGGCGAGGTGCTCCTGTAAGATCTGGGGGTTGGCACGAATGGCAACCATTGCGACCTCATCCACGCGTGTGGCCGGCATTTGCTTCTCTGCTGCCAAATGCTCCTTGAAGTCCTGGCTATACTGCGTGCACCATGGCTTAGGCCAGTGCTTATTTGGTGGAGGGGTTGGGAATTTTGGTGGAAAGTGTCGCGCGAGGCGTCAACGGTGGCCTCGATGGCGAGGTGCTCCTATAAGATATGGGGGTTGGCATGAATAGCAGCCATTGCGACCTCATCTGCGCGTGTGGCCGCCATTTGCTTCTCCGCTTCAAAATGCTCCTTCAGGTCCTGGCTATACTACGTGCACCATGTCTTAGGCCAGTGCTTATTTGGTAGAGGGGTCGGGAATTTTTGTGGAAGGTGTCGCGCTCGCGCCGGCGGTCGGGGCATGTGGGATGTAGAAGGAGGAGGAGGATGGGGGTCAGGTGTGGATTACCTGCCTGGATAGGTGAGGCCGAGCAGCGTGAAGCAGGGTCGCCGGCGAGGAGGAGCCAGCGCTGCAAGCAAGGAGTGCAGGATTCAACTTGGAAAAGAAGGCAGAAACAAGGGAAATGTGGCTTTTGGTACGGGGGAGGGGGCGGGGAGGTAGATATTTCCGCGGAAGCCGAAAATTTGGAATTGCTTCAGCCAAAAAATTGGCGCGCAAAGTGTCGTCAAACAAGGTCCCTTATTCAGATACGGTCCAAAGATATTTTATGCTGCATCTCATAAGGTTGGTTATAATAAACTGTGTGGGATCTACTTGATTTTTCGTCTTGATTTGAACTACATATTGGGGTCACAGCGGCCATGGACGGTGTTTGAATGGCTAGACCATTTATCTATAGTGAGCATGCAACTATATATGTGTCATAAAATAATTGGAATTATTCATGGTTCGTTTGGACATTTTTATGCATTAAGTGAGTTTTCAATGCATTTATGTGCATAATTCAAATTTGATCTACATGCACATGCTCCAGTGCATATAAATTGGTTGAAGAATCAAATCTTTGTCCTTGGGTGCATGCTTATGTCCCATGCAAGAAATGGGATTGAATTTCAAACACCAGGGCACCGTTGATTGCCAGCAAAACATTGAGATGCCTGGTTTTTAAATTCTAGTAAATCCAAAACTCGTTTGAAATTCATAAAACTTGGCATGCTATCATGGAGCGGCATCAACATGCCGTGGTAAATTTTTTGTCCCATTTTGGGCAAGTTTGGGTATATGCTTCTCATAGACGAGAGCTTCTCACAATAATCATGATGGTTTCAGTAGGGAACGCCCCACCTTTGGGGATGAAACGATATCCATTGCTTCTTATTCCTTTCAAAAAAATTCTCATGTCAACATAGAACAACAAGAGTGTTATGTTATTTTTTCTGATTTTTCAGGGTTCGTTTGGACATTTTTATGGACTAACTGAGTTTCCAATGCATTTATGTGCATAATTCAAATTTGAACTGCATGCACATGCTTCGGTGCATATAAATTGGTTGAAAAATCAAATCTTTATCCTTGGGTGCATGCTTAGGTCCCATGCAAAAATGGGAATGAATTTCAAGCACCAGGGCACCGTTTATTGCCGGCAAAACATTGAGATGCCTGGTTCTTAAATTCTAGTGAATCCAAAACTCGTCTGAAATTCATGAAACTTTGCATGCTATCATGGAGCGGCATGAAATATGCAGTGGTAATTTTTTCCCATTTGGGGCAGGTTTGGGTATACGCTTCTCACAAACAAGAGCTTCTCGCAACAAGCATGATGGTTTCAGTAGGGAACACCCCACCTTTGGGGATGAAACAATATCCATTGCCTCTTATTGCTTTCAAAAAAATTCTCGTGTTAACATAGAACAACATGAGTGCTGTGTTATTTTTTGTGATTTTTCGGGGTTCGTTTGGACATTTTTATGCATTAAGTGAGATCTCAATGCATTTATGTGCATAATTCAAATTGTAACTACATGCACATGCTCCAGTGCATATAAATTGGTTGAAAATCAAATCTTTGTCCTTGGGTACATGCTAAGGTCCCACGCAAGAAATGGGAATGAATTTCAAACACCAGGGCACCCTTGATTGCCGGCAAAACATTGAGATGCCTGGTTTTTAAATTCTAGTAAATCCAAAACTCGTTTGAAATTCATAAAACTTGGCATGCTATCATGGAGCGGCATCAACATGCCGTGGTAAATTTTTTGTCCCATTTTGGGCAGGTTTGGGTATACGCTTCTCACAAAACAGAGCTTCTCACAACAAGCGTGATGGTTTCAGTAGGGAACGCCCCACCTTTGGGGACGAAACGATATCCATTGCTTCTTATTGCTTTCAAAAAAATTCTCGTGTCAACATAGAACAACAAGAGTGTTATGTTATTTTTTCTGATTTTTCAGGGTTCGTTTGGACATTTTTATGCATTAAGTGAGTTTTCAATGCATTTATGTGCATAATTAAAATTTGAACTACATGCACATGCTCCGGTGCATATAAATTGGTTGAAAAATCAAATCTTTTGTCCTTGGGTGCATGCTTAGGTCCCATGCAAGAAATGGGAATGAATGTCAAACACCCTGCCATCGTCACTTGGCCACAAACATTGAGATGCATGGGTTTTAAATTCTAGTAAATCCAAAACTCGTCTGAAATTCATGAAACTTGGCATGCTATCATGGAGCGGAATCAACATGACAGGGTAAATTTTTTGTCCCATTTGGGGCAGGTTTGGGTATATGCTTCTCACAAACCAGAGCTTCTCACAACAGGCATGATAGTTTCGGTAGGGAACGCCCCACCTTTGGGGATGAAACGATATCCATTGCCTCTTATTGCTTTCAAAAAATTTCTCATGTCAGCGTAGAACAACATGACTGTTGTGTTATTTTTTGTGATTTTTTGGGGTTCGTTTGGACATTTTTATTGATTAATTGAGTTTTCAGTGCATTTATGTGCACAATTGAAATTTGAACTACATGCACATGATCCAGTGCATATAAATTGGTTGAAAAATCAAATCTTTGTTCTTAGGTGCATGCTTAGGTCCCATGCAAGAAATGGGAATGAATTTCAAACACCAGGGAACCGTTGATTGTCGGCAAAACATTGAGATGCCTGGTTTTTAAATTCTAGTAAATCCAAAACTCGTGTGAAATTCATGAAACTTGGCATGCTATCATGGAGCAGCACCAACATGCCGTGGTAAATTTTTTGTCCCATTTTGGGCAGGTTTGGGTATACGCTTCTCACAAACCAGAGCTTCTCACAACATGCATGACGGTTTCAATAGGGAACGCCCCACCTTTGGGGATGAAACGATATCCATTGCCTCTTATTGCTTTCAATTTTTTTCTTGTGTCAACAACAACAGGAGTGTTGTGTTATTTTTTGTGATTTTTGGGGTTTATTTGGACATTTTTATGCATTTAGTGAGTTTTCAATGCATTTATGTGCATAATTCAAATTTGAACTTCATGCACATGCTCCGGTGCATATAGATTGGTTGAAAATCAAATCTTTTGTCCTTGGGTGCATGCTTAGGTCCCATGCAAGAAATGGGAATGAATGCCAAACACCCTGCCACCGTCACTTGGCCGCAAACATTGAGATGGCGGGTTTTTTAATTCTAGTAAATCCAAAACTCGTCTGAAAATCATGAAACTTGGCATGCTATCATGAGACATTCCATTGTTAATTTTTTGTCCAATTTTGGGCAAGTTTGGGTATATGCTTCTCACAATCTAGACCTTATCACAACAAGCGTGATGGTTTCAGATAGAACACCCGTATGCAAAGTGAGAGCAGGATTTGTGCATCCCTTGAACACTAGCGGTTCTTTTGGATGACCGGTGCTAACCACTTACAAACAATTTGGTGCGATTTGCATCTGTCATATTGGGTATGTTGCCATTTGTCAAACTAGAAAGATTGACATTTGTTGATCTAGTAACATTGCCATTTGCTAACCTTGTAACACTGCGATTTGTCAAAATATGAAGCTAAAAATCAGTAGCAGTATCTAACTTTTGCAACTAAAATTCAATTATTAAGCATAGATGGATGCGAGGAGGTGTGCTTAGCCAGGCGTGCAGCGGGTGGCGCAGTACTATTCGATTTGATAGCGGGCAGCGCAGTTCCTAATATGGCTTTAATGCAGATGAGTGAGAGGGTAGCTGTTCCCGAAATGTTGAATGGTCAATGATGCATCCTCCTTCAATTAGCACCGTGTGAATGCATGAGCGAAGTAATGGGAGGACCGGGAAAAGAGAGGCAGCACGATGTCAATGCAATGCAGTCTGCACTCATATAAAGGCGCCCCTCCATTCCAATGCATCTACCACATCGTACGCACCGAAGCATCTGCCTAAGCACCTACACTAATAAGCGCAAAAGTGCCCACTCCAGACCCATGGCGCCGATGCGCGCGAGCATCCTGCGGCTGTGCCAGATGGTCCATGACGCCGGCCTGCGGCATGGCTCCATGGATCATCTCCATAGAGTGTTGGCGACTGGCCGGTGGATGGCCGTCGTCGACGCCAGCTACGACTCTCAGTTGGACCAGATGATCGTTCGCACCACCAACAGGTTCGCCGTCATCAAGAAGCTCGCGGATGACATCGCCATACTCCTCAATCCCGCGCGCCCGAGCTCCTCATTGCCTGCCACCCTAATTGGCCTTCATGGTTGGAGCCTGTTTCCAGCACTAGTGGCCCTACGACTGCTCGTCGACGCCATGAAGAATGTCCACCTGGAGGTCGTGCTCGCCGCGAGGAGCCTCCCCCTACAAGAAATAGTCAACCTACACATCCATGTGTATGAGCGAATCGTGTACATAGGTATCTACAAGGCCAGTGAGGACGCTACGACGTTGGCCTTCTTCAGCCGGCTGGAAGCCTTGGATGCCTTTGTTGAGAAGCACCTTGACCTCGCCACAAAAGCCGCCACTCCTTAGCCGCCGGTCGGTAGCCCGACCGACGCACTAAGTTGAGGGGGAGGAGGTCGTACGTTGATGGATGCATCTTTATTCTCGCCTCCTGTACCCACCACTGCGATCGCATCATCGTGGCCTTAATTCTTATTTTGCTATTGCATTCTTTTTCTAGTCAATACAGACATGTGCGATTCATTTGCTCAATACAGACCTGTCCGTTCCAGTCTTATTTTGGTTGGTTTGAATTAAGGTATATCCCGCTGTTAGGCACCGCAGCGCGCTGTGCTCGCCATTAGGCGCCGCGACGCGCTCTGCTCGCATCCGTTGGCGCGCTCGGCTTGTGGAAAACTTTTCCTTGCGTGTTCAACTGCTATATGCGGATTGCTCTGCTCGCGTCCCTCCGCGCGTGCTCTGCCAGCGGTTGGGCGTGCGCATGATCACGTCGGGGGCCCCATATGCAAGTGGTTGCGCCGCGTGCATTGCCAAGCGATGAAGTTACGTGCGGTATGTTCGAGTTACGCGCTGCAAATTAGAACTGCCATCAGGGCCTGCCAATATTCCTGGCTGTCCGGCTTACCCTTTAATTCCCATAGCCATGATAACCTTAGTCTCTTCAACCTTTCAATCCCGCCCCACAACACAGTAAGCACACCCACAATGACACATAGAGAGGGGATGTCCAGCGGCACTCCAATGGAGTTCGGTGAGCATAGAGTGGAGACCCACGTGAGGGAGATGGATCTCTCGGTGGTGTACACCATCGACCCGGCCGTGGTGGACGACTACATAAACATCATTGAGTAGTTGCTTGCTGGAGACAAGTACAAGGTGGTTGGCATCGACCTCCATTGCACCGGCGGTCGTCCCGGCATAGCTCAGAAGGTTGCCTTCGCCCAGTTGTGTGTGCGCCATCATGTCCTCATATACCACTACTGCATGGCCATAGAGCCTTGCGACCGTTTTAACAGGTTTGTCAACAGCACTAACTACAAGTTCACCATGGTGGATACCACCAATGATGTAAAAGCGCTCAGTGTTAGGGGCTTGGCCTGCAAGAACCTTGTCGAAATCCGTGACCACTACAGGGTCCGGGGCAGCACGAAGAAGGACACCCTGGTCGAACTCGCCTCGGCCATTGTCGATCCCTACTACGAACAGATGAAGCAGAATGCCGAGAGAACAAGTCCCGTATCCTGGCAACGGGACTGGATGCAGCAACTAGATGAACCTCACCTCAGGTTCGCGGCAAAGAGCATGTACACATGCTACGAGATGCACAGGCGGATCGTTGACATGAGGAAGTGCCTCATTACCAAAATCGACGAGCCCGGATCGAGCCACAAGCAGAGAAAGCATCACAAGAAGTAGATGATGATCATATGATCATTTATGCTAGTTAATCATGCATGTAATATATAGTTTTCTTTATTGTGAAAATGTCATGTGTGTAGGAGTCACCTATGTAATTTTGCATGTAATAGTTTACTTTTGGTGTGTCCAAATGCCATGGTTGTAGTAGCCACGTATGTAAGTGGATGTTTAATTTGGTTATGCAAGCATCTCCTTGTAAGTGTGTGTGTTTGTGTGTGTGTGTGTATGTCGTTGTCCTATATGCAATCCCATCGCACAACCCACATGTCTTGTTAATTTGAACCGTTTCTGTTCTCTTGTGTCAACGCAAACAATTCATCTGAGTGAACCGCATGCCGTATATCGCACACACCTTGATCTGGCTGGCTATTTATTTTGTGTTGCCTAATCACAAACAGTTCATCCGAGTGAACCGTATGTTGTATATCGCACACACCTTCATCTGGCTCCCCGTTTCTTTTGTTTTGCCTAATCACAAACAGTTCATCCGAGTGAACCGTATGCTGTGTATGGCACATGCCTTCATCTGGCTGCCCGTTTCTTTTGTTCCTCCTCATCGCAAATAGTTAATTGAACTGAATCGTATGCCCTTCATCGCACACGCAACTATAATCTGAATCGTGTTTGATGCATTCTCCATCGCAAACATTTTGCACCTTTTTTACAGTTGTCATACACCACCGTTTGTGATTATTGCATCGCACACAGTTTCTCGAAGGGTCTCTGATCGTAGTGTCGCGTTAGCAGCATCCTGTAGTAGTGACTCCATCCACATCATGAAGCTATTGCTTGCCGAGGATAAGTACAAGGTGGTCGGGTTCGACCTTGAGTACACCTGCGCTCGTTTCGGGTCTCCTCCCAAGGTCGCCATCGCCCAGAGGTGTGTGCGCAACCACGTCCTCGTCTACCTCTACTGCCTGGCAACAAGGCCTTGCGAGCGCTTCGCCAGGTTTGTCAACAGCCCCCACTACATGTTTGCTACGATGGACATCAGCAACAATGTAAAGGTGCTCAAGAATTCGGGCATCGCCTGCCAGAATCTTGTCGACATCCGGGGCCAATACAAGATCTGGGGCAGCAAGGACCATGAGAAGGACTCACTTGTTCACCTCGCCGACGCCATCAACAACCCCTACTATAGAGATGAAGGATTCCTGCAACAAGGACAAGAATGTCTGGCACTCGCCCTAGATGAAGAAACTCGACAAAGCTCACATCATGTATGCAACCAAGGAGGCGTACACGAGCTATGACATGTACAGGCGGATCGTTGACATGAGGAAGTGCCTCCTTCCCCAAAACAGCCAGTGTCGGTGTCAAAACCGGCGAATCTCGGGTAGGGGGTCCCGAACTATGCGTCTAGGATCGATGGTAACATGAGACAGGGGACATGATGTTTACCCAGGTTCGGGCCCTCTCTATGGAGGTAATACCCTACGTCCTGCTTGATTGATCATGATGAATATGAGTATTACAAGAGTTGATCTACCACGAGATCGTACTGGTTAACCCTAGAATCCTAGCCTGTATGACTATGGTTATGAATATATCCTTTCCGGACTAACCCCTCCGGTTTATATAGACACCGGGAGGGGAATGTAGGGTTACATAGAGTCAGTTACATAAGAAGGAATCTTCATAGTCGGTCGTCAAGCTTGCCTTCCACGCCAAGGAGAGTCCAATCCAGACACAGGTACAGTCTTCGGCCTTCATGCCTTCACAGCCCATCAATCCAGCCCATGGATAACAGGCCGGACGCCCGAGGACCCCTTAGTCCAGGACTCCCTCAGTAGCCCCTGAACCTAGTTTCAATGACAAGGAGTCCGGCGCGCAGATTGTCTTCGGCATTGCAAGGCGGGTTCCCTTCTATCCGAACTTCAAGATAGTCTTCGGATTCGATGATAGTATCCGGACCTGTCACACACACGATAGATAATCGCAAAGAGAATATATTTTTACATGAGTCTAGTCTGCTGACAGCTTTTTACAATATGACATCACGTCTGTCCGGTCATAATTTCGAACCGTTTTTCGTCTGCCGCTCCATGTTTTGAGATGTGGGTGCCATTGGCACATCTTGTTGAAGCAGAGATCGTGTCCCCTTATTACGGAATTCTCATCAATACGGACATGGGTAACCCAACCGTGCCATTTATACAGCCCTTGGGAGTAGGCGAATCTTAAGGCGAGTGAGGAGGTGTTTAATATTCACTTCCTTTATATGGGGATAAGGATTCCCTCTTCCTCTCTCACGCCCTCTCTCTGTCTCCGCCATTCCAATCTCGAGCCCCAGCGCCCGAGTTCTCATCTCCTTTCCACTCAAGCAATCATGTCTGGATCCGGAGGTCAAGGCAAGTGGATGGTATCCTCCGTCAAGGAGGAGGACATTACTGAGCTTCGGGCGGCCAGATACTTGGCGAAGGAGATCACTCACCTCTTGTCGACCGAGGGACAAGTTGTCCCCACGCCGAAGCCCACAGGGAGGGTAGTGTTCATCCCCCATTTCTTCAGTGGGCTAGGGTTTCCACTCCACCCTTTCGTCTGCGGGATGATGTATTATTACGGGATAGATTTCCATGATCTGTCCCCGAATTACTTCCACAACATCTCGGCGTTTATCGTCGTGTGTGAGGCCTTCCTCCGCATCCAACCCCACTTCGGGTTGTGGCTCAAAGTCTTTAACGTGAAGCCAAAGGTGGTGGATGGCCAGCACACGGAGTGCGGAGGAGCCATCGTGAGAAAGCTATCCAACGTCTCCTGGCCCAAAGGTAATTTTGTGGACACAGTAAAGGAGTGGCAGAAGCAGTGGTTCTACATCACAGAATCTTGCGGCACCACCAGGGCCGCAGTTGCGGAATTCCGCTTCGGCGCTCCCATGCGACTAACCTCCTTGGTCGAGAAGAGTCCAGACTAGTGTTCACCTGACGAGCTAATAGCGCTGTAGATGCATGTTCAAAGCATGGTAACCAAGAACGTCAAGCTCGTTGATGTGATCCAGGTGATGCTAGTTCGCCGGATCCTTCCGTGTCAGCGCCGAAGCCCCCCTCTGTGGGAGTTTAATCCGAAGAAGCACCAGACCCTGGTGAGGCTCTTCGAGACTACTCATGAAGGTGCATGGAAGTTCCTCTTTAAGGGCAACAAGAAACCGCCGGCCGCAGATTCAGATCACGGGCATGACGCTATACGCCTCGCTAGCAAGGTATGTCATCTTTGATGCATTCTCCACTTGTTTGTTTCAGGGATGATGCCTGAGCTTTTATTGTTTGCTTTTTCAGGACTGGACGAAGAGGGTGAAGCGGATCCAGTGTCCGACCCCGCTGCCCAAAGAACCGATCATCCCACGTCTGGCGAAGATGCTGGCGTCGGCGCCCTATAAGGCGCTGGAGAAGAAGGCCAAGAAGAAGGCCAAGGGGGCCAAGAGTGGCCCCCATCACAAGGGCACTTCGGACGTGACGACCGAAGACGACGAATCTCATTCCTCTGTCCCTGAGGACAATGGCTAGGAAGAGGAGGAAGAGGAAAACAACCCTACCCCTAAGGAGCGGAGGAAGAAAAGGGCGGCTTCGGCGCATCTCGAGGCGGAAACGCTCAAGAAGGGGAAGGGTGTCCCCGCGCTTAATACGGCGTGGGACGTTGACAGCAGTCCGAAACACGCCCCTACACTAAACCCCAGGCCGCATCATAAGTGACATGGCTCGCTCATGCGCACATCCGGCCCTTTCTCTTCATTATTTTGACATAGTTAACTGTACTATTGCAGTCCGGCCCGCGACCTTATCCAACGATCCTCATCTGGAGGTTCGTTGGCTCCGTCGGAGATGGCGAGCATGTCGCCACCGCCTGCTTATTCCCTCGGGGCCAGGGACGACATCGAGAAGATTCAGTATGCCAATAGTGGACTAAATGAAGCCTGCAGCAGCCTGTTGACAGGTTTCGAGGTAAGAAAGAAAAAAACCCGTGTAGACAGTAGCCCGTGAGACGTTCGGCAAGAAGAATCGGATAGAGGATCACTCTTTTGTTATAGGAGACTAATGCAATATGTATGAATAAGCAGGCGTCGATGTTGGTCGCAACCTCGCATGCTGCTGAAGTCTCTGAACTGAGACAGAGGCTGGATCGGACCGAGAACGAGCTTGGCGAGGTTAAGGTTCGGCTCCAGGACAAGCAAGGTGAGTGACGACTTGCTGTGTGTTCGGAAAGGATAGGCGTTGCATATTGACCGTAGTGTCATAATATGTGCAGGAGCCACGACCAAGGTTGTGGCCCTAAGGAAGGCCCCAGGAGAGGCCGAGGAGAAGGCTGTCGAGCAGCAAGCTGCCCGTAAGAAGCTCAAGGCTCGGGTAAAAGAAGTCCAGCAGGAGCTCCAGGATGCGGTCAAGAAATGCGAAGCCTTGGAGCATGATCCGTCAGTTCAAGGGACCGAACTCGCCAAGGCTCGTTAGAGTGCGGAGAACGCACGGAATGAGGCCCAGGCCTCCCTCCAGGAGATCCAAGAGGCCAAGAAGATCACGACAGGTAAGGCATTTAAGATGCAAAGCAAGTATGTAGAGAAGCAGTATCTTTTACTAACCCAGGTTTGGAGTTCCCCAGGGGCTTTTGCGGATTTACCACGCAGTGTATCAGATGCCGCGGAGTTCTATCGAGCCGGAGGAGGGGGTTCTATGGAGAAGCTATTCTGGTCGTAGTATGCGGCGCCAGTGCATCCCGTGTCCTTCACCGATCAGCTGAAACAGCTGGTGGAGCTGCATAGGGTGGCCGAACTAGCCATTAAGGATTTGATAATCCGGCTATGGCCAGCCGAAGCTATGCCAAGCAGCTACTTCAGACTCATGAGGCGGATGGTGAATGCCTGTCCTCTGCTGGACGTCGTCAAGCACTCGGCCTGCATTGAAGGTGCGCGCATGGTCTTCGCCTGTTGCAAGATGTGTTGGGCCAAGATGGACTTAGTCGAGGTGACCAGAGGGCCACCGGAGGGCAAGGAGCACCGCACACTCGAATGGTATTTTGCAGATATCCAGGAGAGGTCTCGCCTTGCGGCAACACAATGTTCGCAGGACATTGTATTTGAATAAATGTATTCATGTTTCCTTCGCCTTGTATTATGAAAACAAAGCCTGTTTTGTAATGTAATTTTGTTATGCTTTTAATTGTTTCCTCCTGTGCGGCCATGTTGTATGTAATCTGAGGGTTGGCCAGTCGTCGGCTTCTGCCCTCACGTAGGTAGTACGGAGGTGTTCGGGATGGAATCTAAACAATCTTGACCCAATTATATGGTCCTTGAAGGAGTTGTTTAGCACAACGAACAAGGCAATCAGACTGTACGGCTTAAATGCCCTCACTTACCCATAGGAGTTTTATAATAAAGCGTGGGCGCAACCCCTGGTTCGAACCAGAGTGTTGTCAGCATCTGATCGGGAAGTGCCGATCTTTCGCATAATACAGAAAAAATCTCCAACGATTTTTAACCCTCGATCAGCTAACCGCTCTCGCCGTATCATGACAGTCCGTTTTCGGCATTCTCTACTGAGGCGCTCATCTGGCCAAGGCCAGGGCACAATCGCAGAAGTTCTCCCTTTACCACCTTGGCTGATTTAGCGGAGCGTAGGGTAGCAAGCACACGAGCCGGGCAACCCAACTATTGACCAAAGACATGATTTGGAGCCAATGCATATAATGGTAAATTCGGGCTGCCGAACTTATCTTTAAGCATTGTTTGGACTTTGTTGCCGTATCATGGGGCGATGGGGGGGCCCTGGCAAATATGAAGCGTACCAAAGTGTACGGTTGCTAGGAAATAAGTAATTTAAAGGAAAAACAGAAGGAGAGCAGAGATAGGATCTGGGACCCTAGAACTTGGATCATGAACTGTTTCCATTATAGTTGGGTTAATGCGTCCAAGCACATTGGTACAAAATAATGCAATAAGCAACCGGCTATTTCACCTGCCATAACCGAGGGCGAGCTGCGCGTGGGTCCTGAAAACGGTTAGCCTCTAGGGCTTCCCATGTACGCCTGTGCTCCGTGTCAATC
Source organism: Triticum urartu (assembly GCF_003073215.2). Taxonomy (NCBI): domain Eukaryota; kingdom Viridiplantae; phylum Streptophyta; class Magnoliopsida; order Poales; family Poaceae; genus Triticum; species Triticum urartu. The sequence continues at coordinate 165,580,960 of NC_053022.1, read as the reverse complement.
CGGTGTGTTTATCCTTTGACATGATCATTAATCAGGCCGTCAAAGTAGTCCCCCATAGGAGAAACCTAAAACAAGGGAAAAGGAGATAGTAAAGTGATATGTGTGTCCGAGATCGGTCTAGCCGAACCGTAGATCCCGGGATAGCTTGTGCCTCCGTCGATGCCCATTCAATTTTGAGTGTGTAGTTTTGTACGCGTGGTATGAATGCCACTACCTCATCGGGATTGGGACGGAGGCCAAATTGCTAATCGAGCTCTTGACGAGCCGCGCTGTCCTGTTGCAGTGTAGTCCAGACCCTCTTAATGATGTCCAGGGGATCGGCAGCCAGACTATGATGCTGCTTGAGAAGGCCGCTTTGTACCTCTGCTGCTAGGGCGGCAGTGTGCTCCTCTTTCTGGAGGGAGCATTCTGTATTTCCGTTGACTTTTATGAAGCCGCATGGACCGGGCATCTTCTGTATTCTGTGCTAGGGTGGCACTACGTTGAATCTAGCAAATGCGGTTCGTCCGAGCAGTGCGTGGTAGCCGCCGTGGAAGGGGACGATATCGGAGATCAACTCTTTGCTTCGGAAGTTGTCAGGAGAACCAAAGACCACCTCCAGCGTGATTGAGCCCGTACAGCGGGCCTCTATGCCTGGTATGACTCCTTTAAAGGTAGTCTTTGTTGGTTTGATTCGTGAGGGGTTAATGCCCATCTTCCGCATTGTGTCCTAATAAAGCAGGTTGAGGCATTTGTGTCTATTGCACTGGAGCTTGTCGGTGCTATTTTTGGCCTAGGAGGGGCCTGTCTCGCTGGCTGTGTTTTTGCTACGAGCCAGCCAGCTGTCCTCACCTGCGCAAAAGCGGGTCATGAGTGCCGTAAGGGCTGCCATGGACTTCGGCTTTTCTTGGCCAAGGTGGCGTGCTAGCCATTTGTCACGGATGTTGTGTTTAAAGGCCGCTAGGGCTTCGGCATCCGGACAACCAATGATCTGGTTCTTTTTGGTTAGGAACCTAGTCTACAATTTTCTGGTTGATTCTCCAGGTTGTTGAACTATGTGGCTTAAGTCATCGGCATCGGGTGGCCGGACATATGTACCTTGGAAGTTGTCAAGGAAGGCTTCTTCCAAGTCCTCCCAGATGCCGATGGAATTTTCGGGTAGGCTATTTAGATAGTGTCGAGTTGGCCCTTTGAGCTTTAGTGGGTGGTATTTGATGGCATGGAGGTCGTCTCCATGAGCCATGTGGATGTGGAGAATAAAGTCCTCAATCCATACAGCGGGATCGGTTGTTCCGTCGTATGATTAAATATTGACGGGCTTGAATCCCTCGGGGAATTCATGATCAAACACCTCATATGTGAAGCAGAGAGGGTGTGTGGTGCCTCTATATCAAGCCACGTCATAGCGTACCTCCGATGAAGTCCGTCTGCGGTTATCGGCCCGAGTGTGACTAGGTTTGTCACGTCTGAATAGGTAGTCGTCATCTTGAGTCAGGAAGCGTCCTCCCGATCCGTAGATTGATCCGGTGTGTCCTGCTCTACTGTCCAGATCCTGCCGAAGGTCGTATGTCTGGTCCCGAGCTGTTCTGTCCCTGTTTTTGCGAGGTGGAGGGGCGGGCTGTTCTTCGGCCTGAGTTGCCGATCTATCCGGACCGCGGGGTGGTCGGTCAGCCGCACTATCCCGACCACGTGGTGGTCGGTCCGCCTTGCGTCAGGGATGTATGGCATCTGGTGCCTCCTCATCAAACTGAGGTAGCAGTCTGTGCTTTGGGTAACTCTTGGCTGGGCGCTCAAGGCCGTATGCTTCGGCTGCCACGACATCAGTCCACCTGTCAATGAGCAGGTCTTGATCAGCTTGAAGCTGCTGCTGCTTCTTCTTGAGGCTTCTTGCAGTGGCTATTAGCTGGCGCTTGAAGCGCCCCTTCTCGAGGGGTGCCTCAGGCACTATGAAGTCCTCATTGCTGAGGTTCTCATCATCCTCGGAGACTGGACGATAACTATCATAATTTGGGTCATTGGACATGGCCTGTTTATCAGGGTTATCTTGCCCGATGTCTTGTTCCTCCTGTTCGGATGCAGCCCCAACAAGGTCTTCATTGTTTTCGACGTCGCCCGGAGTACTATTTTCTCCGGTGCCAGTGTTGCCATCTTTTGAGCGATGAGGCTTAGAGAGGCGTTTAGGGCGTCGGCGCTTGGACTGTGTCTCAGAAGGTTTATTCGCAACTGGATCTCCTTTGTCATCGTCGCTAGCTTTTTTAGGTGTGTTGACCATGTACACATCGTACGAAGAGGTGGCCGTCCAACGTCCAGTATATGGGGGGTCTTGGCCTTGCTCCTTGTCGGCATCATCATCCATACCGTCGATGTCTTCGGAGCCATAATGAAGCACGTGGGTTAAGTCCTCGATAGTGGCTATGAAGTGGGTGGCGGCTGGGAAGCGAAATTCCCCATCATCAGCCTCTGGCTCGAACCGAACATAGTTCGGCTGTGAGTCCTTCTCCAAGGACAAGTTCTTTAAAGAGTTTAGCACATCACCCAAAGGTGAGTGCTGGAAGATGCCTGTGGCGCTAAATTCGAAAATCAATAACCGATCCAGCTCGGTGTCCGCAGGCGTGCCTGGTTCGAAACTTATAGCCGGAGACGAGTCCGGAGTTCTATTGACACAAATATTGTGGGGTGCCGAGCCCGTGTGCGGCTCCAACGCCGCGGACTCTGTGGCCTCGGATGGCATGATCTGCTCCGGTTCTAAGGCCGTTGCAGCAAAAGGAACCATCTCCTGGATGTGATCCGATGACAGATTTAAGTCATGTTCATCGGGGCGAGAGGGAGCGATCGCTGCAGTCTCAAATCCATTGAAGATCAAGTCTCCACGGATATCCGCGACGTAGTTCATGCTTCCAAATTTGACCTGGTGGCCAGGGGTGTAGCTATCGATCTGCTCCAGATGGCCAAGCGAGTTGACCCGCAGTACGAAGCTGCCGAACACGAAAATCTGTCCAGGGAGGAAGGTTTCTCCTTGGACAGCGTCACTATAGACGATTGGAGGGGCCATCGAAACTTTCATTGACGGCATAGTGGAACTCTCAATGAAAGCACCAATGTCGGTGTCAAAACCAACAGATCTCAGGTACGGGGTCCCAAACTGTGCGTCTAGGATCGATGGTAACAGGAGACAGGGGACACGATGTTTACCCAGGTTCGGGCCCTCTCTGTGGAGGTAACACCCTACGTCCTCCTTGATTGATCTTGATAAATATGAGTATTAAAAGAGTTGATCTACCACGAGATCGTAATGGCTAAACCTTAGAAGCCTAGCCTGTATGACTATGGTAACGAATATATCCTTTCCGGACTAACCCCTCCGGTTTATATAGACACCGGGAGGGGAATCTATGGTTACATAGAGTCGGTTACATAAGAAGGAATCTTCATAGCTGGTCGCCACGCTTGCCTTCCACGCCAAGGAGAGTCCAATCCGGACACAGTTATAGTCTTCGGCCTTCATGTCTTCACAGCCCATTAGTCCGGCCCATGGATAACAGGCCGGACGCCCGAGGACCCCTTAGTCCAGGACTCCCTCAGCCAGGGATCAAGCCGGAAGTAGAGCAATGACACGCATCATCGCAACAATAAGTAGATGATTAGATCCTTGTTTGTCCTAGTTTATTATGCATGTAATTGCCTGCTTTGGTGTGTGGAAATGTTATGTGTGTAGTCACATGTGTAATTGTATGCTTAATTTGGTTTTGCAATACTGTCTTTTTAAGTATATATGTTGATGCTCTGTAGATAGAGAAAATCACATCACACACGGACTAAAGAATGGAACCCGTCGGTGATGATTTCATCAATCACTAACAATTGTATGCCAGTAGTCGTTTGCTCAGAACACACATGGCTTGTTAACATAAATCATCTGTGTTGTTATCGGTCTTCCCACACATTCCCGATTCCAGGCTTGTTTGCCGCATATCACACACATCTTGTTAAGTTGAACCATTTCTGTTCTCTTAGCTCAACGCAAACAGTTCATCCGAGTGAACTATATGTTATATATCGCACACACCTTGATCTAGCTGCCCGTTTCTATTGTTCCGCCTCATCACAAACAGTTTATCTGAGTGAACTGTATGCCGTATAGCGCACACGCCTTCATCTGACTGCATGTTCCTTTTGTTTCGCCTCATCACAAACAGTTCATTGAACTGAACCATATGTCCTTAATCGCACATGTAACTAATATATGAACCGTGTTTGATGTATCCTTCATCGCAAACGTTTTGCATCTTTTTTACGGTTATTTTACATCATCGTTTGCGATGAATGCATCACACATAGTTTCCTCAAAGGGTCTCTATTCGTAGTGTCGCGATAGCAGCATCCTGAAGTAGTGGTATTTTTCATCATCTGTTGGAGATGCTATTAAAATCCCACTTGAGATTAACGATGTCTGTCTTGTACTGCTTCAAGCTCGACGTCTTACGGCTCGCCGGCGCTCCTCCAACGATGAAACCATTCATCACAACAGAGCAGTGCCTTGGATGCCATCTACTGACCCCTCAGATCTTCCTCCAGACCTCCGACAGCCACCTCTGCCGCAACTTCTTCAGCGACCAACCCAATGATGCTGAGGTCGACACAGCTATGGCAAAGAGGTTGTACACTTTTCGCATCACTTATTACTCTACATTCATGTCGATCCATACGGGCTATTTTGGTTCAAAGGAAAAAGAGAAGGAAAAACATAGCAATAGGAAATTTTCCTATGGCACTCTACTATTCAATTATTCATGCATTTCATTGAAAGGAATGGAGCAAAACATCCACCTGGACCTACTTTTCAAAATCCTATGCATGAAAACAAGACCAAGTGCATTAGTGGCATAATAGCATTCTAACTATACACGCTTTCAGATGGATGGACTTTAATTTGGCCAGTTTCTTTGCATTCCTCTGCTCTTCCAATTCCTGTGAACCAAACACCCAAGTTAACAGAATTCCTGTGTTTACAAATGCTCTGTTTCCCACCTGCATTCCTATCCTATTCCGGTGTTTTTCCTATCTCTGCGTTCTTAGAATCCTGCAAGCGAAAGGAGCCCTTACAGAATTACTTCAGTTACAAATAGGTGTCCAAGAAAACTTTGCGTGGTTTGTCCTGCTCCTGCCGTGACATTGTCCACCTCACCTGAGCTGCTCCATCAATAGAAGCATCAACCAAACCAGACATCATGACACCAGACCGTCTTTCGCCACCTCAACTACATCACCATCATCGACACAACAGATGAACCTAACGAGTACACGGGTCCACAAGAGAGGTCGCACTCTTTTGTTTCTGCTTATGTTATACATTGCTTAATATTACATGCTACTTTATCATCCTGTTCACCTCTTAGACTTCAAGTCAGGTCCAAATTAATGTTTGAACTTGAGTTTTAAAATTACTTGTGGGCACATATCAAGGCAGCAATGAATAGTATCTTTGTCTATGATTTGGTTCAACTAGGGTATTGATGTCGCTTGAAGCTACGTCGGTATTTCCCCAAAGAGGAAGGGATGATGCAGCACAGCGGCGGTAGGTATTTCCCTTAGATATGAAACCAAGGTTATCGAACCAGTTGGAGAACCGAGCGAAACAACGTAAACTACCCCTGCACACATATAACAAATCCTCGCAACCCGACGTGTTAAACGGGTTGTCAATCCCTTTCGGGTAACGGTGCCAGAAATTGGTGCATGACGGGAGAAAGTTGTAATTGATTGAATAAATAGATCACAAATAAAATAAAGAGCAGCAAAGTATTTTTGGGTTTTTGGATTAATAGATCTGAAAATAAAAGCAAATAAAAAGTAGATCGCAAAGCCAAATATATGAGAAAGAAGACCCAGGGTCCGTAGGTTTCAGTAGTGGCATCTCTCGAGAAAAATAGAAAATGGTGGGTAAACAAATTACTGCTGGTAAATTGATAGAACATCAAATAACTATGAAGATATCTAGGCAATGATCATTATATAGGCATCACGTCCAACATTAGTAGACCGACTCCTGCTTGCATCTACTACTATTACTCCACACATCGACAACTATCCAGCATGGATCTAGTGTATTCAGTTCATGGAGAAGCGGAGTAATGCAATAAGAACGATGACATGATGTAGACAAGATCTATCTATGTAGAGATAGACCCCATTGTTTTATCCTTAGTAGCAATGATACACACGTGTTCTTTCCCTTTCTGTCACTGGGATCAAGCACCGTAAGATCGAACCCACTACAAAGCACCTCTTCCCATGGCAAGATAAAATAGATCAAGTTGGCCAAACTAAACCCAAATATCGGAGAAGAAATACGAGGCTATAAGCAATCATGCATATAATAGATCAAAGAAACTCAAATAACTTTCATGGATATAAAAAGATAGATCTGATCATAAACTCAAAGTTCAACCGATCCCAACAAACACACCGCAAAAGAGTTACATCATATGGATCTCCAAGAGACCATTGTATTGAGATTCAAGAGAGAGAAATGAAGCCATCTAGCTACTAACTACGGACCCGAAGTTCTACAAAGAACTACTCACGCATCATCAGAGAGGCACCAATGGAGGTGGTGAACCCATCCGAGATTGTGTCTAGATTGGATCTTGTGGTTCCGGACTCTGCAGCGGCTGGATGAATATTTCTTCGACTCCCCTAGGGTTCTGGTATTTTTGGGGTATTTATTGAGCAAAGGGGTGGTCCAGGGGCACCCGAGGTGGGCACAACCCACCAGGGCGTGCCTGGGCCTCCTGGCGCGCCCTAGTGGGTTATGCCCCCCTGGGGCATCCCTAGGCGCAGTCAGGGCCCGTTGTGTTCCTTTTGGCTGATAAAATTTTTTCGTAATGTTTTGTGGCATTTGGACTCCGTCTGATATTGATTTTCTGCGATGTAAAAAACACGGAAAAAATAGGAACTGGCACTTGGCACTATGTCAATAGGTTAGTACCAAAACATGATATAAAATGACTATAAAACATCCAAGATTCATAATATAACAACATGGAACAATAAAAAAATTATAGATACGTTGGAGACGTATCATGTATGCCTATGTTGTTCATATTGGGTGGGAAACAAATAGTAAAGCAATCATCATCTATCTTTTTATTACATTAAAGCTATCATCGGCCTACTATCATTATTTTTGGATCCATCCACTGGCTGTTACCATCACTCGAGATTTTTGCATGCTCTCTTTACATAATCTCAGTATATTTTTTTAGTATGCATGTCAGATATTGTACACAGTCATGTTGAACATGTAGAGAAAAAGAGAAGAGTTTTGCACAACAATACAATGTCATGCAGAGATCGCTCCATGGTGGGTTCAATGGCAAACCTCCCCCCTCTCCAGATTGTAATCCAGAGGAAGATATTTATTCTAAGGTGGATTCATATGAAACTGACCTCTCCTATTTACCCCCCAAGGTGTTTGATCTAGCTTGGCATGATGATCTTGGTCATATCATGCATATGTTGCCTTGAAGTGCCTACTTTCGACAACATACATGTCATCTGCTTAGTTTAGACATGTTATGTAATGCCACATATTTAGTTTCTATATCATATATGAGAATTATGCAGTCTCATCTCTTTTAGCCAGCCATAATATATGTGAAATATGCAATGCCATCCTGTTTAACCATGCATCATATATTTGAATGATATCTTGCCAATCCTTTTCTTCATTACATTTCCATTTGTCGACAATGTTTGTACATTAAACTACTCTTCCTGTGAAACAACCATTTGAGTGGGTGATGGAAAAATCTGGAGTGAAAACAAGGTCTTCAGAGCAGACAGTGCTACCTGTCGAAGCAGATCTCTTGGTGGGTCCCGATAGCTCCCCATAGATGGATTCAGAGACAGATGACCAGTCCTATTCCCCCATTGAGGTGTATGCTCTAACTTGGCACAATTATACTGCTCATATCATGCATATGGTGTATTGCATTGCATAGTTTAGACATCATATACACAATATTCAACACCATGTTCTTAGTTCAGACATCGTATATGTGAATGCCATCTGCTTAGTATATAAATCACATATGTGAATTAAATCAAGCGATCCTAATTACTTAGATAACATGTATGTGAATTATGTCATGCGAACCTGTTTACCATCACATAATTATCTCATGCCATCTTGTTTAGTTAGTCATCATATCTTTGAATTATGTCATGCTATGATATCTAGTTTAGATAGACATCATATATGTGAAATTATGTCATGCTATCCTTTTTAGTTAAACAATATACATGTCAACTATTCATGCCCTCTTTTCCACACTATCTATTGCATCTGTCTCTCAAACAAGGTATGTACGTTCAACTATGTTTCCTGTTTATTAGCCATTTGAATTGGAGCGGGTGATGGCAGTATCTAGCGGAGTAAAAACACAGACTTCAAATAAAACAGTGCTACATATTGGTGGAGATAGCACCCCGGTTGTACATGCACGAGAACCATCCCTACCACACATAACACCAACTCTCGCAAATAGTACACCTACTGTGATGGACAGAGAACCAGCTTCACACAATCTAACCCCAACCCCAGTAGATAGTAACCCAGTTGATGTTGACACAACACCATCTCCACCACAGAGCTCTCAAACAGGAGCAGTTAGTAAGACAGCTCCAGTGCCCAAAGCGCCAGTACTACCACGGTGAACCCCAACTCCACCAGTTAGTACACCTATTCCTATGGAGGAACCACAACCAGCCATTCGTAGTTTAGCATCTATCACATTTGATGTTCTTAAATCCTATGTGCATATCTTCCCATCATGGAAATATTATATTGAAGATGAAGGTAAATTACAGTTGTAGGTGTTCGTCTAGGAGTTATGTGTAAGTAATGTTATTCATGGCAATTACTTAGCTTTTTCCCATACATTCTACCTCCATGATGGTTATAATACATCAAATTTTCCCATTTTTCTTTATAGAGAAGGACCGATTTGGAAACTCGGGATGAGGTAACATGTGTTAATACATCTACTATCTTCAAGAATACTTGGTGGTGGTATCGGAATTACCTGAAGAAAAGGTACTTCACTAGCAAATAAACTCATCAAATTGCCTTACGATCTCTTGAGACACATTTACGGGACAATGATTGGGAACGCCTTATTCTGTACTGGTCCCGAACCAAGAATGTGGTAAGGTCTATGAGCTCATTTTTTATTTTTAAGTACTATATGCCTGCATCTTACTGTACTCTGCTCGTGTAGAACAAGTGCTTAAACCTGAAGAACAACTGTTCTCATTTAAGATTCCATTGCTATCGTGCATACTGCTTTGCTCTTGTATCACTGTATTTGCTGATACAAACTTATTTTTAAATTGAAGGATATAATCGAAACTCCAATGGCACAACAGGTATGTTTAAGCATGTTTCTTTAAAAGGTTTGCTCTTATAAATAGCTCTATTGATTTCAGTTTCAATTGTGTTTACTGTTGACTTCTCATATGATGCACATTACTAGCATCACAATAGAGCCAATAGTGTTGTTGTACATGTAGACCCGTGGTACCCATCTAAAATCTTGTTGTGCCGTGTAGTTTCCCACGCTTTGTATTCTTTCAATGCTGCTTTGTCTTGAACTGATATAATTTGAACCGTGTCTCTATTTTGATTTGGCAAGACAATAGTGACCATATGACATAGATATATGTTTGTTTGATGGTTTTATTATGTACTACTTGGCAATAGAAGACTTGGTAGTTTAATCCTGTGCACCTTACTAATGAACTGGTTCACCGAAATGAGTTTCATATACTACATGCTAAACCTGTTATGTGTCTGCCTGTTTCTTCTTTTAGAATGCTGACATAATATTGGGGAAGAGTGCCTTATTAAGAAATGGTAAAGGAGGTAATGTAGATAATGTTCTAGATAGTGAGACATCCTTGCTGGTCTCCAACAAAGCTAATAAAACAACTAAGGAAAACTATTTTGAAGACAGTGAGACAACCCCAAAGTCCTGTCTTGGTGTAGTGTTCGAGTTATTGGCCACAACCGCTGGCACAAGCTATTCGAACTCACTATGTGAAATAGTTTAGTTTCTTGGGTCTCAACTACAAGCTGAAAGACTTCGATTAGCTCTGCTGCGACAAGAAGCTGACGGGCTATGGAAGACCCTGGAGAATTCGGATGCATACTTTCTAGTGTAACAGTAAGTGTTGGAGGATTTTTGCGAGAAATGGGAGAAAGCTAATAATCTTGCTAAGCTTATTACCAGCATGGTGGATACCCAAGATAACGTTTCTTCAGCTCTTCTGAAGTTGTTTCAGTTATGGACTTGTTTTGCTGCCACGTTTATTTGCACTGGTGGCCAATTTAGACGGCCAGTGTATGTAATATGTTGCTTTGTTCCCCATATTTGCACTGGTGGTGAACTTTGATGCCCAGTGGATATAATATGTGTAATAGCCGTAATAGCCTGGCATTAGAGGATTGCTTATTTATTTCCTTATTGTCTTGTTTAATTGTTTGCTTGTAGTCACTGCAGTTCCTTTTCCGCGTTTTTCTAGTGGCCACAATAACCTATTTTTATAACTAGGCCACAAGAACCATGGCAACACATGGACCGTTGTAACCATGGTCCTGATACCTGGTGTAGTGACCATGGGCCTACTACGGGCCGTAGGATCCTTGGTCCTTCTATGGGCCATATACTTGTTAGGCAAACATGGGTCGTACTATTCGTGGACCAATGGCGGTCTGCAAAATGGGTCGTAAACGGGCTAGACTAGAAATCGTATGTTTATGGCCTGACCATAACGGGTCGTTAATAGGCCGTATTTGATGATGCCATGAGAACAGCCCAACGGGTTAGCAGGCCACAAATGGGCCGACTGTAACCACGGGCCAAATTCGGCCCACAAGCGGAACGGGCCAGTAACGGACCATAAGTAACTGAATTCTGGAAATGAGCCCAAGAATAAATGGGCCCTTAGAAGGCCGAAAGTTAACACGGGCTGGAAACAGCCGATGAAATAATGGTCGTTAATGGGTATAAAGCAATACACTGTTCATTATTGGACAGTTTCACCTCAGGCCTTTAATGGGCCTGGAGTTACAAAGGGCCTCATATGGGCCAAAAGACATCATGGGCCATACATGGGCCAGAAGTTACAATGGGCTGGAATCATATTGGACGGCCCAGATGACGCTGCTGGACCTAATTCATATAGGCCGTAACGGGTCGTGATTTAGCGGGCTGTAAATGGGCTATATGCGAATAGGCCGTTAAGAGGCTTTCCGTGGGCTGGCCCGCTACCTTTTGACCAAGTAAAATGGACCGGCCTTTTCACCGGTATGGGACTCTGTTGGGTCATGCCACGTGTCGATATATCATAGGCGCCTCCTGTCCAATGAGTGGATGACATCTGTCCCAACGGTGAGCCGACGCGTGGTTCCTTCGGCCATTGAGAATTTTACACGTGGAAAATCCCCATTGGTCCGTGCTGTTAACGGGTTATTGGATCCAAGCCGGAACCCGATAGCTTAAGGGTGACCCATTACAGGGTTACCCTTGACGGAAGCTGTAACGCCCCAGACACACCCGCCGGTGGTCGTTACTCCTGGCGGGATCTAGACTGGACCCAAAGATCAATACTAGTCTTTTCTGCGCACTTTATCCTCACTCGTGCGCACCCGGGAGCAACTTCCCGATCGGTCACCCATCCTGACACTACTCCAAGCTGAGCACGCTTCACTTTGGAGTTCTGTCCAAATGGGCTCAAGGAAAAGAAGGAATTCCTTATTGACATGAGTAGTCTATCATCCCTAATAAGCCAGGCCATCACATACACCCCCACTCAGAGGAACCGACGTCCTCGGCGGGCCACAGGAACGTTCCCTCTTGGCACATACGTCTGTGCATCCATTCCGGTACATGTACCATGCCGTGTTCCACGACGGGTCACAAATGTCATGAACAACATGACCCTGCACCTGTCCGCAAACATCCGTGTAACCGCGAGGGTTGGTTCTGATACCAACTTGTAACGCCTCAGACACACCCGTCGGTGGTTGTTACTCCTAGCGGGATCTAGACTGTCCCCGCAGATCAATACTAGTCTTTTCTGCACACTTTGTCCTCACTCGTGCGCACCCGGGAGCAACTTCCCGGTCGGTCACCCATCCTGACACTACTCCAAGCTGAGCATGCTTAACTTTGGAGTTCTGTCTGAATGGGCTCTCGGAAAAGAAGGAATTCCTTATTGATATGAGTAGTCTATCATCCCTAATAAGCCAGTCCATCACAGAAGCACTTCCATGACGCGCCATTTATAGTCATGGAAGTGGACACTTCAGTGATGATAATTTTGGTATTGTCATGTAACATTTCTACGACAGCACAGGTATGACTATCTTGATTCTGTCATAAAATCGTCATGGATGTACATGCATGACAGAAAACGTGACCTACTGTGACAAACATGTATCATCACAGAAGTGTATTTTTTTTGTAGTAGCAGCAATCAGTTAACCATAGTTGATCCTCCGATATTTGTAACAATGTAATAAACGCCATCTACCCGGTAATGTAGGATGTTAATTCATCCTATATGTGAGCATATTGGATGTAATAAGATCTTAAATAATGGGATGGAGGGAGTGTTGTACTTCATCATTGTGCAATTGCTGTTTAGCTTCTAATAATAAGTTGGTGCTTTTACGTACATATGTCATTGGTAATGATCCACGCCTCGATCCTTTCTGCGTACGGGGCAATGAGATATTCATGAGCGAGCATCAAGTGAGGAAACTGATAAAGATTTTTATCAAAATGGGCCAAACGAGGTCAATTGAACTATTTTTTACACTTTATCCAAGACAATAGTGAACTGCAGCATGGTAAGTAAGAACACTCTAGCCTTCTTTTTACTGCCCACAATGAGTTGTGTCAGATGACAATGTCTGAATCTTTTTTTACTTTGCAGTGGTTCTCGAAGCATTTTACTCAAGATTACCTCTCAAACTACATGATTGGCAGCCGACCATCACAAGGGGTTGGACTAGAGTCCTGCGTGCCTTCCGCGTGGAGGAGAGCACAATAGGGGCATTCCGCTTCACCTTGTTCAGCAACCAGAATGTCTCCCGCCTCTTTCTTTCCCATCTTTAATAGTACAAGTACAACCTTGGTTCATCACTCTTTATTTGATGCTTATGTAATTCTTTTGTTTTTGATGTAATTCTTGAACATATGTACCTATGAATAGAATAATGCATTGGTTGTTGAACCTGATGGAGATGAATGAAGTTATAGCGTACTTTCAAATTGAAATTCAGTACAATTTTAAATAGCAGCAATTATATTAGGTTAAAAATATGCTCTGCAGGTCATTACGATGCACATGGTCTATAAAACAGAACGTGTGTGGTATACATCATAATCCAACACGGTTCACGGAGAGGAAACGTGTGTAACCATGCACATGGTTGCTGTTTGCAAAGCGTGTGTGATGTCAGACAATATCACAAATGGTGCGAGAAAACTAAATGTCTGTGATGGGGTGTGCATCGTAAATGTATCACCATAGAAGTCCAACTGTAATGGTAATGCGATCACAAACGAGTATCAAGGATGGAGCATTTAGGATATGCGAAATATCACAAACAATTGTCTGAGGACTTGCGTTTGGGATACATGCTGGCAATGCATACACTTAGTTATCCAAAATGTATGCAATGCTACTCCCTATCCCCGATGGTTTCTGGGTCGTGTGGGAAGGACCCCCCTATCGCCCACACTGGCAAGGCGACAATGTAAAAGGCCTTCGTGGAACAGGGTTAAAAATCGTCTGTATAGCATCTTGCTGTACCAGTGGTAGTAGGCCGCACAACCAAACCTCGCCATAGATAAGGATGAGCTGGTAAACAACAAGGAGACACAGACGTGCAACGGGGAAGGATTCGGGCTAATAAACCTGGCAATGTCTGCCCTGTTTTTACTCCCTTCCTTTTTTTATTTTCTACCAAATTGTATCTTCTATAAGTATCTTTAGATAATGCTCGGCATGTATGGCTTGACCATATGAAATAAAGGAGAATGCACCCTTCAAGGTTACCATGCATATATTCATGTTCCTTTCATTGCCTGCTTTTGAGCCAAAAGACTACTTTAGGGATCAACTTTTAAGCTTGTGCCTAAATTATAAGTCGGAAGTGTCTATTCAGCCTCTCGAATGTTGCGTTATATGAATCATTTCTGAACCTTGATTTTGGTCAATAGTTGTGTCGCCCGGCTCCTGTGCTTACAAGCCGAAAACTGACTGTCTTAGTAAGCATAAACTGTTCGGCTAGGCGAGGATAGTGTCATAAAAAGTATCATTGGAGATCGTCTGTGTCAAAACAAGGGCTTTTCTTAAAATAGCCAAAGTGATTAGCGGCATAAACCCCGGCTGACCGCCGAACACTTCACACACCGAGGGCTCGTCACCAGCCCACACCGGGGGCTCGTTTCCATATGCACAGACCACCTTCTGGAACTAAGACATCGACTATGGGTGAACATTGCCTATGAAACACCCTTTGTATCCTGTACAAAGGGGCTGAAGTCGACGACTGGTCACACAGGAGTAAAACAATCATACACCATCACACACTGGAATATAAAGCCGCATTCATTTTAAACAAAAGGAAGATTTTTACATCGTGCTACACTTCGGCATTCTGAAGTGCATCCTTAAAAGTACAAAGTGTCCTCAAGACAATGGGCCTTGGTGATCCGAGCTCCCTCCATCACACCGACAAGGAACTACTACGTGGTCCGATCTTTCCCTTCGGGGAGGGGGCGGGCTAAGGCCATGCGCGTCGCATCAAGGCAAGGGTAATGCATCTTCATCCAAGCATAGGCCTATTGGACGCCCTCCAAGCATGTGGACTGCTTCTAGCGTGTCACTTGGGGGCCAGCCTCTTGTAGACGGGTCACAAGACCGAAGAAGCTAGTCGACAGCGCCTCCGTTGGCCAGAGATTGGTACATAGATCTTCAACCGCCGGTTTTGCAATATGGAAGAGTTCCATTATCTGCTTCATCTGATGATTCAGCAGCTTTGGATGCGATCCCGCTTGGAATTGTTGCCAGAATGCTCTCTCTGTGGCGTGGCCCTCCCGAGTGCCAAGTAACGTCAAGCGTCTGAAACACTGATATGTCTCCAACGTATCTATAATTTTTGATTGTTCCATGCTGATATATTATCATTCTTGGATGTTTTATAATCATTTTATAGTCATTTTATATCATTTTTTGGTACTAACCTATTGACATAGTGCCAAGTGCCAGTTGTTTTCTGCATGTTTTTACATCATAGGTAATCAATATCAAATAGAGTCCAAACGCAGCGAAACTTTTTGTGGATTTTTTTGTACCAGTAGACATCCAGTGGTCCGGAGAAGCGCGTGGGGGGTGCTCCGAGGGGAGCACAACCCACTAGGGCGCGCCTGGAGGCACAGGCACACCCTGGTTGGTTGTTCCCACCTCAGGTGCACCCCAGACCACCCCTTTTCTCTATAAATACCCCAACATTCCAGAAATCCTAGGGGAGTCGACAAAAATCAATTCCAGCCGTCGTAGAGTCCAGAACCACTAGATCCAATCTAGACACCATGACGGAGGGGTTCACCACTTACATTGGTGCCTCTCCGATGATGCGCGAGTAGTTCTTTGTAGACCTTCGGGTCCGCAGTTAGTAATTAGATGGCTTCCTCTCTCTTGTTAGATTCTCAATACAATGGTCTCTTGGAGATCCATATGATGTAACTATTTTTGCGGTGTGTTTGTTGGAATCGGATGAACTTTGAATTTATGATCAGATCTATATCTTTTTATCCATGAAAGTTATTTGAGTTTCTTTGATCTCTTATATGCATGATTGCTTATAGCCTCGTATTTCTTCTCTGATATTTGGGTTTTGTTTGGCCAACTTGATCTATTTATCTTGCAATGGGAAGTGGTTCTTTGTAGTGAGTTCGATCTTACTTTGCTTGATCTATTTGGGTTTTCTTTGATGAGTTTTTTCCATAGAAAAGCTGGAATACATTAGATATAATGCAAGAATAAAATATGATTTGGTTTTCTACAGCACTTATAGTAGTGATTTATTTTCTTATACTAACAGATCTGACGAAGGTTTTGTTGAGTTTTGTGTGATTGAAGTTTTCAAGTTTTGGGTTATCTTACGATGGATGAAGGAATAAGTAGTAAGAAGAGCCTAAGCTTGGGGATTCCCATGGCACCCCAAGTTATTATCCAAAGATAAGCAAGCAACAAAGCTTGGGGATGCCCAGAGTGGCATCCCCTCTTTCTTCTAACAACCATCGGAATTTTACTTGAAGGTATATTTTTATTCGTCACATACTTTGTGTTTTGCTTGGAGCGTCTTGTATGATGTGAGTATTTGCTTGATTTGTTTTGTGTTTTTAGTCTTGATTCCTTTCTGGACACACTTGTTTGCGAGAGTCAAAATTATGCCATGACTTGTTAGAATTTCTCTCTATGCTTCACTTAAATTTTTATGAGCTATGGATTTGCTCTAGTGCTTCACTTATTTATTTTTGAGCATGGTGTGCTTTAGTATTTTTGAAGAAATGCTCTCTTTCTTCACTTACATTTATTGGAGAGTTAGTATAATTTCCAAGAAATTCTCTCTTGATTCTCTTAAATTAATTTGAGAGAAAGAAATATTATGCTCATGATCTTCACTTATATTTGTTAGAGCTTATCAAAAGCAACACATGAAAAATTAGTCCCAAAGTGATAGATGTCCAAGAAGGATATAATAAAAACTTTCATGAAGATAATTGGACAAAATAAACTTGATTCTTAGTAATAGTTTTGAGATATGATGATGTGATATGTGAGTCATGTTGATGAACAATTATGCTTTAGTAAGAATATTGGTCTTAAGGTTTGTGATTCCCTATGCAAGCACGAAAGTCAATAGTTATGTGATGAAATTATATCCTACTTGTGGTGCATTATGTAGTGTTAATTATGCTTAATGCTCGCTTATGAGATTATTCGTTTCTTGGTTGGTCGCTTCTCAATCTTTTGCTAGCCTTCATTTTGCACTAAGTGTGATCACTACTTGTGCTTCCAAAACCATTAAACCAGTTTTGCCATATGAGTCCACTATACCTATCTATATGCGGTATTCTTTTGCCATTCTAAGCAAATTTGTATGTGCCATCTCTAAATATTCAAAATAAATTTCTCTTTTTTGTGCTCGTACCGCACGCAAGGTGGTGAGGGGTGTTAATATTTTCCTTGCTAGATGTGTTATTCCCACGATGAGAGCTTATTCACTTGTCATTGCACGAGGGTAAGGAAAAGGTATTAGGGATGCCCAGTCCCTAAATGAAAAATGAATTTACTTTATGTTGTCAAATAATAAATTCCATCGAAAGTGTTGGTTGGAAGACACCCGTGGATACGGTTAGCCATGGAAAGTGAAAGTATGGTGGAAAAAGAAATAAACTTTAATTTCTATTTGGGAACCTCCTATGATATATCTAGCATGGAAAGTGTTGGGAACTCTAAGTCATTTTTTTTGGTGGGAATAGTATGCCTCTCAAAATGTTTTTATTTTTTGCTTTGAGCTTTGGCACCTCTACAATTACCTACTTCCCTCTATGAAGGGCCTTTCTTTTACTTTATGCATTTTTTATTTTCAATTTGAGTCTCCATCATCTCTTAAAAAAGCACCAACTAGGGGGCACTATGATCGTACTTGAGCATGGGGTGTAGTTAATATGCGAGTGTGTTTCATGAATGGATCAATGATTGAGCATGATGGGCTAGGGATAACTTATTTTAGCATTGATATTTTGAAAGACATGGTTGCTTGTTGGTATGCTTTAGTATTCTAGTTATCATGTCAAAACTAGACTATTGCTTTGAACAATATAAAAGTCCAAATGTCCATTCTATAAAGAAAAGAATATGAGATGACATGTTAGGCAGCATTCCACATCAAAAATTCTGTTTTTATCATTTACCTACTCGAGGACGAGCATGAATTAAGCTTAGGGATGCTGATACGTCTGCAAAGTATCTATAATTTTTTATTGTTCCATGCTGTTATATTATCATTCTTGGATGATTTATAATCGTTTTATAGTCATTTTATATCATTTTTTGGAACTAACCTATTGACATAGTGCCAAGTGCCAGTTGCTGTTATCTGCATGTTTTTTTACTTCGCAGGTAATCAATATCAAATGGAGTCCAAATGCAGTGAAACTTTTTATGGATTTTTTGTACCAGAAGACATCCAGTGGGCCGGAGAAGCGCCTCGGGGTGCTCCGAGGGGAGCACAAGCCACCAGGGCGCGCTTGGAGGCCCAAGCGCGCCCTGGTGGGTTGTGCTGACCTCGTGGCCCCTGGACCGCCTCTTTGCTCTATAAATACCCCAATATTCCAAAAACCCTAGGAGAGTCGGCGAAAATCAATTACCGCCGCCGCAGAGTCCAGAACCACCAGATCCAATCTAGACACTATCACAGAGGGGTTCACCACTTCCATTGGTGCCTCTCCGATGATGTGTGAGTAGTTCTTTGTAGACCTTCGGGTCTGTAGTTAGTAGCTATATGGCTTACTCTCTCTCGTTTGATTCTCAATACAATGGTCTCTTGGACATCCATATGATGTAACTCTTTTTGCGGTGTGTTTGTTGGGATCGGATGAACATTGAGTTTATGACCAGATCTATCTCTTTTTATCCATGAAAGTTATTTGAGTTTATTTTGATCTCTTATATGCATGATTTCTTATAGCCTTGTATTTCTTCTCCGATATTTGGGTTTTGTTTGGCCAACTTGATCTATTTATCTTGAAATGGGAAGAGGTGCTTTGTAGTTGGTTCGATCTTGCGGTGCTTGATCCCAGTGACAGAAGGGGAACCGACACACATGTAGCGTTGCTATTAAGGATAAAAGGATGGGGTCTATTTCTACATAAATAGATCTTGTGTACATCATTTTATTGTTCTTATTGCATTACTCCCTTTCTCTATGAACTTAATACACTAGATGCATGCTGGATAGCGGTCGATGTGTGGAGTAATAGTAGTAGATGTAGGCAGGAGTCGGACTACTAATCTTGGACGTGTTGCATATATAATGAGCATTTCCTGGATATCGTCATGATTATTTGAAGTTCTATCAATTACCCAACCATAATTTGTTTACCCATCGTTTTTCTATTTTTCTCGAGAGAAGCCACTAGTGAAACCTACGGCCCACAGGTCTCTTTCTCATATTATTTGCCTTTGCGATCTATTTTCCTTTGCTTTTATTTTCATATATATTAAACCAAAAATACAAAAATACCTTGCTGCAATTTATTCTCATTTATTTTATCTCGTGTTCCCGCAATCCAATCTATTATATTTTTATCATGTCCATTTGCCAATTTCTGGCGCCGCTACCCCAAAGGGATTGACAACCCCTTTTACACATCGGGTCGCGAGTATTTGTTATTTGTGTGTAGGTGCTGTTTACCTAGTGTTGCTTGGTTATCCTACTGGTCTGATAACCTTGGTTTCATATCTGAGGGAAATACCTACCGTCGTTGTGCTGCATCTTCCCTTCCTCTTTAGGGAAATACCGACATAGCTTCAAGCCGCATCAAGCACTCCTTGGGAGATCCCCAAAGTCCTCTATGAATCGCCATAGTTGGGTGAGCTCGACGAACCCCTTGTGGCCAAAAAACACACCAAAACCAAAATGGCTTACCAGCAGCGATCTGCCTCATTTCCTAGAGCACTTCGCGGTCTACTTAGGCTTGAGTCTGGAGCTCGGCGTGTGCCGAGCTCATATTTTTGAGCTCCGTGGTCGCCACCTTATCCTTCTCCCGAAGGGCATCGCATTTATGGTATGTGCCCTTCAGGGTGTTCTCTACTTCGAGAACCAGAGCGTGGTCCTTGTCCTCAGCCGCCTCCTCTGCGGCTAGCTCCTTCTCGGCCCACACAGTCGCAACCTTCCACTACTCCGCTTCCTGTCGAGCCTTTCCCAACTCGGCCTTGTGCAGCTCCGTCGTTGCAGCTGTCATATAAAAGTGCTCGGTATTAGAATTAAATCTCAAACAAAAGTCAACGTAAATTTGATAACATGACAATTTTCTGCTTACCTTGGGCCCAATCGATCTGCTTTTGCATCAGATCAAGGTCCTGCTCGAATCCCTTCAGCTTCTGATTCATCTCCTCTATCTCCTCGGAAGTGGAGTTCGGAGCTGAGCATGAGGCCTGCAGAGGCACATTCACTTATTAGTCTCGCAGTTCTGAAGTTAATCCTCTGGTCAGCTTTTATCATAAAACGATCCAGAGTCTTGGGGGTACTCCATTTCTGACTTTCAAATAATAATCTATCTCGACCCCAAAGCCAGTTCTTAAAACTAACTTTGGGCTCGGGGACTATGATATGTCTCCAACGTATCTATAAATTATGAAGTATGCATGATGTTATATTATCATTCTTGGATGTTTTACAATCATTTTATAGCAACTTTATATCATTTTTTGGGACTAACCTATTGACACAGTGCCCAGTGCAAGTTGCTGTTTTTGCTTGTTTTTTACATCGTAGGAAATAAATATCAAATGGAGTCCCAACACCGCGAAACTTTTTGTTTATTTTTTATGGACCAGAAGACATCCAATGGGCCAGAGCAGCACCTGGGGGGTGCCCTGAGGGGGGCAGAACCCACCAGGGCGCGCCTGGGGTCTCAGGCGCGCCCAGGTGGGTTGTGCCCACCTCGGTGTCCTCCCGCACCCCCTCTTCGCCCTATAAATTGTCAAATATTCCAAAAACCCTCAAGATAACCCTAGATCAGAAGTTTTGCCGCTGCAAAGCCTCTGTAGCCATGAGAAACCAATCTAGGCCCCATTGCAGTACCCTACCGGAGGGGGGAATCATCACTGGTGGCCATCATCATCATCCCGACAGCCACCGTGATGAGGAGGGAGTAGTCCACCCTCGGGGCTGAGGGTTTATACCAGTAGCTATGTGTTTAATCTCTATCTCTCTCTCTCTCGTGCTCTTGAGATGTGACGATCTGGATGTATCGCGGGCTTTGTCAATATAGTTGGATCATATGGTATTTTCCCCTCTCTATCTTGTTGTGATGAATTGAGTTCTCCCTTTGAGATTTCGTTTTATCGGATTGAATACTTCAATGGATTTGAGAGCACTTGATATATGTCTTGCTTATCAACACATGTGGTGACAATGGGGTCTTACTTTGATTCACTAGATATATGTTTTGGCACTCAACTCGCGGATTCCCGAGGTTGATGCACGTTCTCGTCTTTGTTTCTCCGATAGAAATCTTGGGGCACTATTTGCGGTTCTTTGTGCTGGATTGAGTATTATGAATCTGAAATTATTTGGTGTTATTTTAGTACGAACTCTTGGATAGATCGATCGGAAAGAATAGCTTCGAGGTGGTTTCATACCCTACAAATGATTTCTTCTTATGTTCTTCGCTAGATAGGAACTTCGGAGGGATGGTTATATGACCCAACTATATTAGCATTGTTGGGAGATTTCACTAGCGAAAGTACAGACCCTAGGCCTCATTTTCAAGCATTGCAATACCGTTTGTGCTCACCATTGTTACTTGGTACCTTTCTGTTTTTTATTTTTCTTATTACAAAAATCAATATCTACTTTCCCTATTACACTTGTATCACCATCTCTTCGCCGAAGTAGTGCACCTATACAAATTACCATTCTATTTGGTGTGTTGGGGACACAAGAGACTTTTTATTATTTGGTTGCAGGGTTGTTTGAGAGAGACTATCTTCCTCCTACGCCTCCCACGGATTGATAAACCATAGGTCATCCACTTGAGGGAAAATTACTACTGTCCTACAAAACTCAGCGCTTGGAGGCCCAACACGTGTCAACCAGAATAAAGTTGCGTAGTAGAGATCCAGCTCTTTTCTGGCGCCGTTTTCGGGGAGGTGAGTGCTTGAAGGTATATCCTTAGATCTTGCAATCGAATCTTTTAGTTTCTTCTTTATCACTAGTTTGGTTTATAAAAGAAAACTACAAAAAATGGAGATTGGGTTACCTCAAGTTGTTATTTATCTTTATATTGTTTCTCTTGAGAATAAGGATTCCAATAATTGTGCTCAATTTCTAGAAATAGAATTGAACAAAAATTATGGCATAAAGACGTTGGATGATGGGCATGATTGCAATATTGCTAGTTTGAATTATTTGAATATCCATGATGTTAATGATGATTGCATTAGTCATGATAATGATGTCTCCTATAAGAATACCAATTTTTGCGGAGTGAATTGGGAGTCCAAATGCACACCCAAAAGGGAAATAGATTTTGTAAGAAGCATAAGTATTTAGAAATGAAAAGGTTGCAAGAGAGGCTAGATGATTGTTCTGAAAGATTTAATTTTTCTCGCCATCCTTGTGAACTTTGCAATGAACGTGGTCATTTAAATCTTCAATGCAAATTGTTTCATGATCAAATCGTGTCCAAAAACTATGATAACTTGATTACCCTTGAGCATCATAAAGATCTTAGTCTTCTTCTAGGGTATAACTAAGGGTATTCCAAAATTTAATTTCGTGATATTTCTTGATTTTGATCCATAGGAAATTTATATGTTTTGTACGATAAATTGCATTGTGAATCCTTATATTGCCACCTATCTAAAGACAAGAAAACAAATAGAATATGAAGAGAATACTAATGAAAGGGAAAATATTTCCCAATACCCTCCTATCCAATCAATCTCTTCAACAAGAAGCTCAAAAAATTGATTAAACCCATACGTGGGGTGGTGAAGAAGAAGAAAAGAATAAATAAATGAGGTAAAAATGTATCTCTCCCAAATAATGTTGCTCCTATTTTTGTTGTGCCTCATGAAAATGAATCTGAAATACTTGCGGAAGATGATGCACATGATGATGATTTTTTTATGCCTATTGCTTGTTGTGATAATTATGATTGGGAAGATAATGATACTCCTTATAATCTTGGAAATCTTTTTGGCATCAACTTGGGAAATTATGATGATAGCAATTGCAACACCGTTGGTGCTATTCATACTATTAATGATGAGAGTGATTATGCTTATGATATGCCAAGCCACAAGATTGGTGATGCTATGTTTGATGAGAATTTCATGTTTGAGAATTTATTTGCTGCAATTAATGTTTGTCCCAAGATTGGGGATGCTATGTTTAATGAAGATGATCGTTTTAGCCGCCCTACTTTGAACGTTCAAATTTGCTATGATGATTGCATGCCTTCTATCTATGATGAGAACAAAATTGGTACTTATGATGATTACTATGATGATACTTATGTTATAAAAAGTAGTGATGATTATATTTATAAAAAATTTCATAGTTATGATTATCCTTTTTCTGAAAATTACTCTTTTACTGTGGAAACAATTTATAGTATTCAAGTTTCATATGATACTCCCACCATGTGAATGAGAAGAAATTTCCTTATGTGGAGAGTAATAAAATTTATATGCTTGTAGATCATGAAAAGAATATTTTATGTGATGGTTATATTGATGAATCTATTCATTATGCTACTGAAAATTATTATGAGAGAGGAACTTATGATTCATGATGCTCTTGTTATGTTTCAATCCTTATATTTTATGCGAGCATCATTGAACATCATGCCTAGCTTAAAAGGTATTAAAGAAAAGCGCTTGTTGGGAGACAACCCAACACTTTTACCTACTATTTTTGTGTGTTCACATGATTAGGCTACTGTGTTAATCATGTTCTATTGCTTTTGTTTCAATAAAGTACCAAGTATGACCTTTGGGATGGTGTATGGCGATAGTTGATTTAATCTTGCTGAAAAACAGAAACTTTTGCACTCAGGAAAATAATTATAATTTTTAACAGAAGCGTGATAAAATACTGATTATTTTTGTAGAAGATTAATAGACAAATTTCGCAGGATGTCCTAATTTTTCAGAATTTTTGCAGTAGCAGAAATATGGTTGGAGTACAGATTACTACATACACTTCTGTTTTTGACAGATTCTATTTTTGATGCATAGTTTGCTTGTTTTCTAGTTTCAATGGCTTATATTGCTCAATATAAATTGTGGAAATGATATGCTACATTAGTCATTGTGTGGACACAATTATGAATCTTGTATTTGACAGTACCAAAGTGAAATGGTTTGCTCTTTATCATACTGACCCATCTCAAGAAGTTCCGTTAAGTTTTGTGTGATTGAAGTTTTCAAGTTTTGGATGAGATGTCGATATGAGGAGAATAAGGAGTGACAAGACCCTAAGCTTGGGGATTCCCAAGGTACCCCAAGTTAATATCCAAGGAGGATCCAAGCAACAAATCTTGGGGATGCCCCGGAAGGCATCCCCTCTTTCATCTCCAACATTATCGGTAACCTCACTTAGAGCTACATTTTTATTCGTCACATGATATGTGTTTTGCTTGGAGCATCATTATTTTGTTAGTATTTTCTTTCTTTTATTTAGAATAAGGTTTTTCACCTTTTATTTCAATAAAAGTGGCAAGGATAGACTTTACCATGCTTATTTTGCAAGTCTACATGTTATTGTTTCAAAACAAAAAGTTTATCGTTGTTGCAAAAATTCTTGAAAAAAGTCGGAATGTGATAAAATGTTGAATCTTTTTGCACAATAAGTTCTGATAAATTTTCTATAGTGTGGTAAATTTTCATAATTTTTGGAGTTAAAGAAGTATTGATACTCTTGCATTCTTTATCCTATACTGTTTTGGCAGATTGCTATTATGTTTGCATTGTTTGCATATGTTTGCTTGTTTAATGATTTTATTAGAGGATAGGAGTATTAAATATGAAGAGACATTTAGTATGTAATGTTGAATAATAATTTTAGTGATTTGCTACAATAGAGAATGATAAGGTTTTTGCATCGATTTATACTGATGCATCTCACGAGTTCTTGTTGTGTTTTGTGTGGATGAAGTTTTTAAGATTTAGGCGAACCACGATATAAAAGGAATTAAGGAGACACAAAAACTCAAGCTTGGGGATGCCCAAGGCATCCCAAGATAATGAGCATGATTGGTTCGCTACCAATATTTGGCTAGCCAAACGTTGGCATTGCCAAATATTGACAATGCCAGCACTTGCCAACTATTGGCAACTTTCTGTGAGATGGCAAGACGACTCGGTAACCAACCAAGTAGTAGCCAATATTTGGCACAATGCCAAACATCGGCATGCCAAATTTTGGCACCAAACCAATTATGCTCAATATTTCAAGAAGTCTCAGGCATCTAAGCTTGGGATGCCCGGTAGGCATCCCACCTTTCTTCATCAACAATTATCGGTTAGTATCGCTTGATCCTAAGTTTTTGCTACGTCACATGTTGTGCGCTATTCTTGGAATGCCATTTTGTCTTATTTTGCTTGCTTTTTTAATGAAATACTTAGATCTGAAAGGTTTTAAATAAGGGAGAGTCTTCAAATAGCTACCTATTTAATTAACTACTCATTTGATCTTCACTTATATCTTTTTGGAGTAGCTTGTCATTTACTCTTGTGCTGCACTTATATTCTATGAGTAAATTGCTGAAGAAATTGAATATAATGAAGCTAAAATTATATGTTCATATCATGCCTAGTGGTAGTTTCACATTGAGTTTAGAAAGTGAAATCTTTTGAAGCTTGACAATCACAATATTGGTCATACAAGCAATTCATGAATGATTAGTAGAAGGAAAAGAACTGTCACATGCAAATACACTATCTTGGAAATCTTTTGTCATTGTGAGCCCCCATAAAAATATTATATGCCAAAAATATTGATGTTGGACAAGGAAGACAACGTAATGATTTATGTTTGTTCATATTCACATAGAAGCTATATTTTCGTAGATCCTTCAACATGTGATGGTTGCCCCCTATCTTTGCTAGCCAAAAATTCTGCACCAAGTTGACATACTACTTGTGCATCCAAAAACCCTTAAACCCAAATGTCGGTGTACAAAAGTAGGGGGCTCTCCTTTTCCACCCCTTTACTTGTGCACGGGCAGTCAGAGCCGCGCCCACGGCCACACTAAGCAGGGCAGAGGAGGGATGCCGGAGCACAAGACGACCAGAGCAACGCCAAGACCAGAGACGCAAAGAGAGGAAAAGGGTGAGGTGGACTCCCCTCCTTGATGTGTTGTTGCTCCGAGCCAGCCAGCTATCCTCGCCCACGCAAAAGCGGGTCATGAGTGTTGTGAGGGCTGCCATAGATTTCGGCTTCTCCTAGCCGAGGTGGCGGGCGAGCCACTCGTCGCGGATGTTATGCTTGAATGCCACTAGGGCCTCTGCATCCGGACAGTCTACAATTTGATTTTTCTTAGTCAGGAACCGTGTCCAGAATTGTCTGGCTGATTCCCCTGGCTGCTGGGATATGTGGCTCAAGTCATCAGCATACGGTGGCAGCACATAAGTGCCCTGGAAGTTGTCAAGAAATGCATCTTCCAAATCCTGCCAACTGCCAACGGAGTCTGCTGGCAAGCTATTCAGCCAATGCCGAGCTGGTCCTTTGAGTTTTAGTGGGAGGTACTTGATGGCATGTAGATCGTCACCACGAGCCATGTGGATGTGAAGGAGGAAATCCTCAATCCATACAGCGGGATATGTTGTGCCGTCGTATGATTCGATATTTACGGGTTTGAAACCCTCCGGGAATTCATGATTCATGACTTCATCAGTGAAGCATAGGGGGTGTGCGGCGCCTCTGTGCCGGGCTATATCCCGACATAGTTCTTGTCTGCTGTAATCGGCCCGGCCGGATTTACTCTTGGTGTATCCGACGCGACGATCATCGTCCCATGTGGGCGCACGTGCTCGTGTCTCGTATATTGACCTTGCGATTTTTGCCTTACTGTCCAAGATGTCTCACAGGTCCTCTTTGTTGCCCCAGGCCTTAGTATTTTTGACTAAGTGGCGATGGGTGTGGTCTGAACTTTAGTCTGAAACGCCTCTCTGGCTCGGCCGCGTAGTGGCCGGTCAGCCGCATCGTACACTGGTGAATGAGGTTTCAATGCTTCCTCCTTGAGGTGAGGTAGCAACCTGCATTTTGGGTAACTTTTGGACGAGCGCTCGAGTTCGTGCTCCTTGGCCGCAAGGACTTCAGTCCATCTGTCTGCTAACAAGTCTTGATCAGCTTGAAGCTGTTGTTGTTTCTTCTTTAGGCTACTTGCCGTGGCCATAAGCCGGCGCTTGAAGCGCTCTTGCTCGCCTCGTCTTCGGAGAGAGGCATGTAATTGTCCTCCTCCGGTTCTTCATCTGCTGCCTGATCTGGAGGGCTAGCTTGTTCGTCCTCTAGCTCTGAACCGTGCTGGATGAGATTGTTGCTGTCTTTGGCGCTATCCGGAGTGTTATTATCTCCTGTGCCGATATCACTGTTCTTGCTATGGCAGGACTTAGAGCGGAGCCGCTGACGTCGGCCCTTGGGTTGCTTCTTGGAGGGGTCATCCTCCGCTCTCTTGTCGCCATTGGCTTGTTTGGGGGTGTCCACCATGTATATATATCATATGATGAGGTGGCGGTCTAGTGCCCCGAGGGCGGTGGATACTGTTCATCTCCAGCTTCGTCGTCCGTACCGTCGAAGTCTTCGGAGCCGAAGTCGAGCATGTCGGTTAAGTCATCGACAGTGGCTACTAAGTGGGTGGTGGGTGGGCAGCGAATTTCTTTGTCATCCGCATCCCTTTCTAGCCGAAAACTGACTGTCTTAGTAAGCATAAACTGTTCATCTAGCCAATGATAGTGTCATACAAATTATCATTGGAGATCATCTGTGTCAAAACAAGGGCTTTTCTTAAAATAGCCAAAGTGATTAGTGGCATAAACCCCGGCTAACCACCGAACACTTCACACACCGGGGGCTCGTCACCAGCCCACACCAGGGGCTCGTTTCCATATGCACATACAACCTTCTGGAACTGAGACGTCGGCTAAGGGTGAAGACTGCCTATGAAACACCCTTTGTATCCTGTACAAAGGGGCTGAAGTCAACGACTGGTCACACAGGAGTAAAACAATCATACACCATCACACACCGGAATATAAAGCCGCATTCATTTTAAACAAAAGGAAGATTTTTACATCATGCTACACTTCAGCATTCTGAAGTGCAACCTCAAAAGTACAAAGTGTCCTCAGGACAATGGGCCTTGGTGATCCGAGCTCCCTCCATCACCCCAACAAGGAACTGCTACGTGGTCCGATCTTTCCCTTCGGGGAGGGGGCGGCTAAGGCCATGAGCATCGCATCAAGGCAAGGGTAATGCATCTTCATGCAAGCATAGGCCTGTTGGACGCCCTCCAAGCATGTGGACTGCTTCTAGCCTGTCACTTGGGGGCCAGCCTCTTGTAGACGGGTCACCAGACCGAAGAAGCTAGTCGACATCGCCTCCGTTGGCCAGAGATTGGTACATAGATCTTCAACACGCCGGCTTTGCAATATGGAAGAGTTCCATTATCTGCTTCATCTGATGATTCAGCAGCTCCGGATGCGATCGCGCCTGGAATTGTGGCCAAAATGCTCTCTCTGTGGCGTGGCCCTCCCGAGTGCCAAGTAACGTCAAGCGTCTGGAGCACTGATATGTCTCCAACGTATCTATAATTTTTGATTGTTCCAAGCTGATATATTATCATTCTTGGATGTTTTATAATCATTTTATAGTCATTTTATATCATTTTTTGGTACTAACCTATTGACACAGTGCCAAGTGCCAGTTGTTGTTTTCTGCATGTTTTTACATCGCATGTAATCAATATCAAATAGAGTCCAAATGCAGCGAAACTTTTTGTGGATCTTTTTGTACCAGTAGACATCCAGTGGGCCGGAGAAGCGCCCGGGGTGCTCCGAGGGGAGCACAACCCACCAGGGCACGCCTGGAGGCCGTGGCACACCCTGGTTGGTTGTCCCCACCTCGGGTGCACCCCAGACCACCTCTTTGATCTATAAATACCCCAACATTCCAGAAATCCTAGGGGAGTCGACAAAAATCAATTCCAGCCACCGTAGAGTCCAGAACCACTAGATCCAATCTAGACACCATGACGGAGGGGTTCACCACTTACATTGGTGCCTCTCTGATGACGCGCGAGTAGTTCTTTGTACACCTTTGGGTCCGTAGTTAGTAACTAGATGGCTTCCTCTCTCTTGTTAGATTCTCAATACAATGGTCTCTTGGAGATCCATATGATGTAACTCTTTTTGCGGGGTGTTTGTTGGGATCGGATGAACTTTGAGTTTATGATCAGATCTATAGCTTTTTACCCATGAAAGTTATTTGAGTTTCTTTGATCTCTTATATGCATGATTGCTTATAGCCTCATATTTCTTCTCTGATATTTGGGTTTTGTTTGGCCAACTTGATCTAATTATCTTGCAATTGGAAGTGGTTCTTTGTAGTGAGTTCGATCTTACTTTGCTTGATTGCAGTGACATAAGGGGAACCGACACGTATGTATCGTTGCTACTAAGGGTAAAATGATGGGGTCTATTTCTACATAAATAGATATTGTCTAGATCATGTCATCGCTCTTATTGCATTACTTCGTTTCTCCATGAAATTAGTACACTAGATGCATGCTGGATAGCAGTCGATGTGTGGAGTAATAGTAGTAGACGTAGGCAGGAGCCGGTCTACTAATCTTGGACGTGATGCCTATATAATGATCATTGCCTGGATATCGTCATGATTATTTGAAGTTCTATCAATTGCGCAATAGTAATTTGTTTACCCACCGTTTGCTATTTTTATCGAGAGAGGCCACTAGTGAAACCTACAGCCCCTGGGTCTCTTTCTCATATTATTTGCTTTTGCGATCTATTTTCCTTTGCTTTTATTTTCAGATCTATTAAACGAAAAATACCAAAATACCTTGCTGCAATTTATTCTCGTTTATTTTATCTCGCGTTCCCGTGATCCAATCTATCATATTATTATCACGTCTGTTTGCCAATTTTTGCCGCCGCTACCCGAAAGGGATTGACAACCCCTTTTACATATCGGGTCGCGAAAATTTGTTATTTGTGTGCAAGTATTGTTTATGTAGTGTTGCTTGGTTCTTCCACTGGTTCCATAACCTTTGTTTCATCACTGAGGGAAATACCTACCATCGTTGTGCTGCATCATCCCTTCCTCTTTGGGAAAATACCGACGTAGCTTCAAGCCGCATTAAAAGGAATTTTTGGCGCCGTTGCCGGGGGGCATCATCTACATCTACCAGGTTCCTAATCAAAAATCTCATCTCCTAGCAATTTACATTATTTTCCATTTTCCTCTTGTTTTCCTCTCCCCCGCTTCAAAAAAATTTGCCGTTTTATACGCCTTCTTTTTCATGGCTCAAGAGAACACCAAGTTGTGTGATTTCTCATATACCAAAAAACAATGATTTTTTTGGCACTCCGGTTGCTCCGGCCACTAGTGCGGAATCTTGTGATATTAATACCGCTTTGCTGAATCTTGTTACGAAAGATCAATTTTCCGGTACTCCTAATAAGGATGTCACGTCCCAAATTAATACCTTTGTGAAATTATGCGATATGAAAAAGAAAAAAGATGTGGACAATGATATTGTGAAGATGAAATTATTTCCGTTTTCATTGCGTGATACTACAAAATTTTGGTTTTCTTCTTTGCCTCGCAATAGTATCGACTCTAGGAATAAGTGCAAAGATGCTTTTATCACTAAGTATTTTCTGCCTGCAAAAAATATTTCCCTTAGAACCCAGATCATGAATTTCAAGCAACTTGAACATGAGCATGTTGCACAATCTTGGGAAAGGATGAAAATGATGCTAAGGAATTGCCCAACTCACGGGTTTATTCTTTGGATGATCATACAAATTTTTTATGCGGGGTTAAATTTTGTTTCTCATAATCTTTTAGATTCCTCCTTGGGTGGTACTTTTCTGGAAATTACTTTGGGTGAAGCCACCAAATTTCTTGATAATATCATGGAAAATTATTCACAATGGCATACCGAAAAGCTCCTACTAGTAAAAAAGTTAATTCAGTTGAAGAAATTTCTTCTTTGAGTGAAAAAGTTGATGCTCTTATAAAATTGGTTACCAGTAAAAGTTCTCCTATTGATTTCAATGATATGCCTTTGTCTAGTTTGATTGAGCAAAAGAGTGATGTCGTAGATGTGAATTTTATCTCATGAAACAATTTCAATAACAATGCTTATAGAGGTAATTTGAATCCTAGGCCTTTTCCTAGTAATTCTGATAATAATTATGGAAATTCCTATGGAAATCCTTCTTATAATAATAATAGGAACACCTCTGATCTTGAGAATAATATTAAAGAAATTATGAACGCACAAAAATTTTCAACACTACCATAGAAGAAAAGTTGAATAAGATTGATGATTTGTTTAAAAGTGTTGATAGAATTTCTCGTGATGAAAATTTTTGTGCCTAAAGTTGCGGAATAAATTAAAGATCTTTATGTTTCTATGGATGAAAGTAAGAAAAGAGTCGATATTCTTAGAGGGTTAGAGCTAAAAGAGAATTTTTAGAAAAAGTGTTTTCTAGTGATTTCTTTCGTAAAAGTGCTGAAGATCTTAAAATGATTGGTGTTTCTTCTATTTATTCCTTGTTTAGTAAAATTAATATTGATAAAAAGGGGACTAGAGAAGAGTCAGCTTTAGTTATAAGGTGTCCGGACAATTCAGAGGGTGAAAATCTTGTTGAGAAAATTGATAAAAGTGGGTTTGAAGAGGTCAAAATTTTAACTAGTAATGTGCCCAATCTTTTGCATTACAAATACTTTTATTATGATAGTTGCTCTTTGATTCATTGTATTTATTTGTTGCAATCCATGGTAAACTCACCCCATGATTATGAAAAAATAAAGGTTTTACTAAACATATTGTTGATGCTATAATGAAAGCTTTAGAAGAAAAGTTGGAATTAGAAGTTTCAATTCCTAGAAAAATGCATGATGAATGGGAACCTACTTTCAAAGTCAAGATTAAAAATTATGAGTGTTTTGCTTTGTGTGACTTGGGTGCTAGTGTTTCTACAATTTCGAAATCTTTATGTGATGTGCTTGGTCTTACCGATATTGAAGATTGTTCTTTGAATTTACACTTGGAGGATTCTACTATCAAAAGCCTATGGGAAGAATTAATGATGTTCTTATTCTTGGAAATATGAATTATGTGCCAATATATTTTATTGTTCTTGATATTGATTGCAATTCGTCCTGTCCAATTATTCTTTGTAGACCGTTTTTACGCCCTATCGGTGCCGTGATTGATATGAAAGAAGGCAATATTAAGTTCCATTTTCCACTAAGGAAGGGTATGAAACACTTCCCTAGAACAAGAATTAGGCCACCATATGAATCAATCATGAGAGCATCTTATCGATCTCGAAATAAGGATGACAAAACTTAGATCCTTGCTTTATACCTAGCTAGGGCCGTGAAACAATAACGCTCGTTGGGAGGCAACCCAATGAATAAAATTTATTTTTGCTTTTTGCTATCTATTCTTGAGTGTTAGCACAATTATGCTACTGTTATGATTATGTTTTTTGTTTTAATTAGCGTTTGTGCCAAGTAAAGCCTTTAGGATCTTCTTGGGTGATAGTTGTTTGATCTTGCTGAAAAACAGAAACTTTTGTGCTCATGAAAATAATCTTCATATTTAACTAGAGAGCAATAAAATACCAATGATTTTTTAGAAGAGTAATGTACAAATTTCTCAGGCCATCCTAATTGTTCAGAGTTTTGGGAGTTACAGAAGAATCCGAAATATCCAGATTACTACACACTGTTCTATTTTCGACAGATTCTGTTTTTTTTTTGCATTGTATCCTTGTTTTGATGATTCCATGGTTTTCTTTGATGAGTTTTTGCCATAGAAAAGTTGGAATACAGTAGATATAATGCAATAATAAAATATGATTTGGTTTTCTACAGCACTTATAGTAGTGATTTATTTTCTTATACTAACAGATCTGACGAAGGTTTTGTTGAGTTTTGTGTGATTGAAGTTTTCAAGTTTTGGGTTATCTTACGATGGATGAAGGAATAAGCAGTAAGAAGATCCTAATCTTGGGGATTCCCATGGCACCCCAAGTTATTATCCAAAGATAAGCAAGGAACAAAGCTTGGGGATGCCCCGAGTGGCATCCCCTCTTTCTTCTAACAACCATCGGTATTTTACTTGAAGCTATATTTTTATTCGTCACATACTTTGTGTTTTGCTTGGAGCGTCTTGTATGATGTGAGTATTTGCTTGTTTTGTTTTGTGTTTTTAGTATATATTCCTTGCTGGACACACTTGTTTGCGAGAGTCAAAATTATTCCATGACTTGTTAGAATTGCTCTCTATGCTTCACTTAAATTTTTATGAGCTATGGATTTGCTCTAGTGCTTCACTTATTTATTTTTGAGCATGGTGTGCTTTAGTATTTTTGAAGAAATGCTCTCTTTCTTCACTTACATTTATTTGAGAGTTAGTAAAATTTTCAAGAAATTCTCTCTTGCTTCTCCTAAATTAATTTGAGAGAAAGAAATATTATGCTCATGATCTTCACTTATATTTGTTAGAGCTTATCAAAAGCAACACATGAAAAATTAGTCCCAATGTGATAGATATCCAAGAAGGATATAATAAAAACTTTCATGAAGATAATTGGACAAAATAAACTTGATTCTTAGTAATAGTTTTGAGATATGATGATGTGATATGTGAGTCATGTTGATGAACAATTATGCTTTAGTAAGAATATTGGTGTTAAGGTTTGTGATTCCCTATGAAAGCACGAAAGTCAATAGTTATGTGATGAAATTATATCCTACTTGTGGTGCATTATTCAGTGTTAATTATGCTAATGCTCGCTTATGAGATTATTCGTTTCTTGGTTGGTCGCTTCTCAATCTTTTGCTAGCCTTCATTTTGCACTAAGTATGATCACTACTTGTGCTTCCAAAACCCTTAAACCAGTTTTGCCATATGAGTCCACTATACCTACCTATATGCGGTATTCTTTTGCCATTGTAAGCAAATTTGTATGTGCCATCTCTAAATATTCAAAATAAATTTCTCTTTTTTGTGCTCGTACCGCTCGCGAGGCGGTAAGGGGTGTTAATATTTTCCTTGCTAGATGTGTTATTCTCACGATGACTGCTTATTCACTTGTCATTGCATGAGAGTAAGGAAAAGGTGTTCGGGATGCCCAGTCCCGAAATGAAAAATGAATTTACTTTATGTTTTCAAATTATAAATTCCTTCGAAAGTGTTGGTTGGAAGACACCCGTGGATACGGTTAGCCATGGAAAGTGAAAGTATGGTGGAAAAAGAAATAAACTTTAATTTCTGTTTGGGAACCTCCTATGATATATCTAGCATGGAAAGTGTTGGGAGCTCTAAGTCGTTTTCTTTGGTGGGAATAGTATGCCTCTCAAAATGTTTTTATCTCTCAATTTTTTGCTTTGAGCTTTGGCACCTCTACAAATCCCTACTTCCCTCTATGAAGGGCCTTTCTTTTACTTTATGCATTTTTATTTTCAATTTGAGTCTCCATCATCTCTTAAAAAAGCACCAACTAGGGGGCACTATGATCGTACTTGAGCATTGGGTGTAGTTAATATGCGAGTGTGTTTCATGAATGGATCAATGAGTGATCATGATGGGCTAGGGATAACTTATTTTAGCATTGATATTTTGAAAGACATGGTTGCTTGTTGGTATGATTCCGTATTTAAGTTAGCATGTTAAAACTAGACTATTGCTTTAAACAATATAAAAGTCCAAATGTCCATTCTATAAAGAAAAGAATATGAGATGACATGTTAGGCAGCATTCCACATCAAAAATTCTGTTTTTATCATTTACCTAATCGAGGACGAGCATGAATTAAGCTTAGGGATGCTGATACGTCTGCAAAGTATCTATAATTTTTTATTGTTCCATGCTGTTATATTATCATTCTTGGATGATTTATAATCGTTTTATAGTCATTTTATATCATTTTTTGGAACTAACCTATTGACATAGTGCCAAGTGCCAGTTGCTGTTTTCTGCATGTTTTTTACATCGCGGGTAATCAATATCAAACAGAGTCCAAAGGCAATGAAACTTTTTATGGATTTTTTTGTACCAGAAGACATCCAGTGGGCCGGAGAAGCGCCTCGGGGTGCTCCGAAGCCACCAGGGCGCGCCTGGAGGCCCAAGCGCGCCCTGGGGGGTTGTGCCGACCTCGGGGCCCCTGGACCACCTCTTTGCTCTATAAATACCCCAATATTCCAAAAACCCTAGGAGAGTCGGCGAAAATCAATTACAGCCGCCGCAGAGTCCAGAACCACCAGATCCAATCTAGACACTATCACAGAGGGGTTCACCACTTCCATTGGTACCTCTCCGATGATGTGTGAGTAGTTCTTTGTAGACCTTCGGGTCTGTAGTTAGTAGCTATATGGCTTACTCTCTCTCGTTTGATTCTCAATACAATGGTCTCTTGGACATCCATATGATGTAACTCTTTTTGCGGTGTGTTTGTTGGGATCGGATGAACATTGAGTTTATGACCAGATCTATCTCTTTTTATCCATGAAAGTTATTTGAGTTTATTTTGATCTCTTATATGCATGATTTCTTATAGCCTTGTATTTCTTCTCCGATATTTGGGTTTTGTTTGGCCAACTTGATCTATTTATCTTGAAATGGGAAGAGGTGCTTTGTAGTTGGTTCGATCTTGCGGTGCTTGATCCCAGTGACAGAAGGGGAACCGACACACATGTAGCGTTGCTATTAAGGATAAAAGGATGGGGTCTATTTCTACATAAATAGATCTTGTGTACATCATTTTATTGTTCTTATTGCATTACTCCCTTTCTCTATGAACTTAATACACTAGATGCATGCTGGATAGCGGTCGATGTGTGGAGTAATAGTAGTAGATGTAGGCAGGAGTCGGACTACTAATCTTGGACGTGTTGCATATATAATGAGCATTTCCTGGATATCGTCATGATTATTTGAAGTTCTATCAATTACCCAACCATAATTTGTTTACCCATCGTTTTTCTATTTTTCTCGAGAGAAGCCACTAGTGAAACCTACGGCCCACAGGTCTCTTTCTCATATTATTTGCCTTTGCGATCTATTTTCCTTTGCTTTTATTTTCATATATATTAAACCAAAAATACAAAAATACCTTGCTGCAATTTATTCTCATTTATTTTATCTCGTGTTCCCGCAATCCAATCTATTATATTTTTATCATGTCCATTTGCCAATTTCTGGCGCCGCTACCCCAAAGGGATTGACAACCCCTTTTACACATCGGGTCGCGAGTATTTGTTATTTGTGTGTAGGTGCTGTTTACCTAGTGTTGCTTGGTTATCCTACTGGTCTGATAACCTTGGTTTCATATCTGAGGGAAATACCTACCGTCGTTGTGCTGCATCTTCCCTTCCTCTTTAGGGAAATACCGACATAGCTTCAAGCCGCATCAAGCACTCCTTGGGAGATCCCCAAAGTCCTCTATGAATCGCCATAGTTGGGTGAGCTCGACGAACCCCTTGTGGCCAAAAAACACACCAAAACCAAAATGGCTTACCAGCAGCGATCTGCCTCATTTCCTAGAGCACTTCGCGGTCTACTTAGGCTTGAGTCTGGAGCTCGGCGTGTGCCGAGCTCATATTTTTGAGCTCCGTGGTCGCCACCTTATCCTTCTCCCGAAGGGCATCGCATTTATGGTATGTGCCCTTCAGGGTGTTCTCTACTTCGAGAACCAGAGCGTGGTCCTTGTCCTCAGCCGCCTCCTCTGCGGCTAGCTCCTTCTCGGCCCACACAGTCGCAACCTTCCACTACTCCGCTTCCTGTCGAGCCTTTCCCAACTCGGCCTTGTGCAGCTCCGTCGTTGCAGCTGTCATATAAAAGTGCTCGGTATTAGAATTAAATCTCAAACAAAAGTCAACGTAAATTTGATAACATGACAATTTTCTGCTTACCTTGGGCCCAATCGATCTGCTTTTGCATCAGATCAAGGTCCTGCTCGAATCCCTTCAGCTTCTGATTCATCTCCTCTATCTCCTCGGAAGTGGAGTTCGGAGCTGAGCATGAGGCCTGCAGAGGCACATTCACTTATTAGTCTCGCAGTTCT
This sequence comes from Triticum urartu, assembly GCF_003073215.2. Taxonomy (NCBI): domain Eukaryota; kingdom Viridiplantae; phylum Streptophyta; class Magnoliopsida; order Poales; family Poaceae; genus Triticum; species Triticum urartu. Next base: position 165,543,775 of record NC_053022.1, on the reverse strand, counting down.
GAAGTTAATCCTCTGGTCAGCTTTTATCATAAAACGATCCAGAGTCTTGGGGGTACTCCATTTCTGACTTTCAAATAATAATCTATCTCGACCCCAAAGCCAGTTCTTAAAACTAACTTTGGGCTCGGGGACTATGATATGTCTCCAACGTATCTATACATTATGAAGTATGCATGATGTTATATTATCATTCTTGGATGTTTTACAATCATTTTATAGCAACTTTATATCATTTTTTGGGACTAACCTATTGACACAGTGCCCAGTGCAAGTTGCTGTTTTTGCTTGTTTTTTACATCGTAGGAAATAAATATCAAATGGAGTCCCAACACCGCGAAACTTTTTGTTTATTTTTTATGGACCAGAAGACATCCAATGGGCCAGAGCAGCACCTGGGGGGTGCCCTGAGGGGGGCAGAACCCACCAGGGCGCGCCTGGGGTCTCAGGCGCGCCCAGGTGGGTTGTGCCCACCTCGGTGTCCTCCCGCACCCCCTCTTCGCCCTATAAATTGTCAAATATTCCAAAAACCCTCAAGATAACCCTAGATCAGAAGTTTTGCCGCTGCAAAGCCTCTGTAGCCATGAGAAACCAATCTAGGCCCCATTGCAGTACCCTACCGGAGGGGGGAATCATCACTGGTGGCCATCATCATCATCCCGACAGCCACCGTGATGAGGAGGGAGTAGTCCACCCTCGGGGCTGAGGGTTTATACCAGTAGCTATGTGTTTAATCTCTATCTCTCTCTCTCTCGTGCTCTTGAGATGTGACGATCTGGATGTATCGCGGGCTTTGTCAATATAGTTGGATCATATGGTATTTTCCCCTCTCTATCTTGTTGTGATGAATTGAGTTCTCCCTTTGAGATTTCGTTTTATCGGATTGAATACTTCAATGGATTTGAGAGCACTTGATATATGTCTTGCTTATCAACACATGTGGTGACAATGGGGTCTTACTTTGATTCACTAGATATATGTTTTGGCACTCAACTCGCGGATTCCCGAGGTTGATGCACGTTCTCGTCTTTGTTTCTCCGATAGAAATCTTGGGGCACTATTTGCGGTTCTTTGTGCTGGATTGAGTATTATGAATCTGAAATTATTTGGTGTTATTTTAGTACGAACTCTTGGATAGATCGATCGGAAAGAATAGCTTCGAGGTGGTTTCATACCCTACAAATGATTTCTTCTTATGTTCTTCGCTAGATAGGAACTTCGGAGGGATGGTTATATGACCCAACTATATTAGCATTGTTGGGAGATTTCACTAGCGAAAGTACAGACCCTAGGCCTCATTTTCAAGCATTGCAATACCGTTTGTGCTCACCATTGTTACTTGGTACCTTTCTGTTTTTTATTTTTCTTATTACAAAAATCAATATCTACTTTCCCTATTACACTTGTATCACCATCTCTTCGCCGAAGTAGTGCACCTATACAAATTACCATTCTATTTGGTGTGTTGGGGACACAAGAGACTTTTTATTATTTGGTTGCAGGGTTGTTTGAGAGAGACTATCTTCCTCCTACGCCTCCCACGGATTGATAAACCATAGGTCATCCACTTGAGGGAAAATTACTACTGTCCTACAAAACTCAGCGCTTGGAGGCCCAACACGTGTCAACCAGAATAAAGTTGCGTAGTAGAGATCCAGCTCTTTTCTGGCGCCGTTTTCGGGGAGGTGAGTGCTTGAAGGTATATCCTTAGATCTTGCAATCGAATCTTTTAGTTTCTTCTTTATCACTAGTTTGGTTTATAAAAGAAAACTACAAAAAATGGAGATTGGGTTACCTCAAGTTGTTATTTATCTTTATATTGTTTCTCTTGAGAATAAGGATTCCAATAATTGTGCTCAATTTCTAGAAATAGAATTGAACAAAAATTATGGCATAAAGACGTTGGATGATGGGCATGATTGCAATATTGCTAGTTTGAATTATTTGAATATCCATGATGTTAATGATGATTGCATTAGTCATGATAATGATGTCTCCTATAAGAATACCAATTTTTGCGGAGTGAATTGGGAGTCCAAATGCACACCCAAAAGGGAAATAGATTTTGTAAGAAGCATAAGTATTTAGAAATGAAAAGGTTGCAAGAGAGGCTAGATGATTGTTCTGAAAGATTTAATTTTTCTCGCCATCCTTGTGAACTTTGCAATGAACGTGGTCATTTAAATCTTCAATGCAAATTGTTTCATGATCAAATCGTGTCCAAAAACTATGATAACTTGATTACCCTTGAGCATCATAAAGATCTTAGTCTTCTTCTAGGGTATAACTAAGGGTATTCCAAAATTTAATTTCGTGATATTTCTTGATTTTGATCCATAGGAAATTTATATGTTTTGTACGATAAATTGCATTGTGAATCCTTATATTGCCACCTATCTAAAGACAAGAAAACAAATAGAATATGAAGAGAATACTAATGAAAGGGAAAATATTTCCCAATACCCTCCTATCCAATCAATCTCTTCAACAAGAAGCTCAAAAAATTGATTAAACCCATACGTGGGGTGGTGAAGAAGAAGAAAAGAATAAATAAATGAGGTAAAAATGTATCTCTCCCAAATAATGTTGCTCCTATTTTTGTTGTGCCTCATGAAAATGAATCTGAAATACTTGCGGAAGATGATGCACATGATGATGATTTTTTTATGCCTATTGCTTGTTGTGATAATTATGATTGGGAAGATAATGATACTCCTTATAATCTTGGAAATCTTTTTGGCATCAACTTGGGAAATTATGATGATAGCAATTGCAACACCGTTGGTGCTATTCATACTATTAATGATGAGAGTGATTATGCTTATGATATGCCAAGCCACAAGATTGGTGATGCTATGTTTGATGAGAATTTCATGTTTGAGAATTTATTTGCTGCAATTAATGTTTGTCCCAAGATTGGGGATGCTATGTTTAATGAAGATGATCGTTTTAGCCGCCCTACTTTGAACGTTCAAATTTGCTATGATGATTGCATGCCTTCTATCTATGATGAGAACAAAATTGGTACTTATGATGATTACTATGATGATACTTATGTTATAAAAAGTAGTGATGATTATATTTATAAAAAATTTCATAGTTATGATTATCCTTTTTCTGAAAATTACTCTTTTACTGTGGAAACAATTTATAGTATTCAAGTTTCATATGATACTCCCACCATGTGAATGAGAAGAAATTTCCTTATGTGGAGAGTAATAAAATTTATATGCTTGTAGATCATGAAAAGAATATTTTATGTGATGGTTATATTGATGAATCTATTCATTATGCTACTGAAAATTATTATGAGAGAGGAACTTATGATTCATGATGCTCTTGTTATGTTTCAATCCTTATATTTTATGCGAGCATCATTGAACATCATGCCTAGCTTAAAAGGTATTAAAGAAAAGCGCTTGTTGGGAGACAACCCAACACTTTTACCTACTATTTTTGTGTGTTCACATGATTAGGCTACTGTGTTAATCATGTTCTATTGCTTTTGTTTCAATAAAGTACCAAGTATGACCTTTGGGATGGTGTATGGCGATAGTTGATTTAATCTTGCTGAAAAACAGAAACTTTTGCACTCAGGAAAATAATTATAATTTTTAACAGAAGCGTGATAAAATACTGATTATTTTTGTAGAAGATTAATAGACAAATTTCGCAGGATGTCCTAATTTTTCAGAATTTTTGCAGTAGCAGAAATATGGTTGGAGTACAGATTACTACATACACTTCTGTTTTTGACAGATTCTATTTTTGATGCATAGTTTGCTTGTTTTCTAGTTTCAATGGCTTATATTGCTCAATATAAATTGTGGAAATGATATGCTACATTAGTCATTGTGTGGACACAATTATGAATCTTGTATTTGACAGTACCAAAGTGAAATGGTTTGCTCTTTATCATACTGACCCATCTCAAGAAGTTCCGTTAAGTTTTGTGTGATTGAAGTTTTCAAGTTTTGGATGAGATGTCGATATGAGGAGAATAAGGAGTGACAAGACCCTAAGCTTGGGGATTCCCAAGGTACCCCAAGTTAATATCCAAGGAGGATCCAAGCAACAAATCTTGGGGATGCCCCGGAAGGCATCCCCTCTTTCATCTCCAACATTATCGGTAACCTCACTTAGAGCTACATTTTTATTCGTCACATGATATGTGTTTTGCTTGGAGCATCATTATTTTGTTAGTATTTTCTTTCTTTTATTTAGAATAAGGTTTTTCACCTTTTATTTCAATAAAAGTGGCAAGGATAGACTTTACCATGCTTATTTTGCAAGTCTACATGTTATTGTTTCAAAACAAAAAGTTTATCGTTGTTGCAAAAATTCTTGAAAAAAGTCGGAATGTGATAAAATGTTGAATCTTTTTGCACAATAAGTTCTGATAAATTTTCTATAGTGTGGTAAATTTTCATAATTTTTGGAGTTAAAGAAGTATTGATACTCTTGCATTCTTTATCCTATACTGTTTTGGCAGATTGCTATTATGTTTGCATTGTTTGCATATGTTTGCTTGTTTAATGATTTTATTAGAGGATAGGAGTATTAAATATGAAGAGACATTTAGTATGTAATGTTGAATAATAATTTTAGTGATTTGCTACAATAGAGAATGATAAGGTTTTTGCATCGATTTATACTGATGCATCTCACGAGTTCTTGTTGTGTTTTGTGTGGATGAAGTTTTTAAGATTTAGGCGAACCACGATATAAAAGGAATTAAGGAGACACAAAAACTCAAGCTTGGGGATGCCCAAGGCATCCCAAGATAATGAGCATGATTGGTTCGCTACCAATATTTGGCTAGCCAAACGTTGGCATTGCCAAATATTGACAATGCCAGCACTTGCCAACTATTGGCAACTTTCTGTGAGATGGCAAGACGACTCGGTAACCAACCAAGTAGTAGCCAATATTTGGCACAATGCCAAACATCGGCATGCCAAATTTTGGCACCAAACCAATTATGCTCAATATTTCAAGAAGTCTCAGGCATCTAAGCTTGGGATGCCCGGTAGGCATCCCACCTTTCTTCATCAACAATTATCGGTTAGTATCGCTTGATCCTAAGTTTTTGCTACGTCACATGTTGTGCGCTATTCTTGGAATGCCATTTTGTCTTATTTTGCTTGCTTTTTTAATGAAATACTTAGATCTGAAAGGTTTTAAATAAGGGAGAGTCTTCAAATAGCTACCTATTTAATTAACTACTCATTTGATCTTCACTTATATCTTTTTGGAGTAGCTTGTCATTTACTCTTGTGCTGCACTTATATTCTATGAGTAAATTGCTGAAGAAATTGAATATAATGAAGCTAAAATTATATGTTCATATCATGCCTAGTGGTAGTTTCACATTGAGTTTAGAAAGTGAAATCTTTTGAAGCTTGACAATCACAATATTGGTCATACAAGCAATTCATGAATGATTAGTAGAAGGAAAAGAACTGTCACATGCAAATACACTATCTTGGAAATCTTTTGTCATTGTGAGCCCCCATAAAAATATTATATGCCAAAAATATTGATGTTGGACAAGGAAGACAACGTAATGATTTATGTTTGTTCATATTCACATAGAAGCTATATTTTCGTAGATCCTTCAACATGTGATGGTTGCCCCCTATCTTTGCTAGCCAAAAATTCTGCACCAAGTTGACATACTACTTGTGCATCCAAAAACCCTTAAACCCAAATGTCGGTGTACAAAAGTAGGGGGCTCTCCTTTTCCACCCCTTTACTTGTGCACGGGCAGTCAGAGCCGCGCCCACGGCCACACTAAGCAGGGCAGAGGAGGGATGCCGGAGCACAAGACGACCAGAGCAACGCCAAGACCAGAGACGCAAAGAGAGGAAAAGGGTGAGGTGGACTCCCCAGGCAAGAACCTTGCTGGGGTGGCTTCCGCAGCCTCGGCAAGATCATTGCCAGGGCAACTTGCCTGACGCCAGCAGAGCACGCCACCCTTGAGCCCAAGGGGTTCCCGCGCCATATTGGAGCCAAGGCATGGGAGGCACCTCTGTGGTGGCATGCAGATCTTTGTAGAGATCATAGACACACAAGAACAGATGGGAAACAGAAGACGACGAGCCTTGGCGAGAACCTTGCCAAGGAGATCCATGAGACCCCCCGGCAAGATCCTTGCTGGGGACGACCACGTGCCGCAGCAAGACCCTTCCTAGGCCCTCGGCAAGATCCTTGCCGAGGATGCCTTCGGGGCCACAGCCAGGCCTGCGTCCGCCAAGACTCCACCGCCGCTCCAATATAGCTGCCAGCTCGACCAGCTGAGCAGGCATCTGCGTGGCAGCGCACGGCCTCTACACAAAATCAGAAAGCACCTACGTGGTGGCATGAAGATCTTCATGAAGGCTCCCCCACCGTGCTAGCCCAGCAGCCAACCAACGTGGTGCTGCAACGCCTCATCAGCTTGGACGCGCGTCGGAGCCTGCAAGGCGACGACAGCTGGGACGAGCTTCTTTGCCGTCCCCAATAAAGCAAGAGGGGCACATCGGCAGTGCATTAAATGCGTTTGTCCAACGATGCTAGGGGATAGACTCAGCCCCTGTACACCTTTCCACCTCTTGTATGCCACTATGGCGACCCCTTTTGTCTATAAAAGGAGGCCCGAGGCGTACTTGAGGGGGATTCAGATCTTTTGGACTAGAGAGACACTGCAGCTAGTTCAAGAACACAAGAATAGCTGAATATAGATCAAAGCAGGACTACGGTTTTACGCGTCTCCGCGGCCTGAACCTGGGTAAACGATTTGTGTGCTGACCGCCAGAGCTGCTCTTTGCATAACCCCGTGCCCGCCAACCATAGAAGGGATCCCAGTGACCCCATAGGTCTCGTTTCCCACTAACATCTCTGGTGCGCCAGGTAGGGGGTGCGTAGTTGTGAGAATATGGTCTAGCAGTTAGTTTAGCAATTCTTCATCGCCATGGCTCCCAAGAAGAAGACGATCATAGCGATCGGTTCGTCGGGGGCCGAACGGCCCGTACGAGTAAGGGAGGGTGGTGGAGCGGTCGCGGACAGAAGCCAAGGCACGGCTCACGAACACCCGCATAGCTCTGTCGGCCAAAGCCAGGCGAGCGGCGTTGTTCATGTGCAAGACGACGGGCCACACGCCACCAAATCCAAAGACGGAGCCAGGCCCCCCATAGGTGGCGCGGGGCCCTCCAGGGGAGGCGTCGTTCCACCCACGGGCGGCGCGGTGACTTCCGAGGCGCCTACGCCGGCACCCCAACACGCTCTTCCCAGGTTGTGCGCGACGAGCAGCGTCACCACGCTGGTGACCCTAGGCACCGTCGTGGGAAGAGTCCCTTGCATCATTCGCGAGACGTAGAAGGCCAGCACGCACGCCAAAGTGCTGACGAAAACGGCGTACAACCACCAGGCCCTGATAGAGCTCCTTCTAACGTGGTTAGGAGTCGGAGTGCATCACGGTTCATGCAGCTTTCGCCGCCTCCCACGCCAGCAGAAGCTTTGGCACACGCGCACTTTCTCCTCGACTTTCCTCCTACTGCAGAGAAACTCGATGAGTGGAGAGCCACCATCCGAAGCCTCGTTGGCATTGCCAACAAAGATGAGCCGCGACTGGCGGGGCCCTCTGGCTAGTGCTCCGTCGAGCCGCCGCATGCCAGTGGTGGAAGGATCGGGGGTGATGCGGCCACGGTGCACTCTCCTACTCCGCGCCAGCCACCAAGGGTGTCGATCCGTCATGACGACGCTTGTGATAACATTTCCATAGCATCGTCCGACCCACGGACCCACCGTGATCAGCGCCATGTTCTTCGGGAGTGAGCCCGTGAAGACGCTCGAACCACCATCGAGCGTCGGCGCTATGCACGCCACCAATCAGATAGGCGGGCGGGCCCACTATGGACCACCCAGCACCAAGGGGCTCTGGCGACCTACACTACGAGGTGGGTTGCCCGGCCTTTACCCGTGAGCTGCGATAGTTCCAGTGGCTGGCAAGAAGTACAACGGCAAGACCCACCCGTCAGAGTTCCTCAACATCTACACCATCGCGATGCAAGCTATTGGAGCCCGCGACGAGAAGCTATTCAAACCCAATTTCATGTCATGGCTGATGCAGTTGCTGGCCGATTCCATTTCTTCTTGGTCGGACTTGTGCCATGAGTTTGTTGGCGCCTTTACCGGAGGCCGCCATGCTCATGGCCAGGCAAGCGATTTGCATATCATCCCCCAGAAGGAAGGTGAAACCCTGCGCAAGTACATACAGAGGTTCAGCCGAGTGCAGTACAACATCCCAGATGTTCATCCTGCCGCCGTGACCAGCACATTCCATCAGAATGTGCGCAACCGCAAGATGCGCGAAGAGCTGGCGATGAACAAGGTCAAAGATGTGGCCGGACTCTTTGTTCTGGCCGATAGGTGCTATCGGTGTCAAAACCGGCGGATCTCGGGTAGGGGGTCCCGAACTATGCGTCTAAGGCGGATGGTAATAGGAGGCAGGGGACACGATGTTTACGCAGGTTCGGGCCCTCTTGATGGAGGTAATACCATATGTCCTGCTTGATTGTTCTTGATGATATGAGTATTACAAGAGTTGATCTACCAGGAGATCAGAGAGGCTAAACCCTAGAAGCTATCCTATGGTACGATTGTATGTTGTCCTACGGACTAAAACCCTCCGGTTTATATAGACACCAGAGGGGGCTAGGGTTACACAAGGTCGGTTAAAATGGAGGAGATATACATATCCGTATTGCCTAGCTTGCCTTCCACGCCAAGTAGAGTCCCATCCGGACACAGGACGAAGTCTTCAATCTTGTATCTTCATAGTCCAACAGTCTGACCAAAGGATATAGTCCGGCTGTTCGGAGACCCCCTAATCCCGGACTCCCTCAGTAGCCCCCGATCCAGGCTTCAATGATGATGAGTCTGGCGCACAGTGTTGTCTTCGGCATTGCAAGGCGGGTTCCTCCTCCGAATACACCATGAAAGAGTTTGAATGCAAGGATAATATCCGACCCTGCAAAATAAGTTCCACATACCACCGTAGAGAGAATAATATTTCCACAAATCTAATCTGCTGACACGTTTCGACAGCATGACATCACACCATGGCCCAGTTATTATTCGAACTACTTTTCTCAACCAGCTCCGTACATATTGCGAGCCGGTTTTCTTGATACGTCTTGTCAAAGCAGAGATCGTGTTCCCTTTATCACGGGATTCTCATCAATACGGACGTGGGTAACCCAACTGCGCCATCAATTACGGCGCCTGTGGAATAAGCGGTTTTGCCAGGCAAGTGGGGAGACTCATCGCCTCCTCCGCCCTTATAAAGGGACAAAGATTTACTTTTTTCACCCACGGCTTCTTCCCTCTCGCTTTCCCATTCCCACACACCCGAGCTCTAGCGCCCAAGCTCGCGTTCTTCTTCTCGAACCACACCAATCATGTCCGGAGCAGGAGGCAAGTGGATGGTCTCCTCCGTCACGGAGGAGAACCTCAAAAAGTTAACGGGAAGCTGGATACCTAGCTGTGAATATCGTGCACCGGCTGCCGAATGCGGGGCAGATCGTCCCAACGCCCGAACCCCATGAGAGGCTAGTTTTTCTTACCTATTTCATCCGCGGACTAGGATTTCCTCTCCACCCGTTTGTCCGCAGGATCATGTTCTACTACGGGCTGGATTTTCATGATCTGGCCCCCAACTTCATCCTCAACATCTCGGCGTTTATTGTCGTGTGCGAGGCCTTCCTGCGCATCAGGCCCCACTTCGGCCTATGGCTGAAAACCTTCAATGTCAAACCAAAGGTGGTGGGTGGCTAGCAAGAAAAATGCGGAGCCGCCATGGTGGGCAAGATGCCTAATGTCACCTGGCTCGAGTGTACCTACGTGGATACCGTAAAGGGGTGGCAATCGGGATGGTTCTACATCACCGAGCCGCATGACTCCAACTGGGTGGCGGCCCCCAAATTTTGATCCAGAATCCCCATGCTGCTCACCTCCTGGAAAAAGAAGGGCATGTCCTAGGGTTTTTCGGTACAGCTGACCGGACTCCGAACCTGCATCCAGAACATGACGAACAACAAAATCAAGCTCGTCAACGTGGTCCAGGTTATGCTCTTCCGCCGGATCCTTCCGTGCCAATGACGGGCATTTGTTTTGTGGGAGTTCGACTCGGCCCAGCACCAGATGTTGCGAGAGCTCTATGACACGACACACGAGGACGTATGGAGGGTGCTGTTCAAGGGCGCCAAGATGCCTCCCTCCCTTACCGAGGACCGCGGACTTAGCGCAAAGTGCCGCGCCCATCCGATAGGCTTTTATATCTCTCAGGGTATTTATTTGCCCGGGTTTAGTTTTGCGCTGGATCTAAGCTTTCATGTCATTAACAGGACTAGATAAAGACAGTGGAGCAGCTTGATTGCCCAGCCCCCTTGTCCGAAGATCCTGCAAACGCTCTTCTAATGAAGATGCTGACTCTGGCACCTTACGAGGTTCTGGAAAAGAAGGCCAAGAAGAAGGCCGCGGGGACCCGAAAGGGTCTCCGGCGCAAGGTTCTATCGGACTCATCATCCGATGAGTCCGACATGCACTCCTCCCACAGAAATGAGGAGGAGGAGAAAAGTCCCCCGAGCTGGGGGAGACAAGAAAAGGAAGGCCGACCCATCCGGGGAGGCCGAAGGGTCCAAGAAGGGAAAGACCCTCCCTCCGGACTGTGCCACGACGGCTGCCGACAACGGCGATGAGTGGCAACCCGGGGACAAGCCCCTGACAAAGTCGTAAGTGTCCGGACACCATAGTACTTCATGATATGTTTTACTGTACTGCCTTTGCTCATGCCGAACATGATTATGCAGTCCGGCCTGAGCTCATCTCGACGTACCATCGTCGAGTGGCTCTTTGGGCTCATCGGATATGAACAGTGGTTCTCCTCCGATGGCTTTCACCCCTCGCCCTACGGACAACACCGAGGTGGTGTCTCAAAAGGCACCGACCCAAGGGGAGGTGATCCTGGGGGCGCCTCACGGTGACCTCCCGGACCCTGGGTACCAAGGGAGCGAGGCTCCTACGGGCTTCGAGTTCGGGCCCCAGCTAGACACTGCGCCAGAACCTTTGATGGTTCCGGATTCCGGCAGGCGGTCCCCAATTAAGGGGGGCCAACCATCCGTGCCTGTAAGTGCATCTAGTGCCACCCCTAGCTGGTTTTGGAGTATTGACGACAAACCTAGTTGAGGGACTAATGTGTTTGTGAGAATTGCAGGATAACACTGGTAGAAGTCCCTCATTGATTCCGTTTTCCTACCAGAGATGACCCCTAAAAATGTATGAAGACATTGATGTCAAAGGTGGTATGTGAAGATATTCACATTGAAGACTATGACACGAGAAGACGTCGCATGAAGCATATGGAGCTCGAAGACTTAGATCTTTCGTAGTTCTTTTTCTTCTTTGTTGAGTCATAGGAACCACCGTACTGTTAAGTGGGGTCCAAGAGAACCAGTCAGAATGACTAAAGTGATGCTTAACCAAAACCTATGTCTTCGAGTGAAGACTATGAGAGCAAATCTTTTCCAGAGTCGGACAAGTCAGCTTTGCTTGTAGCCCAAGTAAAGTTGTCGTGTGTGTTTGAAATCTGACCGTTGGAACACGTGTCAGTTCCTTAGTGACCCAGGGTCATTTCGGACAATTCAGGTCGGGTTGCCTAGTGGCTATAAATAGCCCACCCCTACAACCATAAAGGTTGGCTGCTCAGAGTTAGAGTACGGCTTTTGTCGTTTGAGAGCAACCCACCTCGAAGCCTTTGAGAGAGAATTCCTTGCGAGGATAAAGCCCTAACCACCCAGAGCCAAAGAGTGTTAGGCATCACTTAAGTCTTCCTGTCTGTCAGGACCCCGATTCCAAGTCACAGCGATCTAGCCGGTAACACCTCATATCACTTTGCGGCCTCACGCACGGTATCCCATGGGTGTCGCCTTACCATGGTCCGGGACCATTTGCGCCTTTTGGCTCACGTATATGATAGTGTCGCTAGCATCCATATGACAGAGAACCCGGGCCGACATGGCTAGTCGTGAACCCAAAGCGGCACAGACCTATGGAGACATGCATACATGAATCACATCGAACATGTCGGTCATCAACAAGTGATTCCGGGCTGTAGCACTTGGCTAACAGGACTCCGGGGAACCCCGGGCTGTAGCAGGCTAGGCAGGACTCCGGAAGTCACCGTGTGACATTTCCCCGAAGGGACAGACATAGGGACGAAGTGAAACACATGCCGGCCAGTCAAGTGTCCTGAACAGTAGTGCTGGGCTAGCAGGACTCCGGTGAACCGGGCTGTAGCGGACTACTATGGCTCGAGGAACACTAGACTACATTTCCCCATAAGAAAGGCTACCAAGGATAAACAACTAGATTGTCGGATCCCACTCATACCAAGCATTTCAATCATACACACAATATGCCCGATATGAGTACATACAACATGGCATCACAACAAAACTCTACAACTCAAGTACTTTATTTAAAGGCTCCAGAGAGCCATACATAACATGTTGTAGGATCAGAAGTATGTCTAGAGGGGGGGTGATTAGACTACTTGACCAAATAAAAACTTAACCTTTTCCCAATTTTAGTTCTTGGCAGATTTCAGCTATTTTGGGACAAGTCAAGCAATCATCACATAATTCAAGCAAGCATGCAAAGAGTATATTGGCAGCAGAAAGTAAGGCATGCAACTTGCAAGAATGTAAAGGGAAGGGTTTGGAGAATTCAAACGCTATTGGAGACACGGATGTTTTTCCCGTGGTTCGGATAGGTGGTGCTATCCTACATCCACGTTGATGGAGACTTCAACCCACGAAGGGTAACGGTTGCGCGAGTCCACACAGGGCTCCACCCAAGGGCAACGGTTGCGCGAGTCCACACAGGGCTCCACCCACGAAGGGTCCACGAAGAAGCAACCACCCACAAAGGGTCCACGAAGAAGCAACCTTGTCTATCCCACCATGGCCAACGCCCACACAGGACTTGCCTCACTAGCGGTAGATCTTCACGAAGTAGGCGATCTCCTTGCCCTTACAAACTCCTTGGTTCAACTCCACAATCTTGTCGGAGGCTCCCAAGTGACACCTAGCCAATCTAGGAGACACCACTCTCCAAGAAGTAACAAATGGTGTGTAGGTAATGAACTCCTTGCTCTTGTGCTTCAAATGATAGTCTCCCCAACACTCAACTCTCTCTCATAGGATTTGGATTTGGTGGAAAGAGGGTTTGAGTGGAAAGCAACTTGGGAAGGCTAGAGATCAAGATTCATATGGTAGGAATGGAATGTGTCTTGGTCTCAACACATGAGTAGGTGGTTCTCTCTCAGAACAAAGAGTTGGAATGATGTGTGTGTTCTGATGGCTCTCTCTTCGAATGAGAAGAGGTGGAGGGGTATATATAGCCTCCACACAAAATCCAACCGTTACACAGTTTTCCAATCTCGGTGGGACCGAATCAATAAACTCGGTCGGACCGAAAAATGTAAACCTAGTGACCGTTAGGAATTTCGGTGGGACTGACATGCAACTCGGTAGGACCGATTCGGTTAGGGTTTGGGCATAACGTAATCTCGTTGAGACCGATTACACAAACTCGGTGAGACCGAATTTGGTAATTAGCTAACCAGAGAGTTGGTCAGGCAAACTCGGTGGGACCGATTTGCTCTTTCGGTGAGACCGAGTGGAACTCGGTGAGACCGAAAAGTTACAAAGGGGAAACACTGAGTTTCATTGCAATCTCGGTGGGACCGATTCGCTCTTTCGGTGGGACCGAAAAGTTACGAAAGGGAAACAGAGAGTTTACAACCCCATCTCGGTGAGACCAAGATCCTTATTGGTAGAACCGAATTGCTAGGGTTTGGCAGTGGCTAATGACAAGTGAAACTCGGTGGCGCCGGATAGGAAGAATCAGTAGGACCGAGTTTGGCTTAGGGTTTAGGTCATATGTGGATATGGGAAAGTAGTTGAGGGTTTTGGAGCATATCACTAAGCACATGAAGCAAGAGGCTCATTAAGCAACACCTCATCCCTCCTTGATAGTATTGGCTTTTCCTAAAGACTCAATGTGATCTTGGATCACTAAAATATAAAATGAAGAGTCTTGAGTTTTTGAGCTTGAGCCAATCCTTTGTCCTTAGCATTTTGAGGGTTCCACTTTCACATCCATGCCATGCCAATCATTGAGCTTTCCTGAAATAATCATCTTGGAATAGCATTAGCTCAATGAGCTATATGTTGTTATGAATTACCAAAACCACCTAGGGATAGTTGCACTTTCAATCTCCCCCTTTTTGGTAATTGATGACAACATATAGATCAAAGCTTCGACAAATGATAATAAGCATGAAATATATCGTCGCTTTGAGAAGTATGTGATAATTAAGAGCTCCCCCTAAATTTGTGCATATTTAAGATTTGCTTTGGACTGCAAATGCACAAAGAGTTAGAGTCATGGGTTACTCTTCCATGTCACATACATCTTGGTGGAGCGCTCAAAATGATAAGAATGAAATACATGCACTCATCACCAAGAATAATGAATGATCACATAAGATAGATAAGATAATAGCATTAAGCAAGCATTAAGTGTAGCTTATGATCAAACACATGATCATCAATGTCTCACAAATAATGACGTAGTATCTAAAGCACTCAAAAGCACACAAAAGTTCAAAAAACCACCAAATAAAGCAAGAGAGAAAAGCAAAGAAACACTCTCTCTCTCGAAGGCTATGATCTATACATCTTCTCCCCCTTTGGCAACAAGTTACCAAAAAGTTCCTAGAAAATGCATAGCACTAGATCGACGCTCAGGCTTGATCTTCAGGTGATTGTGGAGTCCGGATCACTCCAAGGACGAAGGCTTCGGTAGATGCTGAAGTAGTCGCTGGAGTTGGAGCTGAAGTAGATGCTGGAGCTGGTGGAACTGAGGCTGTGGCTGGTGCTGAGGTGGTGGCTCTTGTGTCAGCAACTGGCACGGCAGACGACCTCGGACCTCTTGGCACTCTGGCAAAGGCATGAGTAGTAGTCCTGCCTCTCCTCTCCTGCATGTCCTCCTGGAGCTGCTCCACTGCAGACTGAACTTCCGTTACCTTGACATCCAAGTCATAGAACTTCTGTTCCATGATTCTCTCTAGGCTCTGCTGATTCTGAGTGAGGGTGGCCAGACTTTGGTCAATCCTCAGCGTGGATGCAATCAAGTAACCAAGCTGCTCTTGTTTGGTCTTCAAGAAGTATTCAGATGCCTCCTCTTGAGTAGGCATCTTGGCAGCTTTCTCCTTCCTCACCTTCTCCTTCTTTGCATATGCTTGGGCAGATGATGGCTCGTTCTCAGTCATGACCACTTGGTTATCCTCAAAATCTGGACGGATGGGCAAATGTTCCTTATCCAATAGATATATGCCCGTGCCCATCTTGGAGTTGATGAGCTCCTGAATTTGAGGGGCATATCCGCAGCTCCTCTTCTGATCTGCTGCAGTCCTCTTGATTGTTTCCACTATGAGGCTCATCACTTTGAACTTCTGAGGCACATCAAACACATGTAGCAAGTTGATAGCATGGCCTCTGATCATCATGTGATCTCCAGACTTAGGCAATAAGGTGTGCCTTAGTATCCAATTGATCGTCGGGAGCCCTGACAGATGGTAATGTACTGAGCCAAACTTGAAGGTATCAAGTGCTTCATTTGGGATCTCCTTGTACATATTGGACATGGAGTTATGGTCCATCTTCTTCTTGGCATAGATATCCAAGTCTTCATCTTGCTCCTCTGGGGCATTAATGATCTGTGCCCACTCAGCCACTGTAGATTGGTACCTTGTACCCTCAGACATCCATGTGATCCTCCCATCTGGATAAAAGTGAGCTGTGGAGTAGAACTGCATGATGAGTTCCTTGTTCCACTTTGTGAGCTTCTGCCCAACAAAGTCAGCTACTCCACAAGCTATGAAGCTGTCTTGCAATCCAGGATAGTGCTCCTCATTGTCCTTGATGTATGTCCAATCAACCCAACGCATATCACAGACAATGGGCTTCTTATCTAACAGCACAGTCTCGTAGAAATCCTGCTGCTCCTTGGTGTGAAACCTGTAGTCCACAGCAGTCCTTCTCCTTGAAGCATATGGGTCTGCTTCTCTCCATTTCCTCATCCCTGAATCTCTCCCGAGCTTCATGTCCTCAGCCACAGGATGAGCATCGTTGTGGTCTGGGATCTCGGGCTTTAGCTTTCTCAGGACATTTTCTTCCTCTTCTTCAGCAACGGTCTCAGGCACTGGGGCCTTGTTCTTCTCAGCTGCAGGAATGCTCCTTTTATTTCTCTTAGGCTTTGGCTTTGGAGCTGTCTTGGCCTTGGAAGCAGCTCCCCTTGATTTTATGGCATCTCCCATTAGCTTGGGTGCCTTGGGCGCTGGTGCAGCTACCTCTTCTTCCTCTTCTTTTTCCATGATGGAAGCTTTGCCAAGCACTCTAGCCATAGTCTTCTTCACCCTTTCCTTTGTTTTCTTGCCCTCAGCTGCAACTGGCTCTTGGGGAGTGGGCTTCTCAGTTGAGGCTCTTGCCTTTGACATGGGCTGCCTGCCTGCTGGCCTTTTGATTTTCAGGCCTGACTTAGTGCCTTGAGCTGGCTCAACTCTCTTGGAAGTGGCCTCTTCCTTTGCCACATAGTCCTCATCTTCGGAATCTGAAGTCCTCTTCTTCCTTTGTCTCGTGGCAGCCTTTGGCAAGTTACTAGGAGTGCTCCTGCTACCTTCATCAGATGAACTGGAGGGACTAGTGCCCTCACTCATCACCACTTGCTGTTCTGACAGGTTCTGGCTATCACTCTGGTCTAACATGCTGCAAACTGACTGCTGACCCTGTGAATAGTTTATAGAAGAGATAGAGTGGATGAGCATCACAAAATGCAGAGATTTTTGCAAAAGAATGATCCAAAAACTTAGTTTTAGTTTCCCACTGAAATCATCTTGGATCTACCGATTTTCAAACTCGGTGATACCGAAGCAGTTTTGGAACCTAAACTAGTGAACTCGGTAGGACCGAGTCACAGTTCGGTGGCACCGAGACTGCTAGGGTTTCACTGAGTTCAAAAATCGGTCACACCGATAAGTAATTCTCGGTCAGACCGAGTCTCACTTGTGCAATGGCATAAGCCAAATCGGTGGGACCGAGTTTTTCAACTCGGTGGGTCCGAGATAGTTTCAGCGGAAACCTAAACCTAGAATTTTCGAATCAAACCTAATCTACGGGCGTTTTGACTGGATAGAAGTTTATCAAACGTGGCTAGAATCAATATGATCACAATGTGCTAGGAATCAGATTGAGGAATAGCACAAAGATCAAGTTCATACCCTAGTTCGGCGGGGACTTGCTACGGCGGCAACGGCGGGGAAGAATTCCCGTTGACGGCGACGGAGACCAGCGACTGGAGGCTGCTGGCGGCGAGAAGACGATCCGGAGACCACGAGGGCAGAGCAGGCTATCGCACGGGCGAAGGGGTTCGAAGAAATTTCCAAATTTTTCCCGTGACTATATATAGCCCGACCCTGTCGGTGTGACCGATTGGAACGACTCGGTGGCACCGAGATTCATAACTGCGTGCAGTTACTGAAACTTGGTGTGACCGAAAGGTTCAAATCGGTTGCACCGAGATCAAAAACCTAGATCAACTTAATGATCTCGGTAGGACGGAAAGTGGAGTATCGGTCAGACCGAGAATCATAAAGAGGTTTTGGAAGTTTAAGTCTATGACGAATCGGGGACTCCGAGCGCTCCTCACACAGAGTGGTTCGAATCTGACTTGATCAAATTTTGTGATGCAGCATGAATAGAGTTTGAGACGAGAAAAGCATAGATAGCTAGAGGAGGTTCTTAGGCATTCTTGTCCATCCACTTGGCAAAAGAAGATAAAACCAAACAATCAAAACAACTAGTGGATGTCCTCAAATGAGTAAAATATGCAATCAGCATGCTCACCCAATAAGATGGCAAATGAAATATGTGACAAGGCATGCACAACCAATTCTAGCATCGATCAAGCAATTTGCGATGACTAGGTCATCTATATATGAGTATATTGACTTAGGAGTCAAGTGAGATCACTTGATCATAGGTCATACTCATCGTTTAAGCTCAAGTGGGGTTACCACTTTTACATAAAGCATTGTTGTGTTCACATCTTTAGAGTTGCTTTAGCTCAAGTCTTAGAGTAAAGCTCCCCCTAGATGTGATATCCCCCCTAAGAGGGATGAACTAACCTTGGGTTTTGTTGATGATGACTTCATGTAGATATTGAAGATGTGGATGCGCAATGTTGATGTAGATCTCTTGGAGCTATCCATTTGAGTGAATTGCACTTTCAATACCTGCATGGGTTAGTCCCACAAGGAACAAACAAGGATATCCATAGAGATAGAGTGATGCACACAAAAGATGATGTCCATCAAAACTTTTAGGTTACCTTGTCCCTTGTCTTACCAACAAGAGGGTTTGTGACTCCTTGAACTAGTGCAAGATGTGGAAGTTGATTGCACTTGTTCTTGCCAAAATGATAAGAGTGAAGTATGTTGGCGGAGTCACCCTCAAGAACTCTCTAGTTCTTCTTCTTTTGGATCCACATCATCTTGATGGGAATCCTTGGAGTTGTAGTCATACTTGATGAAGTGGAACTTGAAGTAGTCTTGGGAATCCACTTGACTAAGGTCTTAGGAGCTTCTTCAAATGCATCAATTTCCTCTTGAAGCTTGTCCTTGCCTTTTTGATCGTAGTCTTGTGGTGGAAGACCATCTTGAGCTTGTGTCCCCTTGAAAGAAGTATACTTCTCTTGTTGAGGGACAAACTTTGTCTTGGGTATTGATCTTCTTCCCACTCAACTCCATTGGCATTGAACTTTCGCTCAAAACCAACACCTTGATTCTTCCGGTGCATTCCATGCTTGCGCACAATTTCCTCGAATTGCTTACTCCTGGCAAGGCTTTTGTACACTCCTTTCTCTATAATTCCCTTCAATAAACTATTTTCTTTCTCAAGTGTAACTTGGCTAAGAGAATCATTAGTGGAATCAAGAGAGCTACTAGAAGCAACAATATTGGATTTAGCATGATCATTGTTACTACTAGAGGAAGAATCTTTTTTGTTAGACTTGACTTGAGGCATGTAAGTGGATAAGAGTAAATGCTTGGCAATGTAAGAAGAACTTTTCTTGCGGAGATCATCATTGATTGCCTTTAAGAACTCATGCTCTTGCTCAAGATTGAGCTTTTCAAAGCGTAGTTTCTCATGAGCTCTTAAAAGTTCTCGATGATCTTCGAAGATAGTGTCATGAGCTAACTTAAGAGTTTTTAGTTCTTTAGTTAGAGCCTCAATCTTCTCCTTATCATTGTCATTCGTTTTATCTTGATTAGCATGATTAATTGGTCTTTCATCATAGTATTCATCACTAGAGTTGTCACCAAGCAAATCATCACCTAACAAGTCATCTTCATCACTATTGAAATCAACATACTCGGGGTGTGTTACCTTAGGACCTTTGGCCATGCAGAATCTTCCAATTCCTTCATTTGGTGAGTCAAATATGTTGTAGGAGTTGGTTGACACAAGTGCTAGACCGGCAACACCTTCATCTTGAGTATCTTCGGAGTCGAAGTGATAACTTCTCTCGGAGTGGCTGTCGGAGTCGGAGCCGGATACCCATTCACCAACATGAGCTTGATGTCTTCGTCTTGTGTAGCTCCTTGATGATTTTTCCTTCCTTCCCGAATCCTTGCTTCTCCGTGAGTATCTTCATTCATAACGATCATGTCTACTCCTTCTCTCTCTTGGTGGTGATCCTTTGCTTCTTCTTTTTGGAGAATCTTCTCTTCTCTTGTAGGAAGCCGTACACTCATTGGAATAGCGTCCGGGTCTTCCACAATTGTAACAGTTTTGCTCTCGACTAGAAGATCTTTTGTCATTGTAGGACCTTGACTTGGAGCTTCTATCTTTGCTTTTACTCTTGTAGAACTTGTTGAATTTATTCACCATTAAGCTCAATTCTTCATTGAAGTCTTGTTTCTCACTTGATGATGTAGGGGCTTCACATGAGGCTTTATAGGCACCACTTGATTTGTTGTGAAGTTCCTCTTTATCCTTAAGTGACATCTCATGAGCAACAATTCTTCCAATCACCTCCGTTGGCTTGAGATCTTTGTAATTTGGCAACATTTGGATCAATGTGCACACGGTATCATATTTTCCATCCAAGGCTCTTAGAATCTTCTTGATGATGAATCTATCGGTCATCTCTTCACTTCCTAAGCCGGCAATCTCATTTGTGATGAGAGCAAGCCTAGAGTACATTTCAGCGACACCTTCACCATCCTTCATCTTGAACTCGTCAAGTTGGCTTTGAAGCACATCCAACTTGGATTCCTTGAAGGAGTCGGGACCTTCATGCATATCAATCAAAGTGTCCCAAATTTCCTTCGCATTCTCAAGGCGGCTGATTTTGTTGAATTCTTCGGGGCACAATCCGTTGAAGAGAATATCACAAGCTTGAGCATTGTATTGCAACATCTTCAACTCATCCGCGGTAGCTTCACGATTTGGTTCTCTCCCATCAAAGAAGTCACCTTGCAAACCAACACACACAATAGCCCAAACAGCGGGGTTATGTCCAAGAATATGCATTTTCATTTTATGCTTCCAACTAGCAAAATTAGTACCATCAAAATAAGGACCTCTACGGTGATAATTTCCCTCGCTAGACGCCATACTGTCCTAGGTTGTGAAATCAAGGTTATGACCACCAAAAGCTATGGAGATCAAGCAAATGGAGACCAAAGTCTGATACCACTTGTAGGATCGAAAGTATGTCTAGAGGGGGGGTGATTAGACTACTTGACCAAATAAAAACTTAACCTTTTCCCAATTTTAGTTCTTGGCAGATTTTAGCTATTTTGGGACAAGTCAAGCAATCATCACATAATTCAAGCAAGCATGCAAAGAGTATATTGGCAGCGGAAAGTAAGGCATGCAACTTGCAAGAATGTAAAGGGAAGGGTTTGGAGAATTCAAACGCTATTGGAGACACGGATGTTTTTCCCGTGGTTCGGAGAGGTGGTGCTATCCTACGTCCACGTTGATGGAGACTTCAACCCACGAAGGGTAACAGTTGCGCGAGTCCACACAGGGCTCCACCCAAGGGCAACGGTTGCGCGAGTCCACACAGGGCTCCACCCACGAAGGGTCCACGAAGAAAGCAACCACCCACAAAGGGTCCACGAAGAAGCAACCTTGTCTATCCCACCATGGCCAACGCCCACACAGGACTTGCCTCACTAGCGGTAGATCTTCACGAAGTAGGCGATCTCCTTGCCCTTACAAACTCCTTGGTTCAACTCCACAATCTTGTCGGAGGCTCCCAAGTGACACCTAGCCAATCTAGGAGACACCACTCTCCAAGAAGTAACAAATGGTGTGTAGGTAATGAACTCCTTGCTCTTGTGCTTCAAATGATAGTCTCCCCAACACTCAACTCTCTCTCATAGGATTTGGATTTGGTGGAAAGAAGATTTGAGTGGAAAGCAACTTGGGAAGGCTAGAGATCAAGATTCATATGGTAGGAATGGAATGTCTTGGTCTCAACACATGAGTAGGTGGTTCTCTCTCAGAACATATGAGTTGGAATGATGTGTGTGTTCTGATGGCTCTCTCTCGAATGAGAAGGAGGTGGAGGGGTATATATAGCCTCCACACAAAATCCAACCGTTACACAGTTTTCCAATCTCGGTGGGACCGAATCAATAAACTCGGTCGGACCGAAAATGTAAACCTAGTGACCGTTAGAGATTTTCGGTGGGACTGACATGCAACTCGGTAGGACCGATATGGTTAGGGTTTGGGCATAACGTAATCTCGGTGAGACCGATTACACAAACTCGGTGAGAACGAATTTGGTAATTAGCTAACCAGAGAGTTGGTCAGGCAAACTCGGTGGGACCGATTTGCTCTTTCGGTGAGACCGAGTGGAACTCGGTGAGACCGAAAAGTTACAAAGGGGAAACACTGAGTTTACATTGCAATCTCGGTGGGACCGATTCGCTCTTTCGGTGGGACCGAAAAGTTACGAAAGGGAAACAGAGAGTTTGCAACCCCATCTCGGTGAGACCGAGATCCTTATCGATAGAACCGAATTGCTAGGGTTTGGCAGTGGCTAATGACAAGTGAAACTCGGTGGCGCCGGATAGGAAGAATCGGTAGGACTGAGTTTGGCTTAGGGTTTAGGTCATATGTGGATATGGGAAAGTAGTTGAGGGTTTTGGAGCATATCACTAAGCACATGAAGCAAGAGGCTCATTAAGCAACACCTCATCCCTCCTTGATAGTATTGGCTTTTCCTAAAGAGTCAATGTGATCTTGGATCACTAAAATATAAAATGAAGAGTCTTGAGCTTTTGAGCTTGAGCCAATCCTTTGTCCTTAGCATTTTGAGGGTTCCACTTTCACATCCATGCCATGCCAATCATTGAGCTTTCCTGAAATAATCATCTTGGAATAGCATTAGCTCAATGAGCTATATGTTGTTATGAATTACCAAAACCACCTAGGGATAGTTGCACTTTCACATGTTCATACAGATAGGGGTCACTTGACCCGACACTCAAGTCATACAAACATTCAAGCACATGCGGAAGCAACTAGTCTGAGTACAGACTCTAGAAAGAAAGAAGGCTTCTCGAAGCCTGTCTATCTACATAGGGCCCTCCATGGCCAGGATCACCACCTGGGTGGCTAGTCACTCGTCGACGTCAAGGTCTACATAAAACCCATCGGAGGGGGCAGTGTTGTCGTCTAAAAACAATAAATAAGCAAACATGAGTACAAAGGTACTCAGCAAGTCTTACATCAGAACCTACTATACATGCTTATTCTCAAGAAGGCGGTGGGGTTGATGCAGCAAGCCAGCTCTGACTCTTGGCTAAGCTATCCTATGGAACTCCACCAGTAAAATAGTTTTCGCACACGAGTCCACTACTCACCAACACAATACTCCACCGGGGATCCTCCCTCGTCATCCTACGAGAGGGCCATCCTCGGTACTCACACTTATCTTGAGTCTTTTAGTAGTATCCATTAACTTTTCTATGAACTGTATAGGCAACCAAGTAGTCCGTTACTGCGGACGCGGCTATTCGAATAGTTTATACCCTACAGGGGTGTACTTCGTCATACATGCTTTGACCACTTACTGCCGTTTACACGACATGTACTCGACAACCTTCAAGCGGAAGCCCAGCGAGGGTGTCGGACACGGCCTACCTAAACACTTAAGTCTCTAGTCCAGGTTTATCACCTATCCAGGTTCCATCCGCAGGGAGTCTGGCCGAGGTTTCCACATACGGCCCCGAACGATGTGAACAGGGTTCCCGAGACACCAAACGGGTGACTCGGTACACTGTGCCACGGTGTATCTACCGCAACATAGCTCACCCCTAGGGTCAGCGCTACGCACGGCCGCCAACACATAACCTACAAACACCAGAAACTAATTGCAACTCCTAGACAGAGTACTAGGGTGATTAAGAAGCCGAGAGGGTCCATTGGTTTCGGGCCCAATGTACGGTAGTAACTGCATCTTAAATCACACATACAGATCTCAGTTCTTATGGACGGCCTCAATGAAACAACCCACCATGTACTCCTACATGGCCTCTCATCGATACCTTTACCAAAACATGTTCAATACATCCCTCATATTACCGACATAAGCATTTCACTCTAGCTCATCACCTAGATGAACCAGACCTGACTCAACTCTAAGCATAGCAGGCATAGCAAGGTAGGAATCACATACATGGCTCAATCAACTCCTACACATGCTAGTGGGTTTCATCTAGTTACTGTGGCAATGACAGGTCATGTAGAGGATAAGGGTTCAACTACCGTAGCACACAACAGTTTGAATCGCGATGTCTTAATGCAGTAAACAAGAGCAGGAGCGAGAACATGGGTTGTATCGGAATGATCAACGGTTGCTTGCCTGATGGAGTGGTAACGGGATACTGCCCTTCAGTTGGATACTCGTGAATATCCTCGGAGGCAGAACCTACCACGAAGAACACATCAGAACACAATCAACACATGACGATATGCAACAATATGATGCATGCTATGACATGGCAATATGAATGTGTATTGGCCTAATGCAAGCTAAAATAGGAAGGGATGAACCCATTTGAATCAAAGATTCAAATATTAGCTCATTAAACATGGCATTTATATTGCATTTCCTTATTCTGCTTAGACAGCAAGGTAAAATTGTTTTGTCATGCATGAAACCATTACAGATGGATAGATTGAATTTTTCTAATAATTTTTCATATATAATTTATCTCATTTGGAGCTATGGTTGAATTTCTATGAATTTTTGAAGTTTGAACTATTTTCTGGAATTTCCTGAATAAGAATAAATCCAGAAAATCAATTACTGCGTCAGCAACGCGTCAGGGTGACGTCAGCAGGTCAAAGGCGCCAGTCCAGGTCAAACCTGACTGGTGGGGTCCACTGGTCAGTGTCTCTGTGCACTAACTACGTTTAGTTAGCCTAATTGACTGGCAGGGCCCACTAGTCAGTGACTATACTAATTAACTAACCTATTTAGTTAGCACTAACAGAGTAATTAGTCGGGCGGGCCCCGCATGTCGGTGAGAGAGAGGGGGGAGGTCAACCCACGTCAGCAGGTCAACCTCGCCGGTCAGCGGGTCAAAACCTGCCGGCGAGGCCAGACGCGGTGGCGCGCTGCGGAAATCGCCCACAGGGCACCAATTGATGCGCGGAGAGCAGCTACGGGTAGCTGGGAACGAACCGCGGCATTTGGTGGTGGTGGTTGGGCTCGGGGTGGCCGGAAACGTCGCCGGCGACGAGCCTTGCGGTCGCCGGAGTCAGGCGAAAGTGAGCCCGAGGCTACGGGGCACAGCGAGGCGTGTGGTGAGGTGCATTGTGCCCCTAGGGATGCAATGAAGTAGTTAGACTAGGTGGCATGGCCGATGTTTGGCCGGAGACACATCGGCGACGAGCTCCACGGCGGCGCGTGCGGGTGAGCTTCGTGTGCTCGTTGTGGTGCACGAGAAGAAGAACGGGGAGGATGGGGAGGTGCAGCAGCTCACGGCGATCACGTAGAGGCAGACGGCGCGGTCGGGGACGAGTCGATGCGGCGGCGACATCGAAAGGGATCTCCGGCGATGCTCGGTGAAGATGAGGTCGAAGAAGATGTTGCAGATCGTGTGAGCGCTCGGGGATCGGCTGCTCGACGGAGTCGACGATGGCGGAGAGGATGGACACGGTGGTGCAACACGGGGACGACAGTGGACGCGGTTTCACAGTGGCGCGAGCACGGCAGCGTCGGCCATGCTGGAGGAAGAGCGATGGAGAGTGACCAGGGGGAAAGTGTGGTGTCGGCGAGGTCGGGGGATGCAAGGGAGTTCGTCCCACGTCGACAGGTCGACGAGGGGAGCGGCGAGGCGGCGGCAGCTGCGTGGCGCGCATGCGGTGCTCGCCGTCGAGCACCTGCCTGCTTGGCCAAGCCAAGCTGCTCGCTGGCGGGGTGGCTGGGCTGGGCCGGCAGGTGGGCCTGGTAGGTGGCGCCAAGTAAGTTTTTCTGTTTTTTTTGTTTTCTTTTCTATTTTTTTCTATAGCTTTAGGGCATTATTTAAAATATCTAGGCACTTTCTAAAATCCTGAAAATAATTGTGGGCTCTGTTGGGATTATTCCTAACAGCCCTGACTTAATTCCAGAATTATTTGAACATTTAAAATATTTATTAGCATTTAAATGTCCAAACGCAACATACATATGATTTAATCCAGTGACCTTTTATTGACCTAGAAAATTGTGCACCTATTTTGCCAGAGGTTCTAACCCAAGGCAAAGAGGGTGAACATTTTAGAAGGGCATTTCAGGTTCATTGAAGTTATTTTTAGTAAACCCTAGTTGATTTCAAGAGGGGTGCTGGGGGTTCTGCCTTCCCCATTTCAAGTTTCTGATGAAAAATAAACATGATGCACACTCTAATGCATGGACTAGCTAGGGTGTGACAACTCACCCCCACTCAAAAGAATCTCGTCCCGAGATTTAGGATCCTCTGGGTAGAAGGTGGGGTACTCGAGTCGAAGACGATCCTCCCTTTCCCAAGTGGCTTCTTCCTCGGAATGATGTGACCATTGAACCTTGAGAAACTTGATATTATGACGTCGAGTGGTACGCTCGGCTTGATCAAGGATACGAACGGGATATTCCCGATAAGAGAGGTTATCTTGTAGATCAAGCGTTTCGTGGTCCACTCCACGGATAGGATCCGCGAAGCAACGCCTGAGTTGTGAAACGTGGAAGACATCGTGAACTCTGGAAAGATGCGGAGGTAGTTCCAATTGGTAGGCAACTTCTCCTTGTTTAGCAAGAATGCGAAAGGGTCCAATGTAACGAGGAGCCAATTTGCCTTTGATACCGAAATGATGGGTTCCCTTTAATGGGGTAACCCGAAGGTAAGCCTTCTCGTTGACTTCATAAGTCATAGGCTTATGTTTACGATCATATTGACTATTTTGACGAGATTGGGCTGTTTTCAATTTCTCACGAATAATGCGAACCTGCTCTTCTGCTTCCTGAATCATATCCGAGCCAAAGAGTTGTCTTTCCCCGGTTTCTGACCAGTTAAGAGGCGTTCGGCATTTTCGTCCATAAAGAACTTCGAAAGGAGCTTTGCCCAAGCTAGCTTGATAACTATTGTTATAAGCAAACTCCGCGAATGGAAGGCATTTCTCCCAACTAATTCCGAACGAGATAACAGAAGCTCGTACCATATCTTCCAGAATTTGATTGACTCGCTCTACTTGACTACTTGATTGGGGATGGAAGGCGGTACTAAAGGAGAGACGAGTTCCCATAGCATTTTGGAAACTTTCCCAAAATCAAGAGGTGAAGAGACTCCCACGGTCTGAGTTAATTTCCAATGGAACACCATGAAGAGACACTATTCGGGAGATGTATAACTCAGCTAGCTAGCTAGCGGTGATACTCTCACGAGCAGGTAGAAAGTGGGCTACTTTGGAAAGTCGGTCAATCACAACGAAGATGGCATTATTCCCTCTCTTGGTCCTGGGAAACCCAGTGATGAAATCCATACTGATTTTATCCCATTTCCATTCAGGAATAGCCAAAGGTTGAAGGGTGCCAGCAGGCCGTTGATGCTCTGCTTTAACACGACGACAAACATCACAATTAGCAGTGTATTGAGCGATTTCTCTCTTCATCCTAGTCCACCAAAACCTCTGGCGTAGGTCTTGATACATTTTGGTACTACCGGGATGAATGGTGAGAGGGGATTCATGAGCTTCCTTAAGGATCAGTCGCCTCAGGTTTCGCGCCTTTGGAACCACTAGGCGATTCGCAAAGTATACGACACCTTGATCATCAATGGAGAAACAATTCGCGACTCCTTTCTTAATGTTTCTCTTAATACGGGAGATTCTCGGATCTACCTTCTGTGCCTTGATGATCTGATCCGTAAGGGTAGGTTCCGCCACCAGGGTGGATAGGAATCCTCGAGGAACAATGTGAAGGTTTAGCTTACGAAATTCCTCATGGATAAGTGGTTGACTTTGTTGTAACATCAGGTTGTTACAATAGGACTTACGGCTTAGCGCATCAGCCATGACATTGGCTTTGCCCGGGGTGTAAGTTATTCCTAACTCGTAGTCCGAGATCAACTCGACCCAACGTCGTTGCCTGAGATTCAAATCTGGTTGGGTGAAGATATATTTCAAACTTTGGTGATCGGTGAAGATCTCGCAACGATTACCGAGAAGGTAATGTCGCCGGGTTTTAAGTGCATGGACTACAGCTGCAAGCTCTAGATCATGTGTAGGATAATTTTCCTCATGTGGGTGTAATTGCCGTGAAGCATAGGCAATTACCTAACGATCTTGCATGAGTATGCAACCTAGTCCTTGTCGCGAGGCGTCGCAATAGATAATAAAGTCCTTGGAGAAGTCTGGTGGTACCAGTACGGGGGCAGATGTCAGGCGTCTTTTCAGTTCTTGAAAACTGATCTCGCACTGTAGAGTCCACTCGAACTTTTTATCTTTCTTGAGGAGTTCAGTTAGAGGTTTAGCAACCTTGGCGAAATTTTTGACGAAGCGGCGGCAATAGCTTGCTAAGCCAAGGAAGCTCCGAACTTGCTTGACCGTCTCAGGTGGAGTCCAATCAAGGACGGCTTGAACTCGCTCGGGATTGAAAGCAATACCCTTACCAGAGATTACATGGCCTAGATAGGTCACTTCTGGCAACCAAAATTCACACTTGGAGAATTTGGCATAAAGGCGATGCTCTCGAAGTTTCATCAATACCAGCCTTAGATATACGGCATGTTCCCTCTTCATTCTTGGAGTAGATGAGTATGTCATCGAGGTATACTACGACGAATTTATCCAAGTACTCCATGAAGACCGAGTTCATTAACCGAGAGAAGGTAGCCGGGGCATTGGTTAAACCGAAGGACATGACGGTGTACTCGTATTGGCCATAACGAGTAACAAAGGCCATTTTGGGAATGTCCCCGTTTCTAATCTTGATTTGATGGTAACCCAACCTCAAATCCATCTTGGAGAAGACTGAGGATCCAGCGAGCTGATCATACAGATCGTTGATCCTGGGAAGCGGATATTTGTTCTTGATGGTGACCAAGTTGACAGGTCGGTAATCCACGACCATTCGATCCGTTCCATCCTTCTTCTTAACGAAGAGGATGGGGCAAGCCCAAGGAGAGGAACTAGGACGGATGAAACCCTTGTTTAAGGACTCATCGAGTTGGTTCTTAAGCTTGGCTAGTTCTAGGGGTGCCATCTTTTAAGGTCTTCTAGAAATTGGAACGGTTCCTGGAACAAGGTCTATCACAAACTCGACATCCCTGTCAGGTGGAACACCTGGCAGTTCTTCTGGAAAGACATCCGGAAAGTCTCGGACTACCGGAACATCTTCAAGGTCTGGAAGGGGTTTGGTATTTAGGGAGTAAAGTTGGCGCTTGGCAACTCGAGTTAAGACATTAACTGTCTTGCCCGAGGGGTGGGTAAGTTGAACGGTTCTAGTGGCACAATCGATCTTATCATAATGAGCTCACATCCAGTCCATACCCAAGATGATATTTATGTTGGAGGACTTGAGAGCTATTAAGGATGCAAGGAAGACAAGTCTATCGACAAGAATTTCATTCCCACGGCTTACTCTAGAAGTTTGCCATTTGGAACCCGGAGTTTGAATTACCATGGAAGTGGGCATGTCGCAGAATGTCGTGTTACGCAATCAAGCATAGTTCTCGGATATGAATGAATGAGATGCTCCAGTATCAAAAAGAACAGATGCCGGATGGCAGTTAACAAGGAGCGTACCAAGGACGACGTTAGGATCCTCATGAGCCTCCTCGGCTGAAACATAATTGACATGGCCACGTGCAGTGGTGGCCGGCTTGGCGTAGAAAGTCTTCCCCGCTGGCTTACCACGGCCAACGGACTTTCTAGTTTGATTGGGGTTGTTGTTCTGGGGACACTCTCGGCTATAGTGACCTGGCTCTCCACACTTGAAGCATGTCACCACATTGGAGCGTGGAACAGCATTAGCAGCGGGGCCACCATAGGGCTTGGGCGGTGCAAATTGTTGGTTGGGACGAGGTGCCTCAAAGGATGGCCTCGGAATGAACCTGGGTGGCAGTGCCGTGCTTGGAATCCACACCCGGCGCTTTTGAGCCCCAGAGCCGGATGAAGAGCCAAAATCACGGGAGTGCTTGCGTGAAGCGTCATAATCAGTCTGGCCTGTCTCAGCACTGATGGCTTTATTGACCAACTTCTGAAAGGATGTGCACTTGTGCAGACGGAGATCGCGGCGAAGCTCAGGGCTAAGTCCCTTGCGGAACCTTGCCTGCTTCTTAGCGTCAGTAGATACCTCTTCAGGAGCATAACGTGCCAGATTCCCAAATTCATGACTGTAAGCATCCACAGTCAGTCTTCCTTGGGTGAAGTTGCAGAACTCCTCCCTCTTGCGATCCATGAGACCTTCCGGAATGTGATGCTCATGGAAAGCCTCACTGAATTCAGCCCAAGTAGTGATTTGACCGACTGGGCGCATAGCTTCGAAGTTCTCCCACCAAAGGCTAGCAGGGACTTCGAGGTGATAGGCAGCATAAGTAACCTTGTCGGCTTCGGCTACGTTGGCAGAACGTAGCTTGTGGGTGATGCTGCGAAGCCAGTCATCCGCGTCGAGGGGCTCGACGGAATGGTCGAACTTTGGTGGGTACAGCTTGATAAAGTCATTGATTGACACCAAGTCATTTCGCGGGTGGCGTGCAGTGTTCTGCTCAATCCGCTCCAGCAGGCGGTTAGTCTCACGCTTGTTTCTTTCCGCCTCTAGCATCACTTCGGCCAGAGAAGGCGGGTGAGGCAGATTTTCACCTCTAGCTGCACTGGCTTCCCCCTGCTCCGGGACAGCAGGGTTGCCGCGGGTGTTGACCATCCTAGGAGAAAACAAGACAGCGGTTTAGACAAGGATGGCTCAAACTTAGCAAGGAAGTGCAGAATGTAATGGATAACACGGAATGTAGAGATGTTCATCCGTATGTCATGGTAATATAAAACTGCCATATATATACCAACGGTCATACACATCATACATAGTTTAGTACAAGCCCAGGCTACAGTACAACTATGATGAAAGACGTTACATCTCATCGGAGGCATTCCAAGCTCCTATACATTATTTGTCTACACCTCCGGAATCGATTACACGCCAAGTCATATTCCACAAGTCACGCAGGACAGTGGAGATACAACTACTACAATACTAGTGGTATTACTACTAACTCAGACAGCTCCATAGTAGTCCTCATAGAAGTCACCTCCATAGCCTGGAAGTTCAACGTGACCATCCGGAAACAGACGGTCCTGAGGAGCCTGTGGACCATAGGGGCTAGGATGAGGTCTTGGACCAACAAACAGTGGCCTGCGGGGACCACGGGGTGGGGTGATGCCTCCCACATCACGCCAATCCACCATGTCTGGCAGAGCTGATCTCACAGGATATAGATCCCTTGTATCCATACATCCAGCTTGCACCGCAGGTGCAAACCGAGTCAATGTGGCCCAATGATCAGCACGGGTATTGAAAAGCTCCGACCTCAAGGCCCGATTCTCTCGGTCCTTATCTTCGAGCATCTCGGCAGTGGTACGAGTTAATGAGTCCTCCTGAGTGGAGTCAGCATAGATGGCCTGAAGATACCCTTGCGCTCCCGGAAGTGAAGCTGGCATGTAACGGAAGTTGGTGTTCCGAAGCAGGCCGGTCCGGACTCGCAAGATGGTCATCATGGAATAGGCAGCATCCTGCACAGCCATCTCAACGGTAACCCCGAGTCCATAGGAACAGTGAAGGGGCTTGGTAGATCCAGGATAAGAAGGAAATATCCTGACGGTGCAGAAATACTGGCTTTGGTTAAAGTCGCGGAACTTCTCTTCGACACTGTATTCTGGATACCAACGGTAACCTGTCTCGATCATGACCCGGACTAACATAACATTATGACCGGGCACGTCGAGGCACCTGGTCAGGCGAACCACTTGGTTTTGAGGACGGTTGGCCGTCTGAAAGCACAACCACAATGCAAAGACATTAGAATTTCTAGGGAAAATTGGACAGCATAACGGCTGTAAATGCTCAGAAAAAGATTTGAGACATCCACAACAGTTCACAATACCACTCAAGAACATCATATCAAGGTTCTGATTCAATTAGCAACATACTAAGAATATTAGAAACTGAACTGGGACTTGTAACAACAATCCTATAAGCTACTACGGATTAGTAACACGTGAACCTGATAGAGGAAGAGAGCCTAGTCCTTAACCCACGTTGAATGAGGAGAGAATGACTCAGATCAGAGGCATAGGTAAAGGAGTAAAAGAACCTTACGTTCCCTCCCACAATCAATTCCCCTACATATAACTAGAGCATTTCTAGACTCGACATCGACCAGTTTGGCTCAAAGAACCTACAGGCAGTCCGGCTCTGATGCCAACGCTGTCAGGACCCCGATTCCAAGTCACATCGATCTAGCCGGTAACACCTCATATCACTTTGCGGCCTCACGCACGGTATCCCACGGGTGTCGCCTTACCATGGTCTAGGACCGTTTGCGCCATTTGGCTCACGTATATGATAGTTTCGCTAGCAGCCATATGACAGAGAACCCGGGCCGACATGGCTAGTCGTGAACCCAAAGCGGCATAGACCTATGGAGACAGGCATACATGAATCACATCGAACATGTCGGTCATCAACGAGTGATTCTGGGCTGTAGCACTGGGCTAACAGGACTCCGGGGAACCCCGGGCTGTAGCAGGCTAGGCAGGACTCCGGAAGTCACCGTGTGACATTTCCCCAAAGGGACAGACATAGGGACGAAGTGAAACACATGCCGGCCAGTCAAGTGTCCTGAATAGTAGTGCTGGGCTAGCAAGACTCCGGTGAACCGGGCTGTAGCGGACTACTATGGCTCGAGGAACACTAGACTACATTTCCCCATAAGAAAGGCTACCAAGGATAAACAACTAGATTGTCGGATCCCACTCATACCAAGCATTTCAATCATACACACAATATGCCCGATATGAGTACATACAACATGGCATCACAACAAAACTCTACAACTCAAGTACTTTATTTAAAGGCTCCAGAGAGCCATACATAACATGTTCATACAGATAGGGGTCACATGACCCAACACTCAAGTCATACAAACATACAAGCACATGCGGAAGCAACTAGTCCGAGTACAGACTCTTGAAAGAAAGAAGGCTTCTCGAAGCCTGTCTATCTACATAGGGCTCTCCATGGCCAAGATCACCACCTGGGTGGCTAGTCACTCGTCGACGTCAAGGTCTACATAAAACCCATCGGAGGGGGCAGTGTAGTCGTCTGAAAACAATAAATAAGCAAACATGAGTACAAAGGTACTCAGCAAGTCTTACATCAGAACCTACTATACATGCTTATTCTCAAGAAGGCGATGGGGTTGATGCAGCAAGCCAGCTTTGACTCTTGGCTAAGCTATCCTACTGAACTCCACCAGTAAAATAGTTTTCGCACATGAGTCCACTACTCACCAACACAATACTCCACTGGGGATCCTCCCTCGTCATCCTACGAGAGGGCCATCCTCGGTACTCACACTTATCTTGAGTCTTTTAGTAGTATCCATTAACTTGTCTATGAACTATATAGGCAACCAAGTAGTCCTTTACCGTGGACGCGGCTATTCGAATAGTTTATACCCTACAGGGGTGTACTTCGTCATACACGCTTTCACCACTTACCGCCGTTTACACGACATGTACTCGGCAACCTTCAAGCGGAAGCCCAGCGAGGGTGTCGGACACGGCCTACCTAAACACTTAAGTCTCTAGTCCAGGTTTATCACCTTTCCAGCTTCCATCCGCAGGGAGTCCGGCCGAGGTTTCCACATACGGCCCCGAACGATGTGAACAGGGTTCCCGAGACACCAAACGGGTGACTCGGTACACCGTGCCACGGTGTATCTACCGCAACATAGCCCACCCCTAGGGTTAGCGCTACGCACGGCCGCCAACACATAACCTACAAACACCAGAAACTAATTGCAATTCCTGGACAGAGTACTAGGGTGATTAAGAAGCCGAGAGGGTCCATTGGTTTCGGGCCCAATGTACGGTAGTAACTGCATCTTAAATCACACATACAGATCTCAGTTCTTATGGACGGCCTCAATGAAACAACCCACCATGTACTCCTACATGGCCTCTCATTGATACCTTTACCAAAACATGTTCAATACATCCCTCATATTACCGACATAAGCATTTCACTCTAGCTCATCACCTAGATGAACCAGACCTGACTCAACTCTAAGCATAGCAGGCATAGCAAGGTAGGAATCACATACATGGCTCAATCAACTCCTACACATGCTAGTGGGTTTCATCTAGTTACTGTGGCAATGACAGGTCATGCAGAGGATAAGGGTTCAACTACCGTAGCACACAGCAGTTTGAATCGTGATGTCTTAATGCAGTAAACAAGAGCAGGAGCGAGAACATGGGTTGTATCGGAATGATCAATGGTTGCTTGCCTGATGGAGTGGTAACGGGATACTGCCCTTCAGTTGGATACTCGTGAATATCCTCGGAGGCAGAACCTACCACGAAGAACACATCAGAACACAATCAACACACGACGATATGCAACAATATGATGCATGCTATGACATGGCAATATGATTGTGTCTTGGCCTAATGCAAGCTAAAATAGGGAGGGATGAACCCATTTGAATCAAAGATTCAAATATTAGCTCATTAAACATGGCATTTATAGTGCATTTCCTTATTCTGCTTAGACAGCAAGGTAAACTTGTTTTGTCATGCATGAAACCATTACAGATGGATAGATTGAATTTTTCTGATAATTTTTCATATATAATTTATCTCATTTGGAGCTATGGTTCAATTTCTATGAATTTTTGAAGTTTGAACTATTTTCTGGAATTTCCTGAATAAGAATAAATCCAGAAAATCAATTACTCCGTCAGCAACGCGTCAGGGTGACGTCAGCAGGTCAAAGTCACCAGTCCAGGTCAAACCTGACTGGTGGTGTCCACTGGTCAGTGTCTCTGTGCACTAACTACGTTTAGTTAGCCTAATTGACTGGCAGGGCCCACTAGTCAGTGACTATACTAATTAACTAACCTATTTAGTTAGCACTAACAGAGTAATTAGTCGGGCGGGGCCCGCATGTCGGTGAGAGAGAGGGGGGAGGTCAACCCACGTCAGCAGGTCAACCTCGCCCGTCAGCGGGTCAAAACCTGCCGGCGTTTAGCCACCGGCGAGGCCAGACGCGGTGGCGCGCTGCGGAAATCACCCACAGGGCACCAATTGATGCGCGGAGAGTAGCTACGGGTAGCTGGGAACGAACCGCGGCGTTTGGTGGTGGTGGTTGGGCTCGGGGTGGCCGGAAACGTCGCCGGCGACGAGCCTTGCGGTCGCCGGAGTCGGGCGAAAGTAAGCCCGAGGCTACGGGGCACGGCGAGGCGTGTGGTGAGGTGAGGTGCGTTGTGCCCCTAGGGATGCAGTGAAGTAGTTAGACTAGGTGGTGTGGCCGGTGTTTGGCCGGAGACACGTCAGCGACGAGCTCCATGGCGGCGCGTGCGGGTGAGCTTCGTGTGCTCGTTGTGGTGCACGAGAAGAAGAACGGGGAGGATGGCGAGGTGCAGCAGCTCACGGCGATCACGTAGAGGCAGACGGCGCGGTCGGGGATGAGTCGATGCGGCGGCGACGTCGAAAGGGATCTCCAGCGATGCTCGGTGAAGATGAGGTCGAAGAAGATGTTGCAGAGCGTGTGAGCGCTCGGGGCTCGGCTGCTCGACGGAGTCGACGATGGCGGAGAGGATGGACAAGGTGGTGCAACACGGGGACGACAGTGGACGCGGTTTCACTGTGGCGCGAGCACGGCAGCGTCGGCCATGGCGGAGGAAGAGCGATGGAGAGGGACCACGGGGAAAGTGCGGTGTCTGCGAGGTCGGGGGATGCAAGGGAGTTCGTCCCACGTCGACAGGTCGACGAGGGGAGCGGCGAGGCAGCGGCAGCTGCGTGGCGCGCATGCGGTGCTCGCCGTCGAGCACCTGCCTGCTTGGCCAAGCCAAGCTGCTCGCTGGCGGGGTGGCTGGGTTGGGCCGGCAGGTGGGCCTGGTAGGTGGCACCAAGTAAGTTTTTCTGTTTTTTTGTTTTCTTTTCTATTTTTTTCTGTAGTTTAGGGCTTTATTTAAAATACCTAGGCACTTTCTAAAATCCTGAAAATAATTATGGGCTTTGTTGGGATTATTCCTAACATCCCTGACTTAATTCCAGAATTATTTGAACATTTAAAATATTTATTAGCATTTAAATGTCCAAAGGCAACATACATATGATTTAATCCAGCGACCTTTTGTTGACCTAGAAAATTGTGCGCCTATTTTGCCAGAGGTTCTAACCCAAGGCAAAGAGGGTGAACATTTTAGAAGGGCATTTCAGGTTCATTGAAGTTATTTTTAGTAAACCCTAGTTGATTTCAAGAGGGGTGCTGGGGGTTCTGCCTTCCCCATTTCAAGTTTCTGATGAAAAATAAACATGATGCAGACTCTAATGCATGGACTAGCTAGGGTGTGACACTGTCTGTGTGTTCTGAAGACTTATTACACTTGAGGACTGTGAATCCTCCAGCCGGTTAGGCGTCGCGTTCTAAGCATTCAAGAGCCATTGTGGATCACCGGTGAACGACGTCTGTGAAGGTTTGGGAGTCTACCTTGAAGACTTACCAGAGTGATTGGGCGAGGTCTGTGTGACCTTAGCTCAAGGGGAATACGGTGAGGACTGGGTGTCCTGAGCTGCGTGTTCAGGACTGTGTGTCCGGGACTGTGTGTCCACAGGTTTAAATACCTAGCCGCCCTAACCAGACATACAGTTGTCACAGCAACTGGAACTGGTCCAACAAATCATTGTCTTCAACGAGTCACTGGTTTCATCCTTCCCTTCCGTTTACTTACTATTGGTCCTTGTGAAGTCATCGTATGATTGCGCTATCTTTTGTCTTCACTGAGTGACTGCTTGTTCTGATTGGCTTCATAATATCTTCCTACCTGATCCTTACTACCTAGCTGCTATTAGTCATTGTGCTTTCACTTCATTGAATACTTGACTATGGTTTTCCTAGTGTAGTCTACCTTCCGCTGCATGGTAATAGGTTTATTTCTATCGTTTGTCTTCGAAACTTCCACGTTTTGAAGACTTTCATAAAAATTGCCTATTCACCCCCCTCTAGTCGATATAATGCACTTTCAATTGGTATCAGAGCAAGGTACTCCCTTGTTCTGTGTGATTCGGTTTAACCACCTGGAGTTTTAGCTATGTCGACTACAGGGATAATTAAAGTCTCCGCTGTGTGCCACGTCTTTGATGGAACTGAATATCCCTACTGGAAAAATAAGATGCGCATGCATCTTGAAGCCATTGATGTCGACCTATGGTATGTCATCAAGAACAGCGTTCCCAAGGCTGGAGAAGGTGTCACTACTGCTGACGTCAAGAAGTTCGTTCAACTGGACTCTACTGCCAAGAATATCATCTGTGGTCTTCTGACCAAAGGACAGTATGGCCGCGTGAGTGCTTTGGAAACATCTAAGCTGGTCTGGGACTAGCTCTCCAAGGTCAACGAAGGCGTCTCAACCCAGAGAGATCAGAGAATCAGTGTCCTTCGCAACCTCTTCAACCGCTTCAAGAGAAATGAGAATGAGAATGTCCAGCTCACATTTGATCGACTCACTGACATCACAAATGAGCTTCAAGCCCTCGGCGCTACTGAGATCACCAAGCATGAAGTCGTCAAGACACTCCTGAGATCACTTGATAGTTCGTTTAACACCCTAGCCCTGATGATTCAAGAATGTCCTGATTTCAAGACACTCGATCCGTCTGACACACTTGAGAGGCTCAACACACATGAGTTTCAGCTTTCTGAGAAAAGATATATCTATGGTCCGAACTATGGGCGAACTTGTGCCTTGAAGGCAAAAGCTGTCTCCACATCCGAAGAAGAATCCAACAGCAGTACTGATGATCCTGAAGACATTGGAAAGGAGCTTGCTATGCTTGTGAAGAAGTTCCAAAAATTCACCAAGAAGAAAGGCTTCAGAAAGTCTTCACGATCAAGATCAAGGAATGATGAAGCTTCTGCTTATGACTACAAGAAAAGATCATGCCACAAGTGCAAGAAACCTGGCCACTACATCTCTGAGTGTCCGCAATGGGACAATGAGAACAACAAGAAGAAGAAGAGCAAGGAGTACGACTCTGACGACAAGAAGAAGAAGAAATACTCAAAGTCTTCTTCCAAGTCTACCTCCAAGTCTTCATCACACAAGAAAAGCTCATCTGGCAAGGCCCGTGCGTTTGTTGGCAAGGAAATGGATTCAGAGGAGGAGTCTGCTTCTGAGGAGGCGGAGGTGGAGTCTGAGGAGGAGTCCTATTTTGGCGTTGCGAGTCTCGCTACAGCATACGTTGCCAAGTCTATCTTAAACACTGAAGACAACGACCTCATCACCGACACCGACGCAAATGACAAGGACTACTCCGCTCCTACCTACTGCTTCATGGCACGTGGTGCCAATGGTACGACACCAGTAGCTTCAGAATGGATTATTGATAGTGGGTGTACCAATCACATGACTGGCAAGAGAGGCCTTCTTATGGACTCAACCTTACGTCCATCCGACAAGAGTCACATCACATTTGCTGACACTGGTAAAAGTAAGGTATTGGGTCTAGGTAGAGTTGCAATCTCAAAGGATCAACACATGGATAATGTCATGCTTGTTGAATCCCTTGGCTTCAACTTAATGTCTGTCTCAATGCTTTGCGATTTAAACATGATTGTGATATTTGGAAAATATCGTTGTCTTGTTCTAATGGAATCTGACAAGTCTCTACTGTTTGAAGGGTATAGGAAGGATGATTTGTACGTGGTAGATTTCTCAACAGGACCACAACTTGCCGTATGTCTTCTGGCAGAAGCTTCAGAATGCTGGCTCAGGCATCGGAGGCTAGGGCATGCTGGCATGAGGAACCTCCACACCCTTGCAAAGAAGAAGCATGTCATAGGCATCAAGGGCGTCAAGTTCAAGAAAGATCACTTATGAGGTGCCTGTGAAGCAGGAAAGATGACGAGGGCCAAACATCCCTCGAAGACAATCATGACAACAACTCGACCCTTCGAACTGCTCCACATGGATCTCTTCGGTCCCACTCATTACTCAACTCTTACTACTACTACCTGTCTCTATGGCTTTGTCATAGTTGATGATTATTCTAGATATACTTGGGTGCACATAATCCTCTACAAGACTGAAGTGCAGGATGTCTTCAGACGCTTTGCCAATCGAGCAATGAACAACTATGGCGCCAAGATAAAGCACATCAGAAGTGACAATGGCACTGAATTCAAGAACACTGGCCTTGATACACATCTTGATACTTTGGGCATCACACATGAATTCTCAGCTCCGTACACGCCACAGCAGAATGGCATCGTCGAACGCAAGAACAGAACACTGATTAAGATGGCCCGAACGATGCTTGATGAATACAAGACTCCAAGAAAATTCTGGCCTGAAGCCATTGATACTACATGCCATACAATCAATCGTGTTTATCTTCAGAAGCTTCTGAACAAGACATCTTATGAGCTCCTTACTGGCAAGAAGCCAAATGTCAATTACTTCAGAGTATTTGGCGCCAGGTGTTGGATCAAGGATCCACATCACACTTCAAAATTTGCGCCAAAAGCACATGAGGGTTTTATGCTTGCATATGGAAAGGATTCGCACTCCTACAGAGTCTTCAATCTCTTTCATTATAAAGTGGTTGAAACAGTGGATGTGCGGTTCGATGAGACTAACGGTTCACAAAGAGAGCACCTGCCAAATGTGCTAGATGAAGTTCCATCCAGTGAATCAATCAAACTTATGGGAACTAGAGAAATCATACCCTCTGAAGTTCAAACTGAAGAGGAACTCATCATCTCTGCACCTGATCAACCTGAAGACAATGCTTAGCCTGAAGACAATCCCTCTAACAATGACAATCATCAGTAAGAGCAAAATATTCGCCCTGTACATCCTCGTGTTGCCAATGAAGTGCAGATTGAGAGAATAATTGATAGCATAAATGCACCCGGTCCGCTCACTCGTTCAAGGGCAACACAGCTAGCAAATTTCTGTGGGAACTTCGCATTCGTCTCAATAACAGAACCCAAGAAAGTAGAAGAAGCCTTCATGGAACCTGAATGGATTCAAGCTATGCAAGAAGAGCTTCAATAGTTTGAGCTAAATAATGTATGGGAACTGGTTAAGCATCCTGATCCTCGGAAGCACAATATAATAGGCACCAAATGGATATATCGCAACAAGCAAGATGAGCATGGTCAAGTTGTCAGAAACAAAGCTCGCCTCGTTGCTCAAGGATATACTCAAGTTAAAGGGATTGACTTCGATGAAACATTTGCTCCTGTGGCTCGACTTGAAGCCATACGCATACTGCTAGCCTATGCAAATCATCATAACATACTTCTATATCAAATGGATGTGAAGAGCGCTTTTCTCAATGGCAAGATTGAAGAAGAAGTGTATGTTGCACAACCGCCTGGCTTTGAAGATCCAAAACATCCTGACATGTTATACAAGCTCAACAAGGCATTGTATGGCCTCAAACAGGCCCCTCGGGCTTGGTATGACACACTCAAATACTTCCTGAAGAGCAAAGGCTTCACACCTGGTTCCCTCGACCCCACGCTCTTCACGAAGACATATGACGGTGAACTGTTTGTGTGCCAAATATATGTGGATGACATTATCTTCGACTGCACCAATCAAAAATATAGTGAAGAATTTGGATATATGATGCAAGAGAAGTACCAGATGTCCATGATGGGAGAGCTGAAGTTCTTCCTTGGTCTTCAAATACGACAGCAACACAACGGCATCTTTATATCTCAAGATAAGTATCTCAAAGATTGCCTGAAGAAGTTCGGTATGTAAGACTGCAAAGGCTTCACGACGCCAATGCCAGCCAAACATCATCTGGGTCCTGACGACAATGGTAAAGAGTGGTCGGGTGGTCGGGTGGTCGTTCCCACTTCTCCGGGTTTCAGGTGAAGGAATTAGCATAAAAAGCGGACTTAATGTTTGTCTCTGTATCTTCTGCTAACAAGGACGCAGAGAAGACATTTGACAGTTTCAAAAGAATGCATATGATTTGGAGAGATAGAGTTTGGGATAGAAAGCATAGAGAGGTTAGGGTCCGATCACATTCACTTAGTTCAAAAGATTCAACAAGAAGACATAGCTATAAGTGAATGCTGTAGAGGACAGAACACTAGTATACACATATAATCATCGTAGCAAAGATAATCATGAAGACATGTTGAGATTGAAGCCAAACCAAATGTGAAGACATAGCAAATGTAACGCCATGAGTGAAACACTTCAAACAGAACATTTGGTGGTGGCGTGACCCACCGTATAGGAAGTATTAGACCCAGACACGGTGCACAATTATCATGGCGCTCCGAAGTCAAATTCCTCATTAATGTATTCACACTTAGAATGCATGTCTTCATTGATTGAAGATATACTTTACTTAGTGTGTTGCACATCTAAGTCATCATTATGCATAAGTGTTAGGATGTGTGCCTGATCACAGGACATTTGAGGATTCCAAGATATTTAGCTCACACCGTAACTTGCAAAATCTTTTCTCATCCAAGGGCTTGGTGAAGATATCTGCCAATTGCTCTTCAGTGTTGACGTGTATGATATCAATATCTTCCTTCACAACATGATCTCTGAGGAAGTGATGACGAATCTCAATGTGCTTTGTCTTCGAGTGCTGAACTGGGTTGTTGGCAATCTTGATGG